>NC_090922.1:227287785-227913406 GCF_040938575.1 Ambystoma mexicanum
GGGCCCTGCCATCTTGTAATCGCTATACCTTGTGGGCTTGCTCACTTTCCAGTGCCAACAAAATGTCGGCCTTTCTACCCCTTTCTAGCGTCTTATTTCATAGTGGTACATATCTCCATTTTGATTTCACAATTCCCCCCTTTTGTTCTTTGAGCTCAACCCTCCATCCACCAAAATTCCTGACGTCCTAACATTCCATTTTGTTATGTAATTCGTTTTTCTAGCCCTAACTAGCTCAATGAGATTTTACTTAATTTTACTCACCCTACCTACACATAGTTTGCTAAATTAAATTCTAAATAATTGTTATGCACATAATATGCTTAATTTCATCTTCAATACTTGGAGAAAACTTGCCATCATTATAAAACCTCTTTATTTCAGTGCATTCAGTATCTGGTTGCTTGTGGACATATACTAACAACAACCATGTAGGATAACAATTATAATTCATATTCATAAAACGGCCTATTAGGAATGTTTCGGGTTGACTGATGATATCACTCAGAGTGCATAGGGTGGTAGTTCTCATTGTTGTCTGAAAATGATGCTTTTCTGTGTCCTATGTGATCCACAGTACATTTCTTTATCTTTATAAATCTGAGGTCTTCCCTGTCTCTGGTAGTAGCTCGGGTAGATTTTGCAAGGCCTCTGGTGCTGGGGTGGTCAATTCTAATGATATATATATATCTTGTACATTCTCCTCTGACCCTTTCTGCTGTCCAATATAAAATCTGTTATTTGAACCTGGTGTTTATTGTGAGGTGGATTCCGTGTGTGACGTTATCATTAATCCCTTAAATGCCACTCGTCCTTTTTGCATAGACTTGCATAATAGCCTGGCACTTACCTTGACACTACATGAATGTCTTTTCATATAGGGAAAACATGGACCTTTTAGTTCCCAACACATCCCACTGCCAACTGTTGCGGTCTCACCTGGACTCCATACTTTGATACACAGCAGCTGTGGATTTTCATTGGCCAGAATTCCCGCTCTTTGCCCACTCCCCACCAGGTATCAGTGTTACCCCACTTATGACAAGTCATCTAGGCCCATCTGAAGTCTTAATCTCTGAGACATTACAGCGTCCCCATATAAACCCTGCCTAAAGTCCTGGCAGTTGGTGGCGGCCGTACTCCGGTGACAAACCTGCATGCTTTAAATGCACGGCCATCTGCAGTATTTCCAGAGAGAGCCCGTGGCCACAGGGAAGGTGGCATTCCGGAGTCATTTGTCAGAGCCGTCAGCCATGTTGGGTGTAAAATATTATCACAGATTGTTGGCAAGGGTTCATTCGAGAACTCTGCACCTTGGTCAATCTATGTCCCACTCAGGCTGTTCACTTGCAGAAGTGATCTTCAGAACCAAGTTCACCAACACTTGCTGGCCCATTAGTCACTTGTGCCGCAATAATGAGGACCATTGCCTTTTCCAGTCAGCGTCATTTGTCCCCATGGCATTGGCCTTTCTTGCCGTTCCATGGTGCAATAAGAGGTTTATCACCATGCCATACACGCCCCTTTAAATCTCTGTTCCTGCTTTTTACGGTCAATGCTCTCTGATGAGCCAGGTGAATAGCCGCACCCTCTCATCAAGTGGGGAAATGGAAGATTATCTGGAATGCTGACAGAGGTAGGGAGAACTTGACTGCCCCCGGACACGCGTTTAATAGGATCCATCTATGTCCTGTGATATCTTCCTGGACAGGTGTTGCATATCACAGTTGTTGAGCTGCTACAGTAGCCGGACCATGAACATAGGTAAGATCCAGAGTATGAGAGGCAGAATTTTTACAACATGTGCAAGTCACATTAGAAAAGAGGATTATTTCATCACAAGAGATTCTGAGGTAGTCAGCACATTCCCTTGCAGCACAATTGCCATTGAATAACAGATGTGCTGTCAGAAAGCCACAGGCTCCTTCTTCATCACCAGTCTCACAATACCCAAATGATACCATCATCCCTAATTCTTCAGAACTCGTCTAGGTTGGGTCTCACGTGTGAAATCATAAACATCAGTCAGTACTTTACCATGCGTGTGCCACTTGATCACTCTTTGGTATCTATAAGGCATTCGTACAATGTAAGGTCAGCCCACCCATGGACAAGTGCTTCAGCCATTTCATCTGCTTTGTACACACCATGGCAGATTTGGAGGGGTACCAGCGGTAAAGACTGTATATGAGGCCGATTTAGGTATTTTACGGGTAGATCCAGATAACATCTTCTGGGAATGTTCATCAGAAACCCAATTAGGAAAGTGCAAAGCATTCTGGGGGATATTGACTAACAATGCATTCAGTTGCAACAGCGATAAACCTACATTATAATGTAATCCACAAAACCATCAGGCAATTTCCCAATGTCCACCTTGCCACAGAACAGCCCTACTTTTCCACCACCATGGCAAGTTCTGCTTATCCTTTGCCCTGACTATGTCTGTGGCCTTAACAGTTTGATAATGCCTTGCAAGATAAGTCTTTGCATTTTGTACGATTATTTGAAAGCATTTGCCTGACTCGTTGTACTTGGAAATCTTCGCAGTTCAAGTAGTGACCTGTAATACAAGCAGAGCACATATTAGGGAGCTAGTACCTTCTTGCAGTGTGCAAGGTGTTTTAAGGTGAGTCCTTCTGGACATGCTGTTGCTGTACTGGTGGTTGGGAAACCGGACAAGATCCTTTGAACGGCGCTGCCGTAGCAGTCTTGCGCTGCTGTGCCCTGATGGTCATTCAGGGACAGATTCGATTGCCTCGATCCCTTTGTCGGTGCTTCTTTGACCAGTCAGTGGGCGGATCTGACACATGTCATTAGTGCATGGAATGATCATATCAAGTAATAATGTCAGGTAATGTTGCCCCCGTTTTAAAGCTAGCGGCAGGGATGCCTGGCGGCAGATTGGACGAGCCATGAGTATTTCACGTCTGCTTAAGCAGGTTTCTCTATGAAGCATGGTTTGCATACTCCTGGCGGATGGTGAGAGTGCACCTGGCCATTAAATGTGTGTCTGTGCAGACTATGGACGATTTGTTTTTCAAAATCCCATTCTGTTGTTGCACTGCCCCTGCTGAGGGAGGGTGGTGTGGGCACTGGAGCTGCAGGATGTTTCTTAACTACTTCCCACTGCCCTTATATAGGCTCACACGGGCTCCAAATCTGGGCACAACACTCTTGATGAATGTCTTCAGAAGTGCTTTTGAGTCAGCTCCCTTACAGGGGTGGGCTGCTACTCATCCTGAAAACATGTCCACCACAGGCAAGTATCCAGAAACGTTCTGAAACATCAATCAAGGGTTTCCTTGGAAACATTCCTCTTATAGACAACCAACAAGGGTGTACAGGAAGTTGCACATTTCCTCCTACTCCAAAGGGCAAGGGCCTCATGCGTACGACAGAGCGTTAAAAAAGTGGTGGTAACGGAATTACCACCACTCTTCCCACTCCCCCATACTTCAAGTTTGGTCTTGGAGTGAGGGATTTACCTCCAGCTCCTCCTGCTTTACGCTGAAAAGTCCGCAAAATCGGCCGAATTACCGCTGGTGGTAATTCCACCGAAATGCCTTTGGACTCCAATGGACTCCTTAAAATTATGAGTAACTCTGCCTACCACCACTTGGTCTGGCAGTAAATCCGCCAGACCAAGTTGTGGCAACAGTAAATCCATTCGGCGGTATCCCAGCAGATTTACTGCCGGAATAAAAGCTGCAACACTAACAACCGGTGTGAATGACAACTCCCAGTGGTGCGCAGTGGTTCGCTGTGGACCTTAGGGCACTGCACTGCTCTGGTACCGGGTTTCTCCTGGGCACCCCATGGCACCTACCAAGACAATGAAGCAGTAATTGAGGGATCTGGGCGTGGCGCAGATGCGGTCCTCTGGAAGGTGTTTTGATTTGATTTGATTTGATTTTATTTATAAAGCGCAAAAAAACAGGCCCAGGGGCAACCGGGTGCATACTCTTAAACATGTTACAAAAAGCAGTAGTTACAGAAGTTACAAAAATATACAGCATATATACATGTACATACTCTTAAACATGTTACAAAAAGCAGTAGTTACAGTGAGTTACAAAAATATACAGCATATATACATGTACCGAAGGGTACCATTAACAGCGTATAATACAGGGACAGAGCAGAGAGAAAATGTATATTCAGTTCTGTACCCCACATGGAGTCTGGACTGAGTCAAGGTCTCATGAGACTTGGGAGAGCAGCCATGTTTTAGCATTGTTCTTGAAGGAGTGGAATGATGGTTCAATTCTGATAGGTCTGGGCAAGGTGTTCCAGAGTTTGGAGGCCAGGACCGGGAAGCTCACCCCACCCGCTTTTTGGAGTTTGCATCTAGGCACGATGAGGCTGTGAGTTTGGGCTGCTCTGGTAGGTCGAGTGGAGGTGTGGCGTGAGAAGCGAGTGGACAGGTAAGCTGGGGCGTTGTTGTTCAGACATTTGTGAGTCAAAGCTAGGGTTTTCAGGGCAATTCTCTGTTTTACCGGGAGCCAGCGTAAGTCGAATCTGACGGAGGAGATATGAGAGCTTCTCGGGATGTTTAAGGCTGCCCTTAAAGCATTATTTTGTACAGTTTGCAATTTATTAAGTTTAGACTGACTGGTCCCTAGGTAGAGAGCACTAGAGTAGTCGATTTTGGCCATAACAAGAGTTCTGGCGAGTGTGATACAGTTGGTGGAGTTTAGGAAGGGTCTACAGGCAGTGATAAGTTTGCAGATATAGGCCGAAACTGACCTAACTGCATTTATTTGTCTTTTCAGAGAAAGCGAGGAGTCAAGATAGACCCCTAGCGTCTTAGTATCTTTGGAGACTTTAATGTCATTGCCATCAATAATGAAGGACTTGTAGGTCTGGTCTAGTTTGTTGAGCCGATGATTTGATCCTAAGAGTAAGAGCTCAGTCTTATCATTGTTAAGGCAAAGTTCGTGCTGTGCCATCCTGGCCTGGATGACCGAGTAAACATCGTTAAGGGCTTTGGTGTCAGCTGTGTAGTCTCCTGTGATAGGGATGAGTATCTGGGTGTCGTCCGCGTAGTTAGTGTAGGAGACACCCAGATAGTCAAGCACATCGAAGATGGGCTTGGTGAATATGTTATACAACGTAGGGGATACACACGAGCCTTGAGGAACGCCACAGTGAATGGGGGAGGGATCCGCTGATGCCAGCGGTGAGAAGACCCTCATGGATCTATTGCTCAGGAATGAGTGGATCCAGGCATTGGCAGAGTCGGAGAAGTGGGCTGCGGATTTGAGATGCTGGCAGAGTATTTGGTGGTTGACCAGATCAAAAGCCGCGGAGAGATCGAGGAGAAGGAGAAGAGCCAGCTTCCCATTGTCCTTCAGTGACTCTATCTGAGTTTTCAAGTCGTTCAGAGCTGACTCCGTGCCATGTTTAGGGCGGAACCCAGATTGTCTTAAGCCCAGGAGATTGTTTAGTTCGAGGTAATCCTGAATCTGCAGGTAGGCTGCACGGTCCAGGATCTTGAGCAGGAATGGGACCGTAGTGATAGGTCTGAAGTTAGTTGGGATATTAGAGTCAAGGGAGGGTTTTTTGAGGAGTGGGATAACCCATGCATCCTTTAGGTTGTCGGGGACAATACCCGTCTTGAAAGAAGCATTTATGAATGCTGTAATGAACGGGGCTAGCTCATGAGATGCTTCTTTGATAATAGGTGCTGGGCAGGGGTCGCCTTGGCAATTGGGAGGTTTTAAATTGTTTATGGTGTTTTCTACTTCGAGAGTAGTGAGTGGGGAGAAGGAGACAGGTTTATGCGGATAGGTTAAATGTGTATTAAGTGTAGGTGTGGTCGGTGGTTGGTCAAGCTGTAGGGATTTCTGTTTGTCCCTGATTTTAGATTGGAGGGTAGCAATTTTACCCAGGAGTGCTGACTGAATATTGTTGTCTTTTGAGCAAGAGTCAGGGGGGGGCTGCAGGTGTCTCGAGTTCCTTAAGGATATTAAAGAGTTCCTTAGTATCGGACTGGGCTGACATAATGCGGTTATTATAAGAATCTTTTTTTGCCTGGAGTACAGCTTCTTTATAGTTAAGGGTGGCTATCAGAAGACTGTCCTTGTGGGCGTCGGAGTGGTGACTTCTCCAGCGTGACTCTGCTGAGCGTTTCTCTTTGCGTAACACTCTAAGCTCGGGATTAAACCATGAGTTAAGGTGTGCTCGTTGTTTGGGTTTCCTCAGTTTGAGCGGGGCGATAGAGATGATGGTTGCAAGCAGTGACTGGTTATACATGTCGGCTAGGTTGGTGGGGTCTGAGCAAGTGTCAGGAGCGTTATTTAGTGTGGGAAGGATAAGGGGGAGTATTTTTTCTGTTGTAATGTTCTTTTTATTTCTAGTGAGGGTGGCTGGGGAGTCCAAAGGCCTGGGTGGTGGGGCTGCTTCAATGCTGAAAGTGATGACATGGTGGTCAGACCACAAGCAAGGGGCTTTGGAGATTACGCTAATATTGCAATTGGTGTCACTCAGCCAGTCAAGGGATCGCCCTTTAATGTGGGTGGGTTTCTGTATGTGGTGAGTGAAACCTAAATCTGTTAAGGTATTAGCTAGGTCGAGGGCCGCAGGATCATTAGGGTCTTGGTGTCCTAGATTGAGGTCGCCAAGAATGATGGTTTGGGAGTTGGATTTAGCATTGTTGAGTACTAACGTAGAGATATCATCCACAAATGATGTGGGTGGACCAGGGGGTCTGTATATTAGGTGGATGGTAGCCGTTTGGTTAGCTGAGAGTCCAAGCTTGACAGAGAGTAACTCTGCAGTTTCCACCTTAGTGCTTGGGATGGTTCTAAGTCCTAATGAGTTTCTAGCGATGAAAGCAATTCCTCCACCTCTCGAGGTGCGATCACATCTGATGATGGAGTAATCAGTGGGGATGGACAATGAGAGTGCCGGGCCGGAAGCTGCGTGCAGCCAGGTCTCGGTGATGGCGATGAAGTCGTGTTCCTGAGTTTTGATAAGATCAGCAATGTCCAGAGCGTGCGCAGCTAGGGATCTTGCGTTGATCAGGGCAGCTTTAATTAAACCAACGTTGCTTGATGAAGCTGTGATGGTTTGAGTGTGATGGGGCGTGGGTTAGGTGGCCGTTTGAGGAGGCGGGCTGTGCGTATGAGTTTTGAGGTATGAACTCAGGTACATGGGGTGTCCCTTCTTACCCATAAGTCTAGATCCTAATCTTAGGTTTCTAAGAGTGATAGGACATGGTTGGTTAGGTGAGGGTTTTTTGGCGAAATGGTCGAGCCATAGGGCCGGACTGTTGAGGTAGATGTTGTGGTATTGAGGTGCAGTACTTTGGTAGGTATCAGGAGAGCTGTGAGAGGTGGCCATGGATGAGGTGTGCAAGGAGCTAGGTGCAGCTAAATCGGGAGGTGGTAGGTGTGATGACCTGGTAATTGACCACACTGAGAGTAGTACTTGTAATGAGGAGAGCAGTGACCTTAGGGAGGACCAGCGTGCTAGCATGTTAGAGAGGAAGGGCTGCTGGGTCTGTGAGGCAGTTATAGGTAAGCGTTACACGCACTATTTGGCTAGGGAGTGCGTGCTCTGTACGAGCAATGCAGGCTAATGAGTTTAAGACAGGTTAAGTCTACTTATTCAGAGTCAAGCAATGGGGGTGCATCAGATCAGGGTACACAGGCAAAGCAAATAGCAAAGCTTGCATATACATTAGCATGTTAGGCAGGGAACAATGCAGAATGCAAGAGGCGTGATCTAATTGTAACGGTGCAACAATTCAGGCAGAGAAGACATCCTAGTGTTGGCAGCAAGTATTGGCAGATCAGGTAAATGTCAAGTTGAAAGGCACGGCAGAGTAAGGCAGGTACCCTGGAATTAGCTTAGATCATGTGGACATGTCTTACGCGGAGCGGTGCAACATATGCAGGCATAGATCAAATTGTGGCGCAGCAAAATTGGGAATACACAATGAGCGTATCAGGCAGGCAGAGTAGCATATATCATGGAGCTAACAAGTGGGTCCAAGTTGCGGTTCTGAGCAAGAGCTCAATTATTTCAAAAGCGAGCATGGGGTTGATAGCATAGTAGTTTCAAGGCAAGCACAGGCGAACAGAGCCGCAAGTGAAAGCGGTGCCGTGGTCATGCAATGCCAAGGTATGGGCTGGGCGGCAATGAGAACAGACATAGGCAATGCAAGCAAATAAGGCTCTGAAATGGTGCGATCACTTGTTGGTAAGCAACCGCGAATAGGTAGCGACTAGGGGCTCAAATATGTAGTCGGCTCAGTTGATTAAAGTCAGGACACTCATAATAGATGTGCATACTTAGTACAGAGGTGTGCATGGAGCAGGTTGCTACGTTGCTACTGCTTGTCAAGTGGCGTTTGTGATTATATTAGCATAGTAAAGGCATTACCAACATCAGGATAGATAGTATGTCAGCAAGTTCAACAGGAAAGATAAATGCTTGTAGGACAGTAGGCACAGAGTGGACAGCTTATATAGCTATACTAGGTATCAAGCTTGTGGGAATAAGCATAGCATTTGGAAGCGCTGGAATAGTTGATAACATTACCAGTCTTACTTTCAGGATGAGGAGAGCGCTAGTCCATAGGTTCATGAGGAGGAGAGTCAGCTGTGTAACCACAAGCAGGGATTAGTGCGAGGAGAAAAAGGGCATAGTGTCCAGGCGAACAGCGAGTAAGGCTGAGGACAGGCTAGGACAGGAGTCAGCCTTATTTCACTGGGCCTTGTTGAGAGTGGGCCGGCTTTGCCTGCCGGCTACCGATAGGTAGCTGAAGAAGGGTCACCAGCCAATCGGGACTCAGCAGCGTCTGCTGGGTGGATTAGGCAGTGGATGCCTCAAATGGGTGGCGGGCGGCCATCTTTGAGTGTGCTGGGCTCCACATGGTGAGCAATGGTGGAAGCATGCACACGGTCGCAATTTCGGCCAGAAACACAGCGCCAAAGCAGATTTCAATTTCCGGGACAGCAAGGGCATCTGGGCATCGTAGCTGGGATATTGTGATGCGGAGAATCCGTTTTGCACAATTTGGAGGTGCGCTTACCGGAAAAGGTTGTAAAATTTGGGGTGCCTTCCCTTTGGTAGACCACTGCTCCTGCAGGGTCACGGGAGCTCCTGCTCCACTGAAGAGGAAGGGGGGAATGGGCTTGTAATGCCTTTTTGTTGATGCAGTCCCTGCCAGGGGCCATCATGTTAGGGGGGTGTTTGTCTTGTGTGCCCATAGGTTCCATGGATGGAGATTGCATTCCTGCTTCTAAACCTTCGCCCCAGCAGGAGTGGAAATCACACCCATTAGGTGCCAAGGATTCTGACTTAATGGTCCCCATTGAAGGGACGGCCATTATGGGGTGATTAGGGCACCAAAGTGCTGTGAAACCCACTCCAAAAGGTTCTGAGGTTGATAGCATCTGTAGGGGCGGTGGGGTTGTAAACTGTTCCTATGAAAGAATTCAGAGGGAGAGAAACGTGCACTCCAGCGGTGGTGCCATGTCATGTTTCGATGGCAAAAAGGTTGCAGACATTTGGAGAGAAGGGTGAAGGCAACACAGGAATGGTGGGCGCTGGAGGGTGACACTAGAAGGAGGCCTGTGGGAATGGGGTGTGACATGGGGAAGTGATGCAGAAACCAGGAACAGGCACTGGAGGAAAGAGGCACGGGGTGGCCACCTCCAAAGACTGAGGGAGTGGATGGGCCCAGATAGACAAAGTGAGAGCTCATTGGTGGAAACCAGGCAAAAACCAGGAATAGGCACTGGAGGAAAGAGGCACGGGGTGGCCACCTCAAAAGACTGAGGGGGTGGATGGGCCCAGATAGACAAAGTGAGAGCTCATTAGCGGAGACCAGGCAAAAACCAGGAACAAGCACTGGAGGAAAGAGGCACGGGATGGTCACCTCCAAAGACAGAGGGAGTGGACGGGCCCAGATAGACAAAGTGAGAGCTCATTGGTGGAGACCGGGCAAAAAGAGGCACGGGGTGGTCACCGCTAAAGACAGAGGGAGTGGACTGGCCTAGATAGACAAAGTGAAAGCTCATGGGTGGAGACCGGGTAAACACCAGGAACAGGCACTGGAGGAAAGAGGCACAGGTGGTAACCTCCAAAGACAGAGGGAGTGGACTGGCCCAGATAGACAAAGTGAGAGCTCATTGGTGGAGACCGGGCAAGGAAGCGGAAGTAGGTTAAGAGGAACAGACTGGGCACAGCAGGAGGTTACCAGCAGGGTGTGCAGAGAGCGCGCCCGCACTGAGGGATCTTTAGCTATGGCCAGGCAAGCAGGTTTGTGGAATTGCCGGGCTCTGCTGGCCGGTAGTGTCCGTAGTTCCCGGCATTCTCTGATCCAGTTTGGCTGCACCAAGGTAAATGTTCAAAAAGGTTTGCTAACGAGAAATCCCTAGTTGTAGCACCAATCATTCTAGCAATGTGTTGGCTATTGACAGGCATCTCTGACCAATCAAAGGTTTGTTTGACTTGCTTTGATGAAATTGCAGGTTAAGAGACAAACTTAAAATGCAAGAAAATAATGATAGTAGCAAAGAGCGTATTATGAACATACTCCTTTGAAAGGTGGGGAGGACAAGTGAACAAAGAAGAGACGCACCACTTTCCTTATAATGTCGAATACATATCAGACAAGAATAGCCTAAAGGCCTCTTTTATCAGCAGGAATATGTATACAGAGACCGGAGTCTAAATCTGAATGTATACGTTTATTGCATTGTCTTTTTATAACTCTGGTCTAGTTAGGGTAGAAAGGAAACATATCTGTCTACCTGAACTTGGTGAAGCCCTATACACAGAAGAACGGGGCATTATCGCTGGTTTGTTCCCATGGTAACCCAAGGGACAATCATTTGCAGAAGAGCCTAATCTCAAGCAATAGTGACCCCTCTCAAGCTGCATGCAATGTCTTCCGTTAGACTGTGGCTGAGCTCAGAGTGTTTGCAGTGAGGTGAAGAGCAGAAATTGTTGACCGCTTTCCAACCATTTTGATTGGTTTAGACGAGCCCAGTAACAAAAGCTACTGCAAATGCCATTAACCATTAGGAATTGACCATAAAGGGGCTTTGCGATGCTGTACTGTTAAAGGTAGGATTATGGTGGGTCTGGTCATGACATAATTAAGAACCATCCATGTGCCATGACCTGTTATCAAAATTCATTTGCCATACTCGGGAGGATAGCTCAGGGGCAACATGCTCGCGTTGGAAGCAAGACGCCACGGAACAACACAGGTTCGATCTTTGGGTGTGCGCTTAGAAACCTCTGGCCGTTATAAATAACCAATTCAAATAAAAACTGCTCAGTCAGATAAAAATAAATCCCATGGATGAAACTGATGAGTCGAATCTTGGTCCCTTTAAACCTTGAAGACTGGTATTTAAACCCTTGGTGCATACCAGCTAATGCAAAATCACTACAGAAGTACACAGTTCCTCTTGGATTGCACCAAATAAAGGCCCAGTGACGTATGCTGGACCTGTTCTGAACAATCAACACATGCTTTTGATTGCACTTAGACCAACTCACACTTTCCCAAAGTATGATTAGGTAGGATTCTGTACTGTTGAGATCATTAATTTGTCCTTGTGGACAAGGAATGGTGGAACATAGAGGCAGTTTTCTCTAGTTTTACAAATGGCTCCCATAGCAGAGCAGGTATTGGTTGACTCTCCTAGTGTGAGTTGTGGATTTCCACCCACCAAACTGTGATAACTTCTCTTTTAATGCTTAATGCTCGACATAGTATATTTTAAATGGCTATTTGTATTTAAAAACATTGGTCAGAAGTTGAAAACTGGTTCAGCAGCATGAGCAGAGGTTCTTGTTATGCGCGGTGTGAAGTGGGGCGGACATTTTGCCTGACAGTGTTTTTGAGTTTTACATCTGTTAACATTCTGCCTCCATTTTCTTTGCAGTAAGCACTTCTTTGACTTTTTGCAAATGATATCATTTTTGTACACATGCTATATGAACTGTAATTTTGATATTGTCTTGGAAGTAATAATCGGATATTTAATGAAGTTAGTGAGAGCATGTAGCATGCATCCTACATTTTCTTTTAATGTTGTAATGTAGCATTAAAGTATGGATTAGGAGGATGCCAGCAGTTGTGTATGTGCTTGTTAAAAGCAATATTCAAAATAAACATGATGATGTTGACTAACCTGTGTTGATATACAATGGAGAATGTGTTTACATACTGTATTACTTTATCCTGTCTCTTTTGAAAGGCTTGCAAAAACATTTTATCAGATGGCTCAGAGTTTGGTCTTCACTGTGGAGGAAATCAACAGAAATCCTGAACTCTTGGCCAACTTGACGCTGGGCTTCAGCATCGTCGACTCCTGTGACTCGGTGGGGCAAGCACTGAGGGGCGTCATGCGGTTCCTGGCGGGGCAGGAGCAGGCCGTGGCCAACTTTGGCTGCCGTGCTCAGCCTCCGTTAGCCGCACTGATTGGAGATGACAAGTCCCACATGACGATCCCTATCGCCAGGCTTCTAGGGATCTATGGATTTCCACAGGTAACACTGCTTTATTTAGTGTGTTTCTCAAAGAATGAATGACGCATTCTTTGACCTTTTATCAATACAAATGATCAATTATCCTATGGAAACCATATGTCCTCTGCTTATATTTGGATGTCAGGTACATGAGGCCTCTTTGACATGATATGATAGGTCATTTATGACGCACCTGTACACAAGTGTTTCTAGGTGCGACAAGACAAGGAGAGGAGGACAAAACAACAATCTTACTAGGCCTTGTGTCATTCAAATCACGCAAGTGCAGGGAGGAGGGAGGGGAGAAGTGCCGGGGGGGGGGCATTTTTGGGGGGTGGGGTAGGTGGGAATGCAGGTAATTGGTATTTAATCCTGGGAGTAGACCTCTATCTATGGTGTGACCCCTCCAAGATGGAAGGTCTTTTTCCCAACCTCATTATCATATGCCACACGGCTTCCAGGATCATCGATCAAAACGAAATCTCAATATCTCGTTGGCAATTTCGCAGAGGTCACAGACTTGATCGTTCTCAATGGCCCGTCCGTTAACAGCCATTGGGATTGTCCAACCCTTGAAGGTTGGCACATTATTTGTTCACTTTTCCCAACTAGTGGGGGTTACTACAGTTTTGACTTACCTCACGTTCTGTAAATATCTGAGGTTGTGCTGGTTCCGTTTTCTATCTGAGTGACTATTACTTCTACTAGTACTGTTACTGCTACTAGTACTATGCTATGATACTACAGCGCCAGATGACCGCAAGAGCAAACGGCCACAGAGGGGAATTTTGCTGTAATGCTCGTGTCTTGAGGTGTGGTATTAGGCCCAGTGAGCTTAATAGGTGGGGTTTAGACCCTGTCTTGGTCACTATCATCCCTGGCTGTAGGCGACCGACTGAGGCACACTGAGCACTGATAATGATTGCAGTGCTGAAAGTCCCTGTGGTGGCCGCTGTGCTGGTGGTGGTTGCAGTTGCTGTGTTCTTTTCCGTGCTGGTGGTGGTTGCTGTCACTGTGATGGTCGACGTGTCGTTGGGGACCACCTGGTCCTCTTCTTAGGTCTCCTTGATGATGGTGGCTACCTCAGGATCAGTGCCAGCGTGGGCTTGGGGCACCATAGGCTGTGACATTGGGGACAAGCTGTCGCAGAAGCCAATTTTTGATAGCCAAAATACCACGTTTGCATTTCCAGTGGCAATTCTGGTAGTAGCCATCAGGCTGCTGCTTGTGGCAGGAATCTCATGCTTCCAGTCCTCCTGAGGTGGTGTGCTACTGCCATTGCTCGCAGCTGATGGAAAATCAGTGTACAGCAATTACGAATTATGTTTATAAGAAAAATAATGTGCGACATTTACTTTTTGAGTGGCGAGATAACAGAGCAGTTGTAGAGAGGTGAGGGTAAAGGGAGGAAATATAGGGCAAAGTAAAAAAGATGTTCGGACCTCATCATGAGTTTGTCATTAACGGGGTTGTGCAGCATTACCAGCAAACTCATTCATCATTACCGCCCGTTGGTCCGGTGGATTTACTGCCAGATTATGAGTGATTGTAAGGGGGTGGTAATCCCTACTACTGGACTCCGTGGGGAGTTTTGCAGATTTACCACAAGTAATCCTCTGCGGTACATCTGCCAATTTTTGGAGATGAAGTGGGGGATTTACCTTGAGCAAAACCCTGGAAGAAAATCCGCAACTTCACCTACTCATTCTCGGAGTTTGGCCGTGCATCAAAAGTTGTAGTAAAGTGGCAGTAATTTCATTGCCACCATTTTACGTCCCATGTTTGTATTTCACAGATGAGGCCCTTTGTCTTCTTTTCTTCTATGAAGGGATGGGGGGTGGACCTGGTGCTGCTCTTCCTCCTGCTCCAAATGAGTGCCTGGCTCCGTTCTGCTGGCAACTGGGACCCCTGTGGTGATTGGGGAGTGGAAACGTCCACTTATGTGGGGTCGGAGCAAGTAAACCATGCGTGATTCAAAGCGATTCAGCATTGTGACACGTGACATTACGTGCATGTGGCATAGTACAAAGCTTTATTGCCATTTTGTGGCAAATTTCACTCCCAAATTTTGAGCAAACGTTCACTCTCCCAACTTGTGGCAAATTTTGTGCCACCATTCTGCACAACGTACATGAAGCAGAATGGAGAAGCACAGACAAAAAATGCCAGTTTACCCACAAACAATCTGTGGCACAAATGTTCCTGACTTTGCCCACCCCAACTCCATAACGCATTAAGAAAATATAGATCAGTACAAATTCTTGATTTGGTTCAAAGTGTTATGTAGTAGGTTCCTAGCTAAATATGAAACATGCACTATATGCTCTATTCCCTCTGACGCTGGCAGAGGATATGGAGAAACATATTCTGTCTATGCAATTGCAAAAACCTCGATGTAATATGGACTGTAGCAGAATATATGTCCTGGAAAAGCTGGCCATCTCCCAGCTTAATCTTCACGCTGAATCTGTTGGTTGTCTCCATGACCATCAGTCTGGCTTCAGAGCTTCAGAAGTGTGGAAACTGCTCTCCTGAACATCCGTGAAGACCTGCTCTCTATCCTTGATTCCAACACCCCCTGAGTCCTCATCTTACTTGATATCTCTTCTGCCTTTGACACAGTCAACCATGCCATCCTGCTCAACCGTCTCCGTGATAACCTCGGGATCACCGGTCGTACCCTGGTGTGGCTGACTTCTTTTCTCTTCGATCGACCCTCCCAGGTTCAACTTGGGTCCTTCCTCTCCTCCATCTCTATCTCTACCTGTGGTGTTCCCCAGGGGTCTAACCTCTCTCCCTGGCTGTTCAACCAATACCTGGTACTTCTTGCCCACTGCAATGCCGCGCTCTGCCCCAACTTCCAGTACTATTTGGATGACACTCGGCTCATTTTCAGGCTACCCTGAGCCACCTCTTTTCCCTCTTTCATCTCTGACTGTCCGCCATCCAGGAGTGGTGTGCCACCAACAATCTCTGCCTTAATGCCAGCAAGACCGAGATTTCCATCAGCACACCCACACCCTCCTTTCCTGTCACTCTCTGGCCGGCCTCTCTTGGCCCTCTCCCTGCTCCCACCTGTGAGGCTAAAAACCTTGGGGTCATCTCTGACTCCTTGCTCTCCTTCTCTCCTCACATCTCTGATGTCTCTAAGAAGTCACACTACCAGCTGCACCTACTCAGAAGTATTCTTCCTTTCCTCTCCTTCCCCCAGAAGCTCACTGTCTCCAAAGCTCTGCTTCTCTCCAGGCAGGACTATTGCAACAGCCTCTTTCTAAATCTGCCTGCTTCTACTCTCCGCTGTCATGAAACCACGCTACTGCCCCCTCTGGACATCCTGGTCTGTACGGCAACCTACCAGAATGACCTTGCATACCCCCAACATGGCGGATACCGGATCCACGGTCTAGTTCCTGGGTAGTGCTACTCAGCTAGATAAGCGCCCCACCCCTGCGGTACAGCGCGTGTCAACGCTCCCAGTTCCCGAGTTCCGGTTGCTGTTCCTAGTGTTCTCCTACCTTAGAATCTATCCCTAGCGATTCCTTCCTGTGCTTCCTCCCTGGATTGTTTGATCGCGGCCGCACCTGCAGCCTTCCGTGGTCCCTCCTTCCTGGACTTCTTGTTTTGCGGTCTTCCCCGGATCACTTCACCTCTTCATTACTGGGCTTTCTACTACCACGGTGCCTCCAGAACGCTGCTATTCCTCCCTGGGCTCATTCATCCACAAACTTACGCGCTGACTCTGACCGTCTCCTCTCCTTTCTGGGAAAACCATCTACACTGTGGACATCTGAATCATCACTGATGAAGTGGCGTCGGAAGAAGCCCGCCCTTACGAGACCCGCACTTCCAAGAAAGGTAGGCAGACTGAGTCAACAAAGAAGAAACACTCCAAGTCTTCACAGGTGAGCCCACAAGCAGGTTGTGATAGTCGTGACAGTGAAAGTTTTGACAGTTTGACACGCCAGCCGCTTGACAAAAGGTCAGAGATGAATCCTACTGTACAGGATCTTTTGCAAGGAATGCAAGAACTCTCTACAGCGGTACAAAACCTGAAAGCGGAAAACACTGCCCTGAAAAAATTGGTTCCCTCCCTGGATTCTGTATCAGGACAGCACCTCAACAGGTGGTGTAGTGGATAAATACGATGGTTCCCCTAAGATGCTCCGTTCCTTTCTGGATTCATGTTTGGTTCACTTCAACTTTAAGTCCTATTACTTCTCTACCCACAGAGCCAAGGTGGGATTTGTCATAGCCCATCTTACTGGAAATGCCCTAGCTTGGGCTACACCACTGGTCTCCTCAGGCGATGACTTACTGGACAATTATGATGGGTTCATTAAGGCCTTTAAGGAGATGTTTGACCGCCCAGACCAGATGTATACTGCTCAAGAAAGATTGCTGGAATTCCAACAAGGTTTCCAGGATATGTTATCCTATATTACCCGATTTAAGCAGCTTGCAAAAGAAGCTGACTGGTCTACAGAGTCATGCTTTTCTTTGTTCCGTTGTGGTCTGAATGAGGAAGTAAAAGACGAGCTGGCCAGTATAGCACGTCCCGGATCATTACAGGCTCTTATGGATTTATCCTTGCAAATTTATTTCCGAATACAAGAGAGAAAGGTGGAAAAGAAAAAGACCCGAAGCTCTCCTCCCAAGATGTCTCCATTATCTCCTACTTCCAGGGAAAACCCTCCTGCTGAGCCAGAACCTATGCAACGGGGGGCTATGAGAGGCCCTTTGTCAGTCCAAGAAAGAATCTGCAGATTTTACAGTGGTCTATGCATGTATTGTGCTTCGGACAAACACTTAGTCAGGAATTGTCCCATAGCACATCCAAGATGTTCGGGAAAAGCAAGCTCCCGATCCTGAATGGAGCCTAGCTTCGGGAGACCAAAGACCTCTCCACCCCTTAAATCCTTGATCCATCATCGAGTTGTAACCTGGTGGTCCTTCAGGTAACCCTGACCTCTTCTATCGGAGCAACACATTCAGTTTTAGCCCTGGTGGACTGTGGAGCTATGGGCATGTTTATGGATGACGAGTGAGCATCAATGCATAACATTCCAAGAGAATCCAAGGAGTTCATACAGACAGTCGAAGGAATCGATGGCTCCCCTTTGTCTTCTGGACCCATCACCCAACAAACCATGGACATTGTACTTTCCATCCACAACCATCAAGAAACCATCCGATTTGACATCATAAAAGCTGCTCACTATCCAGTGGTCCTGTGCATGCCATGGTTAAGAAAACACAATCCATACATTAATTGGACCGCCGGTTCCTTGTTTCTGGGCTCAGAGTTTTGTTTATCACATTGCCTTACACAAGACACCAGACCAGTTATATCCATGGAAAGCAAAGAAGTTAATCATTCCCTTACTGTTTCCAATGTCAATCAAGTACCAGACATCTATCAGCAGTTCTCGGATGTCTTCTCCTCAGCTATCATATCATACAATCTCTGCCTCCACATAGACCTGAAGACTGTGCCATTGAAACTGAGGAGAACGCTATAATACCCTTCGGCAGGATGTTTAACCTATCTGAACCCGAAAAAAGGGCTCTACGAGACTACTAGGACACCAACCTGGCTAACGGTACCATCTGCCCATCCAAGTCCCCCGCAGGGGCTTCTCTGTTTTTTGTACCAAAGAAAGACACCCAGGAATTACCACCCTGTTTGGACTATAGGGGTCTAAATCAATGTACCCGTAAAGATAGATACTCCTTGCCTTTGATATCGGACATCCTGGAAGCACTTCGAGGTGCCGTTATATTCACCAAGTTGGACTTAAGAGGAGCCTACCATTTTGTCCAAATAAAAGATGGCGACAAATGGAAGGCTGCCTTCCGAACAATCTTTGGGGCACTTCGAGTATGAAGTACTGCGTTTTGGTCTTGCCAATGCCCCAGATGTTTTACAATGTTTTATGGATCGGGTTTTCTCAGACATGCTGTTCCTCTATGTAATCGTATATCTGGAGGACACCCTGGTATATTCCAGCGACCCAATATTACATCAAGATTATGTCTTTGCTGTTTTACAAAGGCTAAGGGAACATCACTTGCTAGCCAAACACGAAAAATGCATATTTCATGTCTCTACGGTACATTACCTGGGATTTGTCTTAAGCCCTCAAGGGGTGGCTATGGATCCAAACGAGGTTGAGGCTATCACTTCCTGGCCCGTCCCATGTTCTGTTAAACAAATACAATCCTTCCTGAGCCTTGTGAATTTCTATAGAAAATGCATACCTTCTTTTTCAGCTATAGTTCAACCGATTGTGTCATTGCTCAAAAAGAATGTTCCCTTTGTATGGACTTCTTCTCAAGAAACCGCCTTTCAAAGACTGAAAGAAATGTTCACTCAAGGACCCATTCTGATACAACCTGACATTTCAGGACCCTTTTTGGTGGAAACAGAAGCGTCAGAATATGCTGTTGGTGCAGCTTTAAAACAAAAAGCAGATGACGGTCTTGAACAGCCTGTAGCTTATCTGTCCAGAACCTTGCTTCCTTGCGAGACATGCTATTCAGTCCTGGGAAAGGAACTACTAGCCATTTGCCAAGCCTTCAAGGAGTGGCATCATCTCCTTCTGGGTGTCACTCACCCTGTGCAGGTGCGGACGGATCACAGAAACCTACAAGTCCTCCAGTTCATGGAGTGCAGAAATAGTCAACAAGCATGATGGGCCTTCTTTTTTGCCCAATACCAGTTGTACATCTTACATATTCCAAGAGCCTTGAATGTCATTGCAGATGCCTTATCCAGACGTCCTGACTATCCAACACAATAATTTCACGACCTGCCCAAGATGTTTCCCAACACCGTGTTCATCGCCCAGGCTAGTGACATCCTGCATACTTTCAAGAGAGAAACCACAACTTGAGACCTATGGACGGATTTCCATGAATGCAATTTGTGGGCCCTGAAATATAAAGAGGGCTTCCTTTTCCGAGGCTCCCAACTAGTGATTCCTACCCAGACCTTGAAGGAACAGATAATACATCTGTGTCATGATACTTTCCACTCCGAACATCGTGGAGTCAGTTGTACCCTTCTTTCCATTCAAAGAAACTTCTGGTGGCCTAAGATGGCTAAGGACGTTCAAGCATATATCCGGACATGTACTATATGTAACCAAAACAAAACAGATAGCAGAAAACCAGCAGGACTACTCCTACAACCAGACCCTCCTTCTCGACCCTCGGAAGCCATAGCAACGGATTTCATAGTATATTTACCCCCCTCCAGGGGACATACAGTCATAATGTTGGCTATTGATATATTTTCACACATGGCCCATTTTACACCGTTAGTGTTACGCTCACCTGGTATCCACAGGGACGCCACCCAGCAGGGTTACTCGCTGGTATGCTTCTCAGCTTTGCCCTGATGAGGTCTTGTGGTAGAATTAGGCGTGCTCTCCATCCTGCCTTCTTTGCAGGGGCGCGTTGTCTTTCATGGGCGAGTGCGGTCCAGTTACTTCACTGACGCTGGCCCGTTTGATATTGTTCAGGTAGGTCTTATTGCTGTTCTTTAGTTTTGTTGCTATCCTGCATGCCTTTCTTTGTTTAAAATGTCTCTTTTTTTCTCCTTTAGGTATGCGGAGCTTCAGCGCGGCAAACTGGCTTGGTTGAGCCCCACTGGTAAATGATGGCGCATTAAGAGCGCTATGATGCTGTAAGTAAGTGCTATGTGCAGTCCTGCGAAGTCTTGCCTTTGCTAACCTGTGTTTTCCTTCCTTGTAGGTCGCGGTCTTCTTCAGCGCGAGTGGAATGTCCGGAGTGGTGCCAGCCGAGAGGCAACCAGCCAGGTAAGGCTTTTGAGCAGTTTGTAATTTGTAAATGTCTCTACAGCTTTCTTTAATGTTGCCTCTATCTTTCTCTTTCAGGTCGTTCTGTCCGGGAGGCGTGCAGATTCGAGGAAGCTGTTCTCAGTAGCTGCAAGTGTTTAAAGATGTTGACTGCAGTTAAGATGCTGCTGCTAATGATGTTCCTTTTTCTCCTTGCAGGTTCTGCTTCTCCGAGGTTCGAGGGAATAGCTGGACACGGTGATCGTCACGTTGCAAGCTGCAAAGCAACACAAAGCATGTTCTGCAGTCAGGGTGTGGTTTATATAGCCCAGGTAAAGTAGTACCAGGGAAAGTAGTTCCAGGCCTGCCACACCCAAAACACTAGACCACATAGCTTGGTTCTTAGGGAACCAAGCTATGTGGATGCCTCCATGTTGGCTGACAATACAATAAAGTAGTTCCCAAGCACATTGTTGTTCATGGTGTATGACCCTGGTGCCATAGGCTCCAGGACTGGCCCCATGAGGGCTTTTTAAGAGGATGCCAGGCTCTAGAGGCCCGAGTCCTAACTCCACCTGGCCAATGGGTTTGCCAGAGGGGGTTTTGGGCGAAGGTCGTGACAGCACTTCCCCCTAAGGCCCCTCCCATGGTGTTCCTTCTGTCTGGCCCAGGTATGTTTGGGAAGTTCCGATAAAATTTCCTGATTAGACGTGGTGCGTGGATATTCTCACTGGGCTCCCAGGATCTATCTTGTGGTCCAAATCCTTTCCAATCGACAAGATAATATAGCTTTGTCCTAGACTAGTTAGAGTCCAAGATATCTTTGACTTCGAATTCTGGTTCTCCGTCAACAAGTATGGGCTTAGGTGGTGTCCCAATCCATGTGCCGGGTTGCATTGGTTTCAGGAGGGACACATGGAATACTGGGTGGATGTTTAGATTAGGTGGTAAATCCAGTTTCACGGCTGCTGGGTTGATAATTGCCTTAATTTTATAGGGTCCTAAGAATCTGGGATGAAAGGTCCGGGTTCCCTTTATGGGTACGAATTTAGCGGCTAACCAAACTTTGTCTCCTACTTGATAATCAGGGGCCTTTTTCCGGTGTTGGTCGGCAAATCTCTTTTGTTTTTCTTTGGCATGAATAAGGTGTTCCTTTGCCCTTTTGAAAGCCTGAGTAATGGTTGTGTGTAGAGTCTTTACCGCTGGCATTTCCAAGCTGGCTGGAAGGTCTAGTTCAGAGGTACGTGGATATCTGCCATCAAGGGTATCGAAGGGCGTTTGTCCCGTGCTTGAATGCAAAGAATTGTTATATGCATATTCGGATATCCATAGTAGGTCTTTCCAATTCCTTTGTTCGTGGTGCAGCATGCACCGTAAATATTGCTTGAGTGTCTGATTGATTCTCTCGGTTTGGCCGTCCGTTTGGGGATGGTGACTGGTAGATAGCCGAACGTCGATCTGCGCCATTGCACAGCATTTTTTTCAGAAGTTTGAAACAAACTGGCTGCCTCGATCAGAGACCAGAACCGAAGGGAAGCCATGTAGCTTAACCACTCCCTCCTTTTGCTAAAGTGGCTGCGTCTGGGAGGCCTTTGAGAGGAATAAAATGGGCCATCTTCGAGAATAAGTCCACAACTACAAGGATGGTGTTGAACCCTTGGCTTGGAGGTAGATCAGTGATGAAGTCAAGGGAAAGAGTGTGCCATGGAACTGGAGGAATGTCCAATGGTTGTAGGAGACCAGATGGTTTTTGTTTCTGTGATTTATTTTGTGCGCAGACACCGCAGGACTGAATATACTGAATGATGTCCTTACGCCAAGTAGGCCACCAAAAGTTATCTTTCACCTTAGCTAGGGTTTTGGCGATCCCAGGATGCCCTTCAATCAGTGAATCGTGATAATTTGAAATAATATGCTGTTGTAATTCTTTCTTGGGTACATATAGGCGATCCCTAAAAAAGGATACGTGGTCCTTGATGGTATATTGTTCTCCTTGAGTTTGCCATGCTAGGTAGGCATCAGGATTCATTGTCCGTTGGATTTATTTTCGTAGTTCTGCTTGTGTTAAGGCTGTCGTGATACCCAAGAGTTTGTCTTCAGGTATAATAGGTACTGGGTCTGGAGTTGTATATACTATTTCATCTATGCCCATGCGAGATAAGGCATCCGCCTTTCCGTTTCTGACTCCTGGTCGAAATGTGATCACATAATGATATTCGGCGAAGAAAAGGGCCCACCGTAATTGGCGCGAGGACTGGGCCTTGGCTGTTTTGAGATATTGCAGGTTTTTGTGGTCTGTGATGACTGTAATGGTGTGCCTGGCCCCCAGAAGGTAGTGCCTCCAGGCTTTAAAGGCAGATTTGATAGCCAGGAGTTCCTTGTCCGTGATGGCATAATTAATCTCTGGAGGTGAGAACTTTTTGGACCAGAAGGTCACAGGATGTAGCTGGCCGGTTTCCGGGTCTCTCTGTGAAAGGACAGCCCCCATTGCGAGACTGGAAACATCAGTTTCAACGACATAAGGGAGGTCTGGATGAGGATGTTGCAGGATTGGAGCAGAGGTAAACCTTTGTTTAAGTTCCTGAAAGGCTTCTTCTGCTTCTTCGGTCCAAGCAAACTTTTTATTGTTTTTTCGTAATAGTACTGTGATTGGGTGCACAACCTGAGAGAAGTCTGAGATGAACCGGCAGTAGAAGTTCGCAAAGCCCAGCATGCTTTGTACCCCTTTCAGAGACTTCGGCACTTCATTTTCTAGCAGAGTGGCCATGTGCCCAGATTCGATTTCTGTTTATTCTCTGCAAAGTATTGCCATTCTTTTGACTTTATGTAGTGAGGTAGCTCATAGGCTAGGTTTATGTTGGTTTGATAGTGTTGGTGGTGTTCTGCATGCCATGCACTGATCTGCTGTGCTTTCTAAGGAAAGGAGCTGGGGGTGCGAGCTTCAAGGTCATTGCCCCCACCTTGTGGAACACCCTACCTGCCCACATCCAAAAGCAAGCATCCTACCTAATTTTCAGAAGACAGCTAAAAACATGGTTGTTCGACAAATATGACTAATGTGACATTGGGGGTATACTCCCTGGCTTAACCCTACTGGAACTTCTACTTCATGCACTGTATTACTTCTGTATTATGTTTTCTATTTTTTTCTAAGTACAGCACTGTGATAGTTACGGGTTTGGGCGCTGTAAATAAATGCAATAAATAAATAAATAATCTGGAACCAGAAGGCTTCTTCCCAAAAAGACTGTATACAAGTGGGGGTGTGTTTCTAATAATACAACAGCTGCTGCATCTGTGGTGTTGTTCTCCTCTGCCTTCTCAGTTTCCCTGCTTTCCAAAAGCAATATGTGATTCATGTGGAACATAGTCTTTTTCTTGATCATCATCCATATCATCATAATTGCTGCATGACCCAGTGGATGAGGTGGTGGAGATAGAGACCTCGGATTTCCAATCTCCTGCCATTGTTGAAATACTTCTGTTGATTCACTTAGATCTTTAGTAGATACTAGCTGTACAGCTCCCCTTTCTATCCCTTTAATTGGGGTTGGAACTGTCGGTCTCAGTGGCTATTCATTGTTGTTGTGCAATACCTGTGCATTTTCTTGTACTGCCGCATGTAGACCAGAGTGACGTGTGACATGTGTCAGGGGATGAAGAACATGAGTTGTATAATATCCCCAATTGGCCACATGTAATTGTGGCCTGCCCAATGTGCACAGTAAGTACTGCTGTAGGAGTGAATATACCTTGACAGGCATGTCTTCCCCTGTCTCTAGCTCATTTAAGTGATGACATGTTTTTACAAATATGTCCAATTGTGTGGCACCCTCTGCCCTGAACCTCTGCTGCACTCTCCCAACAATATCAAGTCTGTGTGCCTCTCGCACAAGCTGCCTCCAGGGATTCCTGGAAGCTCCCCCTCTTCCTTGCTGGTGTCACTCGATGGCATGTGTCTCACAGGCTTCAAGAGATGAATACTGACTGGTGTGTTACCCACAACCTCCCCAAATATCTGCTGCTCCCTCCCAGAAAAATCAGGTGAAGTGCCCTCAATGGTTTCCAGCTCCTCTCGCTCCTCCTCTCAAATGTCACCCATCCTCTCTTCCATATTCCATTCGCTACCACTCACCTATAAAAGCCACAGGCAACTTCATTTTCATTAAGCCTCATTCCACAATTGACGCCTTATAATGACAGAGTGCGTCACACACTTCACCACAGAAACCTTTTATCTGTTACCCCCTCAACACATTCAAGCCCAGCATTTACATCATTTTTCCCACATGATAAAACATACACCATAGCAACCATTCAGGAATAATCAGAGGCATACTCAATGATACACACAAGACTTCATTGGCCTGCTTACATCATGATCCTTCCAGTCTGACTTTAATGGAACTCCTCACCTGCCACCTCTCAATCACCCACACACAAGCAGCCACCTTCCACCACTCTCCCTAGACCAACAAGGCCTCCTTATTCAAAGTCACAGAACTCTTCATTACAGCTTTCATCAGATACACCAAAACCCATTTCTCAGAAGCTTCAAACAACCGGTAGCTCAAGCATCCAAGAAAACAAAAGACATTCTTATAGACTTCTCAAGAAGTATCAAAAAGCATCTCAGAGAATGCAGTAACTTCATCAACAGAAACACAGTAAACCCAGTACTTATCATAGTATTTAATATTGCCTTCCCTTCTAGTGCATGAATTGGCATGCCATGATGCCTCACCTATCCAGCTGCATTGCACCCCACGCCACTATTGCGGACAATTTAACATATTCAAAATACAACATCACGCCTTCAAGAACTTCCCCATGAACACACTGCACACAAACTCATCACACTTTCATCAACTTCTGAACACTCAACAAACGATAGTTCGCTTCTCAATACACTGAGGATCACAGTAAAAATAAAATGATAAACACTCATGCACAGTGAAAATCTAGAGTTGCTCGAATAAAGCCATTTTCTCTCTGCTAATGACTAGAGTTCACAAACTGCTAATGCCCCCCCTGCCACCAAAGAAAGAACTGGAGGAAATCTAAATGGCCAAAGAGATCAACACCTTCAAATCTTTATGGCCTGCCCCGGAAAACCTGATGTCTATTGCCATCATAATCCACTAGAGCATAACAATAGCGTAAATATCCAACAAAAGAAGAGTTCCCTTATATCCAATAAATGAAGAGCTCCCTTAATAATAACAATCACTGCATCAACCCAGTGCCTGAACCAGTCAAACCTCAGTCAGTTGGCCAATGCAAGTCAATCAAAGGGTTATTCACAGACTAAATTAACAATACCAAGTCCATATTGACAGCTTCAGCCACAACATGGACATCCCCCATCCTGTCAGACAATGGCCCTCATTACAAGGTTGCTGCTACTACCGGCGGCCTACCAGCAACCTTGGCTTACTGTTTTTGCCGCCTGATATCATGTCAATACTGGGATATTATGGGTGGTGGCGGAACTGTACATTCCCATTCCCGTGGAGTCAGGAATGGGAACACTGAAGCACCAGCACTTACTGACGGTGTTGGTGCTTCAGTGAATGCTCTGTTCTTAGGGGTATGAACTAAGGGCCAGTCGGGCCTGCCGATAGTTCACAGCTCCCACCGGCAGACTCGGAGGGACCCGGTCTGGAAAAGGTGCTGTAACCGTTGTTACCAGCACTTTTTTCCAGACTGGGTCACTTGTAATGAGGGCCAATGTCCCCAAATGAACAAACTTCAAACCAGAACATTGGAAATCTCCATGACAAGTATACTCGCCACCCTAAAAGCCACTTCTTAGTACAATGACATCATTCCTAACTTATTAGGGAATGCACAGGCAGCTGCATAACCACATTAATTACATATCTGGATCATTGGCTGCACAGCTTGACACATTTTTTTTAAATTTAATTTAGTTGCAAGTCAACTTTCCAAATATCGATTTATATTACAAAAGTTAAAATTAATGAACATACTCAGGCTAAAATAAAATTACATTTTTACACTTATTTACATATTTATTAGCAAAACGTATCAACTATTATACGATTTTAATTCACAATCCTATATAAACACATTTTTCAAATACCAGATAATTAAGAAAAAGGATAACAAATGATATATACAAATTAAACGTTAAAAATGAACTATTAATCCGATATGGTCTCTACACAAGTTATATGGACTAATTGAAAAATTGTAAAATTAATAGAGAAGGTTCTCTACGACAGTATATTTTCGATCTTCACAAAATGTATATACCCATTTATAAGCACATCAAGTCCAATCATCAATAATCTTTGGGTGTTTTGATTTTTCCCCTGGTTTATCCATTATGTTTCTCTACAGTAATGAATTTTCAATCATCATGTGGTGTGTATGCGCATTTATGGGTATATCATCTCCAGTCATCTGGGTGTTATGGTTTTTCCCCTAGTTTATTTTTTTTATTATTTATTTATTTATTATTTATATAGTGCCCAAAACCCAGGAGTATCTAGGCACTTTTACTTAAGATATTGGTTACAGTACTTCAGTTACAGAAAGCAGGCACATATGGTGATTACATCATTAAAGTTTATTCACCAGTATAGAGACCAGTTATAACAGAGCTGACATATTTGAACATCTTGTACACAAATGTTTAACATCTCATTTCTCTGTCTCCAGGCTCCTAGATGCCTACTGTGTGGGTTCACCATCTTTATTTATTTCTAGGTACCGTATAATTGATAGATTGAGAGCTATAAACTGTGCATTCAACATCATCATTTATACCATTTTTATATTTGTTGTGCGATATTCCGTGAAGTGCTTATGAACGTATTCTTTTCTCTTGCAATCCAGGGCTTCACATTCTAGCATAATGTGTTTTAGTGTCTCTCCACTCTTATTACAGTATCTACATGCTTTATGCAGAATTTTCGTTTTGTCCCATATGGATGGTCTTGATTTAATGGGCCATAGGTCGAATCTGAACCTTGTGATTTTAGTTCTGTAGTGTATATCTGGATGTTTCCTACAGTTTTCAGGGATCGTTTTTCTTTCCCTTGTTTGTATATTCTGAGTTTTGAACACTTGATATTTTTTTATCAAATCCATCTCCCAAATGTTTAATTTTGCCCGATTAGGATTGGATATTAGAACATCTTTGCAGCTATCAGCATTTGTCATTATATCTCAGCAATTTCTTTCCCACTTGTTTATCATATCACTTCCATCCTCCCTAAAAGCTTCCTTTACAGTGCCTATTACTGTGTTGTTATACTTATCCTTGTTCTTGCATTTCGCATAGAGCATTAACATGTTCCACTTCACTACCGCTTCTAGGGAGGTAAATCCTAGCTCGTGTCTCAGAAGGTGCATGGGAAAGCTTTTTGGCAAAGATAACAAAGTTTTCCAAAATTTGCTCTCCAGAGTTATCCATTTTGGTTGATCTCGGAGAGTTCTACTTGCTGCACCATATGTTATGGCAGGCACAACCTTTTGTGTGTAATACGTAATAATGGGAATGTCTGTGAACTGGCCAAACTTCCTTTGTATCATTTGGCTTGGGAGCATAGATTAGTTATTTTATACCTCAGATCTTCAATGTACGGGAGGTCAGCTTTGCTGTTATTCTTATTAACTCCTAAGTACTTTATTTTATCTACAATCTCTACATGCCTTCCACCAATGGTCCAGGTTTGGTTTTGCTTTGTTCTGGTTTTCTTTTTTTCCCCTTTCATCATTATATTTGATTTCTCTGGATTTATTTTTAAGTAGTTTTGTTCAGCATGGATTTCTAGTTCGCACAAAGTTCTTCGCAGCCGTATTGGAGTATGGTGCATTATTGTAAAATCATCGGCATATAGTTGATGGCTTATCAGAGTTTGGTTGATCTTAGGTGGAAAGGATCTAGCCCTATTGAGGTGTATGCTAACATCATTCATATAGAAATTAAAAAGTGTTGATGCTTATACGCCCCTGCTTCAGTCCTGTATCAGTTCGGATGGCTTTGGTTAAATGTCTTTCACTGTTCAGCTTGACTTTTATAGAGGTTCCTGCGTAGAACTGTTGTATTAGGTTCAATAGATGTTCAGGACATTTGACTAGTTTTAATGTGTACCATGTCGAATGCCTGTTTGTAATCTATGTAGGCCACATATATGGGTTTTCTGTTACAAATAGCTTGTTGTTTGAGAGCTTGCATGATTAAAAGATTTAGAGTTGTCACCACCCCAGCTATGAAGCCCGCTTGATTATTGTCTTTCATATTATTTTCAGTTAACCACTTTTCAAATTCTGTTAATAGAAATTTTGCGTATATTTTACCAGCTGAGTCTATCAAGGCCAAAGGTCTATAGTTATTAGGATTGAGCCTATCTCCCTTTTTAAACACAGAAACTATTATTGATTTTTTCCATGAATCAGGTATTTTTCCTGTTCTTTTTATTTTTTCGTAGATGTTATACAATATTAGGACCCATTTTTCAGATGAGTCTTTGATCGTGGAGTTGGAAATGCCGTCAGGCCAGAGCGCCCTAGATGTACTTAGTTTTTGTATGGCTAGTTTTAAGTCTACAAGGTCTATCTTTAGGCTTTGCATATCTAAAAGATGTTCAACTTATTTTTCTGAGTCGGGCTTTCCACATTGGAACAAGCCTGAAAAATGTTCCATCCAACCTTCCTCGCCAACGCGATTAAGTGTGTGTGCGATGGCAAATCACATTCGCCCCTTCCCATAGCAGTTGCCAGATAAGCGCACTGGATTTTGCTGTTAAACTTTTTTCCATCTGTTCGTTTTCATTTTGTCTTTTTTGTTTTTTATGACATCTCATGAAGTTCTTATATCTCTTCATGATTCTAGCCTTTGCGCTCTTATATTCCTCTACATTTCTGGTATTTATATTTCTAATATCTCTTCTTCTTTCCCTCTTCTTTTCCTTTACTGCTGGATTGAACATTCTGGGCATTATTTCTTGTTTCTGTTTATTTTCATTTGTTACTGATTTAAAGTTGAGTAGTACATGTGCATATTCGTTTTGCCTATTTTGATTAAAGTCTTTCAATAGTTGGTCTAGCTTGTTGTCGGTCCTTTTTATTCTATTAAGGCCTTGATTGACGCCTAAGAGATGAAGATATTTTTCTTTGTGACAGGGGGAAACTGCATTGCAAGTGATGGTTACCATATTGTGATCACTTTGCTCAGTATAAACTACCTCAAATATTTTTTATTATTTGCATGGGTTTTTTAGAAACAAAGACATAGGGCCTCATTATGACCCAGGCGGTAAGGGGTTAACGGCGCCGTAAAAGGTGGTGGCGCCGTTTACCCCTTACTGCCTAATTACGAGGTCCCTTTGCGGGTTCCCACCTTAACGGCTGGTTTTACCAGCCGTTAAGGATTGGACCTGCAAAGGGACCTTGGAGGTAATTAAGGTACCACAATTTGCGGTACCGTAACTACCGCCTTCCCCATTTTCATTGAGCCCCGTGGGGGCAAAAATGGGAATGGGGAAGGGCCAATGGTGAATGGGGAATTACCACCCCACCAACCTTCAGTTGTTGCATTTTTCCATGTGGATTTTGCTGGTACATCGTCCTCCACGCAACCATTAAGCACAGCCATATCTCTATCTTCCATTAGCCTCATCCATTTCTCTGCTCTAGCACATCTTATTTTTTTGGTGTTTCCTGTTCATTTAGCATTTAGGTCTCCTGCAATTATTATCATGCCAATTGCCGGATCAGCATTGATGTTATCTAAAGCTTTGGCAACTTACTTCATAAACTGCTTCTCATATATATTTGCTGGATTCCAGTATGCATTGATTATTAGCATGGCCGGGCCATTTGGTGGTCTATTATGCCCAGTTCATATTTTATTACTTGCAAGCATGGATATGTGCTATCCCATTGAGTAAATTTAAAGGGAGAGGTCATTATCAGGGCACTAATAAGACCCTTGGTAGGTCTTCCCTTGTTTCCTTTAATCTCAGGAACGAGCAGATGTGATGGTTAGACCAAGTTGGCGGTTTTATTAACCACGTTACTTGTAGAAGTATTATATCATAGTCTTTTAATAGGTTTGCACTTTCCATCTGTTCTAAATGCATATGTCCTCTGGAATTCCAGACCCCAATTCACATTGGCTTGATACCATCCTGTATATACTCTATCTGGGGCTTCTGTGTCTCGTTTCCTTTCTCACATTTTCGAGCCAGCCCCACTTCGTTGGTTGTTTAGCAGGCATTAACTCAGTCCGCTCTTTGTAATAGACATCTCTTTTTAGTTGACCTAATGTGCCCTGCCATTTTATTATTAGGGGGTCACATGTCCTTTTTGAGGCTCGTTTTTCATTATGATCTAATTTGTATTTCCTCTGTCTTTCACCCTGAAGCTGTTCCTGTTAGAGCTCTATTTCAAATCCTATTTGGTGTATTTGTGCTCTTTCGTCCCACATCAGTTTTCTCACTATGAAAGTGGGGACTGCTATGATAGCAGTGTCGCTTTTTCTATTTTTAACAATTGTAACTAGCTCAATATCCCTGGACCTGATTTCTTTTAGGGGCTTCAACGGAGTGCATTGCAGCTAATATGGTAGCTCTATTCCGGTATGGATCTTTTTCACCTCTAACTCTCATTGTTAATGCAAGCTTTTGATTGTTATGCATATCAATGTTTTTTCTGCTGTGGGGCCATCCTCTGATGTTTTATTTCATCTCTTTGTGCAATTTGCTTATACTTATTCATTTTTAACTCAACATATTTTTATTGGTGTTTTGTTTTATCCTCTATATTTTTGGTCCACCTGCCATTTTTGGCTATCGTTTTGTAATTTAAATGGGCAGAGCTGTCAACGGGTTTTATTAAATCCATAGGGGATGGAATCTCCCCCTCATCGTCTTGCATCTCTAACTCATCCAAGATTGTATGCATTCTCAAATTTAATAACTCATTATTAGTATAATCTCATTCTTGAATGTGATGATATTCAATTTTAGATGTTCGAGTGTCATCAGGGAGTTCCTTTGTCAACTCTTCTCTTTGCATGTTATCTTTCAAAGTTTTTTGCTTATTTCCCTTTTTAGATTGTTTTTCTTTTTTGTTATCCTCTGTGTTGGACGGGATGGTTAGGACTTGCAAAAAGCTCTTTTTCACTACTGTTTGTTTATTGTATTTTAATTTACTCAGTTTTTTTTGTTTTTTGTCCTTTTATTTTTTTTCATTATTTTTCTTTCTATCATTTTGTTTTTTGCATTGCAGTTGGAATATGTCATACACTTGACTTGGATTTGCTGTTGATTCCAATTCTATCACACTCTGGTTTTGATTTCCATTCGCAACTATCATTTGTTTTGAGCTTTCGCACTTTTCAGTATTGCTATTGTCACCTAGTTCTAATTCAACAGGAGTTATCATAACGGGGGCCAACATATTTTCTTGCTGATCTTCTAGTTGATTATATGATTTCTCATTTTGGGAATCTTGGCCGGCCACGCTCTTCCATTTGCTTTCTAATATTATCATAATTCTCTCTTGTGTTAATTCCGCCACTTTTAATTGTGATTTTATTTTCTGCATGTTCAGACATACTTGATTTAACTCTGAGAACACCTGCTGGAAGTCTTCGCTATGTGCGGCATGTAGTTTAGCATTGTTTCCAATGTTTAATTCCATTTACTCATATAATTTGGTCAATCCCAATAAACATGTGTTCATAGCAACAAGTGTTAGATCTTGTGCTGTTATATTCGGATTTCTGAAACCAAATGAAGGTCTCGGGGTCGGACATACATAAGATTCCTCTGTAGAAACTGAGTAATTTAATATATGTTCTTGTTTATGTTGCCTAATTTCAGGGAAGCTGATAGATTAGATACGTTATGCAAGTCTTTGTCATTACAGGATTGATCTGCTCTCTGGGTTTGTGTTTCCGGCACTAATATTTCATCATTGTGCTCATAATTATGGATAGCCCGTTCAATAGCATTGTGTGCGTTCGCTATTGTGTCATTCTTTTCTGTTTGTAATGATTGATCATCATTCTCTGCATTTGACACATAAAATTCTCCACTTTTTCCCACATGCTCTTGTGGAAGATTTCTTAAAGGAATGGTTCGGTCAAAAATGTTTATTGCCCCTACGGGTCGACCACGTGTTTTTAAGCCTAAGTCGCACGATTTTAGAAAAATTTCCTATAGACCTTACCCGAGTTTTCGTCCATTAAACGCACGCGAAAACAGGCATCAGGGAGCTGCCATTTTGTGATAATCCTATCACTTGCCGCATCGCCCTGGCTGACCTGCTTTTGCGGCACTAAATCATATCCCCCGCCCCTTAGCCTGAAATTATCAAAACATTCACATTCATATTCCCCACCTCTCTCTGTGACGTTTCTGTGCTGCGTAGGTAAACGCGCCCAGTCGTCTTCTACGCGACTTCACACAGAACCCGGAAACCAACACAGATCAGCTCACAACACAGCACGCCACAATTCGGAATATGAAACTGTACTTTAAAATCAAACAGCAACACAGTAAATTTGGTAAAGTACATTTATTTGACATTAAATGTTTATAGAATATTCAGCAATTGCCATATGAACTCCGAAAGTCATTTATTTTCTTTTATCTCTATCCTCAAATCCGTAAAAGTTTATCGTGAGTCACGCGCTGTTCCTTTATGGTACACACGGTGTTGGTTTTCGTTCAAAGAAGCACTTTTGTCGCACGTTGAACCGCAAGGCTGTTCCATCAAGTAGGCACTAGGCCAGCGTAAAGGTTGATATGTTGCTTCTAGCCGCTGGTACCGCGTAAGGGCATATGGGCCCTTGGCGATCGTCCCATAAGATCATCAGAATGGTGCAGTTGTTTACATTAAGCTGCAGCTGGTGGTTAAAAAAAACATCTGTTGGTGTCTGAAACTGGTGGCAGTGGCAAAAGGGAAGGATATACCTGTTTTGAAAACGTAAATTTATTATTAGTCTCGCCAGCCGATCTTTATTAATATAATTCATTTTATTTATTACGGCCGAGCTGAAACTATTTGCTTTCAAGGATAGTGCAATGGAGTATGTTCGGCTCTAAAATCAATGCGAAAACTAACAAAATAAATCGAGGTTAGTACACAATGAGAAACAACTTTTTGTCTACATGCGTGTGGAATGTGGACCTGCATGCCCATGTGCTCGCTACAAGGACGATCCCACAAACGTTTTCAAAGCTCTTCATTCATTCATTTATTCATGCATCCATTCATTAATACTTCATTCCGGTATAAAAGCGTCTAAAGAGTTACTTACATTATATTTGCAATTTCCATTGTGTCTGCGTAATGCAGTCCGTAAATCCCACTGTGCTCTTGACAACGATTTTTCGTATACTGAACTAACATGAAACTAGGTCTAGTTTAAGAATTTTCTGCCTTATGGTCTCTTACGTTATTGCACCCCCCAACCCCCTTCAAATGAAGTTCTTTCGGCATGGTCCCTGTCTCTCAAGGTCAAAAAACAATAGAACCTTATACTGCCAGTGCGAGTTGTGGGCCTCTTCAGGGCGTGAGCTGAAAATCAAAGCCACTGACCTTCACTAGAAATGAGCATACATTCTTTCTTTGCAACATCCCGTAGTAAAGCCATCTGTGAGAACTTGAAATTTCGAATCCATCTATGTACTGCGCCTCAATGTGCAAATGCGAACTGGCTTCTCCCATCTGCAACGGCTCGCTTGGCGCGTTCTAAGGCCCCCAATTTTGTCCTCGTTGTCTGCGAGCTTTGAAGCCCTAAAGAACCATAACTATTGAGACTTTCATTTTTTTGGGGAAGGTCAGGGAAAGTATAAAGTACCCAAGGAGTTGAGTTGAAAGTGAGATTTATTGTTTGTTTGTTTTATTATTTGCAATACGCAAGCCTCCCCTGGGTTAACAGTGCCCAGCATTTAGAAGAGATTGTGAAAATTAGTTACATCAACAAAACTATATACATAGACATATAGACAAGGTCAGAAATATGAGGTGAATAGAGAGAGAATTCAAAGATGACACCCAGGTTGTTCGGAACCCAGGATGGTGAAGGTAGGGGTTAGGGTTAGCGTACTTTGTATGCACACTGTACAATAACATTTATTTACAAAAAGACAATCGTATTACAATTATTTAAACCGGGATTTGCACTTCACAACCAGCTCTCCTTTGGGTGGACATGGCACAGTGGCAATGTTGGGTGGCAATGGATCAGTGCTCTGCACAGAAACGTTCAAAATTCCATATCTGTGCTTCTCTAATACAGCAACAATAAGGCTTTTGACAAAGTCGAACTCCATTTCCTCATAGACTGGTTTGATCACCCATTGCTTACTTCTTTTTGAAAAGGCCTTAGTGTAGCAAGGCATCCTTACATTACCCTTAGTCCTAGATTGTTCACGGCCGAGATTCTCGTTATGGGCCAAGACCGCTAGTAGAGTCCTATGTCTCATGCCCTGCATGCTGAAATGCAAGCGCTTTGGCCTGTACTTTAGGCACATATTGTGGAACACCTCCAAACCTCCTGTGTGACAGAATTCTGTCAGTCCCCTCAAATCTCTTGATAGAGTTTTTTCGAAAACAATCTTCTCATTGGCTTTGTGTGTCGGTGAAGATGTATTCAACCACTTCTTCTTCCGTGCCTCCACTGGGGACAAAGGGCCATGTTCACATTGGTGGAAATGTAGGTTTTCTGACCAGCGGTGCACGTTGGTACAGTGGTGCATCAGTGACCGCCATTTTTCAAGTAGTATTTCCACTGACCCTTCACAAGTTTTGGAGCTCCACCAAAGATGGTTGCTGATGGACTGGGACTACTCTGAAATACTTTCCAAACCTTTTTTTTCCCTGCAGCTGAGATTTTCTTATTGATTGATTTAGCAAGATGCCATACGTCAAATTGATGTTTAATATGTGGGAACTGCTCTCTCATTGTCTTGGCAATTGAAACGTGTCTGTCCGTGGCTATGAGGTCGATGTGCATTCCCCTCGATTGCAGATATTCCACTGATTTTATAAATCCTAGTTTCTCCATGGCCACTGAGGATGTACATTGTGTTACCTGCACGACCACCAAACTCACAATTTTCTTACTATCCATGTCCTGAAAATGGTAGGTGCAGTACTTGGCAGAAAATCCAGGGCTGTCTCACTGTCCATCGCCGGCTAGCCTGAATCGTTTGCCTTCGAATGTACTTGCTAGAGACAATTGTTCAATTTTCCAAGCATCACTAATGGCCGGAAACAGATAATCATGTTGGTATTTGTAGTACTGCGTTTTTTAAATGAAATGGAGTCCAACAAACTGAAAGAAAGACTCTAACTTTCTAAAACTGGACCCACTAAAAAGTGAGGCAGCCGCACACAGTAGATTGCCTGCTGGCAGTTTCCCCAGCATCGGTTGTGCAGACCATAAGAACATATGATTTAATCTACAGGCGGCATGTATTTTGACGTTACTGCCTTGTTTTGTACGAGTCACATGAATCAATGGCTTCCCACATACTTTCCCTCTAACTGAATGCCCACATTTCAGCATACTTATAATATTCATCAAACAACTGTTGAATACTATGTATTTCCCTCTTTCATTAGACTGTCATCCTGCATCAAAGTTGTTTCGGCCTGTGACATTGAGGACATTTCACCACATTTGAAAGAAATATCGCTGCTATCAAGTTCTGATGCGTTGGTGAATGCTGCTGCTGGTTCATTCTCTGTCATTTCAACATCGCTACTTCAACATTGATGGGAGAACACAACAATGTTGACAGCTTTTTGGGTGGCAATTTTTTGGCAGGTGTAGATTGTGTGAATTGATCTGCGACTACTTCAGAGCTATCTTCAATACATTCAGTATCATCTTCTTGTGGTGGTGCGGTCGCACTGTAGCAATGGTCCTTTACAACTTTACTGGATTCTCCGGACACATTCATTTCATGTTCTGTCCATTGGACATGAGCATCTCTACTCTCAACAAGCGGCGTCTGAATTAATAGTTCCTCCATAGTGTAAATGGTCTGGCAAGCAACATCTCTCATTCGCTTCACTGTCTGTGTATGTATAGTTCGGACACCCACGGGTAACTAGAGGATAGATTGGAAAAGGGATGTTCAGTTTAAACACAAGATAAAGTAAAGTACAATTGACTTGAAAAAAACATAAAATAGTCCCCAGCACAAAAAAAATTGTAAAGTTATGAACTGTTTGTAACTAACCTTATTTTTGTTTCTTTTCTTTGCAACTTTTTTGACTCGACCTTCAACATCTGCATGCTGTTGCTCCGATACGTATCCGCATATCTCCCCTTCCTCTTGCGCTGCAACGACTATATTTTTTGTATCCGCATAGACAGCACGGAATGAGGCTACATCGACTCCCTGAAACATAGTATTTTCATTACTGTTTATCAAAATATTGTTAGCATAAAACACACGTGAGGACGAACACACATGTTCATCTCAATAGCCAAACACGATTTAAACATTATGTGGAACAATCAAACGACAAGTATTCGAGCTCTGGTGACCTAGTTCGATGGAGCTGTCAGTATCCATACCTCTGGCTCTGCATGGACTCCCACGAATTATTGTATTGAAGAGGAGGCATAAGCAACTCCCTGAAACACAGTACTTGCGTTAGAATGGTTTTCAATATTGTAAACATAACACACACTTGGGGTCGATGGCACAGGTACATCTAAAGAGATAACCACAAATGTTGCATTGTCTAAAAGAATCAAGGAATTTTTAAATATGATCAGATTTAATCGACTTATTTCTCCGATTTCTTTACATCTGCATCATCTAAATGGGATCTTGTGATTGTAGTGGAAGCTCCATCGTCTCCCTGAAACATAGTACATGCGTTAATAGGGAAGAAAGTATAGCAAATGGAATCACGTTATATGATCACGCTAGATGGAGCTGTCAGTATCCATACCTCGTGCTGCTGAAGAATATCTAGGGCTGTTGTCAATGTGGTGCGCACGTCCGAAAGCTGTTGCGCCGATTCGTATCCGCATGGTCCCGCTTCCACCGGAATTACTTGAATGACAGGCTCCGCATCAACTGCGTGGGTTGACGATTCAAAAACTGCCTAAAACATAGTATTTGCATTAGTAAGGATTACAATATTGAAAACACAACACACGCTTGGGGTCGACCGCACAGGTACATATCAACGGCTAACCACGAATGAAACATGGTGTAGAACAATCAAAAGGCAAGTGTTCCAGCCCTGAAAATCACGGTCAATGGAGCTGTCAGTATCCATACCTCGTGCTGTTGAAGAAGATCTAGGGCTGTTGTCAATGTGGTGGACGCTTCAGCATCTCCCTGAAAGACAGTACTTGCATTAGTATGGATAACACTAATTATAACTGAAAACAAACACTAGGGGACGACAACTAAGGTGTATATCAATAGGAAAGCACTAACCAAACAATTGGTAAAATAATCACACGATACCTAAAAACTATTACTTGACATGCATAAAACAAGTCTGTAGCGGAATAGCCAAGTATGATTACCTGATACGCGCTAGAAGTGGTTGATAACTGCGAGCACGTGACGGAAGTAGAATGTTCTTGATTCAGATTCAAGGGATAGTCAAGAAGTTGTAAAGCTAAATTATTGTTTGATAATTAAATGCCAATATTTAAAATTGCCATGTAAGGAGACAGAATACTTGAGTAATGCGCAATATAGCACAGTTGCCTGTGCCCATATATAGATTTTGTTTGTGCGTTATGAAATCTAAAAATAATATATTGATAAATGTCATTATTCAAAAAGCTATACACTCATATCAATGTCAAAAGTATTACAAATTGGAAACAACACCTAAAATATCAATGAATCAATTCGGCTACCTACACACTACCGCAAGGCCTAAAGCTATAAACGGACACTTGACTCACCAGTGGCGGAATGTGGACGAATAGAGTGGGAATAGCGTTTGCGAGCAATTTTCGTGTCGATCGCTGTTTATTCTTCTTTGTTACCCAAGATGTGGTGTACATGTTCGAGGGAAAGTGCCAGTTGCAGATGCGGTATCGATCACCCCTCTTGTCCTCAAAGACTTGTTGGACTCTACTTTCCAGCTCATCCAGTGGATATCCGCAATGTCTGACCCATTCTCTTATTCGATCAACAGTTTTCGAGAAAACATGCATTGTAGTGCCTTCAGATTTAGCATGGGTCTTCGAAGGGCAACCACTAATCGAACAGGGGGGCATTGTTGAAAATTCTGAAAATTAAATATCAAGATTATTATAAAACCTTGATGAATAAAAATGTCATAAAAAAGTAAATGAACCATACCATGCTCAATGCAAGGTTTGTTTTGGTCGCCGGAACCATACCAGTTGATCATGTGCGGCTTAGTATTTGCATAAGTTACAGACATTTTTTAAATTATGTGACTAAACTCGGAACATGTGACTCGTCCCTTGGATGTTCTGTCTTGCACGAAACAGAAACATGCTTACATTATAGACTGGACCCCCGAAGGATGCCATTCGATGACAATTGACACAGATGAAAATAAATAGATCTATTGATAGCATAACAATTGAAACTCAAGTCAATAGCAATGAGACCAATGACCACAGCTCTATTGGGTACTGTAATAGCAAATAGATTGAAATGTAAAAATGACCGAAATATGACTAGGATACATGGCCTTACCTTGACCAACAAACAGTTGGATTCAGTAGGCCGAGCAGTATGTTGCAGGAGAACAGGTAGATGGCCACAGGTAGCACACTGACGAGTTTGCTCGAAGCGGTCACAGATAGCACGGCGACGAGCAGATTAGCATAGATCTCAGTGCTTCTCAGGTAGAAGGTTCAGGAGTTGACTTGCAAAGCACAAAGATGTTCTCATGAGACATATCAAGTGGTTTATAAAGTATTAGAAACGGGTGTATTTGTGAATGAATGACGTGTGTATGTTGTGGTATTATGTTTATTGCAGGGGGGCGGCCTGCCTTCGGGGGAGGCCTGCCTGGAGACACAGGGTCTGAGGAGGCCATGTGAGCGATGGCCCCTGGGCGTGGGATACCTTTTGAAGTGTACCTGCTGTTTGGAACCTTGGCCCGTGACAGCCCCCCATGCCAGCGCTCATCCCCGGGTGCGAACTGCCTTTGATAGAGGGGGTGGGATGGATGGGCCTGGGGCGTGCAGATAAGGCACAGGAAGACTGCTGAATGGAGACACACTTATGTGGATTGCAGGGGGGCGGCCTGCCTCGGGGGAGGCCTGCCTGGAGACACGGGGTCTGAGGAGGCCATGTGAGCGATGGCCACTGGGCATGGGATACCTTTTGAAGTGTACATGCTGTTTGGCACCTTGGCCGTTTGCGCCCGTGACAGCCCCCCATGCCAGCACTCATCCCCGGGTGTGAACCGCCTTTGATAGAGGGCCTGGGGCGTGCAGGCAAGTGTGTGGGAGCGAGGGGCCATCAGGCCCCTCTCATCCTTTACTTCTTAGTAGAAACTCGTACCAAGTGCCTCCAGTAGTGGGTTCGCCCCTTGCCCTTATGTGATGTTAACTTTGGATGACATTCGCGTAGATGGGAACACTGAGCAGGACACGGGGCATCCATTTTTGTACCCCCTTTCCACTCCATCTTGGTGACCAGGCCTCACTGCGATAGTATAGCGCGCAGAGCACATGGCCCACACCCTCGTTTCCACTCTGACTGGAAAACTCCAGAGGTATTTGCAACAGCTAATAAATGTAACACATCACTCTCTGAAATCACGGTCCTGCATGTGAACCCGGCCTGAACCAAGCACATAGCTCGTTCATCTCCACAAATGTGTCCTTGCCCACGCACCCTCGCCAGTGGAAACCTACTGCCATTCTGACCCTGTGTCCCTGCAAGGTATTCTCTTCATGTGCCAGACCACTGACCACGCCATGATGCCCACCTAGCAGATTCCCAACTAACATTAGACCCCTACTGCAGTATATCGTTGCCTATCAATAACAAATGCCACATACCGGAGATTCTTGTGAGCACAGACCCACACTTCAAACAGTGTATTATAGTGGTCTAGACCCTTGACCTAAGGCCTGTATAATCCAATGTTAATTGATAGTACAGATATATGTGTGACTTTTATAGAAACATAACCGACTGAAAGACTTTGAACAAGTGTTATTTAGTGCATGCATTATTGATAATATATTATGTTAGCTTAGATAGTGACCACCCCGCTTCACAGCGACCTGAACTTCACCCATTCCGAGCACAGATGTCTGACATCCATCCTTGAATGGAGACATACTTGATTCATTTAAAAAATCGAAACAACCGTTGTTAAAATATATGTGGTGTTTTATTTTGTATCTTATTTTGATGACACAAAAATACAAAACTTTAAACATTGTACAGTTCAGGTTGCAGCACAGCGAGAGAAAATCCCCTGTACTGACCGCTGTCACTCGGGAACGTTTCTCTTATGGCACGAACGGCACAGGCGGCTATCACTCTTCGAACGCGGTGTCCAAGCCTCCCGTGAAACCACCATGTAAAGGAACGATAGGCCACCAGCCTGTACCACCTGTGAAAAGAAATGAAACAAACTGTTTTTAAATGACCAAGATAAGTTTAATAAACGTTTGTTGTCAATGACAATTCTTGTAACTAATGGCATTCTTCTTGGACAAATGCTATCTAGACACTGCACACTATTGAAAGACTTTTGTGCGTTACAATGATATGTATATGTAATTTTGGATATAGTAGAAGACCATGAAATAGGAGTGGCATGACAAGCAGAGTATACTTACTCGTTACTCAGATTACAAGGACAAACAGTTGCGCGAAGTTCGTGCATACGCACCATCATTATCCTCAACACAGACCGTGTGAGGCAGGCTGTCCTGAAGTCTGGCAGCTCGGTGATGCAATGCGGTCATGGCTCGCCTTCCGAAATGTAGGCCACGCATCCTGAGTTTTCACAGCAGCAGCAGTTCTCGTCCTCGGTTGGCATTAGCTTTCACCGACTGCATGTGCACCAGGTGGAAACACCGTCCATGCGACTAGGTCCAGGCTCTTCAGCTGTTGAATCGGCCTCCCAACTGCCGTCCGAAGACCCATCTTTTTTGCATGTTTCCCTTTCCAGTAGTTTCTCCTCGGTATACTCGGGCTCGTACATGTAGTGGATTATTGTAGCCATTGTGTGTTAAACAAACTAAAATAATTGATAGCGGTGGTACTGGTATCTGTTCACATGGGCTACAAGCAACGAAGGTAGCTGACCAGAGCACAGAAACGAGTCACAGAATACTCAAAGTAACACAGAGAGAGGAATGGAATCGAAAATCTGCTGCTGTATGTTGTGAAACAATCTGTTTATACTTATTGAGGAAAGAGGCGTCCTGCCATTTCCATGGCGACACGTCATTAGCTGAAGCGCAGCAAATGTTGACACGGGACGTGCTTTGGCGTTGTGAAATGGGCAGTACGCATCTGCTGATGACAGGCTCAGGGGCGGGGGATATGATTTAGTCCCGCAAAAGCAGGTCAGCCAGGGCGATGGGGGAAATGATAGGATTATCACAAAATGGCAGCTCCCTGATGCCTGTTTTCACGTGCGTTTAATGGACGAAAACTCGGGTAAGGTCCATAGGAAATTTTTCTAAAATCGAGCGACTTAGGCTTAAAAACACATGGCCGACCCGTAAGGGCAATAAACATTTTTGACCAAACCATTCCTTTAACACTGCCTGCGAGTGTAAACTCGGAGCGTTGAAGTAGCGCGGTTCATGTATCTGTATGTCCACATGTTGTAACTCGCTCCGGGGTTTGCAATTGTCTCTATACAAAGGGCGTGTTGTTATGCAAACATCACTCACTTCGCCGTCCTCCTGTGTTCTGATTGTCAGAAGTTCGGTGTTAGTCACGTAAGCTGCGGCAGCTCACGCTGCACAAGCTGCAGCATTCGTAGCTGGTGTTTGCTTGGCAATTACATTGCAGACTTGTTTGTGTTGTTCCATGCAGGGGTCCAAAAGTCTCGTATTTCGGCTTCTACCGACTTGGAGCAACACGGATTTGTAATTCATTGATGGCTTTTTGGTCTGTTTTTCACTGGTCTGCTTTCCCGTGCGATAGGGGAGGAGCCTCAAGGTGGGCCGTATTTTCGTTAGGGTGTACATTATCAGTAATTGAAAGATCTGTTTTGTCCGAGCATTAGGAGTGCTTCTCCAAGGCCACGTGAGCGGGGGAGATGCTAGCAGAATGAATGGGGGAACGGACACCGCTCGGCTACCCAGCTGATCAGCTGAACAGCCGAGCAGTCACCACTCCAGGAACCACTCACTCTGAAGCACGCGCGCTGGAAGTGCGTGGCCTCTGATTATATGGAACTCTAGGAAGAGTGGGTGTAGCCACGCTCTAAAAGTGCAAAAACAGTAGAATTATGCTCTGTGCATATCGGTATACTTAAGGCGGTCTTTATATGCTCACAATAAAGCTGTTAGATGCTTGCTTCATACCAGAAAGGCATCCAATGGAGAATTATAAGATCGAGACATTAAACAGCAGGACTGCCTCCACAGCCAAACAGTCACCACTCCAGGAACCACTCGCTCGGAACCACTCGCTCAGAAACGCGTGGCTTCTGATTATGTGGAACTCTGGGAAGAGTGGGTGTGGCCACTCTCTAAAAGTGCAAAAACAGTACAATTATGGTCTATGTAGATCTGTATACTTAAGGAGGTCTTCATATGCTCACAATAAAGATGTTAGATGCTTGCTTCATACCGGAAAGGTATCCAATAGAGAATGATAAGATCGAGATGTTAAACAGCAGGACAGCCTCCACAGCCGAACAGTCACCACTCCAGGAACCACTCGCTCGGAAGCGCGTGCGCAGGAAGCGCGCGGCCTCTGATTATATGGAACTCTGGGAAGAATGGGTGTGACCACTCTCAGAAAGGCATCCAATGGAGAATTATAAAATCGAGATATTAAACAGCAGGGCAGCCTCCACAGCCGAACACTCACCACTCCAGGAACCACTCGCGTTTGCAAATGTGTCTTAGTCCCTGACTTCCCAGATTAATTGCTTCACCACTAGATCAAGAGTTGCATAACTAGATTTTAGTTACACAGCCAGATTATTTGCTTTCCAGCTGTACCTTTTCCTTTGTTGCCACAGTTAATTGCTTCACCTCTAGTTTGAATTTTAGATTTAAACCTAATTCTGAATCTAGTTTAATTCTTTCATAGAATCAGTAATTGTTTGCATAACCAGATCAATTGTTGCATAACATTATTTGGCATATCCAGATCGATAGGCACACACCATTATTGTTTTTGCAAATCTATATATACTAATTGTTGCCTAGCTATATTTATTTGATTTGTAGCTAGATCAACTATGGCTTAACTACATCTAGTATTGTATATTTAAACTAATTGCTGTCCAACCGTATTATGCTTCATTTACCCTTGTTTGTCTACCCCTGTTACCCTGTCTTGCTATGACAGCCACCCACTTCAATGCGGGATGTTTTACCACAGGGCAGAAGAGATGCAACAACATCAGGCTTTCCACAGCCAAGGAACATCACTGGCTAGCTCTCCAGGCATGTTACATCTTCAAGGCAGACTGCATCACTTAACAAGTTAATATGACTGATGCACCAGCCTGCCTGACATCAAAGATCAAAATCTATGGAGGTCAATGAAACGCCAAACGACACAACATAGCTTTGCTGGAAACCAAGAAAAAGACTAGGAACCAGGCATCCTCCTTCTATGCACCTGGTCTTGTGGACCATTTGCTAACACTGATTAGCCTGGTATCGTCTTTCTTGCATTTCACTGAGAAACTGATGTCTCTGCTCTTCATAAAATGCCTTCTTTGAATGCTGACTGTCTATTCCTCCTTCCCTCCTACCCTCACCCATGTACGCCCTACCTACCCTTTTTCCTACCATATGTACCCCACCCCCTCTGATTGTCTCTACCCTTCCCTTAATCAGTCCCCCATCGACTGACAGCTACCGCCTGCTATTTAATACACAGTGTGCATATATACTCTAGTGTTGAAACATATGTGAAGCATTTTACCACAAAAACAATGACCTATGCTGGCAATTGAAAAAATACGACTTCATGCTTGTGTCCGTTGGGAGGGTTTAAAAAATAAAATATGGTCCACTACCTCCTCGTCCTTACAGGGCCCACCTGGAAAAACGTTTTGCTCAAATCACTACACTGTTGGTTGATTCAGTCAAACTCGATTGACCCCAAAAATGTGTTTGTTCTGATGAAAGTTCACCAAGGCCTAGTCATAAGAAAAATGTCATATGATCTGTATGTGCTCCCATGTCTATAAGCAGTAGACTGTCCTAATGGATTTCTATCTGCCAGGGCAAACCTCTTGTTTTATTATTTGAATTTCAGGACTTCTGATGTATGCAATCTGCATGAAAGTGGGGTCTGCGAATCAACCTCAGTTTCATAAAATAACCTATGCCTTAAAAGTGAATTAGTGGTGTCTACACACATGGGCTGATATGTTGCATACCTGGATCAATGATATCTGTGTACAGCACACATGGATACCCACAACTGGTAGGCAACATGGCCCTAATTCAGGGATAAAGCACATACATAAGAGACATTTTCACATGCCATTTTGAAGCAGTGCCCATGCATTTTATTTTAAATACACACATGCTGGAAGTGTGTTAATATTCATCAGTTGTCAACTGGGCAGACCTGGCCTTAGTAACATCACAACTATCAGGGAAAGAACAATAATAATCCAGTGACTGCTCCGCCCAAAACCATACACATGCAGTGTGGTGTTTAGTTGACAAGGCAGCCACATGGAAAACTACATTGGCATTTTGTTTATTCTATCATATCTGGTGACAGTGTGCTAGCAGTCTCAATATCGGTTGGACAAGCACCTTGCTGTGATATGCATGGAATTAAATGTAGCCCCTGTTGTTTCTTTCCTGGCTGGGGTAAACACAGTATTATAAATACTCCAAGCCAGGAACGGACCACACTGCCCTCCTCCAACCCCCAAACCCCCAACCATCCCAGACCAGTTGCTCTGGTGAGGCATAGGAAACCTGCAAATAAAATGGTTGTTAATAAGGAGATGGGCCACAATGCAGAATTCCAGATCTTAGTGAGGCACAGTACAGTGGGGGTAGTGGGGGGGTTGGTGCCCTACTGGGCTTTTATATACAAAGGATTCACTTACTAAACATCTCCAAAACCTGCAAATTCTCTCATGCTCCACTCCATGTTCCCATTTCAGATTTAATGCTGCCGTAATCTGGGTAAGGGATACCCATCGCATAACCCCTCTGCATGTTATCTTTAAGCAGGTTTCTCATCTCTCCCGCTGAGCATTGCTTCCTGAACCTCCCAACCCCCCACTTCCCTCACACACCAATCTGATTTCCACCAGTTAGATAAGCTGGGCAGCTGCAGCCTGCCACTATTAATGAAGTCCCTATTCATCAGTCCATAATAGTCATTAAATGAACAGAAGTCAAAACAGTACCTGTCTTCTACTGTGGCATCCTTCCTGCGATATAACACAACCCCGCTATGTCTCGCTGAACTCTGCCCCGGCTTTCCCACCTGGGCGGAGTCAGTGGCCAGCTGACACACTCTGCATTGAGCCCCAGCCACAAAGGACATCAAGGCTGGGGCTCCAGGTAAGCCCTGCTGACACCGCTGTCCCCATCTGGCCCCGGGGAGAGCGGACGCTGCACAGCCCCCCCCCGCCGGTGCTGGCGGTGTCACTCAGGGTTTCTCTTCATTTCACCACCCGCCCCGTTCGCCTCGGTGTGGGTGGACCTTCACCATGGGCTTGCTGCATCTTCACCTGGGCTGCCATGCGCAACGTGGCCCAGGACGTCACTCCCCTCCAGGTAGCACAGACTGGCTCCCGGACAGCTTGTAGCCCTCAGACCGCACCCCAATTTGGGGACGCCCCCCACATAAGCGGCTCTGGATGGGGCATTTCCATCACCCGGACTTTGGTATCTTCTGGCCCACCCGGACTGGCCCTGGCCGGGCCGCTGTGTGCCAGGCTGTGCTTGCGTCTCGGGGACTGTCAAGCACACATGGTTCAAGACGCAGGCATTTTCCTTCACCCAGGCGGCACCACACACACAGTCTGGGGCTTGTTTTCACACCGGGCTGCAGTTGGCAGATGCAGCCTGGCTCGACCCCTTCAGGTGGCCCCGAGGGGCTGCTCAGAGCAGAGACCCCCCCCAGGGACTACAGCTCTTTCCTTTCTTTCTGTACTTTTGGCACTTTTCTTTGGTTTCTCTGCATTTCCCCTGACTCCCCTTCTTTCAACTGCCACTTTCCAACAGTTCTCCCCTTCTCGAGAACGTTGTTCTAGTAAGTCTATTGTTATGGGCAGGGGAGACCTGCCCATTATCCCACGATCCAGGGTTCCATGTGGGCCCCCCTTGGTGGGGAACTTAGTATGGACAGGAAAGTCCACTGTCAGGCACAAACCCTATCTTTAAGGGCCCCATTTGGGCCAAGAGGTTACAAAAAGTTATGGTGAATTTCATTTTGATCATTTAAAATTCCTAGGTTTTTGCCTGTCTGTGACTGGATCTGAGCTACTGTGAACAGGGCCGAACCAGGGCATAAAAGTGGGCCGGGGTCCAATGAAAAAGTGGTCCAGAGTCACAAATGGCAAGTTGTTCAATTTCTGATAGACTGTTTGAGTAATATCCAAGAGGGAGAGTTGCTGTGGTAAAACCAGTTATAAATTGTGCATTTTAAAGAATATTTGCTCAGTAACACTGGTCCAATCTATGAGCTACACAGGGAAGTAAGCAATCAAACTTGCCCAATTCGACAAGAAAAAACAGGCCCTAGTGTGACACTAGGATGTTGACCATGCAATTTGGGCATTGCCCTATTGCCCTACAGGCCGGTCCATGCCTGAGTGTGAAGATGAATCATCACGTGGCTGTTTCTCAAAGACGTTTCACAACCCAGTGCCGTCCCCGTCCAGAATGATGCTGTTGCTCGCCCATTGACCAATGATCACTCCTCATCCACATGTGACTGTGCGACATCTCAGGGTAACTCTGGACCCACCACAACAGACCAGAGGGTTCTGGACAGCAGGGGTGGTTAGGTAAGCATTAATAATTGCATTCAGAGTCCTTTTTGTCTCCAGGGAGCATGGCATGGGCGGAGCTTAGACAGCATGGAAGCTCCTGGAAAAGGAAGATTCCTTACACCATTTTAGAAACTCCTACCATGCTTAGTGTATCCACAGTGACTCGTTCAGGATACACGCCTCCCGGGTCTTGCTGCATAGAGGGGGGCACTCTCCTAAAGATGTCCTCATTGAAGGCTATCAGGAGGCTTGGAAACCACCAATCCCCTGTTCCGTGAGGTACCTCTTAGGGCTCCTGACAATTGAATGTTCCCTTCTGAAGGGGGCAAACGGCTAATCAGAAGATTTGCAGAGGACCTTTCTTCAACATCACAGGGTCATATCAGAGACAACTGCTGGAAGAACTTTGGTGTTTACCACTAACTGAGGACCAAGGTACCAGGCCACATAGGTAACTAGGAGCCCAGAGGTGCATCTGTACATTTTGGCCTGAGGGGAACGTTTCTGAAGAGAGCTCCAGCCCTGTGTAGTTCTCTTGATTAGACCCTTAGTACCCCAAAGACCAGAGACATTGCCTGCTGTTGCTGAGAAAATCAAGAAATAACTTTCTGCCTGTTTCAGGCTGTTGATCCACGCGGAATTATGCTGGGACTAAAAAGGCCTCCTCATGCGCCGGACTTCCTTCTGACTCTTGAGGTAAAGCATATTCTGTCAAGCGGCCAAAGAAAGCCAGGCTAGTTACCAGGATTGAAGCTGTCCATGCTGGGAGCCAGACCTTTAAGCCACTCGACGGCTTCAAGACATGTGAACCAGACCTTCTGCTTACGCTGCCTTCAAACTGCTTTGCAAACCTTTATTAAGCACCTAGAACACCTGCTTCATGCTGTTGTGCCCTCTAAAGGGACTATGGGCCTCATTACGAGGTGGGAGGTAAGGGATTACCGGCACCGGTAAGGGCACCGGTGCGGGTAATCCCTTACCTCCCTACTATGAGTTCCCTTTGCAGGTCCTTCCTTAACGCCTGGTTTTTGAAGGCGTTGAGGACGGGATCCGCAAAGGGACTCTAGAGCTAATAACGGTACCGCAATTTGCAGTACCGTTATTAGCGCCTTCCCCATTCCCATTGAGCCCCATAGGGGCTCAATGGGAATGGGGAATGGCCCTGGTGAATGGGGAATTACCGGTCCCTCCGACCTCGGAATGGAACGGTAATTGCTCCATTCACCAGGGCGAAGTCGGAAGCTAATAACTCCATGGCTGCCTCCAACCTCGTAATGAGGCCCTATGTGCCCTTTCCCACCCAAGTATTCTGGGCCCCTTACCCCTTAGCCTTAACCTACGCCCTAAAGACTAGATTGGTCCCTATTTCCTACATTGACGAAAGCCATTTAAGTCTTTTGTTTTTATTTTTGTGTTTTCCTTTTCCCTTTAACTATTGGCTTATTGTTGAAATTCACCCCTGCCTCCTAAATATATCCAGCTTTCTAGTTTGGCTATGAGTGTATATTCAGCCTGTATTTTTACTGTATGTTTACCTCCTAGGGGTGGATGAGTAATGTTAACCCCTTAAGTGCTAAGGGCGTTTATGTTCTTCCGGAATTCCATAGGGAATCATGGTAGCCTCTGCCCACTCCTGCACTCAAGTTAATATCTGTAACTGAAGGGCTTATTGTAATTTTATTGTTTATAAGCTTTCACTGCTGATCGTCTTCTTTGGGAAGTATAGATTTCACTTCTCCCATGCTCCCAAATCAAAAGGTGACCAGATACTCTGTCAACTTTTATTGTTACTATGTGATTATTGCGACGGCCGAAAATGCCGACTTTTTTTAACCCCTTTACACAACATATTTATGCGGGGGGAGACCCCCGCAAATCCCCCATATTAATATTAGATTCTATACCCCCCCCACATATATATATGGTGTAAGGGGAGGTCCAATAAAAAAAAATCTGCATTTTCGGACGTCATAATTGTGAGGGCGACATTTTAGTACGATTCCTTTTTATTTGCTTAACCTTTATGGCTGAATCAAGTCTTAGTCGAGTTGTGGTACAGGTGTTGGTCATAATGTATAGGCTTGTGGGTCTCCGCATTGTAGTACTTTGCAAGAGAATAGATTTCCTTCAGAATAGCTTTTTCAAAATACAGCTTCAATATTGTGTTACCTGTACATTACTGCTTTGTGTAGTCTTTTTACGTTATAATAATAATAATGATAGTAGTAATATTTATTGATAATAATTATTTGGTGATTCCTCCAGCTTCTAAGCACTGTAATAATCAATGTCACTATTATTACCCATTGGTGGTACTGAATTTATTGACATTGGGAAGGGTCAAGTTAGTAGTCTTGACTGGGATACCTTTGCTTTAAAAAAATGTGACTCTATTTCGCCATTTGAATCAGCAACAGTGGAGTGGCAGATATTGCTGCTGTTTGACCCCCACATCCAAATACTGATGGTATCTGAATGAGTAAATGTGGTTCTTGGTTACAAATACTTTAATGCTAGGGTGAGTGTTGTGAAAAAAATGAAATTACCACCAAGCCTAGTCCATTATATACTTAATGATTTAAGCAAATAACCTTGTTTTTATCACAGACATCTTTTATTATGTTCCCAAAATGGTATTTTATTGTATGCAAAGGATTCAGGAACCCCCATTGCTTCTATATGTTCCCGTCCCCTTTGTCAAATGGATATGTTGAAAGCGTACACAGGAGTGTACCAGATTGTCCATCTGGTAAACGATATGCTTCTATCAGTAAATAATCGACATGGTTATTCTAGGTTTTGATAATGTATTTTGCTCTGCAGTACATGTCTACAATTCTTATTGTCGTTGTAATTTATACTGGAAGTGATCATTAGAAAAGAACATTAAAACAAAACATGAATTTGTTATTATGGTATTACTTATAATAGGATTAGTTATTTTGGATTTGTTAAAATCACATGTAACCTTCATGCACACCAGCTGAGAAAATAGGTCTAATTATTAATACAACTAACAGCAAAGCATTCTTTGCAAGATGTTTGTATTTTGCTTCTAAATTGTTAACATTCAGTCATTTATTAGTGGTTTCTGTTTTCAGTGTGTATTCATTTTACATTAGGGTGGTGTTTTTAGTGCTTACATGTGATTTTTAATTAACCCCATTTTAATTAATCCCATTATAACTAATACCTTAGTAACGAATTCCAAAATAACAAATTCATTTTTTGTTGTTTTTGGGGGGGTTCCCCTCTAAAGCCCCCCATCTTTTTTTGTTGCTAATACTTCCACCAACCCCAAACCCACTATCCCAACTCCCAACCCCTTTTTTAGTTTTTTAGTTTTTTTCCAAATTGGTTATTTTGAAATTCGTTATTTTCGGTTTGTTGCAATGTGATTATTTATTTTGTTATTCGTGATAATCACTGCATACCTCCATGATAATCCAATGTGACGACGCTCAGTGTACGCTGATGTGCTGTGCTATTAAATGTTTAAATGTATGCATGCTTGTCTAAGCTTTACAAGGAGAGCCTTTGAGGTGTAGAGGATTTGACACCTGACTTTGAAAAATGGCAGCTGCTTCAAGAACTGGGTTCAAATCTCTTGACCGCTTGACCAGTCCTACATTGCTATATGGTTACCTGCATTTCAAAATCCCCCATTTACATAGAATCATTATTGACAATGGGCTGAAAGGCAGAGTAAAAAGAGAATGAGAAGAGCATTTGTCATTTAAAGGGACAACCTTTCAAAGGCAGACATTTTCACCTATCAGATTATACATCATCATGTTGCTAGTTCCCATACAAGCACTAGTTGTTTCCTTTTCTTGGACAATCATCACATGAAAACTGATTGGGAAGGGGGATTACTGTAAAAGGAAACAGCTGCTTGTTTTACAGGGGAAGAGAAGGCAATGAAAAATGCTCAATTATAATTAAAAAACGGAGGGCCATAAGGAGAGTAGAGGAAGGTCATCCCTGCGTTAAAGCTAAGAAAGCGAAGAGAAAAAGGGGCAGGAAAGCACAGAGAAAAATAGACAGAGGACAGAGGCACAGAAGGAGATAGAGATGGGGTTTCTCTCCAAGACGAAATAGTAAGGAAGAAGAACTTTAAAAAGGAAAACTCAAATTCATAAACAAATTGCCATAGAAAAGTCCAAATAGGTTGTTCATCATAAATTTGACACATAATATTAAATATAATTATCATAGGCTATTAGTTAAGTTGAATACAAATAGGTGTGTAATCATAGGAACCTGTGTCCAGTAATGCATCCCTTTAAACTACATTCTTGTTCGCTGACCGAAGTTGGCTTGAAAAAAACACCAAACCGTTGTAAAGAAAAACTCAAATAGCATATTTTTGTGATTGGCCACGTCATGAGATTATTCTGACGGCAAAATCAGGGCCATGGCTCAGGCTTCTTATGGGGAACTCGAGGCAATGATGCAATGTAGACACAAAGTACGGTTCAAACAGTATCTTTATTTAGGCCAGAACAGATAGCATTGGTGGTTCTGATAAACGGCTAACAGGACTAAAAGGAACTGCACAACTAAAGTGGGATTTCTGAATCGGAATGTGTCAGGATGGGTTAAATTAAATGTGGATTCCTTAGTGCTTGCTAGGTTCCACTTGTGACAAAACATAGTTGTCCACAACCTATTCTAATAAGTCTTCTACCCTTAAGGAAAGCCCTTACTACTGGGGTGCACAGCGGGCCATATGCGGCCCGCAGTATTGTGCTTTGCGGCCCCCTTAGGACAGGACTTTCATAATGAAGTGCGGCCCACTTCAAGCAACAGAAAACAAAGCGGGCTGCACATCATTACGAAAGTCTTTGAAGCCTGAGACATTGCTGGCATAGGCGCCCCTAGAAGGGGGTAATTGCCCCCTTAATTGATGGTCTGTCCCTCCCCCCGACCTCCTTCCGGCAAATAACTCTTTGCAGGGGCCTTAAATGTGCTCCTTTGTCCCAGCCACCATTCCCATGTTATTTATTTATTTATTTATTGTGCCTTTTTTTAGGCGCTTATACAACAAGTTAATTGTGGTCCAATGAGCTCACAGGGCAGCAGTGAGAGAGCATGGCACTGAAAACAATTATACACTGGAGGATAAAGACAAACCTACTAGGCCTTCTGAGTATCCAGAATGTGCAAGTGCAAAGAGAGTAGAGGGGAAGAGGAAATGGGGGGTAAGTGCTGGAGTGTCTGTGGTCGTGGGTGAGCAGCAGATGTAAGTGCCCAGTACAGTAAGTGCTAGGGAGAGTTGAGCTGCAATAAGTAGGTAAGTGCAGGCCTACAGTGGCGTAGTCCAATGGGTGCAGAGGCAAGTGCTGTGTGTAGGCAGAGGCTGAGGCGATTGGGTGTGGGAGGCCAGGGCCCCAAGGACACATAAAGGCCCTGGTCACAAATCACAGCGGCTGTGAGATTAGTAGAGGAGGGAAGAAGGGAAGGAGGAGGTGAAAAGGAAAGTCTTAGCTTCCAGAATTTGAGGAGATACGGCTAAAGACGAAGAGGAAGGGGGATGCTGATCCATGAGGGGGAGCCAGCTGAAGAAAGCGATCGACCTTCTGCCCTCTGTTTAGCGAAGAATTTGCACACAGAGAGTTGGTACCAGAGGAACATAGAGGTCTAGAGGGAGAGTATTTAGTAAGAGTAAGTCGCAGATAGCGTGGATCCTGGCCCCAGACAGCCTTGTGGATGATGTAGAGGGATTTGAATTCAATCAGTGCCGTTACCGGGAGCCAATGACAAGTTTTTAGGGCAGAAAAGATGCAGTCCCCGGGCTTGAGGCCAAGGATAATTCATGCTGCCCTATTCTGGATTAGCTAGAGGGGTCGCAGGGTCGAAGAGGGTAGATTCAGGTGAAGGCTATTGCAGTTGTCAAGCATAGAGAGAACCAGGCTCGGGTAACATTACGTTTCTGGGGAAAGGGAGAAAAGGGAGAATTCCTTTGAGAAGGAAGAGTTGAAATTGGGACTTCCTGGCAATGTCCAGAGTATGAGGGAGGAAGGAGAGAGAGGAATAGAAGATGACTCAAAGGTTTCTGGCTTCAGATGACAAAGAAGGGGAGGGCCCATAGGGGATGTTCAGAGTGAGGGGAAGAAAGAAGGAGCAGGGGTCCCAATAGGTAGGATCTTAGTTTTGCTAGCATTGAGGCAGAGATTGTTGGAAGTGCTCCAGCACTGGATGGCAGATAAGCAGTCCAGGATGATGGAAGAAGAGGTTGAGCAGGGAGTTTGAAGGAACGTTGTGTGCCATCTGCATAGCACTAGATGAGGATTGCCAATGGAGCAAGGTACGTGTTAAAGAACCATGGGAGAGGTTAGAGACCTGGGGGACAACAGAGGTGGAGAAAGAGGTAGGGGAGGAGAAGGTGCTCAGAATAACTTTGGATGGACGGTCACTTAGGAAGGAGGTCAGCCAGTCCAGAGCCCGCTCTGAGATGCCCAGGGTATCGTGGGGGCGTATTATGAGGATGTAAAGATAGGAGCGATCAAGTAGAATGAGGACAGCTGGAGAGTTAGAGTCCAGAGATGCGAGCAGCTCTTCACAGGTGTTCAGAAGAGAAGATTCTGTGTCTCTGGAAGCTCAGAATCCAGATTGATGGACGTGGAGACTGCAAACAAGTTCAGTGTGAGAAGTAAGTTGGGGGAAGGCCAGTTTCTCCAGGAGTTTCCCAAGAAAGGGGGTGATAAGGATAGGGCGGTAGTTGACTGGGCAGCTGCGGTCTGCTGAAGGTTTTTTCAGGAGAGGGTGCACAAGGGAGTGCTTAAGGGGGGAGTGCAAAGATCCAGTGGCAAAGGAGTGCTTGCAGAAATTGGTAAGTGCAGGGAAAGAGAGCATATATTGTCCTTAATGGTTCTGGGGGAGCAGGGGGAAACCTGTTTGGAGGAGACCTTCATGGAGCGTACAACTCTGGTGACCTCATCAGGTGTGATATCGGAGAAGGAGGAGAGAGAGGAGGAGGGAGGGTGGGAAGCCATAGGAGGCAAGGGGGTGGAAGAGGGGTCAGGGGAGAGGGAAGCAAGGGTGCTCAGGATGTCCTGAGGTTTAGTAGTGAAGTGAGTGGCCAGTGCATTACAGAGGGCTTGGAAGGGGAGGGGTGAGGAGGAGACTGCGGAAGGGTTGGCTAGTTCCCTGCAGATTTTAAAGAGTTCAGCCTTGTTGTTGGATGCACCAGAGAACCGTGCCTGGATGTCAGCACTTTTCTTGGCATGGATGGAAAGTCTGTATTGTCTTTGGAGCAGGCAACAGGCCGGTTTGTCAGAGGATGAGCCAGAGGTCTGCCGCTTCCATTCCGCAGCTCTGCACTTGCGTTTAAGGAATGCTAGTTCAGAATCATACGAGGTGTTACACTTGGAGGCAGGTTTCAGGCAGATCCTCATTACTGGGGCAAGAATGTCCAGGGTGTTGGTAATGGCTGGATAGAGGTTGCTGAGAGCAGAGTCAGTGATAGAGTTTGGGGTGGGGGAGAGGAGCGGGTGAAGGTGGATGTGATGGCAGCAGCTGAAACTAATTTCATCAGATGGATGAATGAGGTTTGCAGTGCTGAGGGGTTGCGGTCAGACAGCAGACGGGACACAGGTGAGAAGTAAGGAGAGAATGGTGTGACCATATGAGACGGGTGACCAGTGGGGGGAGAGAGAGAGATCAAGTGATGAGGCCGCCCAGAGTGCGTCCTGCCGAGTGGGTTGGAACATAAGGTAGGATGGAAGAGAGTGGATGCTGTGATAGAGGAGTCCAGATGGATCGTGAAATCACCCATGAGGAGGAGTTTAGAGGTGGTTGGGAGGAGCCGAAGTCAGCCCATTCAGAGAGGAACAGAGTGGTAGAGCCAGGGGGCCTGTATATAGTGGCAATGGTCAGAGAGGAGGTGGAAGAGATGAGCAACTTGCAGACCAGGCTTTCAAAGGAAGAGTAAGGCTGGGCGGGTATGAGGGAGGAAGGGACCGTTACATTTGTTCGTCCTGCTCCTCCCGATACTGGTGCTCATCTAACTCCCTCACACACCATCTCAGGCATTCCAGGCACTCGGCACTCGGCATAAATAATACGCAAGCCAGAGGTCTGGGTGTAAAAGCTCTGTAATGCTAACACACACATGCAAGGCTCTGGAGGGCTGCATCGACTCTGCCCCCTCCTAGGCCTGGCTCATCATTAAGTACAAATTGCAAGAACAGAGAGAGAGAGACATATTTTGTAAAATCGGATTGTCTTTGTAAGGCAGGCTCTTATCGACCCTGGGACTTCAGCCAGCAGCTTCAGCTTCAGTGCCATGTACTTCTCAAAGAGGGGGGCTATGAATGCCCAGCTCTGAGGCCTAGATCGCATTCCAAAGCTCAGCTGGTTGTGCTCTTGTTGCGCTCTGCGACATCTGCTTTTATGGCTGTTAGATGTTTAGGCCAGTCTTTATGCCAACACATTAGGCCAGTCTTCCTGCTTCAGATGTGATGTATCTCAAACCAAAAGAAAGTGTAGAATCACAATTGTACCAGGTAACATGTGCCCACTTTTTTTCATCTCTTATTATTTTATCTATGAATCGCTAACTAAAACCCTTGCACTACTACATAAGCATATTGCAATAAAACTTATTACTCAATAAAGAAGCAAGAAAATAAAAAACATTATCAAACTAAGACAGCTTATTTACGTCTTTACTCATTTAAAGCCACTCACTGTACTGTATTACACCCTCCTGTTAGCATCAGCCAGAATCTGGGGTGCATCTAAAACACCAAAAACAGGCATCACTACATGTCCCGCCCTTTCTAGCTCTGAACATCCATGTCTCTCTCACATTCAGCAACACCCCATTCATGTGTCTGTCATGTTTGTTTGTTTGCACTGTCCAAGTCAAAGTAAATCTCTTCCTTACTTTCCAGTATATAGTAACCCTCCAGTACCTCCCAGTCCTTAGGTGCACCTGCGGTCAGTGTCAGCAGCAACTTGTCAGTGCTTGTCATATTTTTCCCAAGTAGCATCTTGCATGGTGAATACCTGGTCGCTTAAAACTCTCTCAGCAGTCCATGGAGAACAAGTGACAGCCACTCTTCCCTCTGTGTGTCTTTCACATCCATCTGTTTGAACTGCTCCTTCTTTGGCACCTCTTTCTGTTTTTTCTTCCAGTGAGCCACACACATGTCCATGTGCTTGTGCCAACCTCCCCTTGCCATGGGCCACCAGGCCATTTCGGTCGGGCACTGAACTGCATTGTCTTGCCCTTTCTCTGCATTGATATGCTGAATCATTGGTTCATTCTCCTCTTTCCAAATGGCCAGTAGGCGCTCACATTTCCTATGATCCTCCTTCTTGCTCTTCTGTAGGATAGTCTCCACCACTTCAGGCTGTGGCCCCTCCATCGCATGACACACCTTATTTTATATCGATGCCCTTAGCTGTGGGTCATTACCAGATGCCACGGGCCACTCTCGCTCAGATGCAGTTATCATCTTTCTTCCCAGAGCCAGCACCACTGATTGCGCTTCACCATGCTTTGCTCTTTCCCCCCCCAAACACTATTAAGTCACGCTGACACTGACCACCAACTTCATATGTGGGGTGTCAATGTATTTCTCTGGTGCACATGCCCTGAAAGCGTCATGTTGTGATTTGACATTCTCTGACAGGTATACGCTTGACACTACACCTTTCACTAGCATCTTGTTCACTACCTCGTCTAAGGTGCACACTCCACAGTCACCCCTCCTCCTAAACTCCAGTTTATTTATTGCCACTTTGTCCGGACAGGCCTCCCCCCATTCTGTCAGGACCCCGTTTGACAAATCAGTCATTGCATCTCTTTTTTCCAAAATGTCCTCCCTCCGATGTCTTGCCCCACTTCCTCCCCTTTCTCGGAAATACATACAGCCACCCTCATAGTGTTGTGTGTCATCCACCCCATCCCCCACAGGCACTGGTGCTGCCACCTCACATTCCTGCCCCTCTGTGTGTCCTCACTGCTCCCCCTCCTTCACTGACACGGCTTTTTTCATTTCTCAGCCATGCGTCATCAGCTGCATTCAGATTGTCTGCCCACCCCTGGGCGGATCCTAACCTTTCCTCCACATTCCCTTCCACCACCCTTTGTAACTGATGTTCCTGGGCAGCCCCCACCTCCATCTTCTTTTGTGCCGACTGGGGGATCACATCCCAATTGTGCAACATGCTCTTCAGCCTCTCCAGAACAGCCCTTGCCCCTCCCACTTATATGACAGATCTCCACCTGCCTCTTGCCTTGTCAGTGGAGCGGCATCTGCCATGTTGCCACTGAAACTGTACTTTGTAATCTGTATTCTTCAATCTCTTTTATTCCACTTTATCTCAATCTTCAGACAGACCTCCCACTCCCACTCTGTGACCTCTACAGCATCGGCCCTACACCCACTCTCCACGCCCCAGTGCTCTGATTGTATTACAGGTGCCTAGGAATGCTCTGCCCTATCTTTGTATTCTTCCTAGAGTCCCTGAAGACTCTAAATTCCACAAACTCCACTATTGAAACATGCAACACGTACAGCGAAAACGTTTTTTTCACTTACCCGTTGTTTTGCTGTAATCTCTATCTCGATGCCGTGCATTTGATGATGTTAAGAGGAGCTCCCGGATTTCGGCACCATATGTTACATTCGTTCGTCCTGCTCCCCCCTGACACTAGTGCTCATCTAGCTCCCTCACACCGTCTCAGGCATTCTAGGCACTCGGCACAAATAATACGCAAGCCAGAATTCTGGGTGTAAAAGCTCTGTAATGTTAACACACACACACCAGGCTCTGGAGGGCTGCATCGACTCTGCCTCCTCCCAGGCCTGGCTCATCATTAAGTACAAATCGCAGGAACAGAGAGAGAGAGAGAGAGAGAGAGAGAGAGAGAGAGAGAGAGAGAGAGAGAGAGAGAGAGAGAGAGAGAGAGAGAGAGACATATTTCGTAACATCAGATTGTCTTTGTAAGGCAGGCTCTTATCGACTTTGGGACTTCAGCCAGCAGCTTCAGCTTCAGCGCCATGTACTTCTCAAACAGGGGTGCTATGAATGCCCAGCTCTGAGGTCTGGATCACATTCCACAGCTCAGCTGGTTGTGCTCTTGTTGCACTCTGTGACATCTGCTTTCATGGCTGTTAGATGTTTAGGCCAGTCTTTATGCCAACTCATTAGGCCAGTCTTTCTGCTTCAGATGTGATGTATCTCAAACCAAAAGAAAGTGTAGAATCAGAATTGTACCAGGTAACAGGGACCCACTCAGGGAAAATCAAGGCAACCCCACCGCCAGCACGGTTAGGGTGAGGCTTGGAAATGATCTTGTAGCCATCAGGGAGAAGGGAGTCAAAAACAGTGACTGGCTGGGAGTGAACCACATCTGAGTAAGAGCGAGGAAGTCCAGGTCCAAGTCTTCAAGAAGGAAGCAGATGTCTGCGTTTTCCAAGGAGGGTTACAGGGCCGTGGTACACCAGGCAGAAGGACAGAAAGAGTGGGCAGGGGAGAAGCATATGTTGGAAGGAAGTTGATGAGGGCCGGCAGGCGCCTGTCAAAGAGGAGGAGGTTGGGTTGAGGACCGTTAACCAAGATAGTGCCAGTCCGGTACACATTAATGATACCCTGTGATGATGAGAAGCCCGCCCAGAGGATTTCCCACTTGGTGCCAACATTATTTTATTTATATATTTCTAAAGTGCAGCAGCCCGCAGGCATCACAGCACTATAAGACGACATATCATAACAAACATAAAGTAACATAAACAATACACAACCAAAGGAGCAGTGGGGCATACAACACAATCGTAGTTCATCCTAGAAAAAAAAACATTCTCCACAAGGGGTGTTATTGCCCAGGATTAGCCCACTACAAGATTTAGGTTAGGCAAACTCCTAGGTAAGTATTTACATTTGCTGTAAAACCTAGGAGGTTGCTGTCCCCTCAACCAACCAGAACACAGTCTCTGTTCTACTGAGCACACCACTCATTACTCTCGAGCATGCGTAGTATTTTCAGATCTGAGAATCTGACCACACCCAGCCCGTCCTTTGATGCAGCCAGGCCAGAACTGTATTCTTCAGCGCATCTCTCGATTCTCTCCCAACTGGATTCTCTATATTGGTGAAAACAAAGTTCCTGCCACCCAAGACAACGTTTTTTAGAGACTTGTCCCTAAGCAATGGCATACGCAGTTTCCTTACATGTAAGGTTTTGGAGATGGATGATAGAGTACCTGCATTCATAGGTCGGCAGGGGACAGGTCAGCCTTGCTTGGACTTCTTTGCATCCACAAAAACTGGAGATTTAGGGCTTAGCAACTGTTTACCTACTTCTAGGGAAGAAATGAGAGGCCCACCATTTGCGTGGGGGCCGATGACAGGGCTTAGATCTTTTGACATTGGCTGTATGGTTTGTGAGGCCCTATCCATTTTCCCCAGTGGAGGAACAAACTAACATTAATCAGTTGATTTACACGCTGCTGAGGCATAGGAGGGATTAAAGGATCCATTTGGCATGTTCTATCTATCTTGATCATATAATAGTTCCCTACACAGTTATACAGGTAGTCCATCCATGTGCAGAAATAGTCAAAACTGTTACACAGGTTTAATACTTTAATTATGTTGTCTTTTACCACACCCATTGTTCCGGAGCAGTCTGCTTCTGTAAATTATCTTCCGAAGTGGGCTGTGATAATACTACGGGCAGAACTTGAGATTTGGGATTAGAATCAGTCCTTATTGCGTCAGGCAAAGATGTTATCGATGAGGAGGGCAAATAGGTACGTGTTGCATTTATTGGTACACAGATAATAACTTGAGATTTAGGATTAGACTCAGTCCTCATTACCTCAGACAGAGATACTATAGGTGAAGAAAGCATATAAGAACTCGTATTTACTGGAAGGTCTACACAATTCGTAACCTCCACTGTAGATATTAAAAATTGCCTCATTGTTTCCACTATACAAGGCAGAAACATCACCAACATCAGAGGACAAATCTGCCCTCTCCATACGCAACCTTTGCTTCCTCTGTGAGCTCAGTGCCTAGACTTCTGCGAAGTGGCCCCTTATGGGGCCTGAGGATTAGTCCTAGGGGTAACCACTATAATTTCAGCTGGTTGTACCTGGTTAACACATGTAGAGATGGCAGTGAGAGTAGTTGTTGGAATTACATTTCTCAGAGCTGGCCTAGGGGGATTCAGAGGGCATTGATCTTTTACCAGGCATACCGCATATGTTTTCAATATACTTTTAATTACCTTTTTCCTTCCCCCACGCATCCTGAGTAAAGAATCAGTGGGGGCTGGGTCACCAGTACAGAAAAGCAACCACAAGGAAAGAAAACAGCACAGAAATGTCCTGCAAACGAAGCACTTGATAAGCGCTTCAGACACTATGTGTCAAAGTGCCCTGAGCTATTTAGACCAATGAAGCTGCAAAAACAGATGCTCAAGAAGGCAAATGATCAAAAAGGACTCACAGTAGCCAGGCGGCATGAGAGGCTCAATGCCTTCCTTCTCAACTCCCTGCTCACCACTCGCTGCACACAGCAGCTAGAGGAAAGTACCTAGGGACGTCTTTGGAGCATCAAGCTGCACCACTAGTGGCGGCCCCCGACGCACTCCCACTCTTTTCCACTCTGAATGAAAGTAAAAGATATTAATGAGAGAGGATGTGAAAGGTGAGAGAGATGAGATGAGATGAGCAGTCCATAGATCTGGGGAAGGTACAGAGAACAGAATATCAGTGAAGACGTGCCTGAAGTTGCACTGACATAGGTGTCTGTGATGGGTAGGCCAGGGTTGGTGGTCAGGATGCCTTTTTGTGCTGTTTCCTTCCAGACTTCGTGAGAGAGGGAGGGTAGGTGATAGTGTAGCAGTTAGAGAAGATAGGAGAGATGGTGAGTGCCATCAAGGTGGCCGAGGATAGATGAGGATAGAGGAGTGGTTGCACTGAACAGTCCTAGCCCTAACTCACCAGGTGGCCTACTAGTTACAAGAGGGTGTCATGCTGTTTGCAAAGAGATTCCCTTGGAGTCTGAGAAACCGATGGCAACTCCGCCATTGATCGTTCCATAGTCTTCCCCCATTTCCTGTTGCTACGCTCTAGTCTTTTTCCGACCTCTTCCTGGTTTTGCTCTTAACCACGCCTCTTTGTTTTGCCCGGCGTTTTGCAACTGAAGCTTTCACGCTCTGTTCCGTTAGCGCTCTCTCTCCAGTTCCTTGCCTGCTTCCTGACCGGTGTTTTTGCCGGTTATCGTCCCTTCCTGCCCTCCTTTGTTGCCTTGCTCCTCCCCGGTACTCTGCCCTCCTTTTCCTTATTTGCTATCTTTCCCCCGCACTTACCTGTTTTTTTCCTTTCCTTTTTTCCCTTCCAACTAGCCAACCCGCGGTCTCTATTATCCCTCGAATCCGGATCGAGATTCAACAGCTTGTCTGGGTTACCTGGCTCCTCATCAGGATCGAGATTCAAGAGAGGTTTTTTTTAGCTAACGCTTTTTTCCTCTCCTACGGCTCCTGCGGGAAGGGGGCCCCTTGCTTCCCTGGTTTACTAGTGGGAACAGGGTGGCTTCTAACCGCGGAAGACCATATCTCTTCTCTAAAAAGAAATCAACAAGAAAAAAGGGGCGAAGACGCGAGGAGTCTACTGAAGAATCAGGTGAGGAGGAGTGGGTTCTGCATAACGACGATTTTGGTTCCGACGAATCAAGAGATCGGCCTGACATTCATGATAGAGGGGCATAGAATGCAATCCAGCAGTGGGGTGCAAGATATTAAAAGCACACACACTCAAATTTGAAAATCAAACAAAGAGCACAAAATGCAATGCAGCAGTCGGGTGCAAGATATTAAAAGTACACCCACCCAAATTCAAAAAAATCAAACAAGGGGTACAGAATGCAATGCAGCAGTCGGGTGCAAGATGTTAAAAGCACACCCACCCAAATTTGAACATCAAACAAAGGGCACAAAATGAATGCAGAATGGGTGGAATAGGTAAGACAAAGAAGGCGGAGTGAAATAGGCACAGTTGGTTTCTGGTTCAGTGTCTGGTAGAGGAGGAGGAAGTGGAAAATTCAGCCATCACTCACTTGATCTTCTGAAGAGAGGGTGGAAGGGCAAGGGCTATGGTTCATGCAGGTGCCGGCTACATCGGGAGGCTGCTTCATAGTTCCTGGGAGGAGGAGAAAAGAGGAAGCCCTCGCTGGCCCAGACAGGCCCAGACGAGAGCCTTAGAAGTGGGACCTTAGGCTGGGGGTCGGGCATTCTCCTGCTGGCTTCCCAATTGGCAGGATAAGGGAGGACACCTGCCAATCAGGGCAGCATCAGGCTGTGTTCATTCTTCTAGCCTGAAAGGGACACCACAGGAAGCAATAAGCCATGAATATCACTGGGGGCTATCACTGATAAAAGCATGCTAGCTACATGGTGGGCACACTTTCGTTTTCTAAATGTGCAGCTTACACTTGTTAAGAAAAAAAACAAAAGACATTTCAAAATAAAAACATGCTTCTTGAACTTACATTCATTAGTTTCTTTGAAATGTGTTTATTTGTGTGTTATTTTTGTGTCCCTTCCTTTGTGTTTTTTCACAGGATATATTCATAAAGCTGATATATTCTTGTCAAACTGCGTAATCACGAATAAAGGCTTCTATTGCATTGACAGCAGTTATCAGGAAATTAAACTGTGGATTCATGGGTGCCAACTTTTCATAAATTCATCCCATTCCCCACCCAGCTACCCCACACAAACAATCCGGCCCCCTGCAGACAGCTTGTAATGTACAATCGGACCTCCGGCAAAACTAGTTGCGCAGCCCTGATACAAAGTAATGTCCAAACAATACGGTTAACCGGAAAGTCCCAATGGTTTTTAGCCTTCTAACTATCCTATGCCAACATCATAAAAGCTCCAAGCCAAAGCAAAACCTTCATAAATCTACCGCTCAAACTCCCTCCCTGTTTTAATAAACAGGCTTGTTCCTTGGTTCTTTCTGCTTTGACAAGAGACCCCTACCGGGCATTGGTTTATGTAGACTTCCCAACTGGTCATTGCAGGACTCCTAAAAGGCCTCTCTCTCTGTCTCTCTTAGGCTTTCAGTTTTTAAGATTTGTAAAATGCCTCTCCCTTAGGCCTTGGGTTTCAGAGTTCCCAACACGTCTCTTCCTAGACATTGGGTTTCAGCCTTCACAAAAGGTCTCTTCCAGGCCTTCGATTTTTGGATGTAAAATAATTCTTCCTTAGTGTAAGGTATGAGTGCCCTATGTGGTGAATTGTGTCATGCAAGAGCAGGTAAGTAAATCGGTGTATGAATGTTTAATCTGCAACCTGTTGTTATTGACCCGGGGCACACACCCTACCATGTACATGTATGCATTTGAGACTCCGGGTATAGCCTGCCCACTCAACCCCAGGCTTTGGATTGAGAATAAGAAGGGAGCTAGTGAGGGAATGTTGTCTTGGAACTGGTTACCTTTGGCAAGAACATTGTTATCATGACCATAAAGGTGAATCTGGATACCGAATAGTCCCCAATAACTTGAAGAAACGACCACACACATTCATTGAATTGATAACCCCCATGATCGGGGTGAACTTTATATATTTTAAATAGTCTTAAATACAAATATTTATATTTCATAAATATACAGTAACCTCGATGGGAAATAAATAATACATATACTGCACACAGTGTTTGAACACTGGATCTGGGCCCTTTTTTTAATGGACCAGCTAGCTAGACCCCCTTGCAGCCTGATAGACCAGTTGTCCAAAACGTTGTAAAATTAAATCACTGACCACCTAGGGAAAAAATCCTGTAATGAACTGTAAACATACCCACATGCTTTTACTCACAGAGGATTCGCATTTTAAGCTCAGAGGTATCCGTCATAATACCTAAATGAAAGCTAGTAGAGATTAAGGGCCAAATCTGACCTACGATAGTCACTAACAGACTGACCCTTATAGCCTTAGATATCAGGAAAATGCTTCATCCAAATTATCCTCATAGTAGTACCTTGGATCCCCCTTTCCCCTACGTCAACCCATTCATGCTTTATTGCCTGGGTTTTGAGACTTTTTTTTAGTATTCTGAACATAGAACTCTGAGCACTGAGTAGAACCATGGTTCGGCAGTTAATGCCTCACAGCATATGTTGGAATGGAATGACGACCACTTCCCGATTAAAGTGAACACTTCACCTTCCTGTGAAGGCCGTTATGAAACCACAACCTAGGTCGCTGCAGCCTACCACAACACCACCAACTGTCAAAACAACTCACTGCCACTAATCACAATACAGGCTCCCAAACGACATTAGGCTCTAAACCGGAGCTATCCAGCTAAATGGATGTAGTGAAATGAACCCCCCACCTAGGTGGTCGTCCTGCTAAAGGACGAGGAGTTCTAAAACCCTACATTGGCTGAGTTGAATAAACTTCTTAAAGTGTGCTTAGTGAGCTCCGCCGGTCATCCTGAAATGACGGGGTAAGTTGAAACCCCAGTAAATTACATTTCTGAAGTAATACAAATTTCAAGGAGAGACATAAAAAATGTCAAGGCCTGGCGGAGAAGTCATATGTGGAGTGTATTATTTTCTTTAGAATATGCCCTGTTCTGCACTAATCCAATGAAGTACTGCACTCATGCACCCATCTAGGAACTGGGTGGGCAATTCTTTTTTTTTCTCTGTAACTTGCGCCAGAATGTTTTAACCAAACCGTAGTGGCAAGCACCTGCCTGAAACCTCCCACCAAAAAACCCCACATGTGACTGCAGTTTACATATATATGAAATGCAATCGCCTTGACCACTTTGTTAACAGTGCCCGTGCGTATGAATATTGCGCAGCAAATGGTGGGGTCTGAAGGGGTGATAAAGCAAGGTGCCTGGCCCTTCAGACAGAGCCAACCAACCTCCCAAGACCCTCAAAGCCTGCTTCCGTATGTGCATGAAGACATTTCTTTCCTTTGTGTTTTGATTTTTCCCTTCAACAAGTATCTCCTATTAAACTACGTAGTCACCCAGGACACTACAAACCTATAAAATGGAAGTTAATTAAAGGCGTCTTTACAGGTAATGACGTCCTCGCAAAGATGAAACCCCCTTGACTAACACGCAGAGGGCTAACGTTAACTAACCTCTAGCACTGTGCAATTTTTTAGAATTGCTGCAAGTTTAATGCCACCAAAGGTATTATTAACTCCTGTAACCTTTAGTCGGGACTCAATCCCTCAACCCAGAGTGAGAGGCAAACTGGAAACTGACTATAAAAATGAGCCTAAAAGCTCAGGTCTCTCTGGCAGTTCCCTCCTTTTATACCATGAGGGCTCGGGCAAACCTGATGGGAAATGCCACTTCCTTCCTAGAAAAAGATAAAACAACAAGACTGGCATCTTGCTTACCTTCACTTGGGGAGTGACAGGAATACCAGGGCATACCGCTATCTCCACTATCTTCTGCTCATGTTCACCACGCCACGGGCAAGCGGGTCAGGCACTCCCCTACAGGGCTTTAAGTGGGGTAAGAAATCGAGGGGGGGCCCTCATTTGGGGGCGTGGCTTGTGGGAGGGGCGTGGCCTAAAAAGTACGCAAACCGTAGGGTATACACACAAATATATATAAATGTTATATTTTTGTGTGTGTACCTTACTATGGTGTGTGTACTGTGCAAGCCATCTTTTCTAAACATAGAAATATGTAACAAATATGTAACATATTTCTATGTTTAGAAAAGATGGCTTGCACAGTACACACACCATAGTAAGGTACGCACACAAATATATAACATTTATATATATTTGTGTGCATACCCTACGGTTTGCCTAGTTTTCAGGCCATCTTTTTTAAACATTTCGGGTTTATAAAAGATGGCTTTGAAAGTACACAATTCAAGCCATCTTTTATAAAGCTTTGACTAAGGACAAAATTGTCCGTCGGCAAAGCTTTATAAAAGATGGCTTGAAATGTGTACTTTCAAAGCCATCTTTTATAAACCTCGAAATATGTCGAGGAATCCCCAGGTTCGCCGAGGGTTAAAGACGCCTCGGCGACCTGGGGAAACAAAGGGACAGTAACTGCCTCTGGTGACCTCTCGCGCGAGGGGTCACCAGATGCAGTTACTATGACTGACAGAAGTGGCAGCCAGTCACAGCGTCGCTGTGGTTGGCTGCCACTTTTGTCAGATCGCCTGACTTCATGGCAGGCGCATGCATCTCCCGTCGCGGCTGCGGCCGCGACGGGATAATGCATCCTGCCGATGTTGCGGGCGGTGGGACGGGGCCCCGGCAGGGCCCCGGCTCAGCCCCACTTTTTGGAGACTGCCGGGGCCCGGCCCCGGCAGGCCCCGGCCCACTTTAAGCACTGCTCCCCTACCAAAAACCCAAAGAGAGGCTGTCGGGAAAATACATGATTGAAAGTCCATATGGGTGTTGCCACACCGCCACGTTCCACTCTACGGCGTCCCTGTTGAGAAGCATGGTGCCAAAAGGCAGGCTCTGGCCTCCCCGCACAACCTCTCAGCTTGTCATATCCGCCTCCCGTCCAGCATGCAGGGTGACGTGAGGCACAATAAAGGGCCTACCCTGCCAAAAGGCAGGCAGTTCAGGGCACGATCCCAAACTGGTGTGACGTGTGTTATGTAGTTCCCGCGCTGCTCTCCAGAAACACCGTAATTTGGCCCCCCATTACTCTCTCTCTCTTCGCCGGCAGAACTGGCAGGAGAGATACAACACTGGCAACAAGCTCACAGAATGAAGCAGGCACACAAGAATTAGCAATTTTCCTACTTCACACGATCATAAGGATCACATTTTTTGGAAAACATGGTGGGGAGACCCTCCCCCACATGTGGAAAACATGAAAACAATGGCTGCTACCAACCATGCCATATGAACAGTATCAAAAGGCACAGGCACTGATGAAACCACTGGCCAACACCCAGACTCCAGGAATCACAGGTGAGGAGGAGCCCATTGCTGCTCAACACTCAAGGGTGCACACAGCATTAGGACAACATGGAAACTGGTCTCCCCAGGCCCAGGTCCAGCACACCGGCAAGGATAGCTACATCACTGGCACCACCAGTGCCGTCTCCTTGACATCAAGGAGGTGCTACGGCTGTACTGGGAACTTTTGACCCCTACACGGATCGATCATTAGTGGGGCCCTGCTGGATGCTGTGAATTCAAAAGTTTCAGATTGTGATGGTCTGCAAGGAAATAACAACACCCAGAAAAAAGAGATTGCACCTCCTGCTCAACATGGGCGATGACGTGCTGTGCATTTTCAACTCTTTGGCCATATACGACTGTGCAGACATATAACAAATGGCTAAGGACGCCCTCACATCACATTTCATGCTGCATTAAATCCAGACTATGAAACCTTCAACTTCTGCACCACAGTTCAAATGGAGGACGAGACACTGGACGCCTACCACACAAGGTTCAGAAAACTAGCACTATCATGTGATTTCGACAACATCAAAAAGGAAATAAGGCATCAAATCATTAATGGCACATACTCGGAGAAACTGTGCAGAATGGTGTTTGGCGAAAAAGGCATAACCCTAGCCAGAATTCTCGAATATGGATGCCAAAGGGAGCTGTCTCACGCGAGGGCAACACAAATGGCCATCACTCTACAGAAACTTCAACTTGCGTTGACAACAGCAGTGATAGTACAAATCATTGACCGTCAAGCACTGAAGGCTGATTGCAATGAAACAAACAATTCACAGCGGTGGCAACCGAGAATCCTTGGGCCCACACTGAGCAGATGATGCGGTGGAGCACGTCACAGAAGGAGAAACTGCCCAGCGCAAGGAACCACGTGTGGAGCATGCGGCCGAAAGGACCACTATGCATGCATGTGCAGATCCTCAGGGCACCCTCAACGCCCACAACCGCAACAGGCTACATCTTTCTCCAAGAAAATGAAACAAGCGGATATGTGCAGTGTAGCAGCCAAAGACAAATCATCAACAGATGAATCCGGGGATGACCCTGGAGAAACATTAACTAATGTGGGGACTGGGAGAATGAGGAGGAGGAGCAAAATCCACCGGATCTCGGCACTGGACCACGGAAACACTGAGCCGAAAAAGAAATGCAGAAGACCCAAATGCTTCATAAACATACAGGGTCAAGAGACACGCATGACAATAGACACAGGAGCATCTGTAAATGTGATGCCAACCACAGTGTTCCGGGCACTGCGTCCTCAACCAGAACTCAAGTCAACCGAAACACTTCTGTTCGCTTATGGCAGCATGATGCCACTCCCGGCAGAGGAACGTTTCAGAACAGAACTAAGCAGAGGTGAGACTGACATCAAATCAAAGATGTACATTGTCAATGCTGGAATCGAGTGCCTACTTAGCGGAGATGCAGTTGAAGACCTGGGACTAATCCGTTTAATTTGCGCTGTCACAGATTCCACTGATGTCACTGACCTACTAGCCAAACACCCTGGCATCCTTAAAGGTATTGGATGCCTAAAAGGCAAACTCATAAAATTACACATTGACCCCATAGTACAGCCCCAGGCAGTACACCATAGGAGAACTCCATTTCACATGAGAGACCTGTTGGTGAAGGAGCTAAAAGAACTTGAAAAGGCTGGCATCATCGAACAAGTGATGGGACCAACGCCCTGGGTATCGCCTATGGTGGTCACGAAAAAGCAGAAAAAAACAGGGAAGGTAAGGATTTGCATAGACATGCGCCTACCTAGTGCAGCGACTAAAAGGGAGCGACACATCAGCCCCACATTAGATGAGATATTCACAGACCTCACAGGGTTGAAAATGTTTTTCAAAGATTCACCTCGACACTGGCTACCACCAATTGAAACTGCACCAAGACTCGAGGTAGATTACAACCTTCTCCACCCACCTGGGTCTGCAGCGGTACAAGAGACTAAGCTTTGGCAATTTTATCAGCAGCAGAGGTGTTTCAACAAGCTATTCAGGAAGTTATCCAAGGGATCCCAGGAGTGCTGACTGGAGACTGCAGGCCTCACCATCCACCGGGCAAATGTGCATTCCTGAAAGAAGAGATAACATTCTTTGGGTATGTCTTCAACACTGATGGGGTATTGGCTGACCCACAAAAGGAAGCAGACATAAAGGAGGCTTCCTCCTCTGACAACACCCACCGAAGTACGCAATTTCTTGCAGATGGAAACATACTGCGGCAGATTCATTCCCAACCTGGCAACCATTTCAGAACCACTCAGGGAGCTCACAAGGTCAAAGATCAAATGGGACTGGAGCCATGAATGCCAAGAAGTGTTTGAACAAATCAAGACATCTCTTTCTTCGGACATAACGATGGCCTATTATGACCCAACCCTGATGATAGAACTGTATATTGCTGTGAGCCCTGTTGGCCTCGGGCGATCCTTGTCCAACAGTCATGGACAGGGGAATCCAAGCCCATTGCATACAACACCGAGCCCTCACACCTATCGAACAGCGGCATTCGCACATCGAGAAGGAGGCCATAGCAGTACTCAGGGGGTGTCAACACTTCCATATCTACCTCCATGGATGAAAGTTCAGGGCATACACGGACCACAAACCACTCATCTCGATCTTCACAGGGTTCATCAGGACACCCTCTGGCTAGAATTGGGAAGTGGCCGCTCCTCCTAAAGCAGAATGAGTTTGAACTGGCCTGCAAGGCAGGTACGGGCAACCCAGCAGATTTCCTGTCCAGGCACCTGAGGGCAGCGATGCTGGGTAAGTGAGCGAGGAAGAGGAGACAGAAGAGCACATATGTCAAATCATACACACCATGAAGCCCAGGTCGGTCGGTATCAATGATATTGTGGAGGCCACCCAAAACGACCCGTGTTGCAACATAGTGAAAAACACAATCATATCAGGAGATTGAAATCATTCCTCTGCCATGTACACAACCACACACCAGCGGTTAGAGACTTCCTCAGCGGTATGTTCCCAGTATGACACAAACTGTTTGTCACCTGCGAAGGGCTAATTCTGAGCTGAACCCATAGTCATCCCCAGCAGCTTGCAGGACAGAATTGTGGCTCTTGCACACGAAGTCCACTAGGGAATACTCGAGACAAAAGCCAGAATAAGACACAGAGTGTAGTTCTCGCACATTGACAACAAGGTGGAGGAGATCATCACATCCTGTCATCCCTGCCGAATCATGGGGGCACCTCCAAACTCTGAGCCAATTCAGTTGGCAGAGCGCAGATCTTCGAGGTGGAACACCATCAGAATCAATTTCTGCATGAAGGGACATACCTGCTGGTGGATATTGATGACCACTTGCGGTACCCAGAAGTGGAGATCATATAGACAGTGGTGGACACCGTAATACCAGCGTTCGAGAAGATGTTTGCAACAAACGGATTGCGAAGACGCATCAGGAGCGACAATGGACCGGCATTCCAGGGGACCGAACTAATAAAATACATGGATTATCTACACATCAGACATCATCACATCACGTCCAGGTGGCCACAAGCAAACATCGATGTGGAAAGATTCTTGAGGAACATCAACAAAGTGTTGTGCATATCCAGGTCCCAAAACAGCCCCTGGAAAGTGGATCTGTAATTTAATTAATTTAATTTAATTTAATTTCCTTACTTTATGCTGACATATATCATACTACATCCTTTGCCAAGACCCCACATCATATTTGAGGGTTTACACTAGCCCCTCATGCCACAGGCTTGGATCCTATATTATCTTGATCTGTGAATCGCTAGTGGAAAGCCTAAGGCGTTATAGAGCTCCATTCCCCTAAGGATTTGAAAGGTGTTCTTGCATACCCCTGTTCAGCCTTTCAATTGAAGGCTTCCATGGATTAGCTCTTTCCCCACTCTCCTTCCATCCTCTACTGCCCTCAACCAGGCAGCTGACTTCTTCTGTACAGTGGTTCCAGGGCTCTCCCCATCCAATGTGTCTAGCAAGAATGGCTCCCTGCTTTCTTCCAATAAGAAGTTCTTTACTAGATAGTAGTTCCAGGACTCTCCCCTTCAACCAAGGGAGAAGGTGAAGGCAAGTCTGCTCTTCCAGGATCCTCTCATTTGAACACTTCCACGCTCAGCATCCTCACCTTGTATGAAGGGAGCACCCGTAGGAATGGCTGCTTCCTCTGGGTTCAAGACATCATCTGAACTGATCCAACTTCTTTTATACCAATGGGCCTCTGCTGTAGTTTCTAATATGGTCCCTGATTGGTTATTCCCTGGTTCGTAATGTTTTTCCCCCTGGGATTGGTTATAGTCTTTGGCACGCTTAAATACATTTTTCTTAGGAAGATTGCATTATTGGTAAAGGGCTTTGTGAATTCTACTAGTTGCAGCACTAAGTTTGGAGGTTTTAGAGGATTGCACGGTGTGCAGCACCATCTTGCAAATCATCTGATCAGTGGTAGCAATTCCAACGGATTCCACGTAGTACTGTGGTGGATACCTCAATGGACATCACTGTTGCTTTTAAAAGCATGCGGTCAGACTTCTCTGTATTAGGTCAGCATTCTCCCTCATCTTTCCACTGCTTCTGGTGATTCCCCATTTACAAGAGTTTGTGAGTATCCCCCAGGGAGCGTAATCATGTGTCTACCTCAATATTGGTTGCAGTAACATTTTGATGTCATATCTTGAAAAATGTACAGCTGTGTGTGTTCTAGTGCAATTGCCAATAGATGTTATTGATGTATGCTCTGACTTGTTGATGGTTCCACCTTTGACCGATGGCTCACTTGGCAGAGAAAGGGAGCTACCACTTTGTGTTGGGTGTAGCAGGCCTGTGGGATCCTGCCTTGACCAACCTCAAGGAGGAATGTTGTGTAGCGGCCTGTCCAGCCCTAACCCTAGCAGCCCGTAACCTCCGCAGGTTATCAAGGGGAATTTGAAGAAATCATTACACTCCTGTGAGAACCACCTGAGTCCAGATCTCCACTCCTGTAAGGGGCCTCTTAGTGGTAGTCTGGGAATGCCAGGTGGGTGATTCTGGGTGATGTCGGGGCTCGTGAATGACAGGACAGCTGGAAGTGAATTGGGTTCTATGAGATATTTCCTTTAAAGCCCAAACACAAAAAAGACTGATTTTTCTTTGGCCGTTTTTGTGTTGGCTTTAAAATACGGAAATAGCACATACTGTCCCCCTCCTTCCCCACCCTGTCCCTCTGATTCACTTGTTAATCAGGGGGGGGATTAACTCCCCCGAAACCATAATTTTATCATCCCACCACTTCCTTCCATGCAAAACACATGCATACTCCATATGTTTACCTTAGATTTCTTAGAATACCATTTGCCCAATGAGATTTTACAGAATATATTTCACTGGAAAAATGTAGGTGAAATGTTATATGTGAAATGCATGATAGGTTGGGTTAGGGTATAAGTTAGGTGAGGGGGAATGCGTGGGTCTCCCCCGCATTAAACATAAATAAATAAATAAAATATTTCGTTTTTCTATAAAAATGGATTTAGTAAAATCTTCAGTAGGAGAAATATATTCGACGAAATCACATACATCCTACTCCCTACACAAACACACACAGACACATACACGCACTCACGCACACATAAACACACACACAAACTTACCTGCACTCCCACTGTTGGGGGTGTTCCTGGCCCCCATGCGGTCCCGTAAGCCCCCACCCTGTAAGGACCACACTCGACACACGTCCTTACAGTTCGGGCTTCCTGGTCGCTCTATCGCGGCTGGGAACGCCCCGTTTATTTATGCAGCACGCGGCGACGTGCAACGTCACGCCGCCGCGTGTGCATCCCGTCACGGGGCAGCGCCACACTCCTCCTTTTTCGGGAGGACACACAAATGTTTTTAATATACACCGCAAACCACTAAAACAATTAACTGTTACATTTCACGCCACACTTGCCCAAAACCCCTTTAATGTCAGCCACCCGGATTCCCTCACTCAGGTTGACCAACCAGCTGTCCCAGCACGTATTCACTGAGGTAAGCGGGTTTCCCTCGCCCAGCCCTCTGGGGGTACCTCCCGCTTACCTCCGGCACAGGAAGTCCTTCTGCCGACGTCCCCCGGATATGGGACCCAGGTGTGCTGGAGGAAACTCCTCCGTCTTCCGGTACCTCCATTAAGTCCATCTCCCGTGGCGGTTCAGTTCTTGGATCACCCAGTTTCTTAAAGAAGCTGACATTCCCGGTGACGGCAGATCTTCCGTCAGAGGCCGTCACCATGGAACCCTTCACAGCCACAACGTCCAATGGCTCCGGCTCATAGGGGAGCGAGAGCTTTCCATGGGGGTGTCAATTACGGATGAGGACTTCGTCCCCTGGCTCGAGCCGCTGGGGTTGGAGACCCCTTCGCAGGTTCTCCTGTTCAATCCTCACCCGCCGGTCTTCCTCGACCTGTTGATTGTCAATCACCCCGGGCTCCTTCTCCCCGACATCGGGTAGTAGGCCCCTGGGGCAGCGCTTGAACAGGGCCTCAGCTGGAGCCACCCCGTGGATGCATGTGGGGTGGTGCGGTACACCCGCAGGAACTGGTATAAGGCTCGTTGGAGTGGCTGTCCTTGTACCTGGGCGATCCTGAAGGGCTTATTGAGCGTCCGCTTCAGTCTCTCAGCATCTCCATTTGCCCTAGGCCACAATGGGGACACCTTCCTATGCTGGACCCTGCAGCTCTCCGTTCCGAGAACCGCTCACTCTGGAACGGCGACCTGTTGTCTGAGCACAAGGTGTGGGGGAACCCATGGGCCGCGAACACTTTTTCAACGGCCACGACCACGTGTTCGAAAGCCGCCGATTCGACAAACTCCACCTCTGGATACCGTGAATATTCGCCGACGATTACAAGGAAATGGGTTCCTATGGACGTTGACCCGAAGTCTGCATGGACGACCTCCCAGGGTCGCGTGCCTCGGGGCATTGCTTCGATGGCCGGCTCTTGCTGCAGAGGAGATGCCGCCAGGCACCATACACAGGCCGCCACAAAGTCATCCACTCTCCGCTCAAGCTCGGGGAACCAGACCTTCAGCCGCAGCCTGGCCTTGGTCTTTGCGGCGCCCTGGTGTCCATGGTGGGCCAAGGTGATCACATCCTTTACTTTGGACTGGGGGACCACTATCCGGTCACCTCGGAGCAGCAGGCCCGATGCTGAGAAGGACAATTCCTCCTTGACCTTCCATAGTTGCTCAAGTACTGTCTTGGCCTCCTGGGTCCGCCCCGCTAAAGCTTCCAGGACAGACTTCCAGGAGCCCTGCTGCATGGGGTGCTTTAGGATCCGGAAGCACTCGTCCTCGGTAGCTGCCGCTTCCAGTTCTGACAGGGGCATTGCGTTCGGCGTGGCCGCCTCCACCACCATTCGGACGTGATCATCGGCCTCCTCCGCACAGGTGTCATACTCATCTCCCCCACGCACTCCCAGATGTCTGGAAAGATAGTCCGCTGCATTATTGGCCCCCAGCCGATACACCAGGGTGACCCCATACTCGGGAAGAGCAAGCATCCACCTCTCGATTCTGGCCGGTGGTTTCGAGGATGACCCTGCCAGAATGGGAAGCAGGGACTTGTGGTCTGTCACCACCGTCACTGGACGCCCCAAGACATAGAGCCGAAAATGTCTGCAGCCCCAGAGGATCGCCAGCGCCTCACGCTCGATCTGTGAGTATCTTTGTTCAGTTTCGGAGAGCGCTTTGCTGGCGTAGGCCACTGGCTGGATACTCCCGTCCCGGTCCACCTGGGTCAGCATGGCACCCAGGCCAAATGGACTGGCGTCCACAACGATCTCGGATGTCAGCGCCAGGTCGAAGAACGCCATGGTGTGCTCAGCTGTCAGGGCTCTCTTGATGTCCTCAAAGGCCGCTTGCTCGAGCGGGCCCCAGTGCCAGGCTGACTCCTTCTTCGTCAGAGCCCTGAGTGGTTCAGACCTAGAGGCGAGATTTTGGATGAAACGCCCACAGTAGGTTACCATGCCGAGGAAGCTCCTCACGTCAGCCACCGACTCGGGGGGCTGTGCCTTCTTAATATCTTGGACTTTCCTCGGGTCCGGCGACACCCCCCCCCTTGAAGACAAAACCGAAGAATTTGATGGAAGGGCGCAGGAACTCGCATTTGTCCCTGTGAAGGGTGAGGCCTAGCGATTGCAGTCTCTCAAAGGTCTTCCCCAGCTTTCTCAGATGGTCCACCTCAGTCTTTGCGAACACCAGAATCTCATCGCTGATGTTTAGGACACCCTCCAGATCTGCGAGGGCACCCCGAATAATATTCTGAAAGACCTCTGCAGCCGATAACACCCCGAAGCTCAGCCTCTTATACTGGTATAGTCCTCGGTGAGTGGTGAATGTGGTGATATACCTGGACTTAGGATGGAGGACAACCTGATGATAGCCTGCTCGGAGGTCTAGTTTGGAAAAGAACCAAGCCCCTTGTACTTCCGCAATAATGTCATCGATAGTGGGGGTGAGATGCCACTCCCTCCTGATGGCCTTGTTGGGCAGTCTCATATCTACACAGATCCGGACAGAGTCAGGTTGTTTGGGCTTCCTAGCCACAACAATCAGGGACACCCAGGGGGTCGGGCCCTCCACCTTCTCGATGATGTCGAGATTCACCAGGTTGTCCAGCTCCTTATCAACCTGCTCCCTCAGATGAAACGGTACCCTGCGGTGTTTCAGGGCGATGGGCTGCACAGAGCCATCGATGTGCAACCTTACCGGGTCACCGGTCATCCTTCCAATGCCATTGAAGAGGGCGGCATACTTGTCGAACAGATCATTGATGTCCTTGAGGTATACTGAGTATGCAAAACTGACAATTCCAAGAGCCTCGACGGCTGCACAGCTCAGCAAAGTGTTGTTGCTTACGGCGTCACATAGAACCGGGCTTTGATCTGCGAGCCCTCATGCTCCACCTTCGTCACGAAGGCACCGTCCAGCGGTATTGGTTCCAATCCTCCAAACGCGAATATGCGGGCTCTTGGCGTGAGTAGCTTTGGGGGCGAGTCAAGGGCATCATAGTGCCCCCGGGCCATCACATTGACTGAGGCTCCCGTGTCCACCAGCACCGGGACCGGCGAGTGATTGACCTCCACCACACACCTTGGTTGCCTCCTGTTCTTCCCCCTCAGGATCTCCACACTGGAAATAAAGAAAATGTTTTCTTCATCTTCCTCCTCGGCCTCGTCCACGTGGGCATCCTCCCCGCCCTGGTCCACCTGGGCCACATTTGGTGGGCGGTTTTGGCGCGGGACCCACGTCCGAGCCGGGCCTCTCGGCACCATCACGGGCAGGGCTGCCTTACACACCCTCGAAAAATGGTCAGGCAGGCCGCACCTACCACATGTCCTTCCAGCCGCCGGACACTCCTTCGGGTGGGGGAGGTCGTACCCGCACTTCTGGCACGATTCCCCCACTCTCCCTGCTCTGTCATGGGGTCCCACACCAGGCCTTCTCACTCCTCTGCCACCACGCCACATGGCACACACCTCCTCCGACTTTATTGAGCGGGACCCCGCCTCCATCTTGGTTACCCGAGCCTCCGCCACCTCATGGCACAGGCCTAGTTCCAGGATTTGGGGTAGAGTGATATCCGACTCTCTCAGGACCTGCCTCCTGAGTTTGCCCGAGGAGCATTGTGCGCATCATGTCCTCTGTGTCTCCCCACGCACAACCCAGGGAGAGGCGACGTAGGTGACCATAGAAGGTGTCCAGTGTTTCATCCTCCTTTTGCTTGGCCGATAGCATGACAAATCTTTCATAGTCCACGTGGGCAAGGGGCAGAAAATGGGCCAGGAGTGCCGCCTTGGCCGCGTCATAAGAGCCATCCCCTGCAGGAAGCGACTCAAAAATCTCCTGGACTGACGGCCCCTCGGAGTACAGCATAGTTGCCACCCTGCTGTCATCATCCGTCACCTGGGCGGCCCTGAAGTACATATCGAGGCGCCCAACCCACCTCCTCCACCTGGGCACCATGCTGGATGGTCGGCCCGATGCGTCAAATTCGAGGATAGGCTGCAGGGCTGCATGGGCACGTGCTTGGGCCATGATAGGAAGTCCTTGCTGAGCAACTGACTGCACCACCGGTGGCCCCTGAGGCACAGGAGCTTGACCAACTACTTGGACTTGAGGGGGTAGCTGTGGAGCCGCCACTGGGTGTTGCACTGGAAGCACCGGAGCCTGAAAGACCTGCTGTTGAGCTGCCGCCTGACCACAGTCCTGGGGAAGCTGTGCGGCTGCAGGGGTCCCACCGCCTTGATCGCCAGAGTCACTCATGGGCTTGAGCGCACAGGCACCCCCACTTTGGAATCTGGGAGCCGCAACTCAATCACCCACCACCACCTCACAGTCTGGATACCCCACACAGGCAAAGTAACAGTCCAACCTGGGGAGGCGATGGTGTAATCTTGTCCTCAGCACTCCTAAGACTGCCACCAGAACTGAAGAAGCAGAAGAAAAACCTGCCAACTTGAGGATCCACCACTGCAGTAATCCACCCTGATGATGAGGAGGGCGAAGAAGAGGCCACAGCAGCCTGATGATGAAGGGGATGAAGAAGCACTGTGCCCCCTCACTGCAGCAAACACCCAGGGGTGTAGGAGTTCAAAAAATTAAGCGAAGAAAAGAACTGGGCTAAGCAGGCCCAGCCATTTTAGCCCTTCTCCTTGCTTTCACTCGACGTAGGAGGCCCAAATCTGGAGGAAAATCCAAAAATCTGGCATGGGCGTGCAGGTTTGACTGCCTGCAAGCAGTATGTCCAAAAATTAGACCTGGATCACCTTCACCATCCAAACCGGAGCTTGGTGAAGTTCCACGGCCCTGCTGACAAAATGGGCGCCAGCCGCGTGTGCGATCCGCAGCCACGGCATGAAACGAAATGTCCGTTCGTTCCGTTTCAGGGAAGAAAATTATGGAATTCTTTCACCGCCGGGCCCGGGCATCCGCATCCACCTGTCGCCAATGTTGGGGGTGTGTCCTTGCCCCCAGGCGGTCCCGTAAGCCCCCACCCTGTAAGGACCACACTCGACACACGTCCTTACAGTTCGGGCATCCCGGTCGCTCTATCGCGGCCGGGAATGCCCCGTTTATTTATACAGCACGCGGCAGCGTGCAACGTCACGCCACTGAATGCGCGTCCCCTCACGGGGCAGCGCCACACCCACAACGGCTCTTCTTGCTACTGACCTGCCTGTTAGCCCCTGCACGCACTCGTGTGCAGCAGGGGCATGATAGTTCGATTTAGAAAGACCGCTCGGTGCGGTCACAGTACGGTCTTTCTAAATCGATCTTTTTTTATTTCGTTTTTTTAAAAAGGTCTTTTCACTTAGGACCGTGAAATGTGTGCCTTTGCGGTCCTGACTTACCTAACTCGTACCCTATTGCAGGCTTTCCAGATGCACCCCGTCTGAATAAGGTGCTTTGGGAACCCTGCTCCAGTAGCTGATGCCTGCCTGTGGGTCTCCATCAGAGAGAGGGGCACTGGGATTGTGAATGTATAACCACTCCTAGAGCTCTGGCCTCTCTGTCAAACAGCCACTCCAATGGAACCGCGGGGGGCATGACAAACCTCTGAAAACCTATGCTGATTATAAAACAAGAAATGTCATACAAATATGTAAAGCATTTGCTGGCCATTAGACAAGATACTAACACGCTTGAATTGGCAAAGTCAATGATTTGGGAGCTGCGACGCCAATGGCAAAGGCTTCAATACAGATTGAAGCATTGCCGTTGGGCTGTCATATGGAATACTGTTATTTTTTATCGGAAATACTCTAAGCAGCTTCAATATATGTAACCCTCTTAGGATGCATGATGGGGGATGATCGTAGGATATTTGCTGACCCACATGTTTTTACCTGCGCCCAAGCTGAGGGCTTTAACCCGGAGAATGGTAATAATACCAAGCGCTACTGAACCCATCCAATGTCTATAAGGCTGAACATTTGAATGGTTGGTCCTTTGCGCAACAGCAAGGAGAGTGGAGAAAATCCACCCCATGGACTCGGCACCGCCATGGCACCATGTAGGCCTAGACTTCCCACTCAGCTCTGCATTATTTTACTTGTCAGTAAAGAGCCAGGATCCTGGCAGCAATATCCTGTGCCCCCATCTGTGTCCTGCAGTACCTGACCAAAGCCTTTTACAGACCTCCTTAGAATGTGCACATGCCAGGGTGCCCTGGCTGCTATGTACCTCCCACACCCCACCGCCACCTGCGTGGCAACTGCAGTCCTCTCTGTCGTGGTCACATTTAAAAGCGCACACCATTGATTCAGAAAGGTGTGACATGTGCACATGCACACATTGATTTTTTGTTGCTCTATGGCAGAGAGGTGGAGCTCAGGGGCAACGTGCTCGCCTTGGAAAAAAGACGATCATGGAGCAACACAGGTTCGATCCCCGGGTCCGCACGTTATAAATAATCTATCATTTCATATATCATAATCCTCTTGTAAGGTTGGACAACATGATATCTACACTCTTTATTTAGGCGAGCTCTAGTTAAATGCTGCACCTGGTTGGAAAAAGAAATGTGACCTCGGATTAGGTAGATGCTGCGATGGAGAGCCTAGAGGGCGTGTTTTCACAGCCACTGGTGAAGTCAGAATGTTAATTATGTGCTCCATACTCGTATTTAGTTATTTATTTATTCCAAATGTTTTATTCCTTTTTCTAGCTGATCACTTTGCTTGTACTCGTATGGGTCCAAAGGAGATCAATAGAGGAAAGTATGTACTAAATGATGCTTTACGCTAGTGTGCTATAGGTTCTACAGATTTTCATAGCTTTCTTTTTTTAAAGCCTGCACTTTGTTCATGCAATTTTGGCCATCATGAAGTTGACGATTTAAAAAAAAAAAATGGGGTGTCCTCATGCCCTCCCCCTATGTTCGCAACCCCTGACCTCCTCACCACCTGCTCCCCTACCCCCACATACACATGTATACATGTATCTGTATTTGTAAATGGCCGAATTCGATCAAAACTGCACAAAGGGTCATTATAAGTAAGGCAGTGCAGTACAAATTGGTGGTAATGGAGTGGTAACTCAGTTGCTGCCGCATTACCGCACAGCCATACTACAAGTTAGGCAGTGAAGTGGAGGATTGACCTCCAGCAAAAATCTGGAGGTAAATCCGCTACTTTACAACCGAAAATAAGAAAAATCAGCACAATTACCGCCAGCAGAATTACTGTCAGTGGTAATTCTGCCAAAATCCCCATGGAGTCCTATGGACTGCAATAAATGTGGGTTAACACCGCCTACCACCACTTGTAATCCGGCGGTAAGTCCACCAAAGTGGTGGTAACAGTCATTCCGATTGGCGGTATTCAGGCAGATTCACTGCCGGAATACCTGCAAACTTGTAATGAGGCTTATAGTGCATATTTTAAAAACCAAATGTCTCATGCTGGGTTTTGTGATAATTTAGTGATAATTCCTCCAAATTACCACCAAAATCGGTAATCGTTTCCACCACTAGGTCCCATGGGTTTACCATGGAATTACAAGTGGTGCTAGGGCATGTTAGTCCCCATTTTCGTAGTCTATATAACTCCATGAGGTCTTTGGGGGAATTACCGCAAACAGTAATTCTGCTGCAGTAATTTTGCAGATTTTTTTGGTGGAGGTAAATCCCAAAAAATGAGGTTGCGGAATTGCCACCACTTTTTACCGTTCTGCCAAACTCGGAATGCGGCCCTAAAAAGTATTTTAAAACATGCATTACTGTGCTATGATGTAATGTTATGCAATCTTATGTAAGTGGTACTGCCACTAATGGTGGCCTCGCTGCGATGATGATATTGCCAACTTTATAAAGGAAGACTTGGACTTTCATTAGCATTATTCAGATTGTTTGCTTATCATTTCTGTTTCTTGTGTACACGTACTTTAAATCAAATAACGTTTATTAAGGAAACTGAGTAAAATAATCCTTAAACCTTCTTGTCATAATAAAGGCTTTGAAGACACTGAATTCATCACAAATATCCTCACACAAACTTTCCTCAAAGGCATCAATCTCTTCTATCAAACAACGTTCAGTTACAAAAGTGGCAATGTCTGAAGTGCGTCATCATCACAGGATACCTCAAAGAGCACTAACTGTAGTGGAGGAAGTCAGTCTGTCGTGGCACAGTTCTATTTTTCTTTACTCTTAAGGCAATTTAATGTAGATTGCTAATCTATGTAGGAATAAAGGACCATCCAGGTTCCGCAAATATAGATAAGCTTCCCTATGTTTCACAATATGTTGTTCTGTAGAACTAGGGACAAGCCACTGTTTTCTAGGAATGTGATTGAATACCCAACAGCTGTGTAAATGCACACTACTTTACACCTTGCGTGATCCTGATTAATTTAATTCCCTCAGTGGTACAAAATGCAACAAATACATTTCTCAACCTTGAAGTGTCCTTGAGCCAGATGCCGAGTGTCAGAGCAAGTATGTGGATAGAGCAAACTAACTGATAATCAGGTTACCCTTAATTTGTAGTTTTGGGAACCCATATGTTGTAGCCTAAATAGAAGAAAGACTTTCTTATCAAAGGAATTCCTACTAGAAAGAAAAAGATTGCGTCGTTATACAGGTACGGTAAATGTTGACTGAAAAAGAAGAAATTAAAATATGGTTGTAAAGATATCTAGTTATAGCCTCTAGTTTGAAAAGGGAATATAATGTTCCTCTTAATCACTATCATAACTTTTAATATGAAATGCGTGATAACAATTTATTTGGAAGCCTAAACTTGAATTGTGAAAATTGAATTTTCTTTTATATTGGACATGTCTGTCTGATTCTTTTATTGATTTTTATAGCGCATATGTGTTGTTTTAGTATTGTATCATTTGAAAAAGATGTTTTGCAAAGTTTGAAGTGTTTTGATTTATTGTATTGTTTAAATTATATGTTGTAAAGATGTTCCATCAAACACAACAATAATAAAAAAAAATAAAAAAAACAGGTAACTTTGCAGCAAAATCCAATGCACCTGTTCTTTTTTATCCCCTTTCAGATCAGCTTTGCTGCCTCAGTTGCTGTTCTGAGTGACAAGACTCAGTTCCCCTCCTTCCTGAGGACCACACCGAGTGATGACCACCAGGCTTACGGGCTAGCAAAGATGGTGATTCATTTTGGATGGACATGGGTTGGGATTCTGGCAGAAGAGACTGATTACGGTCTACAAGGGAGCCAGGTATTCTACAACGAGCTGCAGCAGGCCGGCTACTGCGTAGCCTTCTTCCTAATGCTCCCGATGGTGACTTCAAGGGACAGCACCCAGCACCTGGTGGAGACCATCAGGGCGTCCACAGCCACCGTCATCATGGTCTTTGCTACAGTTTATCTCCTTGCCCCTGTGATGGATGCCATGGCCAAAGGTGGAGTTCAAGGTAAAGTCTGGCTAGCCAGCGACGGATGGATCATCAACAGCATCCTCAATAAACCATACCATCGGAACACCCTAAAAGGCACCATTGGCTTTTCCCCGAAATTAGGAACGATCCCAGGCTTTCGAGACTATCTGTATAGACTGAACCCTTACAATGCTGCCGGGGATATCTTCATCAAGGACTTCTGGGAAGAAATGTTTGGTTGTCAGTGTGAGGGCCCTGGCAGAAACAAAACAGTACTTGATTTCCCGAGCCAAGCTAATGGTTGCACAGGCAATGAAGAATTGAAAATGCTCAAGGACAGTTTGTTTGGTGCAGACCAGCTATGGGAAACGTTTAATATATATAATGCAGTCTATGCCATTGCCCATGCCCTGAATGAGCTGCAGCCTTGCAGAATTAGCAAGGGGGTTCAAGGGAGCAGCAAGATATGTAGCTTACAGTCATGGAAAGTAAGTATGAGCATTAGTAATGACTAATTAATGAATATTCATGTATTGTTCATGCATTTTCAAAAGAAAGCTATACAGGATGAGAATGTGTTACATAAATACTTTCTGACTACTTGGATCAGAAACCATATTTTCAAAGAGGCAAAGGAGAGTGGAGAAGTGAGTAAAACAAGGCATTCTGTTTTGCAAAGCAGATCCCCTTCAAGGTTATTTTCTTGATTGTCAAAGGTATTGATAGCCTCCCCTTCCGAAAATGAAAAAGAGGGTGGAAGTGAAAATTTGCAAAATGTAGATCTGGTAAAAACTATATGAAAAATGAGCAGCAGGTCATTATTGGTTTTGACACATATGGTGATGTTCATGTGCCAGCTTGAGCTCAAAACATTGCTACAGCATAGAGAAAGAAGAGAAAGGGTTTTAGGATGCAGAATATGGAGCTTGTATGGCAATTGGCATTTATTGGCTGCATTACAGTTTGGTATTTGTTTGGTCCTTCAGTTCACCTTTCTTTCTTCTCGTTTTTCGTCCTAAGTAGTACTTCTTCTTCATTATAGTGCTCTTTCATTCGTTTCCTTCGACATAATCTATCCCCTCTGTTCGTATCCTTCATCATAGTCATTCCCCTTCATCAAAGTCCATCATCAAAGTTCCTCCCCTTCGTCATAGTCCTTTGTAATAGTTCCTTATATAACAGTACTTCTCAATAGTACTGATCCTTCTGATTCGTCATATTCCTTCATCATAGTCATTCATCACAGTGCTTTGTTATAGACCTTCTCCCTCAGGATAGCCTTTTGTCATAGTCTTCATCATAGTGCTTTGTTGCAACCTTTCTCCTTCGTCATTGTGTTTCTTCTTCATAATAGTTCTTCGTCATGGTCTTTCTTCTTTGTCCTTGTCCTTCAACATAGTTCTTCACCCCAGACCTTCTCTTTTGTTGTAGACCTTCATCCTATTCCTTCTCTATCATAGTCCTTCATGCTAGTCCTCCCACATTTGTATACTCTTTTATGAGAACCCTTCTGATTTACCATAGTCCTTCATTAAAGTCCTTTATCATTGTCCGTGTCCATTGCCCTGGTCCATCTTCTTCACCATAGTCCCTTTTCTTTGTTATAGTAATTCTCCTTTATCATATTCCTTCATCATGGTCTTGCATACTAGTATTTATCCGCTGTCCTGGCCCTTCTCTTTCATCATAGTCCCTCCCCTTTATATCAGTGTTTCATGATAGTCTTGGTCCTTCCACATCATTATAGTCCTTCAACTTGGCATTCAGCATCATAGGCCTTCTTTCTAGTACTTTACCATAGTCCTTCTTAATAGCCATTCTCCTTCATCAAAGTCCCTATCCTTGATATTAGTCCATCGTAACTGAGCTTCTCCTTCATCATAGTCCTTTGATCTTGTAATTCTTCTTTGTCAATCGCCAGAGTCCTTCAACATACTGCATCTCCTTCATCACAGTCATTTGTCTTAGTCATTCATCTTCATTATTATCTTTCATTATAGTCCTTATACTTTTCCATAGTCCCTTGTCTTAGACATTCTACATCATCATCATCCTTTGTATTAGGCTTCTGCCATAGTCCTTCTTCTTCTAATTGGCCTTCGTCACATCATATCCCTTCATCATAGACCTTAGTCACAGTCCTTCTCCTTTGCAGTAGTCATCTATTGTAATTCTTCTGTTTTGTGCAGATCTGTCACCTTCACCATAATCCTTCTCCTTGATCATAGCCACTCATCATAGTTCTGGTCCTTCTCCTTTGTCAGAGTCCTTAATCAAAATCCTTCTCCTTAGCACTTCTCCTTCATCAAGGCTCTTCACAGTAGTCCTGCTCCATTATAGTGCTTTATCCTAGTCCTTTTGTTTATCATAGTCCTTCACTATAGTTCTTCCCCTTCATCAGAGTTCCTCATCACAGTCCTTTGCCATTTTCCTTTGTCATATTGATTCTCGTTTATCATAGCCCTTCTCCTTCATCATGGCCATTATAGTCCTTCATCATGGCCTATCTTTGTCCTGGTCCTTCTCCTTCATCATAGTACTTTGTCATAGCCCTTCACCATAGTGCTTTTTCCTAGTCCTTGATTCTAGTCCTTCAGATTTATTTTTTTATGATGCGTATGATGCGCTAAATACGAAAAAGCCTGTAGGCATGGTAGCACAAGACAAGACAAACAGCATCGTTTTTCATCCTAGTGTTTCTCCTTCATCACAGACCTTCATCGTATTCCTTCTACTTCATCATAGTACTTCAACATAGCCTTTTCCATCACAGTCCTTCAATAATATGGTCATCATTCTTCTTCATTGTAGTGTTTTGTCATAATAATTACTTATAGTCATTCATCAGAGTCCTTCTCTTTTGTCCTGGACCGACCCCTTCGTCAATGTCCTTCTCATTTATCGTAGGCTTTCATTATAGTTCTTCATCCTAGTCCTCCTCTTTCATCATAAGCCTTTGTGTTATCCCTTTATCATAGTTCTTCATTGTTATCATTCTTCATATTCCTTCTTCATCATAGCCATTTTCCCTCATTCATCATAGTCCTTTATCATAGTTCTTTTTCTTCATCATTGTATATCATGGTAGTCCTTCTCTTCATTATATTCCTTCATCCTAGCTCTTCTCCCTCAACATAATCTTTCATCATAGTCTTTCTTCATAGTCCTTCTACTTCATCATAGTCCTTCATTAAAATCTTTTGTCTTAGTCCTCCTCCTTCACCATAGTCCCACCTCGTCATAGTCCTCCTAGATCGGCATATCCTTTTTCTAAGACCTTTTCCATCTTCATCATAGTACATCTCTGCTGTCCTAGTCCTTCTCCTTTATCCTAGTCCTCCTCCTTTTTCCTATTCCTCCTACGTCCTCCTTGTCCATCTATCTCCTTTGTCCTAATTATTCTCTTACCTCCTGTTACTCCATCCTAGTCCTTTTGCTTTTTAATATCCCTAGAAAGTCATCCAAGTCCGATTGTTTCTCAGGCAAAGTCTCCCAATCACTCATAGGCTCACTCTTTCTTCTTTGCATTGTTGTATCTATCTTTTCTTCTTTTCCCCTCCATATGACTTCTTTGTCTCCTTCTAGCTTTCTTGGGATGTCTGCTGCCGGTCATGGTGCAAATGATGCACAAGAAAGTGAAGAAATAAAGACTGCATGAGGAATTTCTTAAGCGGCTCGATGCTGAAGAATAACTAATATTAGTACCCAGCAGGGGCGTAGCCTAGTCCAACCAGCCAATGAGAAGGTTCAGAGTGGGGGCATTACGATATGGTAATCCTGCCGCTCCGAGCCTCCTCAGTGCTGGAGGCCACCACCTTCCACCCCAGGTGCTCAGGTAAGTGCTCCCCTGTGCCCTCTTCGCCCCACCCCCACCCATGGTGGCATTTTTTTAAATGTTATTCACTTCTGAATGGCCGTCATGGAAAGGGAGAAGGTACTACATGTAGTCCCTTCTCCCCGTTCCATGGCGGCAATCTTTTTTCTTTTATTTCTTACAGTTGTGAACAATTTCCCAGAGATTCAATTAGTACCCCGGTCCAACAGGCCGGGTTACTAATAGCAGTAAGCCACAGGCTGGGGGGCATTACCACTGCAGGTAACGCCCTGGGGCCCGCATTAAGGCCCTCGCTTTACTCGGGCCTGTAACTATGGGCCCCGTGATATTACCTGAGGCAGTATTTCTCCCCCAGCTCGGGGCTTATTGCCTAAATGTGATTTGTGAAAAGGTCACTCTGAAATGCTGAAACAATGACCCCCTAAAACTTAGCTTTAAGTCTGTGTCTCTCTTGATACCATGCCTGCCTCACACCATCCAGTATTTTCTTTTTAAATGGATGAAAAATCTATTCTGTACGCCCCCCTAAGATCACTCAGCTCGAGTAATTGTGGATGCATAACCATACCAAGATGCAAAAGAACTAGAGGCTTGCAGCAATCCTTTCCTGTCCTGGCAGCACAAGCTTGGATCAGGCTTCCTATATACCTGCACCTGGAACCAGGTTATCTTGCGTTCAGGAAACGTTTTAAAACTTTCCTATTTGAATAATCTTTTCCCCAGGCTGCTCCTCTGTGCCCTAGCCTCCATTCTTGGTAATTGCTTTCTGCAATGATTTATGTTCTGTCCTGTCATTTTTCTTGGCCTTCTGTGTTCTTGTAAGCGCCTTGATGCGTGTGGGCTTTGGTGCTCCATAAATAAATAGATAAATACATCACATATGATATTACTGCTGTGGAGCGATGCAAATGGAACATCTTTATAAGAGGTACCGCTTACAGCGTAATTTACAACATACCAAACTACTCCGTCACATAAAAGGTGCTTATTGAAAAAGAAACTTTGTACTGAAGTTTTTTTGTGAATACAGCAATCAAATAATACATAAAGAGAAACAATGAATGCAGTATGTATCATAGAACTAAAGTATTCTTAAGATGGTATGTTTATGTAGTAAAATGATAAGTCGAAGCATATCACAATCTTGAGAAATGTATTATCTGCATGAGACCTGCTTCTTGTTCTATGTATGTGCATTATGATCTCAGGGCAAACCCTAGGGAAAAGAACTTCAGAATATAGCACAAGGTAAAGCTCTACATGCACATTACCTTATTAGTAAGTGTCTCATGGTATCAATGTAGTATAATCACATGAAGTCCTCAGCTTAAAATGAATACTGTCACTGAACAAAAACAATCAACCCAGATATGTGATGTCATCAGTGATGTCATTGATGCGGTAATTTGTGATGTCATATTTGATGTCCTGGGTGTCAGTAATAGTATTGAATGGCAGTGGTGTGAGTTATGGTTGCATAGCTTACCATAGCTGTCGAATTTCTTGGGTTTATCGATTTTACTTGTTACCATAACGCCCCTTTAACAATGTTTTTCAATGAATATATATATATAAATATATATATATATCCACACATTAGATGGCCTGCGGTAGCGGCCATGTAGTTATGGTTAAGTTGCTAACCCATAGGAAGAGCACTTTTTGGGTGGCTTATAACTTCACTCCCCCTGGACGAATCCTCACCAAACTTTGCAAAAGAAGTATATGGCCCACAAAGTTTGGTGAGGTTTGGTCAAGGGGGGGGCAAGATTATAGGGGGGGGGTCCCAAAATTTCTTTTTTTCCCATAGACATAATGGGAAAAAACCTTGCTCATGCCTACAGACCAAACCGTTGGACGAATTTTCACGGCAGGAGCGGCGGCTTGGTCCTGAAAGCGTGCTTTTGTTAATTTGGTGTAAATCTGTCCAGTAGTTTTTTTTTAAACAACCAAAACGTAAGGCAAAAAAAAAATGTGATATCTATGTCCAGTCTGCAGACTCACTTACCTGTTCGGTCCGCGGACCGGCCCAAATAAATTTGTGGACTGGTCCACGGACACCGGGACGCAGCCTCTGATTGGGTGGTGAGAAAAGGTGAAATTAGTCAGTTTCTGTGAAACGCCAGACATGTTAGATTCGCAGACTTTGTTGGTGTCCGCGGACAGCGCGGAGAAAACTTTAAAAAAAATAAAGCAATATTGCACTTGTCATACTTAACAAACAATCTCTGGTGGGTGAGGGGGATGAGGATGGGATGGGATATGGCCATAAGAAGCCAAAATTCGGGTTGTTTCACCCCCGACAATCCACGAACACTCCAGATGGCCTGGGGCAGTCATGTGGTGTCCGCGGACACTTCAGATGTCCTAGGACATCTGTACCTATTTCTGCATTACAGGATTGGGGAAAAGCTGTTTTTGGATGGCTTATTACTTTAGCGTCACGCAATGAAACTTCATGCAATTTTGCAATTTTGTTCTAGACCTAATCCTGAATGGTTTTGCAGAGTTGTGTGGGATTCTGTCAAGAGGTGGCAACATTAGCGGGGGGTCGCAAAATACTGTAAAGGCATATAAATGTAGTGTCATGTGACGAATCTGCACAACATTTGGCAAAACGATTTTGCATCTAGATATAAATGGTTTTCTAAAGTTTGGTGGGATTTTCTCAAGGGGCGCAAAATGAGAGGGGGGGTCTCAACATTTTTAAATGGCTTATAACTTTCTTGCTATTTGACGAATGTGGACAAAAGTTTTGAGAAAGATTATAGACCCTACCTTCAATGTTTGTGTAAAGACTGAATGGATTTTGTCAAGTGGGGGCTAAGTTATATGGCTATTGTATGTACATACATTTTGACACTTTTGAAAAAATAAAACATGGGGGGATTTCAAGCAAACTCGTGAGGAGCATTGGCAAGGACATTAAAGCGTGGTTTTGCAAATGTGCCTGTGTTTTATTTTTTGACAAGTGTCATAAAGTAGGTACAAAAAATAGTCATATACCTTTGGTGACTGAGGTATAGCCTGTGTCCGTGGGCAGTAGCCAGATTGTCTGGGTCATGGCATAAGGTCATGATGCAGAAAATCTGGCTACTGGCCATGACCGCGAAAGACGTAAAATGGTGTTAAAGTGCCCATGTCCACCTGGGACCGGCTGTGTGGTAAAGTTATTCGAAAGTAGGATAGGTTTGAAAGGGAAAACAAATGTGCTCATGGTATTATGGTCATAGGGTTCTGCAGGCTGTCATGGAAAGGGAAGAAGGGCTCTGTACGGAGACCCGCCTTCTCTTTCCATGGTGGCCATCTTGGAAAAGGATTGTCCTTCCTTCCTACTGTAGGAAGAGAAATCTATTTTTTAGCACCCCGGCTTCCCGCTTTGGGAACCAGGGTTGCTAATGGCCTTTATCCCCATTGCAGGGGCTGCAATGGAATATAATGGTCCGGAGTCTTATTTATTTATTTATTTATTTATTTATTTATTTATTTATTTATTTATAACACGCTAAAGCCTGCAGACATCAGGCACACACAGACACACTTTGCTTGGGCCGATAACTTGGGCTGCTGGGCTGTTATCCCCTGTTGCGGATGAAAAATTGTGTTAAAGTGGCCATGTCCACCTGAGACCGGCTATGAGGCAAAGTATTTTGAAAGTAGAATAGGTTTGAAAGGGAAAAAAAATGTGCTTGTGGTAATATGGTCATAGGGTTCTGCAGGCTGGCATAGAAAGGGAAGAGGGGCTTTGTATGGAGCACCGCCTTCTCTTTCCATGGTGGCAATCTTGGAAAGCCGTTCCTGCCTACAGCGGGATGCCGCAGGTGTTCTGCTGTAGGAAGAACATTTTTTAGCACCCGGGTTACAGCTTTGTGCATTTCACTTTGGTATTTTAAGCCTTTGTTACACTGCCAACAGTGGTAAAGGACTGCCACACCCATGATTCTCTCTGGGTGCTAGAGGTAGGCACATCCTCTACCTCATCTTCTTGATCCTCTTCATTGTCTTTGGAAGTACTCCGCTTTTTCTGTCGTGTAGGTCCTCCAACTGGTGGTGGTGGTGGTGGCTCTTGGCGAGGAGGGACGGCAATATCTGATGCCATTTTTAAGAGAAATTGCAGTTTTACTAATATTCTTCCAAGTATGTGCTTTGCACTAGATTGTTAATGGATAATGAGTAAGTATAGGTGTAAGAGCTGTGCAAGGGAATATTTTGAGCTTGAAAGTTCCTAGATCATTCGAAAAATGCAGTTCCAAACATTCTTCCATGCGTTTACCCAATTCCGAAGTGCGGACGCCTTCGCAGACACGTTATCATGCTGCGTGCCAGCGCATGGTCACGTGGCACTGTCCGGAAGGTCTGTGATGATATCAGACGTTTGCGGACGTCAACAGATGCAAAAACAGTGGAGAAAGTTGCAAAAAGTGAATAGAAGAGTTAAAAATGATGCTAGAAGGTGGGAAATGGCAGAGTTTTAAGGTGATATAGTCGAGGTGAACGTGCACAAACTGTAGTTATTTCTGTTAGAATTGATTGTATCAAAGGTTTGATGTAGTTCTATGGGTTGCAGACCCACTGGTGTGGTGCCTCCGGGAAATGCCACACAAAGTGTAAGCGAAAAAAGGACCTTGGCCGTGAAGCCAGCAGTGTGGGCTGCACTCCCAAATACCACGATTATGTGGTTTTTGAATAACTTGTTAAAAACATTGTCTCCGTTCAAGGTGGTTTTTGTTCAAAGTATGCTTTTTTATTTTCACATTAAAGTTCAACAAGTTGAAGTCACTGTTGAGGCAGATGCACTTAATGAGCTGTGATTGGCCTATGCATTTCGGATTTGATATCCTTCCTCAGGGCCAGCTCGTGCTAATTAGTACCTTTGTAACCAATTGACCAATTTAGATAATACCTAAGTTAGCAAAGCATTCCTGAAGTGATCATTGTTACAATTATCATCAATTACATTTGTGAGGTCATCTTTGATGTCCTGGGTGTTAGTCTTAGCAGTGCACGGTGGTGGCGCGAGTTATGGTTGCTTAGTTTACCATAACTCGCGAATTTCTGAGGTTTTTCGGTTTTACTTGTAACCATAACATCCCTTTAACAACTTTATTTAATTGAATATATATATATACATATATATATATATTTATTTAAATATACATATATATGTATTAATTATAGGGTGGAGATAGCTGCCCCCTATAGTTAAGGTGAGTCGGACTCCAATAGGAACCACTCAGAATTCTATTGTTAATAACTTTTGTGATTCGAGTAATTGTTTTGGAGGAAATTACAAAAGTTAGTACAAACCTGTAGGCCCCCCAGACGGCAAAGTTTCATAAAGATTCATTAAAAAATCAAAAAGTTATTAGACGTCCAAAAGAATTTTTTTCTCTAAAAGTGCAGCCTACTTCCAATTCATTTTCCCATAGACAAAGAGGGTATATTTTTGCCATAATGCACAGCCCAAACCGCTGGACGGATTTGGACCAGGTCTGAAACAACTTGGGCACGGAGCGTTGACTTGTGATACATGTGTGGTTTGAGATCATTCCATGCAGTAGTTTTTTAAATATTTGATGGAGAAGGGGGTGCCCTTTCCCAAAAATTAAGATATCTCACGGATTTACCCAAAACCTGATTTTTTTAGAAATGAAACAACCGCCATCTTGTTTTTCTCTAGATGCGAGAGATATTCGCGACTAGAGCCGAGGATATGGGAAAATGAAACGCAGGAAAAAAGCTATTTGCAGGCCAAAAAACATGCAAATGCCAGAAGGTTAGAGGTGGGGATGGGGGGTGGCTAGAAGGCACTAAGTGAAATTTGGGAGTTGGAGGGGGTCTAGGGACTGCGTTTGCAACACAAAGCTTTCTGTAGCCTCGGCTATAACCTGCATCTCAAAGCAAACTGCGCCACAGAAACAGTGTACATTGTGGGGGGAATGGGAGAGGGCAGGAGGCCATCTGGGAGGTGGGGGGAGCTGGCACAGAAGAGGGGGACACTTGGTGAGGGCCTGGAAAGTAGTATTTTTTTGCCCATTTTGCAGCTATAAAAGACTACAGATAGCTGAGGGAATGTGTAGTTCAGTACCCGTGGTTAAAGGTTTTTTAGAAAGATATTTGTACAGCTATATTGAGGTTGGGGTGAAAAATCACTGGCCATGACATGATTGCCATGCAGGCCTCCCATCCATGCAGTAACCAGGACAGAAGCTGCTTAACTTCAAAGTGACAAGGGGTCCAGCCTCCTCAGGCCACGGTACCTGATAGTTGAGCCAAAGTTACAAGACCACTTAGTGAAACTGGCCAGTCCTTTCCTTGATTTGAAACTAAGCAGGGTCAGTCCCTGTTACTGCATGGATGAGTGACCGAATGGGCATCTGAATTACTATATTATTTTAAACCGTGCTACTGTGCTTCCTTGAAAGTTTTGCACTCGGTGACCCTGTTTTGCTTTTTGCTGAAATGCATTCTGGTAGTTGTGGTCTCCCATTCTATAATAATTAAAAAAATAGACATTTGTACAGCAACAGTGGGTTTTCCATCCGGGCAGTAACTGAGACAAACCCTGCTTAGGTTCAAAGCGAGGAAGGGGTCAGCGCCCTAAGGCCATGTAGCCTAATAAATGAGCCCACCTAACAAGACCATTTAGGGAAACATGGCATAAGGGGGCTTGATGCTTCCTTGCTTTGACACTAAAAGGGGTCGGTACCGGTTACTGCATGGATGGGAGACAGTCCACAGTCATGAATGCCAAGTGTTTTCTTAGTTTTAAATATCTAATACACACAGCATCTACATCATTTTTTTAAATCTGTGCTACTGTCATACCTTGAAAGTTTTGCACTCAGAGCCAATTGTTTGCCTTTTGCTGAATTGCATTCTGGTAGTTGTAGTCTTGGAGTCAAGATGGGGGGAATAATGCCACAATTGTACACTTTTGCCTAACATAGTTCTATAAGGAGTTATTTATTTGAGTGACAGTATGGCATGTGTACTTTTCAAGTATTTGCCCACAATGTGGCAAGAGAGTTTGCAAGCCTGGGCACGGGTGCAGTTATTTTCCCCTGATAGTGGCTGTTTTTCATGGCACCAGTAAGGGGCACATGCGGGAGGACAGCATAACTCTTTTTCAGAGGGCAGACCCAACCCCTTGTTTTTTTTTTGAGGTTGGCAAGCTTGCTCAAGTATTTGGCTACTAGGATTTTACTCAGGTTGCCATGTTCCCAGTGCAGACGCTTACTCACGGGACCACACGCACTTGTTTCGTATTGGAATTTAGTTTTCATGGGAATATTTCACAACAGATTGCTGGGTTTAAAAGGTGAGCACCTTTTACACTTTGTCAGCAAATGTATTGGAACATTTGCTCTTGCAGGTTATTTTTGTGGTGTTCATTACTTTTTTTAAAGTCCATTGCTATTTTGTCTTGCACACTTTCGTCTAAGGAGTAGGTCTATTGAACTACATTTGTATATTTCACTTTAAGATATATGTTCACTTACTGTGCATACATTCATGGGTGTCAGCTTTTGACTTTCGCCATGGGGGCAAAAGTACCTGGGCATATGTTATTTTTGCAGCTGGTCATTTTTTTCCCTTTTACGTGCTGCTTAAATGTGGTTTGTTGGGGTTGTGCGATGTATGACAACAGTCACCAATAGACTGCCCATAAAATAAGGGGCTTGTAGCATGCTGCTTAACCAAAGAGTGTGATCCTCTGCAAATAATTTAATCGCACAGGGCATTAACTAAAAACATTGGGAGTTCTCAAAGCCTGCAATCTTTTATACATAATACAATAAATAGATATTTTTACAGCAGTTGTGACATCGAGGGTACAAAATCCCTGGTGACCCGGGTGACCCGGGTTGCTAATCCATGCAGAAACCAGGACTGACCCAGCTTAGCTTCAAAGTGAGTAAAAGGCCAGGCCTTTCAGGGGGGTGGCCCCTTAATCACTTCGAAGCTAAGCATTACTGTGCATATATTCATGGGTGCCAGCTTTTGATTTTCGCTATGGGTGCATAAAGATTTTTAGGACAGTACTCAAGCGTTGCTCTTTACAGCGGGACAGAAATCAAGACATCCCTCCCACATGTTGACTAAACTTTGCAGATTGTTGCTTAATATGTGCTGTGCCCTTAATTATCTCTGAAATTCTGACCCCCAGATAATCGAATTCCTTCACTTTGGGAATAATTTCTTTATAACAGTGCATTGGATGCATCTTCGCCGACCTCCTTCGCCATGTGCATCCCATTACTGCAGATTTCTTGGTGTTGATTTTAAGCTCTAGATCTTCCATGAAGGCCGCATAAGTAGATATCAGCACCTGGAGGGCTCTAGGGGTTCTGGCAATAAGCACAGTGTCATCTGCATGTCCCAGAACCGGAAATGCCCTGCCCCCCCACCCCAGATACGGAAAATCCACCCTCGTGTCCACCAAAGACTTTCAAAGGTCAATTATATACAGGGTAAAAAGGTTCAGAGCTAGGACACACCCTTGGCGGACACCAAATCTAACCGAGAAACATGCAGTCCAGTGTCCCCCCGCACCACTGCGCACACACACCTCATTCTCACTATGGAGTGCCTGCAATACCACCAAGCTATTCTCTGTGGAGCCAATTGAGCCGAGGAAGGTCCCCAATCTTGATCTATCCACCTTGTCGAAGGCCATGCTCAGAACCATGAAGGCAAGGCACACTCCCTCTCCCCTACAGAACACTGAGTTAGAGACAAGTAAGTAAAGATTGAGGCTCTGTTCCATGGTACCCACGCCAGGGCGAAATCCAAACTGAAATGTGAGCAAGAATCAACTTCTCCATCAGCCAGGACTCAATATGCCCAAGCAGACCCCTTCCAAAGATTTTAAATGAGGTGTCCAATAGTGAGATCGGTCTGTAGGACATAGGGCTTGATGGATCCCCCTTCTTGAAAATGGGGAAAATGATAGCTGCTTTCAATGAGGGTGGGTATAAGCGTGTGTCCATACAAGCATTAAATACCCTAGTCAGCAAAGGAGCCAAAAGTTCCAGATGATCCTGAAAGAGATCTGAAGGGATGGCATTGGGCTTGGTGCTCAATTGTGGGCCTGTTGCATAATGGCCCAAGACACCTCCTCTAACCCCAACTGTAAAGGATGGTCACTTCTCCCTTAACTTTCTACTTGTAACCCACCACCAAACAAGTCACCGAAGTACCCCACCCATGCCACATCTTCCACAGACATGCCACTAGGCTTCTCCCCTTTGGAATCAAATGCACCCCCTTTCACAAACTCCCAAAACGCCTTCTGGTCATTCCTCCTTGAGGCATCCAGGAAGCCCTCCCACAGCTCCCCATTTACCTCCCTTTTCCGCCTCTTTAGCTCTCCACAATAATGTGCCCTGGCCTGGGCAATTCCTTTCTTGTGCAAATCAGAGCTTTCAAAGCCCTTAAAAGAGCTCTCTTGGCAGCAGTGCAAGCATCATCAAACCACCCTCTATTACTGGGCTTATCCTTCCATTTTTGGGAGATCGTAAATCCCTTGGCCAAGGCCCCCTGTAGCTTCATAGACTGTTCTACTACATGACCAGCCGATGCAGTACTGTACATAATATCATAAATATGGGATAGGTTATCCGACAAAATGTGTAAATGTAAATTTGTTTCCCGTATTCTTGCACATTTGATTATCCTAGACATAGCTGAAAACAGGTTTACCAGGTATGCTGGGGTATCTTCGTGGACCTCCAGCAGCACCTCAAATCCCACAATACTGTCCCGCAATTCTAGGGAAATACAGAAGTAATCAATCGTCGAGGAACCCTGAGGATTGTGAAATATGCAATTACCCGGTATATCCGTGGCTATACGTCCATTCACTGTGCGTATTCCCCATTCTCAGAACCAAAACCACATTCAGAGACCTTTAGCACACTCCCATTCAGCTTTCATCTTCGGCAAGGGGATATTTATGAGGGACACCTGGACCCATTTTAAGGTTAAAATCTCCTCCCCAAATTCATTGCACTTTACCATTCCTCTCATTAAGGAGTAACTCATCCAACAAAGCCTTAACCTAGGCTAGCTTGTCAGCCTCTGCCTTGTGGGGACTATTATAAAAGCTCAGGATAAGTATTGTATCCCCCTTGGGGGGTGTGAGGCAAAGAACCTGTAGGTAATTCATCTTGGACTCCACTACCCAAACCCTGAAGGCCAACGAGACCGTAATCAGAATAGCCAGCACCCCATAGCATCTACCTCTTGCCTTCTTTCCTGCTGGTATCCTATATCATGTATAACCATCAAACCATGGTGTCTCCAGGGCTGAGGTCTCCACAGTGTTCTCCCTATCAAATTTCCCCCTTACCCCAGCTATATTCCAAGATAGAAAACTTGCCACCAGGGGTGCTGAATTCAGTGCTGTTAATTCCCCAAGATCTCCCAACCCGGGGGCCCCCTGCCCCACACAAACCTCCTGATCAGTGTGGCTAGACCACTTAACAGCGAGTCAGTCCAAATCCTTGCAGGAGGTTAGGACCCTGCACCAGTTGGCTCACTGTACCCTACTAGTAGTATACACCCCTCCCCTCTGGGGGTTTACTCTTTCACGATTGGGATTGGACCTCCACCCTGTAGAAGTTCTTCTGCCAAAAAGATGGTGCTGAGGCCCCCCTACATATGCCTCCCTCAGTGTTGCCCCACTCCCAGGAAATACTCCCGGGCAGTGTCCCACATCTGCCCCCCTCTCTGGACAAGAGTAGAAAAAGTCCAGGACGACCATCTTACTATGGAGACTATAGCCATTTGGTTTTAGGCCTCTAGACAAGTTAGAATTTATCAGATAACTGACCATTGTTGGGTCTGAGAAAGAAATCACAATACAATTCCCTTCCACACACTTGGGTTTTTGGCCAACCCATCCCACCCTTCATGCCATTAAGATGAGGTTTGGATCAATGCTCGGCTCAATAAAATTTGAATTAATCCAATGGGTAGCTGTATTCATTAATGAGATCGTACATTCAAACCCCCCTCCGGGATCCCTGGGGTGCCCATAATGGCCCCCACAAAGGGTACTGCTGAAGATGATAAGTTTGGGGTAGTTTTATCCTGCACTTCTATTTACACATCAGCCCCTGTCCTTTGTCTGACCAGCACATGGACCCAATCTCCCAGACCCCATAGTGTTGTGGTTAAGGGTAACTGGGCTAAATGCTACTATTGTCTCCTTATCCATTGCTGCTTTCGTCGGCTGGCCCCCCTATAACTGAACCAGGGTGCACAACACTCACCCCCCACCAGAAATTGACTGCCAATGTCACAGTCCCAACCCCTGCTGTACCAATTTCTGCCACCTTTTGTGTAAGGAATCTAATAGAGTCATCCAAAATCGCCAAAGTGTGCATCACCCCAGACTTAAAGGCCTGCAATTACTCCAAGTCCATCTGAAGGGCTTGAGCTTAGAATCCAAAAACGATTCCATCAAGAGCTTATCCTCATCCCCTTCACAGGTGGAATTTAGATCCTTGCTCCCTGCCCTCTCCAGACACCTGCCCCTCCAACTACACACCAGTGGATCCATTACTATCTCCACCACCGGCTCCAGCCGCTCTTCCCTCGTCAAACCTGGCCCCTCCCCATCCACTTGCCCTTCCACTTGGGTTTCCACTTCTATTTCCAGTTCTATATCGTGATCCACTGCCAGGCCAGGGCACTGAGGGCCCCGAGATGTGGTATTCCCTCCTCAGCCTACGGTAACTACCCATGTGGCTTTGTCAGTGACCGAAATGCGGTTCGTTATTTTACTGGCCATATCCTCCAGATATGAATCTAATGAGCGTTGCAAAAGGTTAGGCTTGACCTTGGCAAGCTCTCTGGCAGTTTTCAATGATTTGGATTTTTTTGGCACTTTTTCCCAATTCCCCTGGTCTCCTGTCAACCCTTGCTTTCCTCTTTGCCATAATAATAGTAGCGGTGCTCTAGGTAGGCAGCAACACAGCACAACATTAAATGCGGCCTTACACAAACAATGGCAAGGAACTGTTAATAGTGCAATAGTACGATAGTACAAATAATACAAAATCTGCGCCTTTGGAATAAAACCTAAGTCATTAGTCCTTGGATCTGAGTCCTTAATCCGTAATCCTTAGTCCGCCATACGGTTTAAAAGGCCCACATATCTGAGTGACCCCTATAAAATGTATATGGCCTTCCGGTATGACCTAGTACACGGGTAAAAAGTGTTCAAGCAGCTGCTTATGAAGGTAATAATAATCCATACCAAACCAAGGCACACAACATGGAACAAAATGGGTGTCTGCCTCTCTTCAGCCTAAAGCATTGTTTAATCAGTTGCAGGGTCTAAACACCTGCAGCCAGGTCGCATGCAAGTGCTCCTGGAGTTCAGAGCTCGTGACCAGAGTCCAAGAGGGGGGCAGGGAACACCTGATGGCTCGAGGAGCAGCCGAATATATCTCTTCCCCCGACCCCCATCTCTCTAAGCAAAAAAAAAGAAGCCAACAGAAAACAAGCCCTTCAAAAAAGTAATAGAATGCGGTAAGGCAATGAGACAGCAAGGCAGCAACACAAAAAAAAACAGTCAGGCTTTTACCAGAGCATACATTCAATCCATCATCAAAGAATACCATGCAGTGGGGGGGGGCAGATCAAAGGATGCCTGAGATTACCACCAAGACCTTCCAGGCGGCTGATCGTCACAGCTCATGTAAATTAGTCTCTCCCGGAAAATGCTCCTGCGGCTCCCAAGGAACACAAGAAACACTCCATAAAAAACTCCAGCGACGCTTCCGCATCCGGGGTGGAGCTTTTGAAGTGGATACCTGCCTCCTCAAGTATGGAGAGGGAAAAGAGACTGTCCGTCCTCCCAAACACGAGAAACACTCCACAACACTCCTGCGACACTCGCGCGTCTGGGGTGGAGACTTTGAAGTGGATGCCTGCCTCCTCAGGTATGGAGAGGGGAAAAGAAACTGTCCGACCTCCCAAACACAAGAAACACTTCAACTTAATGCAACAAAACCCCTGAAATTCAGCAAAAGCCACCTTAACTGTGTGCCCACTGTTGTGCAGCCTATGACCACAATGATGATATCACAGATCACATCACTAATGAGATCATTAATTACATGTTGTATGAGAACACTGATGACATTACAAATCACATCACTGATGCCATCACTGGTGACAACACTAATTATATAAAAAATAACTGGTTACATCAATAATGGAATTAAACATAACAAATTTATAAGTTAGCTCATGAAATGTTTGATTACCTTAATAATAATTTAGGCTGTGAATTTGGCCATGACAAAAGCTGAGGTCCCTGGCCAGCACCAAAGGCCATAGCTAGTGGTCAGTTAGTGAAATACCGATCTGTATGATTAAAGGCCATGCCAAGTAGCCCATCACAGTTTTTAAATATACAGTGGGCAACGTGGAAAGCTGTAGTCAGTGGCCATGGCTAAAGGCCAGAGCTAGTGCCCATTAATATGTTAGAATATACAGTCGGCACAGCCAAAGGCCTTGGCCACTGGCTCGTATTGTATTGAAGACCATGGTTAGTGGTTGGTTAGAGTATATAATATATAGTGGGCATGGATGAAGGCCATCTCTTATTGCATTTTCTTATTTTAAAATATACTGTGGATATGGCCAATAGATGTACAAACTGATCAAGGTCCAAGGCCATGGCTAGTGACTCATTTATATGTTAGAATATATAGTGGGCACAGCCAAAGGTTGTGGCCACTGGCCAGTATTGTGCTAATGTCCATGGCTAGTGCCTGACCAGTGTATATAATATACATTGGACACAGTTAAAATCTATGGTTGGTAGAAAATGTGTGTTTTAAAATATTCGTTGCACATGGGTGAAGGTTGTCACCACTGTCCATAACTGAAGGCCATGACTAGTACCCATTCATTTGTTAAAATATATTTGGCCATGCACACTGACCATGGCTGAAGGCCATCCTTAATGCCGGTTACTGTTGTAATGTAATTAGTGATGTCACCAGTGATGTGATCTGTGATGTCATCATTGTGGTCCTAGGCTGCGCAACAGGGGGCGCAAATTTAAGGTGGCTCTAGCTGAATTTAAGGGGTTTTATTCCGTTTAGTTCTCACCTTAACGTCCCTACAAGTCAAGTTTTTTCCTGGAATATGTAAATATGTAGAGAGAGAGAGATGGAGAAGTGAGAAAGAGAGAAGGAAAAAGAAAGAGGACAAGACAGAGACACATGTAACAGCTTACATATATGGGTCACAAGCACACAAGCTACAAGCAGAACATGTATGAAACTGCTAAACATGTCTTTAAGTGCAGGGATATATCGCCCAGAGAAAGAAGAGGGTTTTGGGGTGAGTGAGTGAGTGGGTCGGGCTTCCGCCATATTTGAACAGGAATGTGGTATTACAAAATGCAAATCAAAAGGTCCCATTTCATTGGAGAAACGCTCATCCAGTCCTGTTTCTTCTTTGCATCGTGGGACTTGTAGTGTTTTTTATTACAAATCCAAGGCTAAAAGTGCCAGCATGTAAATAAAAATAACGGGCTGGAAGGGCCACAATTATCGAATTTGCCAATGAATGTTTTTAAAATTGCAATGGCCAAACATGTTAAAGCACTGGCGCCTCACTCGCTTTATTTGAGAGGTGTGTGTTAAATCTTTGGTATGCCCCTTTCAGTTGCAGAAGGCCCATCTGACATGGGGGCCTCAATTTGAATAGAAAGGGTCTCTAGTGCAGTGGGGAATGAAAAGCAAAGGACCTGAATTTAGCGATGTGCAGGGCCATTTTTTATGTGTTAAGGTGGTTTTGGGCTACACAAGGGAAGTGTCAAGGTGTAAAGAGTGAACACTATGGACAGTTGCGGCCCCTACCATTGATGTAGTTGCACACCAGGCTGAGCAACCTAGCGACTGACAGCATGCTTGTCTGTGCTGGAACTATATACACCAGAGTTTGGTTGGAAAGTTGAGCACTAAAGAAGTGATCCGGGGCCTGGTAGGGGGAGTGAGTCAACAGAAATGGAAACAGCTGGTGCAGATGTTGAGGAGGTGGACGTGGGCAGATGGCACAGTGGATCTGTCGAGGAATGGCAGCCGCATGCATAGAGCATCCCTGCTGTTGTGGCTGAAGTTGGTGGGATAATGATGCTGAGGGGGAAAGGGAAAGGGGGTGGGAAGGAGGTAGGCTCAGAAAACAACAGAAAGATAATGGGAGCCTTCTGGCAGGGTGCTGGAAACCTAGAGGACAGAGGTTGGTTGGAATGTAGAGTGAAATGAATAGAAGTGGGAAGTCATCTTGCAGATATTGAGGAAGTAGAAGTGGGCAGATGGTACGGTGGTGGTGAGGAAAAAGGGCAGCCACATTCACAGTGGATCCTGAGATTCGTGGCTGAGGTTAATGGGACAATGATGCTGGGATGGAAAGAGATGGGGGATAGGAGGGAGGAGGCACAGAAACAGACACCCCCTGCTATCTCAGTCTTAATGTGGGATGAGCAATGTTAGGCTGTGCGGCACACTCATACGGCAAGGCCGACCTCTCAGCCTTTCCAGTTGGATCCACTAAACAGCGACCCACATGACGGAGAGTGAGGTGAAGCAGCACCTTGGACCAGAATGCATCAGGATAAATTACTCTAATTGAGACGAGTGTCAACTCTACCACTGGGAAGTTCGGTGTACTCCTGGGTCCGCCTTCTGGCTCACAATGATGGGTGTCAGGAGACAACGAAGATAAACTAGTTCCCATTCACAGAATGGCAAAGCATCATGGCCAAACGCTGGCAAGATGCAACCAGAAAGGGGATACAGAGCAGAGATGCAGAAGAGGGTCATGCTGTGAGGACCTTTGTGAAACTGAAGAGGTAAGCATGGACTTCAAGTTGGAGAAGCTAGGTATTCAAAGAGCCATGATTTCCTTCAGTAATTCAGGATTGTGTCATTCTTTATCGTGAGACTACCATCCCAGGAGCCCCACAAAGGCCAGAATCCATTCTGCTTCAGATAACCTTCAACAACAACCGCATTAGGACCACTGATAATTCTTGGAAGTGGCGCAGGGTAGGGGAGAGCGGTGTGGTGATTACATAGTAACCCTGGTGTTGGCACTCACTTTTCTCTTTCTCTGGCTCTTAGTGACGCCAGGTCTCCACTTGTCTGTGTCAATGGCCCAGGAGGCACGTTTAGGAATGTCTTTTTTTGGTTATCATTCGCAGTGCTTCTCTGTCCATTTGGGGTGGGTGTATTTCTGCCCTCATGAGGATTTCAAGCAAGGACGGCACAAAAACCAAGGTAAAAGAAATACATTAAATGATGGAGAACTGGGCACGTGATTGGGCCAGAGATGACACCACAAGACAGGTCAGATAGGAGTTTGATGTTACCATATGTGTCAAAAATTGCATAATTCGGCGGTGGGGACATGCTACATTTACACAGTAACGGAAGTGGGTCCCCACCACCAAATATTGGTCATTTGCAATGCGGGGTTTAACTGTAAAGGGCAAAAGGTGTCGTACAACTGTGTATGATGCCTTTTGCCATTCATATTTGCACTCTGTAGTGCAAAACGGGTAAACGCAGCCTGGCAAACTGGCATGCCAGGCAGCATTTACTTTCCATTATGAGCACCATTGGCCTACTCATATGTCAAGCAGCGCTCACAATTGAAACAAAACCCTCCCTGACATGCTTGAATGCTCAGCATGGTAAGCAGTGCTCCCAATTGAAAGGAAACCCTCCTCAACATGTGAGCTTGTTGGTGAGGCTATCATTTCAATTGTACACACTCCCTGCCATGCTTGCATGCTGCATGCATGGCAGGGAGCGTATACAATGCACCCCTATGGGCTCCACGAGCTTTTTGCTAGTGCATAAAGCAGGTCTACACCATACGGATCTCCAGCTTTTGCACCGGCATGAAAATCCATGCCGCCTGCAGATGCTGGAGCATTTGTATGGCAGAGAGGAAAGGAGCAGCGGAAACGCAAGTTGCGTTCCGTTCATCCCCTGCGCCATACAAATCCTGGAAAATGAGCCATGGGGTGAATGCAAGGCCTTAAAGCCTTGCTCAAGGCTTTTACGCCTCGCATTCACGTTATGGCTCAGTTGAATATGAACCCCTCACAAGCATAAGAATGGAGTGTATATGACTTCCGTGAGTTGCTTGAAGTTGCAACTCCAAAACTTTTTGTACAATGGGAGGCCATTTTAAAAATCTTCCTGACTTCCTCTCGTCAGTCATTATCTAACGTCTACTTTTTGCTTATTAGGGCCAGTTTATTTTGATAACTAAAGAAAGTCCAGTTTGTTTTAAATTCAGAAAGTAGGGGTACCAGTGCAATATCTGTTCATGTAATACAATCTTCTGCAGCGAACGTACAACTAAGATCATAAAAAATATGTGTATTACCATGTAGAGAACCATGTTATATTACTGTACAGTGTATAGGGCACACTGCTGCCAATGTCAATCGATGGCAATCCCCATCTCTCATTCTCTCTCTCTCTCTCTCTCTCTCTCTCCTATCCCGCGCTCTACAGTATGGTTCTCTCCGGTTTTTCCTATCTCTCTGTCCCTTTCACCTGTCACTTCTAATATGTTCCTGCCTACAACGTGGGTTCATTATGTTATGTTACTATTTTCAACCGTACAGTGTATACCACACATCGCTGTCAATGCTAATTGCTGCCAATGTCTGTTGCCTCAAGAGGCCCTCAGAGGCCCACAATAGTCACTGGTGCCCGCCTTGCATCCTGCTTGGAGGCACTGGAAATGGTACTGTAGAGTATGTTACTGCAGTTTATAACACACATGTCTCTGACCTGTGTCTGACCTGTCTCTCCTTTCTTTCTCTCTTTTCGCCTCTGTCTCTCTTTCTCCCTCTCTCTCTCTCTCTCTCCATCTCTCTTTCCCTCCCTTTCTTGTGCCACTTCCAGTAACAGAATGTTTTCCTCAGGGCATTGTTTTAGTCCCCTATGTTACTGTACCGTGTATACTGCACACCACTGGCTTTGCCACTCCCTGCCAATATCTATCTCTTTCTGATTCTCTCTCTCTCTCTCTCTCTCTCTCCCTTGCTTGCTCTCTATGACTCGTCCCCCCTTTCTTCAGTAACTTCCTGCTATGTATTCTACTGCAGTATATGATGATGTGCCCAATTATTATAACATAACATTTTCCTTAATAGTGGACCCCCAAAAAGCAGAAAGTAGGTAAGGAAGCTAGAGTAAGAGGGCCACATACCCAAGCTGCCCAGAGGACCAAAGCTGCAACATTGGCACCTATGCTTCCGACACACAGCACCAGATATGCAAGGGAGATTTTCTGAGATAGAGTTTCACAGGAGGCTTTGATGAAATCATGTCCACAGACTTCACTGAATCAGTGATGATTTGGACATGCTGGTGGAGAGAAAACTGGGGGGTGCCTACTCCCACCTTTGAAATAGAACATTGCAGAGGAGCATCAGGGAGGTCATGCTGGCGACTTGAGCCCCTAACCTTGAATCCTCTGCCTTCTCCTTATCGGCTCACAGCTTTGTACCCCTCACCTTCTTCACACCAACCCTTGCAACCCTACCTTGTCATCACCCACACCACCCTCACAGTCCCTGCCTTCTCCTCGCCCATGCCCACACAGGTTCCAATGGATCCTTTGGCACCACTGACTTCCGTCCTCCTTCCTGTTTGGTGCCCCATGTACCACACCCCCTCATCTCCACACTGGAGCTCCAAGGAAGAAGATTGTTGGTCATATGTTCCACGATTATGCAATCAAGTCCCTATCAGTGGAGACTGAGCAAGTGATTATCGATACATGTAGTTATTGCCCCAGTGGCATTTTAACAGTAAGAGCTGTTGTTCAAGAGTGCAAACTGTATCTCTCAGACAGCAAGGCAGGTCAACGTGTTCTTCCATGGACCTTGCCTTTGTGCATGCAAGGTTCGAGGGTGACCACACCCAGCTTTGTAAAAATGATTTAAACAGATTCTTGCACATGCAAAGGCAGAACCCAAGTGCCCTCACTCTCTGACCCACCGCTCCGTCCCCTGTCAAAATTCACCCATGTTCCCCACCCTATGCTCAAGACTTTTGATCTTGACACTAATGTCAGCTATCAACCTTCCCCCCTGCGCCTCACCCAGTGCTGCTGCACTAGGTGCCAGACATCCCCCACCCACCTCTCCTCTACTCGACCCTAACACTGGTGGCAGCCATCCAACCTCTTCCTGTGTAGACTCTGATGGTTTCTTCACCTTCCCTTACTTCAGTAACACTGTGTATGCAACTCTTTGTGTTCTTGTTCACAATGCAAGTGTTGAGAGTTTTAGCATTGTATGTATTTCTTTACTGTACTATATTTACTGGGTCACTGGTGCACTATAAAAGTAGCTGGGTAACAAAAATTTATTGATACAAGCCTTTGTAGGTGGCATATTACAGAATATTTGCATAATGATCAATGCCCCGTTGAGCTTCGTGACTACAGGGAGGAGCCAATTAATATGGTACCGGTATCAGGAGTGAGGAACTTCCACAGCATCCTTGAGATGCCCTACTAGTGTTCTGCTTCGCAGGCAGGGCTGGGCACACGCCTGAGGTACCCCTTGAATTGTAACCAGATCAACTCAGTTGGATTTAGGTCCGGAGATTCTGAGAGAGTTGAAACCCAAGTGAGCCCCTGTCCAGATATAACGGAAGATGCAGAGGAGCATTGTTCTGGATATTGCGGAATATGCCGGTATTCTCTGAACACTTCTCTCTCAAATAAGGCAACTTCACCCTAATTATCATCCTTTTTATAGAGGGCTCTGCCCATTATTCCCTCAAAATAAATCAGGTCTTCTGGGACATTCTTGGAGACATAACCCCTCAACACCTAGGACATTACCTTGTCCCTTGTGTCACCTGACTCGCTAGATGACACCCGCCCCTCTCCTCCCCACTACCCAGTACAGCTGTACCCCTCCTCTGGGCCCCTCTGTATCCTACCCTCTGATGTATATCTGTTCTGTTGTTACCACCTGTATTGGTGTATACCTCTGTAAAGCACTCTCTTGCTTCTCGAAGCTAGGTCTGCGCTCAACAAATACCATGGTAATAATAAAGATAATATTAGTAATAAACCCAGACATTGATGCTTTGTGGTGGGCTAGCATGAATAGTGCCATTCCCTACTGTATGTGATCCCGTCAAACCTTTTGAAGGCAAGAGTAGACTAAACCGTGAACAGGACATCCTCAAAGTCTTCCATCATCTCCATCCTGGCCTACACATGGCATCTAGCTTTTCCTCATTGACATTACATATCAAATAGGTCATAGCCTGTGGAGCCTGGACAAGCCATTGTTATAATGAAATAAATTAACATTGTCGTTGGTGGGGTGCTGTAGAATGGGGTGAGAGAGAGTGTGTTAGGTAGAGTGGGTGGGTAGGGTGAGGTAGAGAGGGCTCAGGAAGAGTAGCTGAGTGGGGTAAGAAAGAGTGGATGAATGGGGTGAGGTAGAGAGGATGCCCTTACCCCACATAGATGGAAACAGAAATGCTGGAGTACTTACTGCAAGAGGTGTGACATACATTTTCAAAAATAAACATGCTTATTTTTACCTGCTTCAATGCGCAGGGGCAAAAGCTTTGATCCTACCCTGTAAGAACTAAAATTAAAAAAAAAAAAGGCCAGAAAATCACAGCTGGACCATGGCAGCTGCAAGTCTGTATCAACAACAACATCAAACTCACTATTTTTATTTATGTATATAAAAATCTCATGGAAAGCAATGCATTTTTCTCGCAAAAACACATACAGAATTTACCATTGATAACAGAGCAGAGGACGTGAATCGCATGGAAAGCAATGCATTTTTCTCACAAAAACGCATACAGAATTTACCATTTATAACAGAGCAGAGGACGTGGGTCCTTTATAACGGGGTGAGAGAAAGTGACTTGAAGTCCAGAGGTTGCAGGGGAAGGTGGAAACATAAACCAGGAACGAGGACAGGACGCAATGACATAGTGCCCAAAAATTCTACGATGGTAGTTGGCTTTATCTTTCCCATAGAAGGTCAGATGACATAGCGACATCAAAGATAAGCTCTGTCTGAGCTTAAGGTCTGTATAAAAGCAGCACTTCAGTGGACATCTGCCGCAGGCATGGCTATCCATCCACACACTCTAGAATGCAACTACAACTATGTCAAATGTGGTCTAGCTGGTCACATAACCGATTCGCACTGAAACGCCAAACCTGCATCAACACCTCTGCCACTAGAATATAGTGACAACCTATGACAAAATTTGGTCTCGCTGGGTACATATGTTGAGTCTCCTGCACCTGCGCTCTGTTGTGACCTCCCACAGCACCCACCCACATGCCTGACTGCTTGGGTTGCTTACTGTGGAGCCTAGCCAGCCCTCCTAAGTCCTAATCTTGGCTAAATGCACACACGCATCTTAAGCCTCCTCTTAGAACTTTACCATACCTGGACTTCGGTCCCCGAGGGCGTTCCTACTACAAAGTGCCTTGAGGCCATACAAATGGGAAAAAGCGCTATATAAATGACTACATCAATACAATACATAGGAGTGAGGTGGTGGAGGAAGTGCTGAATTTAGGCTTGAAGGGTGACAGAAATGTGCTTTGGGGTTATCCATGAAGGGTGGGGAGAGAGGAAAACAGGGTGATGCAGTAGCACAGAGTGCTGGGAAATTGGTTCTTCAGAAAGAAGGAGAGCTTTGAGGTTTGATTTAAATACTGGTACCGTTGTAGTAGTAAGGAGACGGAGAGGCTGAGCATTCCAGAGTAGAGGAGTGAGGAGAGAGAGAGAGAGAAAGAGAGAGAGAGGAAACAAGAGGGAGCACAGGGGGCTTGAGTGGTGGAAAGGAGAGGAGCTGAGGATGATCTTAATGAGCGAGGAGGAGAGCCAGGGGTGAGATGAGCAAATAGGTAGGGTGGAGTGAGTCAATCGATAGTTTTGAAGATGATGAGAAGTTTATACTTAGACCTTTGTTTTATATATAGCGAGCCAATCTGGTGACGGGCAACAGAGCTAGTGGAAAAGTGAGAAAGGTTTAAAAGTGTGCACACTGTGAACTTTTTCCAGAGGTGAAAAAGCATACTTGGGAAGGCCATACAGTGGACTGACATAGTAGTCAGATCTAGAAAGGACCAAGGAGGTGGTTAGCATTTTAGCAGTATTGAAAGGAAGAAGATGACAGATTTTACTGATTTTGAGAAGGTTGAGTCTGGCTGCAGTGGCAGATTTGGAGATGAAGAGTGAGAAGTTGTGTGATGGGTCAAAGATGACACCAAGGTGATGAGCGGAAGCAGAGTAAGGAAGGTAGTCAGGAGATAAGAGAAGAAGAGTGGGAGAGGTAGAAGTATCCTCTTTGGCTGGGAAGTAGAAAACTTCAGTCTGTGCGAGTGAGACGCCGTCCAATATTTAATGGTGGAGATACAGTTTGACCTTTTTCACAAGAACTCTTCAGAAAAGGAGTGAAAGGAGAAGAAGATCTGAGTGTTGTCAGCAAAGAGCTGATAGGAGAAGCAGTAAGAGGAGATCAGGGTGCCAAGAGCTGAAGTATAGATAGTGAAGAGAAGTGGACCAAGGACATACCCTTGGGAAACTTCAACATTAAGGGGGCTGTGGGAGGAGATGAGACTATTCCGGGACACTTGTCTTTCAGGACACAAGTTTCTGGGAGCAAAGGTATGAAGCAAACCAAGTGAGGGCTTTATATCTAATGGCAAGGAGAAATAATGCAGACCGAAGGTTAGAATGGTTGACAGTATCGAAGGCAGCAGAGAGATCGAGAAGAATGCAAATAGATGAATGTTTTGCATGCTTAGCGGAATAGATGACGTTTCTGACATTGAGAGCTGTCTCGGTAGAATGCAGAGGTCAGAAGCTACATTGGAGAGGGTCCCGGGGTTGTGAATATCAAGAAACTCAGCGAGTCGATTGAATACAAAACAACTTTGACATTGACATTGACATAAAATACTCTTTTATGGCTGCATGTTTTTTTTTTCCACTTCGAGGACAAGATCGGTAATATGTTATCCTCTGTATTTGGGCTGCTTTCAGTTTGTTTGGGGGAGAGGCTCCGCACACAGCTGATTTTGTGGAAAACCCCTGTTTAGGCCATATAATCGATCTCTTAGTTTTCAAAAACGCCTAAAGTAAGAGAGCAGTGTCCAAGCAACAAGTGGTGTTTGAGCTAAAAGAAAAATATAAAGCAGATCTACAATTTCTAAAATGTGTGGCATGCAATAATATTTTGAATGGCGATGCCCTGATATATTTTTCAATGGGACAAAAAAAGAAGCAATGCATTGTGTTTTCTATGGGGGCATTAAAATGAATACAGCTCACTGTATTGTTTATGCTGTAAATAAGCAGCTGCCATTTTCCTGCTACTGCTCTGAGCGGTAAAAGATTTGCAGGCCGATTCATGGAATAATTAGCGCGGCGCAAGTGGGCAAAAACGTGCGAATCGCAGTGGAATAGCGAAAATCGCAGTGCAAGTGCGAAAATCGCACGAAAAGCAGCGCACATCGATTCATGGAAGGCCGTGCGCGAGAAAAGCAGCGGATGTGCGATAAAAAAGTGCGCAGCACACGTTGGCGCACAGGCCATCTAACTGCGTGCGCCAGGTCACAGCGAAAATCGCACAGGCCACAGCGAAAATCGCACATAGCGCGGCGCACGCAACAAAAGTAGGCAGAACACGGGCGTAACACTCGGAATGGGGAACAACTTGCCAAAACGTGGGCGTCACGGGGGAAGTACAGGGCACAAGTGCGCGGAACGCCCACACGCTCGCCTACAACACGTATTCATGGAATAGAATAGGGCAAAAAAGCGCACGCTCAAACCAGCGCACAGGCACAAACACGACCGCCACAAGAAAGCAGGCGGTAGCGTCTCTGCGGCTGTAAGAAATGTGCGCCAAAAGGTGCGCCAACAAATAGCACCTATATACTGCTATGATGAATGTCCTATACTGTGGCCCTCCAGGACAAATGACGTGCAAAGGGGTACCCACAAACAGACAACAGACACCCGCTGACAAAAAATACGTGTGCGTGTATACCGGGGTGCGCGGGAAGTCACACACGCGATTTGGCCGGGTACGTGGATTTCAGGTGTGCGCGGGAAGTTCCACACGCGATTTCAGCAGGGTATGTGTATTTCATGGGTGCGCGGGAAGTTCCACACGCGATTTCATCAGGGTACGTGTATTCCAGGGGTGCGCGGGAAGTTCCACACGCGATTGGCCCAGTGCGAGCAGGGTACGTGTATTTCAGGGGTGCGCGGGAAGTTCCACACGCGATTGGCCCCGTGCAAGCAGGGTACGTGTATTTCAGGGGTGTGCGGGAAGTTCCACACGCGATTGGCCTCGTGCAAGCAGGGTACGTGTATTTCAGGGGTGCGTGGGAAGTTCCACACGCGATTTCAGCAGGGTATGTGTATTTCAGGGGTGCGCGGGAAGTTCCACACGCGATTTCATCAGGGTTCGTGTATTTCAGGGGTGCGCGGGAAGATCCACACGCGATTGGCCCAGTGCGAGCAGGGTACGTGTATTTCAGGGGTGCGCGGGAATTTCCACACGCGATTTCAGCAGGGTATGTGTATTTCAGGGGTGCGCGGGAAGTTCCACACGCAATTTCATCAGGGTACGTGTATTGCAGGGGTGCGCGGGAAGTTCCACACGCGATTGGCCCAGTGCGAGCAGGGTACGTGTATTTCAGGGGTGCGCGGGAAGTTCCACACGCGATTTCAGCAGGGTATGTGTATTTCAGGGGTTCTGGGGAGTACCACACGTGAATTGGCCGTGTGGGTCCTCCCAGGTGTACGCTCCACAACCTCCACGGCCCCTGCAGGCAGCCCACACCACGGGGGACTACCCTGCACCCCTGCTCATGTCCCGCAGGCAGCCCATTCACCACGGGCATGCCCCCCAGCACACCCACATGTCACCTTGCACTATTGATCAACAATGCATGTCTCCCACCACCCCCACCCCCCAGCCACCAGGGGCACCCTCCACCAGGCCACCACTCATGTCTCCCACCACCCCCACCCCCTGCCACCATGGGCAGCCCCCACCAGGCCCCCACTCATGTCTCCCACCACCCCCACCCCCCAGCAGTGCAGGGGCAGCCTCCACCAGGCCCCCACTCATGTCTCCCCCCCCCCCCACCCCCCAGCAGTGCAGGGGCACCCTCCATCAAGCCCCCACCCATGTCTCCCACCACCCCAACCCCCCAGCCACCAGGGGCACCCTCCACCAGGCCCCCACTCATGTCTCCCACCACCCCCACACCCCAGCCACCAGGGGCACCCTTCGCCAGTCCCCCACTCATGTCTCCCACCACCCCCACCCCCCTGCCACCATGGGCAGCCTCCACCAGGCCCCCACCCATGTCTCCCACCACCCCCACCCCCCAGCAGTGCAGGGGCACCCTCCACCAGGCCCCCACTCATGTCTCCCACCACCCCCACACCCCAGCAGTGCAGGGGCACCCTCCAACAGGCCCCCACCCATGTCTCCCACCACCCCAAGCCCCCAGCCACCATGGGCAGCCTCCACCAGGCCCCCACCCATGTCTCCCACCACCCCCACCCCCCAGCAGTGCAGGGGCAGCCTCCACCAGGCCCCCACCCATGTCTCCCACCACCCCCACCCCCCAGCCACCAGGGGCACCCTCCACCAGGCCCCCACTCATGTCTCCCACCGCCCCCAACCCCCTGCCACCATGGGCAGCCCCCACCAGGCCCCCACTCATGTCTCCCACCACCCCCACCCCCCAGCAGTGCAGGGGCAGCCTCCACCAGGCCCCCACCCATGTCTCCCACCACACCCACCCCCCAGCCACCAGGGGCACCCTCCACCAGGCCCCAAACCATGTCTCCCACCACCCCCACCCCCCAGCAGTGCAGGGGCAGCCTCCACCAGGCCCCCACCCATGTCTCCCACCACCCCCACCCCCCAGCCACCATGGGCAGCCCCCACCAGGCCCCCACTCATGTCTCCCACCACCCCCACCCCCCAGCAGTGCAGGGGCAGCCTCCACCAGGCCCCCACCCATGTCTCCCACCACCCCCACCCCCCAGCCACCAGGGGCAGCCTCCACCAGGCCCCCACTCATGTCTCCCACCACCCCACCCCCCAGCCACCAGGGGCACCCTCCACCAGGCCCCCACTCATGTCCCCCTGCACCCCCACCCCCCAGCATCCAGGGGCACCCCCCACCAGGCCCCCACTCATGTCTCCCACCACCCCCTCCCCCCAGCAGTGCAGGGGCAGCCTCCACCAGGCCCCCACTCATGTCTCCCACCACCCCCACCCCCCAGCAGTGCAGGGGCAGCCTCCACCAGGCCCCCACTCATGTCTCCCACCACCCCCACCCCCCAGCAGTGCAGGGGCAGCCCCCACCAGGCCCCCACTCATGTCTCCCACCACCCCCACCCCCCAGCAGTGCAGGGGCAGCCTCCACCAGGCCCCCACTCATGTCTCCCACCACCCCACCCCCCAGCAGTGCAGGGGCACCCTCCACCAGGCCCCCACACATGTCTCCCACCACCCCCACCCCCCTGCCACCATGGGCAGCCCCCACCAGGCCCCCACTCATGTCTCCCACCACCCCCACCCCCCAGCAGTGCAGGGGCAGCCTCCACCAGGCCCCCACTCATGTCTACCACCACCCCCACCCCCCTGCCACCATGGGCAGCCTCCACCAGGCCCCCACCCATGTCTCCCACCACCCCCACCCCCCAGCAGTGCAGGGGCACCCTCCACCAGGCCCCCACTCATGTCTCCCACCACCCCCACCCCCCAGCAGTGCAGGGACACCCTCCACCAGGCCCCCACTCATGTCTACCACCACCCCCACCCCCCAGCAGTGCAGGGGCACCCTCCACCAGGCCCCCACTCATGTCTACCACCACCCCACCCCCCAGCAGTGCAGGGGCAGCCTCCACCAGGCCCCCACTCATGTCTCCCACCACCCCCACCCCCCAGCCACCAGGGGCAGCATCCACCAGGCCCCCACCCGTGTCTCCCACCCCCCCACCACCCAGCCACCAGGGGCACCCTCCACCAGGCCCCCACTCATGTCTCCCACCACCCCCACCCCCAGCAGTGCAGGGGCAGCCTCCACCAGGCCCCCACCCATGTCTCCCACCACCCCCACCCCCCAGCCACCAAGGGCACCCTCCACCAGGCCCCCACTCATTTCTCCCACCACCCCCACCCCCCAGCCACCATGGGCAGCCCCCACCAGGCCCCCACCCATGTCTCCCACCACCCACACCCCCCAGCCACCAGGGGCCCCCTCCACCAGGCCCCCACTCATGTCTCCCACCACCCCCACCCCCCAGCAGTGCAGGGGCAGCCTCCACCAGGCCCCCACCCATGTCTCCCACCACCCCACCCCCAAGCCACCATGGGCAGCCCCCACCAGGCCCCCACTCATGTCTCCCACCACCCCCACCCCCCAGCAGTGCAGGGGCAGCCTCCACCAGGCCCCCACCCATGTCTCCCACCACCCCCACCCCCCAGCCACCAGGGGCACCCTCCACCAGGCCCCCACTCATGTCTCCCACCACCCCCACCCCCACCCCCAGCAGTGCAGGGGCAGCCTCCACCAGGCCCCCACTCATGTCTCCCACCACCCCCACCCCCAGCCACCAGGGGCACCCTCCACCAGGCCCCCACTCATGTCCCCCTGCACCCCCACCCCCCAGCATCCAGGGGCACCCTCCACCAGGCCCCCACTCATGTCTCCCACCACCCCCACCCCCCAGCAGTGCAGTGGCAGCCTCCACCAGGCCCCCACTCATGTCTCCCACCACCCCCCAGCAGTGCAGGGGCACCCTCCACCAGGCCCCCACTCATGTCTCCCACCACCCCCAGCCCCCTGCCACCATGGGCAGCCCCCACAAGGCCCCACTCATGTCTCCCACCACCCCCAACCCCCAGCAGTGCAGGGGCACCCTCCACCAGGCCCCCACTCATGTCCCCCTGCACCCCCACCCCCAGCATCCAGGGGCACCCTCCACCAGGCCCCCACTCATGTCTCCCACCACCCCCACCCCCCCAGCCACCAGGGGCAGCCTCCACCAGGCCCCCACTCATGTCTCCCACCACCCCACCCCCCAGCAGTGCAGGGGCAGCCTCCACCAGGCCCCCACTCATGTCTCCCACCACCCCCACCCCCCAGCAGTGCAGGGGCAGCCTCCACCAGGCCCCCACTCATGTCTCCCACCACCCCCACCCCCCAGCAGTGCAGGGGCAGCCTCCACCAGGCCCCCACTCATGTCTCCCACCACCCCCACCCCCCAGCAGTGCAGGGGCACCCTCCACCAGGCCCCCACTCATGTCTCCCACCACCCCCACCCCCCTGCCACCATGGGCAGCCCCCACCAGGCCCCCACTCATGTCTCCCACCACCCCCACCCCCCAGCAGTGCAGGGGCAGCCTCCACCAGGCCCCCACTCATGTCTCCCACCACCCCCACCCCCCTGCCACCATGGGCAGCCTCCACCAGGCCCCCACCCATGTCTCCCCCAACCACCCCCACCCCCCAGCAGTGCAGGGGCACCCTCCACCAGGCCCCCACTCATGTCTCCCACCACCGCCACCCCCCAGCAGTGCAGGGGCAGCCTCCACCAGGCCCCCACTCATGTCTACCACCACCCCCACCCCCCAGCAGTGCAGGGGCACCCTCCACCAGGCCCCCACTCATGTCTACCACCACCCCCACCCCCCAGCAGTGCAGGGGCAGCCTCCACCAGGCCCCCACCCATGTCTCCCACCACCCCTACCCCCCAACCACCATGGGCAGCCCCCACCAGGCCCCCACTCATGTCTCCCACCACCCCCACCCCCCAGGAGTGCAAGGGCAGCCTCCATCAGGCCCCCACCCATGTCTCCCACCACCCCCACCCCCCAGCCACCAAGGGCACCCTCCACCAGGCCCCCACTAATGTCTCCCACCACCCCCATCCCCCAGCAGTGCAGGGGCAGCCTCCACCAGGCCCCCACTCATGTCTCCCACCACCCCCACCCCCCAGCCACCAGGGGCACCCTCCACCAGGCCCCCACTCATGTCTCCCACCACCCCCACCCCCCTGCCACCATGGGCAGCCCCCACCAGGCCCCCACTTATGTCTCCCACCACCCCCACCTCCCAGCAGTGCAGGGGCACCCTCCACCAGGCCCCCACCCATGTCTCCCACCACCCCAACCCCCCAGCCACCAGGGGCACCCTCCACCAGGCCCCCACTCATGTCTCCCACCACCCCCACCCCCCAGCCACCAGGGGCACCCTCCACCAGGCCCCCACTCATGTCTCCCACCACCCCCACCCCCCAGCAGTGCAGGAGCAGCCTCCACCAGGCCCCCACTCATGTCTCCCACCACCCCCACACCCCAGCAGTGCAGGGGCAGCCTCCACCAGGCCCCCACTCATGTCTCCCACCACCCCCACCCCCAGCAGTGCAGGGGCAGCCTCCACCAGGCCCCCACTCATGTCTCCCACCACCCCCACCTCCCAGCAGTGCAGGGGCACCCTCCACCAGGCCCCCACTCATGTCTCCCACCACCCCCACCCCCCTGCCACCATGGGCAGCCCCCACCAGGCCCCCACTCATGTCTCCCACCACCCCCACCCCCCAGCCACCATGGCCACCCTTCACCAGGCCCCCACTCATGTCCCCCTGCACCCCCACCCCCCAGCATCCAGGGGCACCCTCCACCAGGCCCCCACTCATGTCTCCCACCACCCCCACCCCCCAGCCACCAGGGGCACCCTCCACCAGGTCCTCACAATCCCCAATCATGTGCGTTATGGTCAGCCTCCACAGCCAAAAAGCCCTACCAAGTAACCCATTCACCCACATGGAAATGGAAATTACATGTTACACCCCCAATGTTCATGAAGCTAATGAACCCATGTCCGTCACACACAATGGTTGCAAATGAATGGGAAAACACCCAACATGACATGCATGAAACCAATGAGATGATACCACACAGTGAAGTATGGAAACAAAATTGTATTGAAAAAAATAAAGAATGCTAAAGAAACGAAACAAACTACAATGGGAATGAGAAAAAATAAGCTGCATGTCCGTAAAAAAAAAAAAACTGCAAATCAGAATCCAAAAAAATGTCGTCCAAAGTCAAATGTAAAAAAATCTCTATGCAATAAAGAACTATGTAAAAAACTACCAAGGGTCCATGAGCCCAACTGAACAAAGGAAACCTACTAAAAAACCTAACTAAAAATCAACTATATACAAAAAGTGGAGCAGTGTCCGTCGACTCCAAATCATAATAAGAAACAAAGGAAACCTAAAACTAAAGAACTATATACAAAGGCGGCGGGCAAGTCCAGCGGCTCACTCCGTGGTGTTCCGGGGCAGGGCATCATCGAACTCCTGTTCGATGTCCCGGAGGCGGTCCAGTTTCATGGCCCCGAGGGTCCGCAGGGACGACGCCGTGTCCTCCTCCAACCCCCTGCGGATTGCCTCGAGGCACTCGGCCCGCCTCAGGGCCCTCCGCATGGAGTTCTCCGCCCTGACCATTGTGAGCCGCGTCTCTTCCGCCCGCCGCTGCTCCGCACCTATGGCGTGGCCCAACCGCTGCCACACGGAAGACATTCTCTGTCCTGGGTCCTCCTGCCCTCCGGCCGATGCCTGCCCCTCCGATGTCGAAGGCCCCGAGCCTTCATGTCTCCCACCATGTTGCTGCTGCTGCTCTGCCTCTGCCCGTGCACTGCCTCCTGCTGCCTGCACATCCTCCGCCGGCTGGGGTGCAGTTGTTGATGTGGCCACCCCTGCTGGACCTCTGACTCCCGACTGTGGCAGGGATGCCTCCTCCACCAGCCTGGCCGCACCGTCAGAGGCAGCTCCACAGGGCACCCAGGTGACTGATGGGTGGGAAGATGGCACAGAGGACGACTGGCGCGTAGGGGGTCCAGTTGAGGAGGGGGTCGGAGCAAGCCCCGTCAGACGGAGGAATCCGGCCTGGGTGACCTGTCCCAGCAGGCTGACGTGGTCAACGAGCCATTCGAGATGACGTGCAGTCTCTCCATGAAAAGACTGCAGGTCACCTCGCATGGCCCGTTGACGCAACGCCACACCAGCCAGGACAGGCTCAACCCGGACCTGGATGGCCACGTCCGCAGGCAGAGAAAGGCCAGTTGACGTCAGCTCATCCCCTGCCTGAAAACGGGTCTGGACGTAGGCATCCCTGCTGGTGCAAGATGATGCAGGGACAGGATCGGGGATAGAATTGCACACAGGCACCTCCGCGGCGGCCTGTGCTGCCTCCTGTCCCTGGTCCTGCACTGCACCACTAGCACCAGTGGGATCCCCACCTCCAGACCCCGTCTCTGGTGCTTGCACGGCCTCCTCCTCCACCAAACCCCCCACCAACCTGGATGACTCCGTGCCATCTTCCCCTGTTGGGCCCTGTGGGGTCCCAGCTGCCCCTTCTGCTGCCGAGGAGTCCAACTCCAACCTCCGCCTCTTGGACTTCCCCCCGGCAGCTGCGGCCTGGGACGCGGCACCGGACTCCTCACTCCCCGACGAGATGACAACACGGGAGGGGAGCCGGGCCTTGCGTCTCCGGCTGGCGGTCGGAACCCCGCCGCTGTGCTCCACAGCACCTTCTCCGCCCTCTTCATCAGTTGACGCTGCAGACAGGGAGAAACAAAACACAGGCATCAGGGCACTGTACAATGGACACATACACACATGACAGTTGCACATGAGTGGCATTGGCAAACCTCAGACATGTCATCACAATCACCAACACACATGTCATTGCAACTCGCACACATGAGCCATACCACAGCCATATCGCAACTGCCAGCACCATCCCTACACATACAACAGCATCAGCAGCCAAAGGGGAGCCAGACATCACATGCAACACAGGAAGTGCACCACACATGTACACACACCACCACACTTGCATGCATGTGTACACCTCTGCCAAGTGTCGCACTGTTCAGACGGGCATCCATGTCACATCTGCCAATCAGGCTTCCACATACCGCTGTCACATGCATCCATGTTGCATCACTGTTGCACCCTTGTCAAATACACACACATGCACATGTACACAGTGCTCATACATGCAGCCGAAAACAACATACATGCGTGACATCACGGACATGTCTACTTACATAGACATTCATCCAAACATGTGTGCACGCACAACTGCATTTGCCATGCAAGCCTACACACACAAGCACCATCCATGTCTCACACATTACAGCCCTCGCATGTGTCAGCCCCAAGGCCCTGTACACCCCCACCCATACTCGACCCCATACAAACAGATGTGCAACCTGCACAATACCGAATAATCACCACAACCACTGCTCACAATCAGGATGCATGTACACTCACTGCTCGACTCCAGACGGGTCTGCTTCTCCAGGACCTGGACGTGGAGCGCTGGGGATATGCGTTCCAGGACCCTCATCTGTTCTTCCGACAAGTGGCCCCGGCGCCCCTTGGCATCCGCTGCCTTCAAGAGGCGCCGGGCCTTGTTCAGGGTCCTGGACCTGAAGTCCTCCCAGCGCTTCCTGACATGTTGTAAGTCCCGGACTGCCACCCCCTCCGCGTTGATGGCAGTCACGATGTCAGTCCAGATCCGAGTCCGTCCTTCCTTGTCGGCGCGGGAACTTCCGAAGAGGGCATCATACTGCCCCAGGACTTGCTCCACCAGGACACCAACTTCGGTGGCACTGAAGCTGGTGCCCCTCTGCCTCTCTGGCCGGGGGATGTCAGTGGTCACAGATGGTGTTTGCCCCGACATGACAACCCCAGAGGCAGGAGTGGGTGGGCAACTGGGTCCTGGGGCTGGGCTGTGGAGCGATGGAATCCCAGTCGGGAGTCTTCGGTTCCAGCAGGGGTGGTCACAGCAACAGCACCCCTGGCTGATGTGCAGGCAGCAAATGGCAGTGCACGTGGGCAGCAGGCAGTCAGGCAGCAGCAGATGGCAGGTGGGAGCGTGCTCGGGGCTCTGGGGGGCAGTAGTTCGGCCTTCTGGGCAGGAGCGTGGTCTTCCATGTGCTTACGCGTGGCCAGCTTGGTACGGAGTGATTTGGCACGTGAAAATCCTGCACGTTAGCGTGAAAATCGAGGAAAGGCCCTTAGCGCGTAAGCGCGTCAGCACGCATACGCGATTCCATTGGACCAAAGGCCCTCAGCGCGTAAGCGCGTCTGTGACGTGACCCGCACGGGTGTTTCCCACACAGCACGTGATGACAGAGCACACGTGGAAAGACTGCACGTCAGAGTGTCATCGTGTGTAATTGGACAGCACGTCAGAGTCTCATCGCGTGTGATTGGTGGAAATGGCCCTACACGCAGAAGTGACAAAGCGTGTAATTGGTGGAAATGGCCCTACACGCATAAGTGACAAAGCGTGTAATTGGTGGAAATGGCCCTAGCGCGTACACGGCGCGTAAGTGACGCTGGACGTGTGGGCCTGTATAAAAGGTACGTGTAGAACACCATTTCCTTGTACGTGCTTTTCGTGGAGAGCGAGTGGGTGAATTCTGTACTTCTTGTCGTTTCACACGCGATTTACTTCACGGCGTTTCAAGTTCGTATTCCCTGTTACCTCTGACAGCTTTTTCTCTTTTTTCTCTTTTACTGGTTTACCTGGGTCTGTTCCCTCAAACAGTGTTCCCTTCTACTGTTGTCCTGTCTCCTCAGACAGCGTACAAATCTTCTTTTGGCGGGGGTGTTGCCAACCAAACACGCTCCTTTTTCACGCTCTTTTACCTGGCAGACGGTGAGTCACGCACGTATCTAACATCTGTGCTTGCCCCGTGTGTAGCCTACCCCTTCAGAGGTCATTCTAGGCTGCGTGTGACAAGCATACGTTCATTCTTGTGTTACTGGGTGCCACAGCGTAGTGCAGCTTTTTCTTTCTGCACACGTGGTCTAGGAGGGGTTGCGTGCACGTCATCTCCCTTTTTTGGGTCTCCTGTGCGTAGCGTGACCCGTCATCTTTCCCCAGGGGTTACAAGAGCACTAGGGTACAATTACCATTTGGTACCTAACCCCTTTGACCCCCAATTGCCCAGGACAATAGTTTACAGCCACTCCCATACGCACATTTACATCAGTGCCATGGCTGGGAGGCGAGGATTCCGTAAGGGTGGCAAAGGTGGAAGAGCCACAAGTGGTGGCCGTGGTGGATCCGGTAGGGGACGTGGTCGTTACTTGCAGGGTGAGCCTGTCCCCCCATGTGTGGAGGACCAGTCAAGGGCACCCATAATCCCCCCCCGCCTCCCGTTGAGGCTGATGTGGCTGACACCATCCATGCTCAGCCCTTGTTGGACCAGCCCATTGTGGCACCAGACCTGGCTGACTCCATGGCTGACTTCCAGGTCAGCAGGCCTATGACACGTGCGCTGGTGCACGTTGATGTCACCATGCCACGTGCATCTGGGGCAGCAAGGTCATCTGCTGCACCAAGTAGGCAGGGCGGAGAGGCTGCAGGGGCAGCTGCGGCTCCATCCACCCCAGCCCTCACACACCCAGCCAGGACAGTGTCGGTCCTAGTCCATGCTGCTGACATTCCCCCTGACACCATCACACTAGAGCCAATGCCTGCACCAACTCCCATGCTGAGTGTGCAATCCCACACTCCTCATACAGAGTCCACCAGGGCTCCTGCCCCTAGTGTCCAGAGCGGCGCAAGACACTCAGGATCACCACCACCTTCCAAGCGGAAGAGGAAGAGTGCTCGTCCGGCACAGGCTGATGCTCCAGACACGGCTACACAGTCCGGCCCGTCCAGGAAGCCCAGCTTCACGGATGACGAACTGAATGCACTTGTCGAGTATGTGTCCGCACATGACAACGAGATGGTCATTGTTACAGGATCCAAGACCACACCTGCACAACGCCAGGCGCACTGGCAGACCGTTGCGGACATCGTAAGTGCCCTTGGAATCGTGAGGCGCACAGCCAATGATTTCTATAAGCGCTGGAATGACCTAAAGCGCAGGGCAAAGAGTAAGCTGGCCGCAAGTCATGCCGCAACTCTAGTGACTGGAGGTGGGTCTCCAGTAGTAGACATGGAACTCACTCCACATGAGTCAGTCGCTGGGACCTACGTCACGGAGGAACAGATCCAAGGCATGGGAGATCTGGCTGATTACGAGGCATTGTCCGGTGAGTGCACATGCATGTGTGTGTCATCCATGTGCATGGTGTGTGTGAGGGCTTCTGTTTGTGTGCCAGGTGAGAGTGTGTGCGCCTGAGTCGTATGGGTCAGCCATGTGCTTCATGCAATACATCCTGCGCAGCTGCATTTGGCCATAGCAGTATCCCTTCTGCCAACAGTAGACATCTAGCCCAACTGCACGCCAGTTGCCCTTGAAGTGTCACCTTGCCACAACATTGTTGCTTATTTTTCACTGTTCATTCAGTCAGATTGTTTGCATTCCACCACTTTTACTAGGCATGTCGCAGTCCTCTAGTCACATGTCTGACATGGCTATGGTAAAGTGGAGTGACTTTGTTACCTGGATATCATTTGTTCACACATGTCCCTGTGCAATTGGACCATTTCAGACTGGCAGCTCCAGGTGAAAAATCTGACCTGTTAGAATTAGAAAAGCTATTACATGCGGGAACTGGACTGAATGAATAGGTGCTGCCCTCCTCTCCATCTTCACTCAATAGCAATGGTACATGCCAGCTGTGTGATGGCATGTGTGTTTCACCTGGCAATCACAGGCCAATGTGTGATGCCACTGCCAGGCAGCATGCAGAAAATGTGTTCATCTTCCATCTTGGTGTCATCAGTGTGTGCCATTTGCCTGCCCTTCATATGCAGTGAGGGTGCATGCATGGGAGGGTTTTAGTCATGTGGGACATGTGTCAATCAAGTACTGGTTCTCTTGCTTCTCAGCCCTCATTTTGTGCCATGGTGCTAATGCCTGTTTCCATTTCTTTGTTTTTATGTCTTTGCAGGGGAAGACGCACCTGATACTGCTGGGGTTGTGGAGATGGTGCAGACCCAGGAGGGGTCCGAGGGCCGACCAACCACCAGTGAAGGACGTGGTGTGGTGGTGGGTGAGAACCCACAACTGCTGCAGGTCGTGCTCGCAAGGGGTGTCTCTGGCTGCACCTCCCCCGAGCTGTACTCAGGTGTTGATTCGGATGAGACCTACGTGCCGTCGCAGGTGAGTGTTCCAGGGAGGGATTCTGTTCTGTCCCACCCACCTGCACCAGGGTCAGAATCCTCAATGGGGATGTCAGTGTTGGGAGCTACGCCTTTGGTGGTTACGGATGCAGGGTCACACTCCGCGACATCTGATCCTGTTCCTGGGCCAGCAGATCAGAGGGGGAATGCAGTCCTGCAGCCTCAGGCAGTGCCGGCACAGCAAGGCGCAGTTCGCCTTGCCCCAGACAGGTGTTGTGCCCGCCGACGTGGTGGCCGTACGCCACCTGGCAATACCGCATGGGAGCAATCCATTTACGGTATGGCAACACAACAGGCAGCATCATCCGAGATGATGGCTCAGGCCATGGATAGGGTGGCCACTTCCATTGTCCCCCCTGAAAGGCTGATGGAGCGACTAGAGCAGGCAACCGACTCCATCTGCCAGTCACGCAGGGAGGACATGTTGGGGTCCAACAGGGACAGGCGGGCGGCACTGGCGACTCTGCAGGAGGCCATCTCCATTGAGTCCCAGGCCCACAGGGAAGCCCTGAGGCAGGAGCTCCTTCACCTCAGGACGACTCTTGTTGAGCTTGAGGCTTCAACACACCAAAGGACAGAACAGCAGCTGGAGCGTCTCACCCGTACGCTCTCAGCTGAGATGCAGGCAACGAGGGCAGAGGTCCGGGCATCACACTCATCCTCCAGAACCAGACCTACCACACCCGCATGCTTGCAGCCATGGAGGAGCAGACTAGGGCCTTGCGTGGGCTGCCTCCCATAGTGCAACCACCTCCGGATGCAGCTGCACAGGGTGATAATAGCGACAGCAGTGATACTCCCACAATAGGGTAGCCGTGTGGGCCATGAGCCCATGGAGGTGTTTTTTTTCCCAGGACCCACACAGGTGGGTTTTGGTGTGCACCCTGTCCTCGGACCTCCTGGGTGGCCTCCCAAACCCCCCCAGGCCCATCAATGGCCATTTTTGATTTTTATTTTTGATTTTTATTTTTGATTTTTATTTTGATTTTTGATTTCTATTTTTATTTTTTATTTTTATTTTTGATTTTTATTTTTTATTTTTATTTTTTATTTTTATTTTTATTTTTATTTTTATTTTTATTTTTATTTTTATTTTTAATTTCTAATTAATTTTTCCCAATTTTTGGGGACAATTTGTTGCCTTCCGTGGTTCCTGTAGGTATACGCAGCATTGTGGCTGGGCACATGCAGGCTTGTCATGTATTTGGTTCAGATGCTTGGGTTTGAGTCACACACACCCCTCCTGCTTCCCGTTTCCATGGGCTTGCAAAGGGTGTGCCCAAGTGACATTGACGTACATGGTGACATTGGACTCCCACTACATGTGTGGGTAGTCTAGTCAATACTGTGTATACATTCCTAGTGCATATTGCTGTTGTGTTGTACACTGCATGTTGCATTGATGTGTAACTCATCATCTGTGTCTACCTCCCAATTTGCAGGTCCCTTCCTCATGTCTACACAAGGCCCTCTAGTCTGGAGATGGGGTCCAGGTTGGCAGCAGTGCACCTACAACTCTACATGGCGCCAACACTGCACAGTTGGTAGTGGTGGGAGTGCAGGCATTTCCAGGTGGTGAGACAACTAATATATAACATTTGTGATGTCATGTTAATGGTAGTACCTGCTCAAGTTTGTTGTTGGTCCTGCATTACTGTGAGCATTTCAGGTGTTGCAAGTTTCAATTAGGGACACTCTACATTGTGACACTAGTGTCATGTTGTGGGGATTACTTTGTTTACCTGCAAATAGCATGACATGGCACGGTGTGTCGTGTGGCGGTGCTGGGGATGGGTTGGCTGACATGGCACTGTCCTCTTGTTGCATTTTGCAAGTGGGTATTCATTTTAGCTGCTTGAATGTGTTACTTCACAAAACTGCATTGGTGGTGTCTGTGTGGGTAGGGATGCACACATTGTGACACTTCCAGGTGAACAATCTCAGGCTGATATGGTTTTCACGGTTCATTCTCCAGACATTCAGGATCAGTGTCAGGTTGAGTCATCATTGATTGTCAGATGGAATGTGCCAGGGCAGTGTGCACTCCACAGGGGTGTGATTTCTATGTGAAGTAATTAGCCACTAGCTGTGTACGGGCTGCCTCCCCCGTGCCCTTTCCCCTCCCATGCGCAGCGGCTGTGCATGTGGTTGGGGATGTGGGGCCACCACCATGTCCACGGCCAGGCCCCGGCGTGTTGCAACGTTGTGCAGGACACATGCTGCCACTATAATCCTGCACACTACTGGGGGAGTGTACAACAGCTGCCCGCCAGATCGGTCAAGGGAGCGAAAGCGTGACTTTAGCACTCCGAATGTGCGCTCCACTATGCCCTGGGTTGTAATGTGGGCTGTGTTATATCTTACCTGGGGTGGCGTGGTGGGGTTCCGAATTGGCGTCATCATGTGGGGGCTGAGAGGGTAGGCAGTGTCCCCTGTGGAGGTGGTGATTGGTATCATTGGTGGGTTTGTGACCTTGCTCAGTATCTGACATGCATGCATGTGCAGTGCCATTCATACTCACCAAGCAGCCATATATCGCCATGCCGCCCAGCTTCTAGGTCCCGGCTTAGGGTGGACATTCGGTAAATGAAGCTGTCGTGGGTTGACCCGGGATAGTTGGCATATACTAAGGTGATGATTCCCTTGGCATTACATACTACCTGCACGTTGATGGAATGCCAGTGCTTGCGGTTCCTATAGATGTGCTCAGATGCCCTGGGGGGACGTAGAGCCACATGGGTGCAGTCGATGGCACCTAGCACTTTGGGGAATCGTGCCACAGCGTAAAAATCCAGGGCGGCAGCATGCCTTTCTGCAGGTGTTCTGGGCAGGTATATGTGCCTGCGGACTGATGGGTGTGCAGTGATGATGTTCAAGACCTGGTGTAGGCAGCGTGACTGGGTGGCCTGTGATACACCACCCACAATGGCACTTGTCCGCTGAAATGATCCAGTGGCTAAGAAGTGCAGTACATTGAGGACCTTCTCCAGGGGGCTGAGTGCTTGGGAGCACAGGGTGGGTGATGTGAGGTCATCCTCCCACTCACTCACCAGGTCCAGTATAATGTGTGGTGGAAACCTGTACCTCCCATGCACCTGGTCATCAGGCATCCCGAAAAGGCTGGTTCTGGGTGTGAATATTCTGGCCCTGACTATCCTCCTCCTCCTCCTTTGGTAGGCCACGCCCACTGCTGCTAGGAACGGTATGTTCATCCTGGGTCTGAGCTTGTTATTTTGTTAGCACGCAAATTAATGCGTTGCGCGTGTTGTAGGCGAGCGTGTGACCCGCGCACCCCTGAAATCCAGTACCCAGTCCAATAGCGTGTGGAAATTCCCGCGCACCCCGGGATACAGGTGCGCTGACGTACTTGCGTGTGTAAGTGGCCGCGCACCCCTGATATACATGTACATAGGCCAATCGCGTGTACGCGCACTTTTGTCCAATTACACGCGATGACACTCTGACGTGCTGTCCAATTACACGCGATGACACTCTGACGTGCAGTCTTTCCACGTGTGCTCTGTCATCACGTGCTGTGTGGGAAACACCCGTGCGGGTCACGTCACAGACGCGTTTACGCGCTGAGGGCCTTTGGTCCAATAGAATCGCGTATGCGTGCTGACGCATTTACGCGCTGAGGGCCTTTGGTCCAATAGAATCGCGTATGCGTGCTGACGCATTTACGCGCTGAGGGCCTTTGGTCCAATAGAATCGCGTATGCGTGCTGACGCGCTTACGCGCTAAGGGCCTTTCCTCGATTTTCACGCTGACGTGCAGGATTTTCACGTGCCAAATCACTCCGTACCAAGCTGGCCACGCGTAAGCACACGGAAGACCACGCTCCTGCCCAGAAGGCCAAACTACTGCCCCCCAGAGCCCCGAGCACGCTCCCACCTGCCATCTGCTGCTGCCTGACTGCCTGCTGCCCACGTGCACTGCCATTTGCTGCCTGCACATCAGCCAGGGGTGCTGTTGCTGTGACCACCCCTGCTGGAACCGAAGACTCCCGACTGGAATTCCATCGCTCCACAGCCCAGCCCCAGGACCCAGTTGCCCACCCACTCCTGCCTCTGGGGTTGTCATGTCGGGGCAAACACCATCTGTGACCACTGACAACCCCCGGCCAGAGAGGCAGAGGGGCACCAGCTTCAGTGCCACCAAAGTTGGTGTCCTGGTGGAGCAAGTCCTGGGGCAGTATGATGCCCTCTTCGGAAGTTCCCGCGCCGACAAGGAAGGACGGACTCGGATCTGGACTGACATCGTGACTGCCATCAACGCGGAGGGGGTGGCAGTCCGGGACTTACAACATGTCAGGAAGCGCTGGAAGGACTTCAGGTCCAGGACCCTGAACAAGGCCCGGCGCCTCTTGAAGGCAGCGGATGCCAAGGGGCGCCGGGGCCACTTGTCGGAAGAACAGACGAGGGTCCTGGAACGCATATCCCCAGCGCTCCACGTCCAGGTCCTAGAGAAGCAGACCCGTCTGGAGTCGAGCGGTGAGTGTACATGCATCCTGATTGTGAGCAGTGCGTGTGGTGATTATTCGGTATTGTGCAGGTTGCACATCTGTTTGTATGGGGTCGAGTATGGGTGGGGATGTACAGGGCCGTGGGGCTGACACATGCGAGGGCTGTAATGTGTGAGACATGGATGGTGCTTGTGTGTGTAGGCTTGCATGGCAAATGCAGTTGTGCGTGCACACATGTTTGGATGAATGTGTATGTAAGTAGACATGTCTGTGATGTCACGCATGTATGTTGTTTTCGGCTGCATGTATGAGCACTGTGTACATGTGCATGTGTGTGTATTTGACAAGGGTGCAACAGTGATGCAACATGGATGCATGTGACAGCGGTATGTGGAAGCCTGATTGGCAGATGTGACATGGATGCCCGTCTGAACAGTGCGACACTTGGCAGAGGTGTACACATGCATGCAAGTGTGGTGGTGTGTGTACATGTGTGGTGCACTTCCTGTGTTGCATGTGATGTCTGGCTCCCCTTTGGCTGCTGATGCAGTTGTATGTGTAGGGATGGTGCTGGCAGTTGCGATATGGCTGTGGTATGGCTCATGTGTGCGAGTTGCAATGACATGTGTGTTGGGGATTGTGATGACATGTCTGAGGTTTGCCAATGCCACTCATGTGCAACTGTCATGTGTGTATGTGTCCATTGTACAGTGCCCTGATGCCTGTGTTTTGTTTCTCCCTGTCTGCAGCGTCAACTGATGAAGAGGGCGGAGAAGGTGCTGTGGAGCACAGCGGCGGGGATGCGACTGCCAGCCGGAGACGCAAGGCCCGGCTCCCCTCCCGTGTTGTCATCTCGTCAGGGAGTGAGGAGTCTGGTGCCGCGTCCCAGGCCGCAGCTGCCGGGGGGAGGTCCAAGAGACGGAGGTTGGAGTTGGACTCCTCGGCAGCAGAAGGGGCAGCTGGGACCCCACAGGGCCCAACAGGGGAAGATGGCACAGAGTCATCCAGGTTGGTGGGGGGTTTGGTGGAGGAGGAGGCCGTGCAAGCACCAGAGACGGGGTCTCGAGGTGGGGATCCGACTGGTGCTAGTGGTGCAGTGCAGGACCAGGGACAGGAGGCAGCACAGGCCGCCGCGGAGGTGCCTGTGTGCAATCCTGTCCCCGATCCTGTCCCTGCATCATCTTGCACCAGCAGGGATGCCTACGTCCAGACCCGTTTTCAGGCAGGGGATGAGCTGACGTCAACTGGCCTTCCTCTGCCTGCGGACGTGGCCATCCAGGTCCGGGTTGAGCCTGTCCTGGCTGGTGTGGCGTTGCGTCAACGGGCCATGCGAGGTGACCTGCAGTCTTTTCATGGAGAGACTGCACGTCATCTCGAATGGCTCGTTGACCACGTCAGCCTGCTGGGACAGGTCACCCAGGCCGGATTCCTCCGTCTGATGGGTCTTGCTCCGACCCCCTCCTCAACTGGACCCCCTACGCGCCAGTCGTCCTCTGTGCCATCTTCCCACGAATCAGTCACCTGGGTGCCCTGTGGAGCTGCCTCTGACGGTGCGGCCAGGCTGGTGGAGGAGGCATCCCTGCCACAGTCGGGAGTCGGAGGTCCAGCAGGGGTGGCCACATCAACAACTGCACCCCAGCCGGCGGAGGATGTGCAGGCAGCAGGAGGCAGTGCACGGGCAGAGGCAGAGCAGCAGCAGCAACATGGTGGGAGACATGAAGGCTCGGGGCCTTCGACATCGGAGGGGCAGGCATCGGCCGGAGGGCAAGAGGACCCAGGACAGAGACTGTCTTCCGTGTGGCAGCGGTTGGGCCACGCCATAGGTGCGGAGTGGCGGCGGGCGGAAGAGGCGCGGCTCACAATGGTCAGGGCGGAGAACTCCATGCGGAGGGCCCTGAGGCGGGCCTAGTGCCTCGAGGCAATCCGCAGGGGGTTGGAGGAGGACACGGCGTCGTCCCTGCGGACCCTCGGGGCCATGGAACTGGACCGCCTCCGGGACATCGAACAGGAGTTCGATGATGCCCTGGCCCGGAACACCACGGAGTGAGCCGCTGGACTTGCCCGCCGCCTTTGTATATAGTTCTTTAGTTTTAGGTTTCCTTTGTTTCTTATTATGTTTGGAGTCAACGGACACTGCTCCACTTTTTGTATATAGTTGATTTTTAGTTAGGTTTTTTAGTAGGTTTCCTTTGTTCAGTTGGGCTCATGGACCCTTGGTAGTTTTTTACATAGTTCTTTATTGGATAGAGATTTTTTTACATTTGACTTTGGACGACATTTTTTTGGATTCTGATTTGCAGTTTTTTTTTTTTATACGGACATGCAGCTTATTTTTTCTCATTCCCATTGTAGTTTGTTTCGTTTCTTTAGCATTCTTTATTTTTTTCAATACAATTTTGTTTTTATACTTCACTGTGTGGTATCATCTCATTGGTTTCATGCATGTCATGTTGGGTGTTTTCCCATTCATTTGCAACCATTGTGTGTGACGGACATGGGTTCATTAGCTTCATGAACATTGGGGGTGTAACATGTAATTTCCATTTTCATGTGGGTGAATGGGTTACTTGGTAGGGCTTTTTGGCTGTGGAGGCTGACCATAACGCACATGATTGGGGATTGTGAGGACCTGGTGGATGGTGCCCCTGGTGGCTGCGGGGTGGGGGTGGTGGGAGACATGAGTGGGGGCCTGGTGGAGGGTGCCCCTGGATGCTGGGGGGGGGTGGGGGTGCAGGGGGACATGAGTGGGGGCCTGGTGGAGGGTGGCCATGGTGGCTGGGGGGTGGGGGTGGTGGGAGACATGAGTGGGGGCCTGGTGGAGGGTGCCCCTGGTGGCTGGGGGGTGGGGGTGGTGGGAGACATGGGTGGGGGCCTGGTGGAGGCTGCCCCTGCACTGCTGGGGGGTGGGGGTGGTGGGAGACATGAGTGGGGGCCTGGTGGAGGGTGCCCCTGGATGCTGGGGGGTGGGGGTGCAGGGGGACATGAGTGGGGGCCTGGTGGAGGGTGCCCCTGCACTGCTGGGGGGTGGGGGTGGTGGGAGACATGAGTGGGGGCCTGGTGGGGGCTGCCCATGGTGGCAGGGGGGTGAGGGTGGTGGGAGACATGAGTGGGGGCCTGGTGGAGGGTGCCCCTGCACTGCTGGGGGTGGGGGTGGTGGGAGACATGAGTGGGGGCCTGGTGGAGGCTGCCCCTGCACTGCTGGGGGGTGGGGTGGTGGGAGACATGAGTGGGGGCCTGGTGGAGGCTGCCCCTGCACTGCTGGGGGGTGGGGGTGGTGGGAGACATGAGTGGGGGCCTGGTGGAGGCTGCCCCTGCACTTCTGGGGCGTGGGGGTGGTGGGAGACATGAGTGGGGGCCTGGTGGAGGGTGCCCCTGGTGGCTGGGGGGTGGGGGTGGTGGGAGACATGAGTGGGGGCCTGGTGGAGGGTGCCCCTGGTGGCTGGGGGGTTGGGGTGGTGGGAGACATGGGTGGGGGCCTGGTGGAGGGTGGCCCTGCACTGCTGGGGGGTGGGGGTGGTGGGAGACATGAGTGGGGGCCTGGTGGAGGGTGCCCCTGCACTGCTGGGGGGTGGGGGTGGTGGGAGACATGAGTGGGGGCCTGGTGGGGGCTGCCCATGGTGGCAGGGGGGTGGGGGTGGTGGGAGACATGAGTGGGGGCCTGGTGGAGGGTGCCCCTGGTGGCTGGGGGGTGGGGGTGGTGGGAGACATGAGTGGGGGCCTGGTGGAGGCTGCCCCTGCACTGCTGGGGGATGGGAGTGGTGGGAGACATGAGTGGGGCCTGGTGGAGGGTGCCCCTGGTGGCTGGGGGGTGGGGGTGGTGGGAGACATGGGTGGGGGCCTGGTGGAGGGTGCCCCTGCACTGCTGGGGGGTGGGGGTGGTGGGAGACATGAGTGGGGGCCTGGTGGAGGGTGCCCCTGCACTGCTGGGGGGTGGGGGTGGTGGGAGACATGAGTGGGGGCCTGGTGGGGGCTGCCCATGGTGGCAGGGGGGTGGGGGTGGTGGGAGACATGAGTGGGGGCCTGGTGGAGGCTGCCCCTGCACTGCTGGGGGATGGGAGTGGTGGGAGACATGAGTGGGGGCCTGGTGGAGGGTGCCCCTGGTGGCTGGGGGGTGGGGGTGGTGGGAGACATGAGTGGGGGCCTGGTGGAGGCTGCCCCTGCACTGCTGGGGGATGGGAGTGGTGGGAGACATGAGTGGGGGCCTGGTGGAGGGTGCCCCTGGTGGCTGGGGGGTGGGGGTGGTGGGAGACATGAGTGGGGGCCTGGTGGAGGGTGCCCCTGGTGGCTGGGGGGTTGGGGTGGTGGGAGACATGGGTGGGGGCCTGGTGGAGGGTGCCCCTGCACTGCTGGGGGGTGGGGGTGGTGGGAGACATGAGTGGGGGCCTGGTGGAGGGTGCCCCTGCACTGCTGGGGGGTGGGGGTGGTGGGAGACATGAGTGGGGGCCTGGTGGGGGCTGCCCATGGTGGCAGGGGGGTGGGGGTGGTGGGAGACATGAGTGGGGGCCTGGTGGAGGGTGCCCCTGGTGGCTGGGGGTGGTGGGAGACATGAGTGGGGGCCTGGTGGAGGCTGCCCCTGCACTGCTGGGGGATGGGAGTGGTGGGAGACATGAGTGGGGGCCTGGTGGAGGGTGCCCCTGGTGGCTGGGGGGTGGGGGTGGTGGGAGACATGGGTGGGGGCCTGGTGGAGGCTGCCCCTGCACTGCTGGGGGGTGGGGGTGGTGGGAGACATGAGTGGGGGCCTGGTGGGGGCTGCTCATGGTGGCTGGGGCGTGGGGGTGGTGGGAGACATGGGTGGGGGCCTGGTGGAGGCTGCCCCTGCACTGCTGGGGGAGGGGGTGGTGGTAGACATGAGTGGGGGCCTGGTGGAGGGTGCCCCTGCACTGCTGGGGGGTGGGGGTGGTGGTAGACATGAGTGGGGGCCTGGTGGAGGCTGCCCCTGCACTGCTGGGGGGTGGGGGTGGTGGGAGACATGAGTGGGGGCCTGGTGGAGGGTGCCCCTGCACTGCTGGGGGGTGGGGGTGGTGGGAGACATGGGTGGGGGCCTGGTGGAGGCTGCCCATGGTGGCAGGGGGGTGGGGGTGGTGGGAGACATGAGTGGGGGCCTGGTGGAGGCTGCCCCTGCACTGCTGGGGGGTGGGGGTGGTGGGAGACATGAGTGGGGGCCTGGTGGGGGCTGCCCATGGTGGCAGGGGGGTGGGGGCGGTGGGAGACATGAGTGGGGGCCTGGTGGAGGGTGCCCCTGCACTGCTGGGGGGTGGGGGTGGTGGGAGACATGAGTGGGGGCCTGGTGGAGGCTGCCCCTGCACTGCTGGGGGGTGGGGGTGGTGGGAGACATGAGTGGGGGCCTGGTGGAGGCTGCCCCTGCACTGCTGGGGGGTGGGGGTGGTGGGAGACATGAGTGGGGGCCTGGTGGAGGCTGCCCCTGCACTGCTGGGGGGTGGGGGTGGTGGGAGACATGAGTGGGGGCCTGGTGGAGGGTGCCCCTGCTGGCTGGGGGGTGGGGGTGGTGGGAGACATGAGTGGGGGCCTGGTGGAGGGTGCCCCTGGATGCTGGGGGGTGGGGGTGCAGGGGGACATGAGTGGGGGCCTGGTGGAGGGTGCCCCTGCACTGCTGGGGGGTGGGGGTGGTGGGAGACATGAGTGGGGGCCTGGTGGGGGCTGCCCATGGTGGCAGGGGGGTGGGGGTGGTGGGAGACATGAGTGGGGGCCTGGTGGAGGGTGCCCCTGCACTGCTGGGGGGTGGGGGTGGTGGGAGACATGAGTGGGGGCCTGGTGGAGGGTGCCCCTGGATGCTGGGGGGTGGGGGTGCAGGGGGACATGAGTGGGGGCCTGGTGGAGGGTGCCCCTGGTGGCTGGGGGTGGGGGTGGTGGGAGACATGAGTGGGGGCCTGGTGGAGGCTGCCCCTGCACTGCTGGGGGGTGGGGGTGGTGGGAGACATGAATGGGGGCCTGGTGGAGGGTGCCCCTGGTGGCTGGGGGGTGGGGGTGGTGGGAGACATGGGTGGGGGCCTGGTGGAGGCTGCCCCTGCACTGCTGGGGGGTGGGGGTGGTGGGAGACATGAGTGGGGACCTGGTGGGGGCTGCCCATGGTGGCTGGGGGGTGGGGTGGTGGGAGACATGGGTGGGGGCCTGGTGGAGGCTGCCCCTGCACTGCTGGGGGGTGGGGGTGGTGGGAGACATGAGTGGGGGCCTGGTGGAGGGTGCCCCTGGTGGCTGGGGGGTGGGGGTGGTGGGAGACATGGGTGGGGGCCTGGTGGAGGCTGCCCCTGCACTGCTGGGGGGTGGGGGTGGTGGGAGACATGAGTGGGGGCCTGGTGGGGGCTGCCCATGGTGGCAGGGGGGTGGGGGTGGTGGGAGACATGAGTGGGGGCCTGGTGGAGGGTGCCCCTGGTGGCTGGGGGGTGGGGGTGGTGGGAGACATGAGTGGGGGCCTGGTGGAGGGTGCCCCTGGTGGCTGGGGGGTTGGGGTGGTGGGAGACATGGGTGGGGGCCTGGTGGAGGGTGGCCCTGCACTGCTGGGGGGTGGGGGTGGTGGGAGACATGAGTGGGGGCCTGGTGGAGGGTGCCCCTGCACTGCTGGGGGGTGGGGGTGGTGGGAGACATGAGTGGGGGCCTGGTGGGGGCTGCCCATGGTGGCAGGGGGGTGGGGGTGGTGGGAGACATGAGTGGGGGCCTGGTGGAGGGTGCCCCTGGTGGCTGGGGGGTGGGGGTGGTGGGAGACATGAGTGGGGGCCTGGTGGAGGCTGCCCCTGCACTGCTGGGGGATGGGAGTGGTGGGAGACATGAGTGGGGCCTGGTGGAGGGTGCCCCTGGTGGCTGGGGGGTGGGGGTGGTGGGAGACATGGGTGGGGGCCTGGTGGAGGGTGCCCCTGCACTGCTGGGGGGTGGGGGTGGTGGGAGACATGAGTGGGGGCCTGGTGGAGGGTGCCCCTGCACTGCTGGGGGGTGGGGGTGGTGGGAGACATGAGTGGGGGCCTGGTGGGGGCTGCCCATGGTGGCAGGGGGGTGGGGGTGGTGGGAGACATGAGTGGGGGCCTGGTGGAGGCTGCCCCTGCACTGCTGGGGGATGGGAGTGGTGGGAGACATGAGTGGGGGCCTGGTGGAGGGTGCCCCTGGTGGCTGGGGGGTGGGGGTGGTGGGAGACATGAGTGGGGGCCTGGTGGAGGCTGCCCCTGCACTGCTGGGGGATGGGAGTGGTGGGAGACATGAGTGGGGGCCTGGTGGAGGGTGCCCCTGGTGGCTGGGGGGTGGGGGTGGTGGGAGACATGAGTGGGGGCCTGGTGGAGGGTGCCCCTGGTGGCTGGGGGGTTGGGGTGGTGGGAGACATGAGTGGGGGCCTGGTGGAGGGTGCCCCTGCACTGCTGGGGGGTGGGGGTGGTGGGAGACATGAGTGGGGGCCTGGTGGGGGCTGCCCATGGTGGCAGGGGGGTGGGGGTGGTGGGAGACATGAGTGGGGGCCTGGTGGAGGGTGCCCCTGGTGGCTGGGGGTGGTGGGAGACATGAGTGGGGGCCTGGTGGAGGCTGCCCCTGCACTGCTGGGGGATGGGAGTGGTGGGAGACATGAGTGGGGGCCTGGTGGAGGGTGCCCCTGGTGGCTGGGGGGTGGGGGTGGTGGGAGACATGGGTGGGGGCCTGGTGGAGGCTGCCCCTGCACTGCTGGGGGGTGGGGGTGGTGGGAGACATGAGTGGGGGCCTGGTGGGGGCTGCTCATGGTGGCTGGGGCGTGGGGGTGGTGGGAGACATGGGTGGGGGCCTGGTGGAGGCTGCCCCTGCACTGCTGGGGGAGGGGGTGGTGGTAGACATGAGTGGGGGCCTGGTGGAGGGTGCCCCTGCACTGCTGGGGGGTGGGGGTGGTGGTAGACATGAGTGGGGGCCTGGTGGAGGCTGCCCCTGCACTGCTGGGGGGTGGGGGTGGTGGGAGACATGAGTGGGGGCCTGGTGGAGGGTGCCCCTGCACTGCTGGGGGGTGGGGGTGGTGGGAGACATGGGTGGGGGCCTGGTGGAGGCTGCCCATGGTGGCAGGGGGGTGGGGGTGGTGGGAGACATGAGTGGGGGCCTGGTGGAGGCTGCCCCTGCACTGCTGGGGGGTGGGGGTGGTGGGAGACATGAGTGGGGGCCTGGTGGGGGCTGCCCATGGTGGCAGGGGGGTGGGGGCGGTGGGAGACATGAGTGGGGGCCTGGTGGAGGGTGCCCCTGCACTGCTGGGGGGTGGGGGTGGTGGGAGACATGAGTGGGGGCCTGGTGGAGGCTGCCCCTGCACTGCTGGGGGGTGGGGGTGGTGGGAGACATGAGTGGGGGCCTGGTGGAGGCTGCCCCTGCACTGCTGGGGGGTGGGGGTGGTGGGAGACATGAGTGGGGGCCTGGTGGAGGCTGCCCCTGCACTGCTGGGGGGTGGGGGTGGTGGGAGACATGAGTGGGGGCCTGGTGGAGGGTGCCCCTGCTGGCTGGGGGGTGGGGGTGGTGGGAGACATGAGTGGGGGCCTGGTGGAGGGTGCCCCTGGATGCTGGGGGGTGGGGGTGCAGGGGGACATGAGTGGGGGCCTGGTGGAGGGTGCCCCTGCACTGCTGGGGGGTGGGGGTGGTGGGAGACATGAGTGGGGGCCTGGTGGGGGCTGCCCATGGTGGCAGGGGGGTGGGGGTGGTGGGAGACATGAGTGGGGGCCTGGTGGAGGGTGCCCCTGCACTGCTGGGGGGTGGGGGTGGTGGGAGACATGAGTGGGGGCCTGGTGGAGGGTGCCCCTGGATGCTGGGGGGTGGGGGTGCAGGGGGACATGAGTGGGGGCCTGGTGGAGGGTGCCCCTGGTGGCTGGGGGTGGGGGTGGTGGGAGACATGAGTGGGGGCCTGGTGGAGGCTGCCCCTGCACTGCTGGGGGGTGGGGGTGGTGGGAGACATGAATGGGGGCCTGGTGGAGGGTGCCCCTGGTGGCTGGGGGGTGGGGGTGGTGGGAGACATGGGTGGGGGCCTGGTGGAGGCTGCCCCTGCACTGCTGGGGGGTGGGGGTGGTGGGAGACATGAGTGGGGACCTGGTGGGGGCTGCCCATGGTGGCTGGGGGGTGGGGTGGTGGGAGACATGGGTGGGGGCCTGGTGGAGGCTGCCCCTGCACTGCTGGGGGGTGGGGGTGGTGGGAGACATGAGTGGGGGCCTGGTGGAGGGTGCCCCTGGTGGCTGGGGGGTGGGGGTGGTGGGAGACATGGGTGGGGGCCTGGTGGAGGCTGCCCCTGCACTGCTGGGGGGTGGGGGTGGTGGGAGACATGAGTGGGGGCCTGGTGGGGGCTGCCCATGGTGGCAGGGGGGTGGGGGTGGTGGGAGACATGAGTGGGGGCCTGGTGGAGGGTGCCCCTGGTGGCTGGGGGGTGGGGGTGGTGGGAGACATGAGTGGGGGCCTGGTGGAGGCTGCCCCTGCACTGCTGGTGGGTGGGGGTGGTGGGAGACATGAGTGGGGGCCTGGTGGAGGGTGCCCCTGGTGGCTGGGGGGTGGGGGGGTGGGAGACATGGGTGGGGGCCTGGTGGAGGCTGCCCCTGGTGGCTGGGGGGTGGGGGTGGTGGGAGACATGAGTGGGGGCCTGGTGGAGGCTGCCCCTGCACTGCTGGGGGGTGGGGGTGGTGGTAGACATGAGTGGGGGCCTGGTGGAGGGTGCCCCTGCACTGCTGGGGGGTGGGGGTGGTGGTAGACATGAGTGGGGGCCTGGTGGAGGCTGTCCCTGCACTGCTGGGGGGTGGGGGTGGTGGGAGACATGAGTGGGGGCCTGGTGGAGGGTACTGCTGCACTGCTGGGGGGTGGGGGGGTGGGAGACATGGGTGGGGGCCTGGTAGAGGCTGCCCATGGTGGCAGGGGGGTGGGGGTGGTGGGAGACATGAGTGGGGGCCTGGTGGAGGCTGCCCCTGCACTGCTGGGGGGTGGGGGTGGTGGGAGACATGAGTGGGGGCCTGCTGGGGGCTGCCCATGGTGGCAGGGGGGTGGGGGTGGTGGGAGAGATGAGTGGGGGCCTGGTGAAGGGTGCCCCTGCACTGCTGGGGGGGTGGGGGTGGTGGGAGACATGAGTGGGGGTCTGGTGGAGGCTGCCACTGCACTGCTGGGGGGAGGGGGTGGTGGGAGACATGAGTGAGGGCCTGGTGGAGGCTGCCCCTGCACTGCTGGGGGGTGGGGGTGGTGGGAGACATGAGTGGGGGCCTGGTGGGGGCTGCCCATGGTGGCAGGGGGATGGGGGTGGTGGGAGACATGAGTGGGGGCCTGGTGGAGGGTGCCCCTGCACTGCTGGGGGGGTGGGGGTGGTGGGAGACATGAGTGGGGGTCTGGTGGAGGCTGCCCCTGCACTGCTGGGGGGTGGGGGTGGTGGGAGACATGAGTGGGGGCCTGGTGGAGGCTGCCCCTGCACTGCTGGGGGGTGGGGGTGGTGGGAGACATGAGTGGGGGCCTGGTGGAGGCTGCCCCTGCACTGCTGGGGGGTGGGGGTGGAGGGAGACATGAGTGGGGGCCTGGTGGAGGGTGCCCCTGGATGCTGGGGGGTGTGGGTGCAGGGGGACATGAGTGGGGGCCTAGTGGAGGGTGCCCCTGGTGGCTGGGGGGTGGGGGTGGTGGGAGACATGAGTGGGGGCCTGGTGGAGGCTGCCCCTGCACTGCTGGGGGGTGGGGGTGGTGGGAGACATGAGTGGGGGCCTGGTGGAGGGTGCCCCTGGTGGCTGGGGGGTGGGGGTGGTGGGAGACATGGGTGGGGGCCTGGTGGAGGCTGCCCCTGCACTGCTGGGGGGTGGGGGTGGTGGGAGACATGAGTGGGGGCCTGGTGGAGGGTGCCCCTGGTGGCTGGGGGTGGGGGTGGTGGGAGACATCGGTGGGGGCCTGGTGGAGGCTGCCCCTGCACTGCTGGGGGGTGGGGGTGGTGGGAGACATGAGTCGGGGCCTGGTGGGGGCTGCCTATGGTGGCAGGGGGGTGGGGGTGGTGGGAGACATGAGTGGGGGCTTGGTGGAGGGTGCCCCTGGTGGCTGGGGGGTGGGGGTGGTGGGAGACATGGGTGGGGGCCTGGAGGAAGCTGCCCCTGCACTGCTGGGGGGTGGGGGTGGTGGGAGACATGAGTGGGGGCCTGGTGGAGGGTGCCCCTGGTGGCTGGGGGGTGGGGGGGGTGGGAGACATGGGTGGGGGCCTGGTGGAGGCTGCCCCTGGTGGCTGGGGGGTGGGGGTGGTGGGAGACATGAGTGGGGGCCTGGTCGAGGCTGCCCCTGCACTGCTGGGGGGTGGGGGTGGTGGTAGACATGAGTGGGGGCCTGGTGGAGGGTGCCCCTGCACTGCTGGGGGGTGGGGGTGGTGGTAGACATGAGTGGGGGCCTGGTGGAGGCTGCCCCTGCACTGCTGGGGGGTGGGGGTGGTGGGAGACATGAGTGGGGGCCTGGTGTAGGGTGCCCCTGCACTGCTGGGGGGTGGGGGTGGTGGGAGACATGGGTGGGGGCCTGGTGGAGGCTGCCCATGGTGGCTGGGGGGTTTGGGTGGTGGGAGACATGGTTGGGGGCCGGGTGGAGGGTGCCCCTGCACTGCTGGGGGGTGGGGGTGGTGGGATACATGAGTGGGGGCCTGGTGGAGGGTGCCCCTGCACTGCTGGGGGGTGGGGGTGGTGGGAGACATGGGTGGGGGCCTGGTGGAGGCTGCCCATGGTGGCAGGGGGGTGGGGGTGGTGGGAGACATGAGTGGGGGCCTGGTGGAGGGTGCCCCTGGTGGCTGGGGGGTGGGGGTGGTGGGAGACATGAGTGGGGGCCTGGTGGAGGGTGCCCCTGGTGGCTGGGGGGTTGGGGTGGTGGGAGACATGGGTGGGGGCCTGGTGGAGGGTGCCCCTGCACTGCTGGGGGGTGGGGGCGGTGGGAGACATGAGTGGGGGCCTGGTGGAGGCTGCCCCTGCACTGCTGGGGGGTGGGGGTGGTGGGAGACATGAGTGGGGGCCTGGTGGGGGCTGCCCATGGTGGCAGGGGGTGGGGGTGGTGGGAGACATGAGTGGGGGCCTGGTGGAGGGTGCCCCTGGTGGCTGGGGGGTGGGGGTGGTGGGAGACATGCATTGTTGATCAGTAGTGCAAGGTGACATGTGGGTTGGCTGGGGGGCATGCCCATGGTGGATGGGCTGCCTGCGGGACATGAGCAGGGTTGCAGGGTAGTCCCCCGTGGTGTGGGCTGCCTGCAGGGGCCGTGGAGGTTGTGGAGCGTACACCTGGGAGGACCCACACGGCCAATTCACGTATGGTACTCCCCAGAACCCCTGAAATACACATACCCTGCTGAAATCGCGTGTGGAACTTCCCGCACACCCCTGAAATACACGTACCCTACTCGCACTGGGCCAATCGCGTGTGGAACTTCCCGCGCACCCCTGAAATACACGTACCCTGCTTGCACGGGGCCAATCGCGTGTGGAACTTCCCGCGCACCCCTGCAATACACGTTCCCCGCTTGGCGTTTGCTGTTTGCCAGCCCGGTGAACTTGTCCAGGGTTAGCGCAGCCCTTTGCGATGATTTAGCGATTTTGATGGCTTTTCCTTGCGCGAGGGCGTTCTTGGGGGCGTTACTGGCGCTGCTGCAGGGTCGCTGCGATTCTCTGCGCAACGGCTGGTTTGGAAGCCTAAAATCCATGAATACGCTGTGCGCGGAAATCGGTTTTAGCGCACGTGCCTGGCGCAGTCAATCGCACGCGGACACTCTGCGCCAGCCGCTTGCGACACTTTTCTGCGAAATTCTATGAATTACCCTCTAAATCTGACCCTTGTTATAAGAACACAGTTAGATTTAAAGCTGAATCAAAGCAGGTAATCTGAGATTCTAGCAGATATGATATGATAGGTTATTAATAACGTACTTAATACCCAGAGGTTTCTAAGCACGCACCCAGGGATCGAACCTGTGTTGCTCCGTGTTGTCTTGCTTCCAAGGCGAGCACGTTGCCCCTGAGTTATCCTCCCGAGAAGCCAAAATGCCATGGGATTGGAGCTTTTTACAAGTTCCTCATGTTTACGTTCCATCTCAAGAGAAAGACGCCATTGTTGTACCACAGTCATGCCATGGGGTAGCTAATTTATAGTTCGATCATTAAAACAATGGCTTGCATTTACCGATTCTAAGGGCCTCATTACGAGGAGGGTGGTAAGGGGTTAACGGCGCCGGTAAAGGTGCCGGAGCCGTTAACTCCGTACCACCCCATTACGAGGTCCCCTCGAGGGACCCGCTCTGGACGTCTGGTTTTACCAGACGTCCTTTGAGGGTCCCGCGAAGGGACAAGCATGCTAACAGGCTCGTTGTTAGCATGCTCCCCATGGGGAATGGTCCGGGTCCGGGTTCCCTGAATGGGGAAATACCGGGCCCTCCAAAGTCGGAATGGCCCAGTATTTCCCCACTCAGGGACCACGGACCCGGACCAGAGTTTGGAGGCAGCCATGCCCATGGCTACCTCCAAACTCGTAATGAGGCCCTACGTGTTTTTTTCTGTTTTTAAATGAAAGCCCCAGTACCACTTCGCAGTTAGTCTCTAAAGAAAAAAGATGAGACAAAACCAACTGAGTGAGAGTTGCCTTTGGGTTTGTCCAAGCACTGAGACAGAGCTTCACTGCTTCCAGCTCATCTGCTCAATGTTTCAAACCAAGTATATTGTAGGCAGCAAAAGTAAGCAGAGGTCGGACGAACAAACAATGATTTCAATAATCATTTTTCTTTTATTTGGAGTGCCCTTGTACCCGCTATGACCCACAAACTCAGCCCATAAATAGCATTTGCTTTTGCTCTATAACTTCCCACATCATATTTTACTGGATGAGATTGGAAGGCCTTGTCAAAGCTATGAACACTTCCCAGGGGCTTACGCATTTTAGTTCTCTAGTGTTCAACATGTTTACTGCCACAGCTGTGATGTAGATGTAAGACCCAGATGGTCAATGCATTCATGAACTTGTACTTTGCTACCCCCCAATATCGTTACCGCTCTATCTCTGGCCTACCATTCACTACAGGGGCCCTGGAAACAGTGGTTACCGCACAACTCTCCTCTCTTCTTTTGGAGTGACACAACCTGGTGAGAACCACTAAATTGGGTTCGAGACAACTTTTTAGACAAGGGGCCTCATTACGAGTCCGACGTTAAACGAGGCGGTAAAACCGCCTGGTTAACGCTGGACTCGTATTACCATTCCGCCTCCGTGATTCCCGGAATTACCGGGGCATTACAACCCCGGTTTTCTGGGAATCACGGAGGCGGAATGGTGTAAATCCCCATTCCCATTGAGTCCTATGGGACTCGATGGAAATGGGGATCATGGAAACACCGGCAGCATCTCGTAATGCTGCCGGTATTTCCTCGTCCGCCTGCATGCGGGAGGTGTTAAACCCACCAGGTCAGACCTGGCGGGAACATCACCTCCCGCCTGCAGGGGTCGGACTCAGGCGGTCCGGAAACAACGGTGGCGGCGGGTTTACCGCCACCGTTATTTCCGGACCGCCTGGGTCATAATGAGGCCCAAGGTATTTTGTGTCACCAATGCTACTTGACCTTTCAGTAGCATTCAATAGCATGGGTCACAATGTTTAGCTTGTTTGTCTAGCAACATAAACTGGTATCAGAGGTACAGTGCTCACTTAGTTTTCATCCATTCTCTAAGACCTCACACTTGGAGTCCAACTCAGGACAGTCCTGCCAACAACATGCTTGGATTACCTATCACTGATACCCCGATTATTTACATGGCCCCACTAGCCCATAACATTAACGCCCATATTATAGGCCTCCACATGTATGCAGATGATACCCATCTTCAGGTGAAGTTGGATGAAGAATCATGCAGGGGATCTCTAGCATCTAACACTGCAGCATGCAAACACATTGGTTGTGCTGCAAAAGAGAAACATACCGAGATCTTGGTCATCAGCCTAAATGATCCATCCCTTTTGCCTTTCACCTAGCCCAATCCTCTGGGAGCGCTTACGACGCCCATCCTGAAAGTTTGCAATATGGGAGAGGCCTCTCCTTTGAACCCAAGTGAAAGTGGTCACTGGGAATAGCCTCTATCATCGACCTTTGCTTAAAGTTATCCTGCCCTTTCTTCTGCTGCCAAAGAAATTCACCTTCCACTGGTCACTTCAAAACTGCACAACTGCAATAACATTTACAATAGGATTACGGAGAACATCTACGCAAACTACAAACAGTCCAAACTCAGCTGCTCATATTATATTTGCACTGCCTGTTTGTAATCACATAACACCGCCATGGAAAGTCTGACATTGGATCCCAATAAAGAGGGCAGGCAATTCAAGACCTTCTGTCTGCCCAGAAACGGCCCCATGGTCGCAAATCTGACTACATTCCCAGGCTTTTCTACTCTAGACTTGCCAACGAGGTTTACACTCTTTGGCAGGACAACGCTACATGTTCAAGGTTCCACCATCCAGAACTCCCTTAAAACGCATCTGTGTGTTTAGAAACCTTTCCCAAATTACAGTGGGTTGAGAAGCCCTACTTTTTCAATTGGCATATTGTGATAATTCCTCTTTTACACTTGGCCGGACCTAGTCAAGACATAACTTGCACCTCAGTGAGGCTATCGACCAATCAGATAACTAGCATTGGTTTCAACATCACCTATACAGGTTAACACAGACTCCTCACACTGTAAAGTAGTACTTTTTTCCACACTTCAAGAATACCCTTTGCCAATACACTGCTAACCCTTAATTACTTTATAATCCATCCACCCCTTAGCACGCTTAGGATGCCTCATGGAGGCTCTACAAATATTTTAAATACATAAATAAATAAATAAATAAATAAATAAATAAATAAATAAATAAATAGTCAAACAATACACGACTATGCTGTAGACATCTGAATTCCATCAGTTAGTACAAGAGCTAATCACATAGATCCTTGTTATATTTTTAGTGGTAACGGTAAAATGGTGGCATTTTCAAATACTTTTTTAACCACCCACTGGATATCACATGTGGTTAAAAAATCACCTATTTAGAAAGTAAAATATCTCAGGAAACCCCTCCATTTTTTACCCCCACTAAAGATAAAGATGTGAAATTGTAAAAACCCCATAACATTTGTAAACCCTTTCTCCCTTATGTACTGGGGAGCACAAGTGCCCACCTTCTAAAAAAAATTCCCCTGTTCTGGAATTTAAACAAAATGTAGTGACGGTATGACCTCTTATGGTGAACAATCCATTTGTAGCATCCAAACAAGATTAAGTAAAAGATGAAAGAAAATTAACTTATGCAGACTTTGTGAAAAATGATTTGCAACATTTCTGCAAATTCACATCTGTTACGGCCAAACGAATGGACTTTTTCTAGATAGGTGGAGAATGTATGTTAATGCATACAGTAACAGTAATTACCCATTGGGGTAATGGAGGGTCAAAATCAGTCAAACCTATAATTAGATTGATAACCTCAAGTCAGCTATGCCAGCTGATAGAAAATGATAGTGTGTGTGTGTGTGTGTGTGTGTGCGTGGCTGTGCTCCTCAGTGTGCCTGTGTATCTGTGTGTGAGCTGCTTAGTGTGTGTCTGAGCGAGGCGGATGGGGGCGGATACTTTGTACAGTCAGCAATGTGACGACTGCCATTCATCAGAATCCATGCTTTAGTAGGGGACAATGTTGAAACTGAAATGTTTGTCTTGCTAATATATTCTTCGATATGATAATGTTAAAAAACTGGAAAAATGCAAACATTTTACCACTCCGCTGCTGGGTTATGGGAGTACTACCTATATTGCCTCTTGCGGGAGGCGGGTGGTTCATAACTATGTTAGCTCCAGAGAAAGTTGTGCCTTTTCCACCTGGTGGTTGTCATGTATATACTACCTGATAGTGGACTGCCAATAGTAGCGGATTCCTATACTGCCCCACGTAGGTTAAAGATGGGATCATTTCCTAAAGTGCCTGTTCAGGAGATTATACTTTTACTATAGGTTAGGAAGACTAATGTTCTTTTTTTTAATTTTAATAATTTTTTTTATTAAGGTATGTAGTATACAATCATAAAGTCATAACTTCATAAATATAATGCAGTGAAACCTTTACATTAGTACAGATTAAACAATGGTAAAAGAAAGTGTTCCGAAAGAGCAGTTAATTGAGTACACTGAGTATAATTAGGAGTTGAGCATTTGAGGAACAAATTGTCAATACAATTGAAAACATACGCGAAACAACTATAGCACAGTGTTGTGCAAAACTTAGTGTAGAACCATTTCTGCATTATGATGTCTTAAGTGGGGGGAAGACAAACACAAGACTGACATTTGACAAACACGAAATGTGAGGGGAGGGGGGAAAAAGAGGGGAGGTAGATATTAATGAAGAGAGGCACATTGGCATATATTACAGTAAATATTCAGTTAAGTGATCGGATCAATATTCACATGTAAAGATCTTGGGAGCATCAAAGGAGTATGAGATATTTGAGGATGTCACATTCCGTGCGTGGTTACATTAAAGTGATTCAGATAGCGAATGAAAAATGACCACTTAGCATTAAACTTGGGTATAGAATTAAGATTGTTTGCCATGCACATTTCCATCTTTTGCGTGAGACATATATTGTTCCACCAGCTTCTTATACACAAGGAACGAGAATCTTTCCAATTGGCAGTTATACACTTCTTAGCTAAACAAATAAAAAGATCATAGAGCTTGGATGCACCAGGAGGCAAGCGGGTGGTAATAGCCAGACTACCTAAAAAATTATTCATAAATGAAAGTGGTATGTCAGTGAAAAAAATAGAGTTAAGGTATTTCCACACTTGTTGCCAGAACTTAATACATGGAGAATATCTCACCCCACTCAACTTGACTATACTTTCCACTCTTCCCCACATAATACTCTCTCTCGTCTTGACTATATTTTCTCCACTAAAAACCTTACAGGTACCATTATAGATTCCAAAATAGAAAATATCATTATTTCTGATCATGCCCCTGTTTGTACCTCTTTCAGTCTTTCTGATGTTCGGAAACCGTCATCTCGGTGGAAGCTTAACAATTTTCTTTTACAAGACCCTCAATTCATCCTATCCGTAGAGTCTTTTGTTCAACAATCCTATGCGGATAATCAAGACAGTGACACTTCGGTAGTGAATAATTGGGATGCCTTTAAAGCTGCATTGAGAGGTCACATCATGGCTCACTCTGGAAAAATGAAAGCTCTACGCAAAAAACACGTAGATGACCTTTATTCTCAGCTAACTACAGCCGAACAACATTACTATAGTGTTTCCAACCCTACCAATCTCCACAAAGTACTGACTTTACGCTTCTCAATTAATAAGGAGATCACAAATCTTGCTGCAGGGACAATTCTTAAATACAAAACGAAAATATATCAAACATCCAACTAAGCTGGAAGACTAATGTTCTGCCTGATTGGGGATGTGCCACACCTTTACTTCATACCTATATTGGCAGCCATTACATACTGCCCGAGTGGGTTGTTGTGCAGTGTCTACTGCGGTTGCTAGGGGGAGTTGTAAAGCCTAGACTTATATTGATGATTTCAAAATTGCCAACATGCCAAACAACTCACTTTGTGCTTATGCGCGTTGTCGGTTGTGTTCACACTGAAGCCTTTCTTTAAATAGGCCACCCCTCTGCTTCCCAAGTCTTGGCTTAGCTTCCAAATCCCTGTTTCCGAAGTGCAGCTGTCCACTTGCATTATAATATACACATCTGTGTTTACTTGGGAGCACAACTACTTGTACTTTTTGCACATCCCTGGAGAGAAGAGAGATTGCTGTGCATTATACAAATATTCATTTAAGCCTTATCTGGTGGGTATTACTACTCTCAGATATAATTCTGTGCCACCTACCCATAAATGGCATAAGGAGGTACCAGTGTAGACATGAACTAAATGCCAATTGTGACCTAATATTAAACGGTCTGAATCAGAAGAGGGGTCTATTGAAAGTAAGTTGAATAGGCTAATAACCGCAGCATAGTATTAAAATAGTAAAGATAACATTTCCCATATAAATACCACAGTCAAGATAAAAAAGAGTAGGGACACCCCAAGACTCCACACGTGTGCATTGTAATGAAAGTGGACAGCTACACTTCACAAAGTGTTGGAAGATATGTGGCACATTGACTATTAAATATTAAAGATTTAAAGTCAAAGGGGGCTAATGTATAGTATGTTTGTATAATCCCCACTGAAAAACTTTACTCTAGATATAGGGCCTCATTACGACCCTGGCGGAATGGGTTAAACGGCGCCGTAAAAGGTGCCGGCGCCATTCAACCCGTTCCGCCACATTACGAGGTCCCCTCGCGGGACACGGTAAGCACGCCTGGGAAAACCATCTCATAATGGCCCGTTGTTTGCTCCCTCTCCCATTCCCATTCAGCCCAATGGGGGCTGAAATGGGAATGGGGAAGGACCGTGTCCGGGTCCTTGGAGGGAGGAATTACCGGGCCATCCGAACTCGGAATGGCCCGGTAAGTCCTCATTCCGAGGACCCGGACACGGATGCGATTTCGGCGGCAGCCATGCCGCCAATAGCGGTATGGCTACCGCCGAACTCGTAATGAGGGCCATAGTGTTTTTAAATTAAATAATGCACATGGATGATATAAAAGGAACAATCGAGAAGAAAGATGAGTTGCGAAGCCCCTGTGAAGAAAGTCCTGAGACATAGACAAATGGACAGAAACATATCAGGTCTGGAAGGATTACCAGGTAAAATAGATTGGGATGAGTCATTTATAGGCGTTAGTATCATGATAATGCACATTAAGACATTATGAGGCATCAGTACATTCATGAAACATTATCAGATGTCTACGCAGATGTGTCCTGGGTCGATGAGACTTTCACTGTGCAGGTAACATTTTGTAATAATGAACACCTGTACAATTTCTCCACAGTTACTGCATTACATCAAGACGGTCCACTTCACAAATAACATGGGTGATGAAATGTATTTTGATACCAACGGAAACCCGCCGGCGGTCTTTGATATTTTGAACTGGCAGTCGACCCCCGAAGGCTCCTTCGCGTATGTGACGGTTGGTCAATTTGATTCTAGGGCTCCTTCAGGATTGGAACTAACCCTAAATGAAGAAGCCATCATGTGGAATTCAGGACTGAGGCAGGTAAAAATAGTGGCTGCCCTGAAGGTTTTGCTGTCAGGTAATCGTTTTTCTGTCATTGTGTGTATGTGCTGACTTCTACTAAATATGGGGAGCAAAAAGACAATTGGGTTATGAACTGGAACAATTGCTCCGACCAGCCGAGTCAGATTATAATGGCTGAACAAGTCCAATTCGTCTAGTAATGTGAAAGCAGCACACAGAGTACACCATTTTACAGAGCTGATTAGGAGGGAGCTGAAACTCAAATGCAAATAACTCCCACCTTGCAAACAAGATTTTTGAATAAAAAAATCTCCTGATTCATCTTTAGTGCTTTAAATCGACCAATACAGCTCTATTATTAAAAATCTTGGCAATGGCATAAAAAGTTAATACTTTTAAAACAAAATAAAATGTACACTATACATCATAAAACGAATATAATGCATAATCAAGGATCTAAATATTGTGCATGCAAAGCCCAAGCAGAAGTCAAATACTTCATTAGTCGATCTACACAATTTCCGTCCCTTGTTATTTTTAGCAGCCAATAGGCCGCAACAACAATCCTTATTTGCCACTAAATAAATAACAGTCTTAAATATCATCTCCTTACGGAGATCTATATGAAGCAGATAAAGATAAAGTGCATAACATCTACCACCAAGGTGGTACAGAATGGACATTTATCTAGAGAATGTTTATTCCATTCTGCAACAAGGTAATTACAAGGGATATTTAGATACGAATCCAGTCAAAAAAACATTTTTAAACTCTAAACATTCTAGCGCCACCTTTTATTCGACGATTGTTTGCATAGCTCATTAAAAAAACATTTATCATACGCCTCCCTCAAAGCAAGTTTGTAATTATGACCCAACCGAAGAGGTTCATTCCACAGCTCAGGATGGTCCAACAATATGGCCATATTTTTGATAAATTGAAACCATGGAAGACCTCTTGCAGTGTTCTGATGCAGTGGGTCACTCATTCCCTCCCGGTATATTACAAGTTCACTTGTTTGCAATATACGTAACAAGTATAGTAAGGGTCACAGCTTTATCAGATACTCCAGCCCATACCGGCCAAAGTTTGATTGGTAAATTCGGAGCACTTTTGTGAAGATTAAGGAGCCACTTTAGTAATTTATTTTCTTTAAAACCAAGCTGCGAGTATCTGAATAACCCCACAATTCCACTCCGAATAATGCAGCAGGAACAGCCTGCATTCTATAGATTTCCATAGCTGGGGAAATACTTCTCCATCCATACTGATTGTTGAAGCTAATCACAACCAAACCCTGCGTGGACAGGGTATTTAAGCTTTTCTCTACCTGGCTGCTTCAACTGAAATTATGGCAAACCAATAGCAGCAGATAGGCATAACCCATATAAAATTAATGCGATTTGCGCATGTGATAGTTCTTAGGGGTAAAGATCATGTCTTTAGACTTTGAAATGTACATTTTTAAATCTTTATCCTGGCAGTAAGTCAAAAAAGCAGTCAATTGTTTTTGTAGGCCTACGGGGGTCTTGGAAATTAAAACAGCATAATTGGAAAATAATCAAATACCTAATTTTGACCTCCCAATAGCGAGTTTCTTCCAACTATCAATTAAAGGTCAAACAGAGCGCCCAAAGGGGGGGGCTATTCACCTGGATCCAAACATCTATCGGGGCACTCTGTACTCCCTTACAGTTACCAAGTTCTCCACTTTTTTTGGGGATTAAAATCAAATGGAAAGATAATTGGGTGCTTGACCTTCTTAACGTCTATCTGAAGCAGTCCTCAGAAGCAGTGGGGGCAAAGGAAAATGCTCTTTCATTGAAAATGGAACTTAGCTTTGGCCAAGAACGGCCGTTGGTGGTAGGTGACCTAACATTCCAGTTTGAACCTGATCTTGTTGTTAATAGGGATCAGCTTTCAGAAGATGCATTTTGGGGGGGGAGTCCTGATGTATCCCGTGTTTCCCCCGAGCAGATCTATGCTTTAAGCAGTAATCATCAAGAAAAAAGGTGGTGCTAGAATTTGTAGTTTTAAAGTGTTTTGTTTACTGGAATCTTATCTAGATATCCCTTGTAGGAGTATCGAGAAGACTTGGATGATAATATTTAGATTAGGAATTCTTCCAGTTCAGTAACTTTTTGCACAATGGAATAAAGATTCTCTAGACAAATGACCATTCTGTACCACCTTGGTGGAGGATCTTATGCACTTTATTTGTATCTGCTCCTTAAATATCTCCATAAGGAGATGATATTTAGGACCGTTATTTGTTCAGTGGCAAACAAGGACTGGTGTTGCAGCTGTAAAGGGATGGAAATGTGAGGCGGACAACTTTGTAAAGGTTTCTCAAAAGATGCAATTTAATTAACTTAAAAGGTTGGACAAAAACACCTCACTATCCCGACTGATATCCCTGTCTAAAATAAACTAAAGAAAACACTCTAACAAAAGGATTCTGCTTCACACTTAAACATAGACAACTTAACAAGGCAATATATGGCATTTCACAGCAACACATATAACAGTTAAATTCACATCATAACAACTGTTTCTCCTTCTAATCTGGGTGAATTCCCCTTCACCAGATTGAAGCAGGATTTTGTGCAACAGTTCCAAAAATAGGTAAGGAAATCCTGTATCGTAACAAAGCTTCACTTCAGTTCTCTTTTGCAGTTAACACAACCACAACTCTTGTTTCTGCATTAATCCACAAAAACACTTTAGTGATTCTTCAACTTCTTCTTCAAGACTTTTAACCGGATCCATGTCTTTATATCGAAATGTTATATAGTGAATGATTATGTATTGAAGCTTTTATAACAAACAACTTTATAGTGAATGCACTTTTATTTATGGGAGGGGTGGTTCCCCCCAAAAACCCATTTCCGACCCCTAAAAACTCCATGCAACTGTTTGCCCAAATTATTTAACCCTTTACACAACCCCTGAATGCATTCACTACAACATTTTTTGATATAAAAGATTCAATATATGATCTCTTCAATATAACATTTTCGATATAAACACTGCATACCCTTTTAATGATACCACAGTACTTCAATGGCTTCCACCTAGTTCATACACCAGCCAGGTTTATTGAAACACAGTTCTCTGCTCTGGTGTACGTTCCTGCCAGAACAGATCAAAATATTACAACGTTCTCTGACATGGTGTACTCTCCTGCCAGGCCATAATACACTACTACCTGCAGGTACTTCTATGGTGAAGGTTGAACTCAAACAGGTTAGTAATGTCTTTTGTTCCACAACATCAAATGTAAGAAACACTATAAGGGAAACAAAAACCGCACTGGTGCTGTTAATTATACCTGTGTGACTGCCACACTCTCTGCTGGATATGCCCCACTCCCTCTGAATGTCTTCTTTCAGAAGGGCTGCCTTCCTATCACTCTTGTTTCTCCCCTTTTCCACTAACCAACTGCTGACAAGGTTTCTGTTTTATTTCACAATTTTTTGGCTTTGGCAGTGTGGGCTTAAGCCATTCTCTCTTAGGACCTCCTTTTCATGTGGGCAATAGTTTTTACCAACACTGAAAGTATCAACTGCTTTCTTTTGACTTTGGCAATTCGGGTTCTTTCTTAATTGCCTGGGTATGTTCCTCTTTTAACTTTGGCAATGATGGTTTATCTTTTGTCTTATAGATATTGCCCCTTTTCATTGCTGGCTCTTTTTATGCGACACAATGTCACAATCACACTCTTCTGATTTTATAGTCAGGTTCTTATTTTGCCATCTGTGCCATTTTAAATCAGCCTGGTTGATAATAGAAGAATTAACTTGCTTTCTTTTGGTTCTGAATTCTAAGAGTTTCTTTTTCACTTGTTTTTATTCGTTTATCATGTTTCTATGGTTAAGGCCCCTGGACCTGGCCAGCAGGCAGTTAGGGAGCACTATCTAACAGTGAACTTACCATGTCTGGCGTGCACGTCCGTTCGCCTCGCTTCCTCAAGGTCCTCTGCTTCAGTTTCCCCACAGGGTCCAGGAATCTCTCCTCCAGGATCTTCCACGACTCACATGTGTCACCAGCAGGGCTCTCCTGGCGTACACAACACATCAGGGCTCACCTGGCAGCGGTGCTTGTCAGACAAGGCGGAAAATTATCAAAAAGTGTGCTTTCTGCTGAGTAACCTCTAGAGCTGCATTCCTCAGAGGGAGAGTCGTCACTCCTGATGCTTCCCGCAATGTCAGCTCTGAAATTACAGCCTTGAGCATAAAATACCTTATCAGGACTGGCATCTACTTTATGTCCCATTGTGGTTTCAGCGTTTCTGCTCAAACACAATCTCTGCTTCTGCTGCCACGTGGAGGTAGGAAAACTACTCCACCTTCTACTACTGCTCCTTCTCATGGTCTGCACCTGAGGGGGCTTTGTATACCTCCCAGTCCTCCTCAGGTGTGGGTCATTATTCCTAATTGACTGCAACCTGCACTGCAGTGTTGTGCCTCTGCAGTCCTCTTCTTCTTCCCAGTACTTTGGGAATTATGCAACTTGAAGTCCACAATATGAAATCCAGCTTTCTCAGTAACATTATCATTATCACGTTCACTACTCATCTTATACCTTTTCCCCAAAGTACTATAAGGATTCGATTACTTATTTGACTTTACAGAAGAGTATGGCTTCTCAGGATTTAAATTGGTAATATTTAAAGACTCTTCTTGCTTATTTCTCTGGGACCCATAGGAGCTTTAATTTTTAAGAATGTCAGTGACTTTAATTGAGTTTTTCTGACTTTCAGAACATAACTGCATGTGGTTATCTTCATCTATATTTTGACAGACAGTTTTAGAAAATAAAGCGCTCTCTGACAGCAGGCCATTACATATTTCAGCATTAAGGCTATTCCCTTCCTTGGCAAAGACAAATACTGCATCTCATCCCACAAAGTCTCTTATTTTCCTGGGGCCCTTATCCTCCTCCACCCCCAGAGTTAGGATCAGGAAGCATCTGTCTTTCCCTGACCACCTGGAGGAGACGTTAGGTAGGGGTTTTGTGAGGACTCTGTTGGATTCATCACATACCCTTCCCCTAAAGACCTGACCTCCCGGTCATCAACTTCTCCCGCACATTTAACAGGTTCACCTCTCTTCCTGTCCCAGACTGGATCTTCTGAAAATGTGACTTCTTGAACCCATGAGTTTTGAGGGGACTACAAAGAAGATCTTTTCCCCCTTTGATTATCCAAAGGTTCAATAGATTTAAATGTTATCAGTGCTATTCGAGGGAACTCAGTACTCAAATGTATAGACCTCACTACCCAAGATCACAGGTGTAGGAAGATTAGGTATCACTGCCACCAATACCAATATAGTTTTTCCTAGAATAGTAATGTCAAATTTAGTCAAGGGATGTCCCGCTGCTTGTCCATGAACACAACCTGTATTCTTTTGGCCTATGGGTTGCGATTTTATTGGAAGAACATTTGTTTGGATCACAAAACCTCTGCTCCTGTGTCTAACTGGGCCCATATTGTTTTCCCTTGCAGTACTACTGGGACAAAATAACTATTCTTTTCTCCAGTACAAAGCATAACATCAGATTTCTCAATAGCAATGGTTCTTTTAGACTGTAAAGAGATGGTTCTTTCAGTAGGATGGGTACACACAATGTTGGCACAGGAAAGCTCTGTGTTTGATTTTCCTTTCTTTTCTAATTTCTGTTTTGAGTATAAATTGGAATTTTCCAGTCTATTAGATGGACAATGTTTTGTGGAGTGACCCATTTTCCCACAGAAAAAAACACTCTTGTTCTGGGGATCGATATCGCACAGGGAACCCACATTTCTGCCATGAAAGATCAAGTTCCTTTTCACTTTCCTCTTCTGAAAAAAAGGAGTCTCTAGATCTTCTCCTCTTTGTCAAGGGGAATATTATCTAAAGGAAGAACTAGGTGTTGAATTCCCCGGTTGAGGAGCTCAGCTGTTGTTTCCGCCGTGAGGATGTGGCAGGAGACGGGGGTCCTTCGAGATTTTTGCCTGGTCCTGGAATCCTGTAGATAAGGACGAGCCTCTCCTGAAGCCACCATGCCTGTTCCGAAAATACACTGGCAGAATAACCCCTGGAGAGACCGCCAGATAAGTTCAGGAAAAACCCTCTGACAGAGGGAAATAAACCTGATGTCCTTTGTGAAGTGGAACGGATCCAAGGCTGTTGAAGAGTATGCTGAATCCCAGTTCCAAGATGATTAAAAGGACTATTATCGCCATTGTGAGAAATAAAAGGGTGTCTCACCGACCAATCCCTTGGGATCTGTCATCCAGGTGGCCGGGGCATGGCCCTAGCTATTGGATCCAGACCCCGGGGGTGGACTAGTGCGGGAGGATCGCCTGGATGAGGGATTGCTGGGGAGTGGGGCACCCGGAGGAGAGAACTGGTTCCCATTTTTTCGTAGAACACCCTCATTCCATGTACTATCTAGGAACTTTACCACTCCCCCTTTCCTAAACACACTCTGCTGCACAGACAAAGCGCTTCAGGGAAAGACACACTCACACACAGCCAGTTCGTTTGACATGGCCCAACATCAGGGTCAGGCAGAGTCAGGCACTTAACCTTAATTAATCATACCTGAATCCTGTTGCCTTTCGCCACTGGGATAAAAGGCACAGCATGAGAGCACCCGGAAAGCAATGAATTCGAGAAGGGCAAACGAAGTGAGCAAGACCAGCAGAATGGAAGGGCAGGAAATCCTGGGAAGGCGAAGCGGCCATAGAAGCAGAGCAGACGTGACCAGGAGGTGAATGAAAGGCTGTGGTCCTACCAGCTGCGGGGTGATGCTAACTGCAGAATCCCAAAGGGACAACTCCCTGCTACTGCAGAAGGTGACGGTGGTACCTCCTTCATGTGTAGTGTGGGGACTTGAAAGGAGTCAAGCCGCGCTGGGCCAAAAGCCTTGACTTGATGGAAGGTATTGATAAACTGTATCAGCCGCTGCCGGTGAGTGAAATAGGAGACCGGCTTGTGTTGATACATGAAAAGGACATTAACGTTTGAAGTGCTTGTTGAATTGTCGAGAAACTGTGAGCAAAAGCACATTGTAGCAAGAATGAAGGAATAGTCAGTGTTCATACAAGGTTAAAATCAAGGATACAAGCCAACCCTCGTACAGTCGAAAGTCTTTGACAGAAGGTGAAACGAAGTATAAAGCTAACCTAAGGAATTGTTAGCCTTGTGATGCTAACTAAGAACTGCAGATACCAGAAGGCCTTGGGAGAGGAGGCCGGTATAAACCTTTGCACTCTATCCAGTATTGTGGGTTGCGTGTAGGACGGCAGCTGTGAGAAAGAGAAGTTTTATTGTTGAAAGTAAACGCACTTGCTACAATATAACAGAGTGACACGGCGAAACGCAATCGCCTGTCGGAAGTCTCTGTATTAAACTGGCAAGTACTTTGAAGTGAACGCGTAAAAGATTGCAAAGTAACAAGTGTGATGCTAGCTGTTTGAGGGCTTGCGCCCGATCGATGGAAGTCAGGACTGACTAAAGAGAAAGGTCTGAGCCCAGAGGAGGGGGACCGGAGTGAATCGGTGAAAGTGAACCAAATATTTGTTTAAAAAGACATTAAGAGCTCCTTAGTGCTATAAGCTAGTAGAACTGGTAAAGTTACCTAAACTGTGATTTCACAGCTACAGTGAACCTGACCGAGAGATGCCAAGTAAAAGCAAGGGAAAGTGAATCCCGCATTTTGATAAAGTGACTGAACAGTGGTGTAAAGATGAAGGTGAACCCAATTAAGGGGTATCACAAGAAAGCTGGGCAGGAGGGGAATCCCGCATGGTGAGAGCTTGGGAAAAGTGTTGTGAGGCCAAGCAAAAGACATTGATTCGAGGGATCCTGCCTTTTCTGAAGAAACTGCTTCCTGATGCCTATAGACTCAAGGGGTGCTCACAGTCATGCCACTGTTCTCCCATGTCCTGTGTTGTAACGTGGGGAAGGGAGTACATTAGTTCAGCAGTCCTGAACGACCGAAGGCCTTTTGGCCATTTCAGTTTGCACTATACTCTTTTGTTATACATATTATTGTTCCACACCATTTTGTTATAAAGAGTAAGGATTTGGCAATATGCTCATTAGTATAGGCCATTTTGTTTTGACACAACACCACTAGGACAGCATTTTCTTTACTTTGATGGTCGTAGCTTGCTCCCATCTTAGATTTAGGTTTAGATTAGGCGTTTTTCTCACCCATACACTGTTCAATAAACACCCTTGGATTGTACTCCTTGTGTATGTTGTACTTCTGATAATCATGCCTTCCTTAGACCAATGAATGCTGGGAATACAGTGTAGATGAATTTGAGGAGTAAATCCAAGACAACCAAAGGATGAGTACTGAAGATGTAGAATATGCTTGCCAACAGAGGAGGGGAACAACGTGGTACAGAAAGACCCACAGTATAACAGGGTGGCAGAAGAGAGTGTACAATGACAGCGCCGGAGCTGCAGAGATGTGAAGATCTGCAGAGTGGTAATGAAGGGTAAACATCCACAAGCCCTGGAGCTACAGAATTGCATGTCACGGAGGATACACGGTATAACAAAACAGACTGAGGCAAAAACAGAAACAGAAGGGAAGCCGCCGTGCGGCAACACAGAACGACAGTCAGGAAAGAAGAACAATGCACAGAACAAAGTCAAAGAAAGCAAAACTATCAAACAAGGAGCAAATTACTGGGGGGAGCACTGAGCTAAGATCTTCTCCTAGCATTGAGATGCAAGGGATCGGTCTCTGCAGCGAGTATTAGAAAAGCAGTTACCGGAAGCGGAACTGTCAAATGTTGCAGGAGTACAGGAGCATTGATGTTCCTCATAGGTTCCCAAGTTCTTTCACTGGGAGGATAACCCTTCCATTCAACCAGATAGTATAGGCGACTCCGTCGGTATTTAGAATCGCAGGTCCTAGAAACCTTATACTCCAGTTGATAGTCTGTGGAAAGAACCAGAGGGGGAACAGCAATCTTAGAAGAGTTAGAGTGTCTGTACAGCTTCAGTAATGAGGTATTAAACACTGGATGGATTCTTTTCCATGATGTAGGTAAGGACAAACGATAAGCCACAGGATTGATGACCCGTTGGATAGAGAAGGGTCCATAAAACAGAGGTGAGAATTTGGTGGAACATAGGTGTTTGGGAAGATAATCAGATGAAAGCCACACCAGATCTCCAGTAGAATACAGTGGTCCTGGGGATCATTTCCTGTCGGCAAAGCATTTAGTGGCCTGTTTGACTTTTCCAGGTGTTCTTGGGTTGTTCTGTGTACTATTGGTCAACTGAAGGAACAGTGGATGTTCCAATTTCCATAGAAGGAAAGACGGCTGGGTGAAAAATATTAGTACAATTAAATGGAGAGGTCTTGAGAGAAGAATGAATGGAGTTATTTATGGAAATTCTGCTATAGGTAACGGAATTAGCCAACAATAGTCATGTACTTATGAAGAAAAAAATTGAAGACACTGTTCTAAAGTTTGGTTTATTCTTTCAGTGATTCCATTAGTTTGTGGATGATACCCAGATGCCATGGCTCTTTGAATACTTAGCATTTTGCAGAGTCCAGAATTTCGATACATAATGGGTTCCTCTATCAGAGATGATTGTCGTTGGGGGTCTGTGTAATCGCAATACATTGGTTAAGAAAACCTTTGCCATTTGTGTTGCAGAGGGCAGTTTGGATAGAGGAGAGAAATGTGCCATCCTGGTAGATACATCAATAGTAACCATTATGGTCGTGCAACCCCTTGATGGTGTAAAATCCACTATAGAATCAGTGGCAATTGTTTTCTGGGGTCTATCTGGGAGGTCTGGTTGGTGTAAGTGACCAATCGGTTTCTTGTGAGAGGTCTTGTTCTGAGCACAAACTTGGCAAGTTGTCACATAGTTCCTGACATCATCTGACATTGTTGTCCACCAAATATATCGCTGAAGTGTTGCAAGTATGGTTCTTATGCCTCTATGTCCTGCCGGTGGTGCATCATGATAGAATTTCAAGCCATATCCTGTATTCCTTTTGAGGGTTCATACAACAATTTATCTTTGAAGATCAAATCATCTTTCTTTGTTAACTTCCAGGGATTGTTTTTAAGTGACCGTTGCCAATTAGATAATTTACATGTTTTTTGTTTGTCTATTTCCAGGAATTGATCTGCATAGCAAAGAAAGACTTTGAGCCTCATTACGAGTCCAGCCATAACCCTGTTGCTGCCAGACTCGTAATATTTTACCAGCGCCTGACTTCCCGGTGCCACCTGGAGATTCCAAGTCTGGCATCCCGGTAAGGCAGGCGCCGGTAAAATGTAAGTCCCCATTCCCATAGAGTCCCATAGGTCCCTAACGGCAGCAGCATTTTTAACAGTGCCAACGCTTCCGTGAACGGTCTGCCCACCATGCCTGCTGCGCCCGGCACGGTCAGACCTGTCGGGCACAGCAGCCACAGTTGTTCGAACATGTTCTGGGTGATCATCTTTACAGGTAGAGATCACTAGAATATCATCTAGGTATAATATAATGAACTGAAAAAGAATATCTGAAAATACCATGTCCATGAACCTTTGAAACACTGCTGTGGCATTCATTAACCCAAAGGGCATCACAAGATATTCAAAATGTACGAATGGTGTTCGGAATTCTGTCTTCCACTAGTCTGCAGCCTGGATATGGACCAAGTAGTAGGCCCACTAAGGTGAACTTTGTAGAAGATGACTACTCCCTGTAGAACCTCCAAGATGTCAGTGATAAGGGGTAAGGGTTATTTATATTTTATGGGCACTTGGTTGAGTCCATGATAATCCAGACAGGGACGGAGCTCAGAGGTATCTTCTTTAGGCACAAAAAACAAAGATGTTCCTTCTGGTAACTTGGAGGGTGTTATGAGGCCATTCTTTAGATTTAGGTCAACATATTCATGTACAGCGATCTTCTCAGGGGCGGACAATATAAACATCCTGCCGAATGGAATGATGGCATTCGGGATGGTTTCAATCACACAATCTTCAAGGCGATGTGGAGGTAGTTCTTTTTCTTATGATGAAGAAAAAACATCAATGTACTCGGAGTACTCCTCAGGTATTTGTTGTACATGAGCCAAGGGTTTTAGGTTCTGATGTTCATTGAGCTCAGTAGTATTTAACAGGATCTCATTAGTGTTCTGTAAGCAATGTGTAGTGCTAAATTCGGACCCGACAAAAAGAGTTCCTGCTGTCCAATTGATACACAGATTATGGCAGTGTAAGCCAAGGCACCCCTAGAACAATGCGGTAATGGGTGGCTTGATTATATCAAAATGTAACTGTACTGAATGATGGTCTATAAGAATACCAATATGTTTGATTTCTTCAGTTATTGGACCGGAGGATAAAGGTTGACCGTCTATTCCTTCCACATTCTGTACCATAGAGTTCATCTGGCATGGTATGTTATGTTTTTGGCCCCACTCCTCATCCATAAATAGGCCCATTGCTCCACAATCGACCAAAGCTAAGGCCTCAATGGTTTCTGATTCTGGCAAAAGAATGTAGATCTTGAGAATCACAAGGGAGTTCCTGACTTGAATCTGGTTGTCTGGATACTGGAGCTGATGATTTCCTCCCACTTCCTTGCTCCATTCAGGAACAGGTGCTTGCATTTCCCGATCTGCGAGGTGAAGCTTCTGGGCAGTTCCGAACCAAATGATTTGGTGAGGCACAGTGTAGACTCAATCCCTTTTCAAAATCTTCTGTTCCTCTCTTCTTTTGATAGGGTACCTCGGAGATTACCTAATTGCACAGGTTCTGTGTCATTGGAACCTGAGACACCCGATACTGATGTTGAAGGAACAGCCAAAGATGGAGGAGGAAATCTAGGGAACATGCCCTGTGTCTTCCATCTTTCTGACTTCCGCTACTGAGAGTGAAAGTCTATCTGTAGGGATTTATCGACTAGGTCTTGAAAACTTGGAGGTCGAGGTATTCTGGCCAATTTATCCCTCACATCTTCATGGAGACCTTGTCAAAAAAAAGTGTGAAACACGGCTCTTGGGATCAGTCTGCTTCCTTGGCCAGCTGCTTATATTTGGTTATGTAGGTGAGCATGTCCCGTGATCCCTGTTGGAAATCTAATAGCTTTTCGTGAGCGTAAAAGACTATATCAGGGCAATCAAACATTGCCTTAAAGGCTGCAACAATCCCTGTGTAGTTGTCCAATACCAGGTCTGTTGCCGAAACCGTTGGGGTAGCCCAGGTCAAAGCATTGCCAGTCAGATGAGAAACCAAGAACCCTACTTTTGCTCGGTCCATAGTGAGGCTTAAGGGTAAATTGGATCATACATGTATCCAAAAAGGAATGTGGTTTACTTGGTGCACCATCACATTTTTCAATCACTCTGCCTAGTGCTGGTACTTCCTGGACTAGGGCATTTCTGGTTAGTACCAATTGTCGAAGTGCAGCATTTTATGCCTTCAAATTCTGGACTTCAGAGTTCAATACCTGCATGCCTCTTAATAGCTCCTCCTGCGTTTGTTCCATTCTAGAAGTATCTTTAAGGCATCTCCAATGGTCGGATTCCTCGGTTGAGGAGCTCAACTGTTGTTTACGCCATGAGGATGTAGCAGGAGACGGGGTCCTTTGACATTTTTGTCTGGTCCTGGAATCCTGTTGAGCCTCTCCTCAAGCCAACTTGATGTCCTTTGTGAAGTATAACGGATCGAAGCCTGGTGAAGAGTGTGCTGAATCCCAGTTCCAAGATGAGTGAAAGGACTATTATCTCCAATGAATGCTGAGAATACTTGGTAGCTGAATTTGAGGGGTAAATCCAAGGCAAAAAAAGGATGAGTAGTGAAGATGTAGCATATGGTTGCCAAGAGAGGACGGGAACAACGTGGCACGGAAAGACCAACAGTACAGCAGGGTGACAGAAGAGAGTGTACAAGGACAGCGCTGTAACTGCAGAGATGTCAAGACCCGCAGAGTGGTAATGAAGGGTAAACAGCCACAAGTGCTGGAGCTACAGAATTGCGAGCCACAGAGGATACAAGGTACAACAAAACAGACTCGGGCAAAAATGGAAACAGAAGGGAAGCCGCTGGGCAGCAACACAGAAAAGCAGTCAGGAACTAAGAAAAATGTACAGAACGAAGCCAAGGAAAGGACAATGATCAAACAAGGTGCAAATTACCTGGGGGAGCGCTGAGCCAAGATCTAATCCTAGGGTTGAGGCGCAAGGGATCAGTCTTTGCAGTGAGTATTAGAAAAGCAGTAACCGGAAGCAGAACTGTCAGAGTTGTGAGCTTCCGAAAACTAGACTGCTGCACGGAGCTTCTGGAATCCATGTAAGTAGAAGCCAGGGAATGTCACAAATGTGGAGATAAGCACCACGTAGACCAGAGTGTCCAAGGGCTTCTGATCTTGACACTAGGCTATTTTGGGACTGAGAGACTTGGTAGTTCTCTGTCTCTAAGGTAAAGGAAACCTTTCTAGGTAGTGGGAAGTCATACAAATTGTTACTTTCCTGGTCGGATATTTTTGCTAAAGAGACCTCTACTAACTGTTCATATGTTCTATCACTCTCTAAAGCATACACTGGAATAACTGTCATTTTAAGTGTATTACAATTTCCTGTTTTCCTGGGAAGAGGGATCTCCTGTATTATGGGGGTATCTGGAGATTTTCTCTTTTCCCATATTAGGTTTGTAACTGAGTCCGAGTTTTTCTCTACATCCCCCTTTGAGTAATGCGAAAACATTTCTGGGTCCCACTTCCCACCAAGTTTTTTTCCCAGGCTCCCTTCATCCTACGGTGTAATGTCATTTTGGGACAAAATATCCCATGGGGTTTTGTGCACCAAGAGTCACACCAGCTTGCCCCTCTTAAATTTTATTGGTTTGCATGACAAATTCAAAAGAGCGATTCTTATTTATTTTCCACTGAACCGAAGAGGCAGCACCCTTAACCTCTCCCTTTTTCCCCGAAAAGGTTGTAAATGTTACCCTTCACAAGTTTCCTAGTAGGGAAAATAGTTTGGGTGGTTAGTGGTTGAAAAATGACCCCATCCCAGAATGTGGATAGAAAAGCATGTATATATTTTCTTTCTATTGGTTCCAGCCCGCTGGTAGAAAAAATGACCGGTTTAAACCTTTCCTCAGAAATAAATGGCATGGGTCTGGACCCTTCACTTGGTAGACATGATGTTATTCCCCTTACTCCCAGATGTAGCAATTGTGGAGCTAGTATTTATCATACTTAAGTTGGATCCCTAGTTTGTATCAGCTGATTCCGATCCCATTTCTGACAAAATATATGAGGAGCCAGAAATCTGAGGAAGACAACTTTGTGAAGGTTTTTCAAAAGATGTCATTTTATTATCTGAAAAGGTTGGATAAACAACTCACTATCCATACCGTGATGCAGATTTCCCTGACCAAAATAAACTAAAGGAAACACTCTAACAAAAGTATTCTGTCCCTCACATTTAAACACAAAATATAACCAGGCAATATATGGCAGTTCAACAGCAACAAATACAACAGTTAAATTCACATCATAACAACTGTTTCTCACTCTAATCTTAGGGAATTCGTCTTACCCAGATTAAAGAAGGATTTTGTTCAACAGTTCTAAAAAAAGGGTTATGGAAATCATGGTCGTAATAAAGTTCCACTTCAGTTCTCTTTGGTTCCAACTTGATAACACTAAGTTCCAACTTCATAACCCCAAAGTTCGAACATGATGACACAAGCATCCAACTTGCTTTCAACCAATAATTTACAAGTGTTCAACTAAGTTTTCCTATTTTTGCATGCAACAATATTTTTGAAACCCATTCTGTTCAGCAACTTGGCATATTTCCTTACTTCATTGGATTCAACAAAAATGTCTTTGTCAGGATGTTTCTGTCTCAGCTCACAAAACCACTTGTTTGACAATATTAAACACTTCTGCAGCAGTTCACACAACACTTGTTTCAATGATATAAATTTATCAGGATGATTCTAGATTAACACACCCCAAAATTAATGAGTGATTCTTCAACTTCTTCTTCAAGACTTTTCAGCATACCACAGTACTTCAATGGCTTCCACCTGGTCAATACACCTGCCAGGCTTATTAGGACAAAGTCCTCTGCTCTGGTTTACTCTCCTGCCATAACAGACCAAATACTGCAACGATATTTTAGCTGATGTGCTCTCCTGCAAGGCTAGAATATACTACGACTTGCAAGTACTTCTGTGGAAAAGATTGAACTCAAACAGGTTAGCAATGTCTTTCATTCCACAACATCAAATATAAAAACAATTTCAAGAGAAACAAGAACCAAATTTGTGCTGTTTATTACACCTGTGTGACTGCCACTCTCTCTGCAGGATATGCTCCACTCCCTCTGAACGTCTTCTTTCAGAAGGGCAGGCTTCCTGCCCCTCTTGATTCGCCCCTTTTACACTAACCAACTGCTGATAAGGTTTCTGTTTTAATTTCAAACTTCTTTGGTTTGGCAATGTGGGTTTAAGTCATTCTCTCTTAGGACCTCCTTTACATTGGGCAATATTTTTTACCAAAACTGAAAGTATCAACTGATTTCTTTTGGCTTTGGAAATTCGGGTATTTTCTTAATTGTCTAGGCATGTTTCTCTTTTGACTTTGGCAAGGATGGTTTATCTTTTGTCTTATAGATATTTTCCCTTTTTGTTGCTGGCTCGTATTATACCCCCCAATGTCACAATCACAGTCTTCTGATATGATAGTCAGGTTCTCATTTTGCCATCTGGGCCATTTTAAATCAGCCCAGCTGATAACAGAAGAATTAACTTGCTTTCTATTGGTTCGGTATTCAAAAGGTTTCTTCTTCACTTGTTTTACATCGTTTATCATGTTTATATGATTAAGGCCCCTGGACTTGACCAGTGGGTGGTTACGGAGCGCTCCGGTGTCACTATCTAACAGTGAACTCATCAGGTCTTGCTTGTGCATCCGTTCGCCTCGCTGCCTCCAGGTCCCCTGCTTCAGTTTTCTCACACGGCCCATGAATCTCTCCTCCACAGTCTTCCTTGACTCGCGTCTGTCACCAGCATGGCTCTCTGCGCTCCCACAACATGTCAGTGCTCGCCTGCCACTCGTTCTTTTCAGACAAGGGGGATAGTTATCAAAAGGTGAGCTTTCCTCTGTGCAACCTCTGCAGCTCAGTTCCTCAGAGTGAGAGTCATAATTTCCAATGCTTCCCGCTTCCCGCTTCCCGCTGCGTCAGCTCTGCAATTACGGTCTTGAACATAAAAGACCCTCTCACGACCGGTATCTACTTTACACGCCACCTTGGTCCTAGCGTCTCTGCTCGCACATGACCTCTGCTTCTGCTGTCATGTGGAGGTAGGAAAACTACTCCAGCTTCTACTGCTGCTCTTTTTCATGGCTTGCACATGAGGGGGCTTTTTATGCCTTCCATTCTTCATCAGTTGTGGGTCATTATTCCCAATTGACCGCAACCTGCAGTCTTGGTGCCTCTGGAGGCTTCTTTTTCAATCCAGTTATTTGGGAATTGCGGGACTTGTAGTCCACAATATGAAATTATCATTACCACATTCACTATTCATCTTATAACTATTCCCAAAGTATTATAAGGATTCCATTAATTATTTGACTTTACAGAAGAGTATGGCTTTTTAAGGACTTAAATTGGTAATATTGTTTTTTTTTGTGTTTGATTTAATAACATTTTAAACCTTTACAAAAATGTTCTTCTCAGATTCCTATAAAAACATAACATTTCCAAATAACAAAACTAAAATCAGGTACATAATCAGCATCTTTTGCTATTCTTATCACTTGCCCCAATCAGATTTACAAACTGCCCAGTACTCTTAGTCTTATATAAATTACAGTTTATGCTTACTCCTCCTCCTCTCTTCCCTACCAGTGTCCTGCTTTCCAGTGTTCTAGTTTAGAAAGTTCAGGGCCCTCAGCGTTTCTACCACTGCCGAAGTAAGGAGGATTTCCTGTCCTGATATCATTCTGTCCCAAAAGTGCTCTGATGTGATTCTTTCCACCCCTATGACAAATCTTCTGAATTTGCCTTGCCCCAGACTCAGAGTCCCTTCACATTCCATTAGAAGATGATGGAGGGTCTGGTTCGATGGAGTAGCGCAGATGTTACAAAGCGTAACTGTCTTAGCACTCTGATGTCGCATCACTAAGATTTCGCCTGTAGGCAATAAGTTCAGCCTGATCCTTAAGAATCTATTTCTGGTGTTGAGGTCAGGGTTCTAGAACCAATGAGCAGTTTTTTTCATGTCCTCGTATAGGCACCTTGGCTTGGGGTATATAATCTCTCTATACAGTGAGATTAATTCCCATTCAGCCAGACTCCCTAGCGATTTGAGACCTAATTCAGATTGCAGATTCCAACCTGGGGTGCTTAATGTGAAAGATTAAGGGGCTGATTCATGGAATTATTTGCGCCGAAAAAGTGGGATTTGTGCGCCATTCTGCCCACAAATCCCTGTTTAACAAATGGGGAATTGTGGGCAGAAATGGCGCAGAAATCCCCGTTTTTCAGTGCAAATAATTCCATGACTCAGCCCCTAAAAGAATATCAAGGCTTAATACCACATAATAGAAATACGCCAGTCACGAGTACTAAGGTACAAGTAGACAGAATAGCTGTCTGGCTCTCAACACCCCGCAATGTGTGCAAGCAGACACCATGAGATGAGAGAGTGCTGGACATTTCAAAAACATGAATATTTATACACTTTTCTCACAATCCCGGACACATCTTCCAGCCCCTCTTCGTGTAACACATTTACCTAATGTACATAGCCTTTTCACAAAACTAATACATGTAAACACATCCTTGAATAGCTTGTTTTTTTCTGTTAAACACTTCATATGTTTTTCAAACATTGGACACAAAGGTAACAGTGCTTATTTCATTTACCTATATTTGTCTACCATTTGTTCTTAAGTTTAAAGTCAGCTTAGTTTCAAGGAGAGAAAACAAAGATTTCTGCAAAAGCACATGTTCAGCTATTCATCATTCTGTTTCGCTATTTGAACGGGGAAGACACTGTTGGTACAGATGGCATCTGAATTACTGATTAGCATGGCTCTTGTTTAGCTCCAAGGTTTCCTTAGTGCAGGACAAACAATCCAGTTTAGCAGCTTCAGCATGCTTATCTACGTTGACACAGTACAAAGTTCATTTTGCTCTGCTGGAGCCGAAAACCCAAATTCTAACATGGGACAGAAAACAGGAGTTAATCTAAATTGCGGACACCTTAAAATGGCGGCGTAGTTAGCTTATTTCAGGTTCATTCAAATGCGATTTACAGTGCAATGCGAATGTGCTTAGGCCAATATTCACTATCAGACGTTATTCATGCAAAATATACTTTTACAAATGGTAGATTCAGAGCCTCTTTCCATTTTCTGCATTCAATCTTAGACCAATTTTGATTCCATAGTTGTGGTTTGGCCTCTAGTCCGTAGAGTAAAACTGGAACTACTTTCATGGTGTAGTATTTGATCATAGGCTGGATGGACAATTTGCAGTACTTATTGTTGATTTTGTTCATGTGTGGAACCAATTTCTGCATTTTGTTTAAAATGTCCAACTCCAATCTAGTTGCTGCCGGATTTGCAGAAATCTTATAACCTAAGTATATGAAATCCTCCACCTGTGGAATGACCTGGCCATTCAGCAACCAGTTTTTGAACCTGACTTTTTTCTTTGGGTGCTTGAAGACCAGAATCTTTGAGTTCCCAGGGTTTATAACCAGCCCATTCAGGGTGGCATATTCTCCCAGTTTGACCAGGAGTCTTTGCAGCCCTATCGCCGTCTTGTCCAATAGGACAATGTCATCTGCATAGGCCAGCCAGAATAGTTTTCTCCCATTTATCTCTGGGCTGGCCAGGGCAGATGATTCTAGATAGTCTCCCATATCTGATAGAAATAGGTTGACGATCAGGGGTGCTTCTAGGCACCCTTGCCTTACTCCCCTTTCTACCTGAACTGGAACTGAGAGATGGCCTTGATCATCTAGGCAGACCCTCACAGTAGTGCCGCTGTGTAGCTCCATCAACATTGAGAGCAAAGTATCTGGTATTCCCTTGATCCTGAGCTTAGCCCATAGTTTGGCTCTATCAATCTGATCGAATGCCTTAGATAAATCTTTCCATGCACCGTATACTGGGGATCCCCCTATCCTGTAGCTGATTCACTTGCAAGGGTCGGCCCATTTATCGATGTTGAAAGACCTCGCCTGAAAGCTGTTTAGAAGCGGGACATGACCTCTTTTTGATCCACACAAAGATGGAGGTAATTGAGTAGTAGTTTCATGAAAATGTTACTCTCAATGTCAAGGAGAGCGATAGGACGATAACTTTCCAGAACTGTCCTATCACCCCCCTTGAAGAATGGGATGACGAGAGCTGTTTTCCATGAGGGGGGACATTTCTTTGCCCTCAATATCTCCTCGTACAAATGTTTAGAAGTTTTGACCAAAGTTGATCATCGTTTTTTTGAGGACTTGGTACGTAAGGCCAGCAGCTTTAGATGATGATGATTCAATAATTGCTTCTGCAATTTCTTCCTCCTTACTTGACAGTTTCCAGTCCGAGTTTCGTGGTCTTTCTTCTTCAGCACCTTGTGGTTTCTTAAAGATGGCAGTAAGATGTTGTACCCATTTCTTTTCAGGGACTGGATTACACAGAGAACTATTTGACTGTGAATCCAATTGTCCCATTACTGACCAAAAACTTCTCGAATTGGTTTCTGCTAAGAGTTTTAGCATTACCTTGCCATCTTTTTGTAGTCAAAGCATTTTTTGATTTTTTGACTAATGTTTATAATTGCTACTTATTTCTTTGACTTCTTATTTGTATGCTTCATGGGTTAAATCTAAGAATCTTAGCCTACGTGTGTTTCTTCTTACCTCCCGCTTCTTTACCCATGTGGTTTCATCAAAGTCATGCATGTGTTTTTGTCTAATGTTCGTTTTTGGCATTTTAGGAGGGACCAGGGACCAGATGAAATTAACAAACTTGTCTGGGTGGCATCGATCTTGCAACGAAGAGTGTGGGACATCTTTTAATTCTCTGTTTAGTTCTGTTCCTCCATGCCCCTATTTTATTAATTGCAGTCTTCCTTTTTCTCCAATCAGTGTCTGCTTGTGTATCACCTGGGAGGTTACATATAGATCTATAAAGGACAGCTCTAGACGAGAGTGGTCACTCCCCCCGTCTTGTTTGACCTCCAGATTTGATGCACAGGAGAGAAGGCTCTGGCTAACAAATATATAGTTTAAGATAGATGATGAGTTACCTCTATGCCATGTCATGATAGGGCCCTCTTTACCACCTGAGCTCTCGTTCAGCATTTTTAGATGCCACTCTTCCATAAAGCCCAACCATCGTCGTCTTCTTTTAGATATTTTCTTCATCATTATTGGCTCTGTCACGTTTCTTGTTTGAACACATTCAGCAATTGGTAATATTTAAAGACTCTTCTTCCTTAATTTTCTGGGACTCATAGGGGCTTTTTTATATTCATGATTGTCAGTGACTGCTTGTGGTTATCTTCATCTATATACCGACAGCCAGTTTGAGGAAATAAAAACTCCCTCTGACATCAAGCCATTACACATTCCAGCATTAAGGATATTCCCTTTCTTGAGGAAGACAAATACCATGTCTCATCCCATGAAGTCCTCCTATTTCCCTGGGGTCCTTCTCCTCCCAGGTGATCCTCCCGGCTAACAACCCCCCCACCCCCTTCCAGGGTTAGGATCAGGAAGAGTCTGCCTTTCCTTGGCCACTTGGGAGAAGACTTTAGGTATGGTTTTGTGAGGACTCTATAGGATTCATCACATGGCCTATAGGCTGCTGAAAATAATGAGGGATGAAAATTGTGTAGTTTGACTAATTAAGTATTTAGTCTCTGCTTGGGCTTTGCGCGTGGAATCTTTAAATCCTTGTGTATGAATCTTTTAGTTTTTATGATGTATAATGTACATGTTATCTTGTTTTAAAATTGTAAAATGTAATGGCATTGCCATAATAAAAGATTTTCAACAGTAATCTCTTTATATGTTACGCAATCATGCACTATGTCATCTGGCTTTTCAGGCTCTGCAACGAATGTTGCTGGATTGACAGTGTGGCACCTGACAACGGGAATGGAGGGATTGGACAAAGTGACCTCACAGCCTGATCCTCATTGTGTGCTGAGAGTGTATTTTGATTTCTCTAATACTGCATAAACTGCATGCTCTGCATAGAGAGTGAGCAGACACACCATACTGATGGTATATGATTTCTGTATTGCGAAAGCAGAGGCTGCCAGAGGTTGCTCACATGCGATGTGTCCCAGCAAGACCGGGTCTATGAGCCTACTGTAATAAGTCGAAGGTTTATGTCCCAAGGATGTTCGTTGCGCGAGGACAGCCATCATCATTTGTCCATTTGAATGTGAGAACAAGAAGAATACTTTTTGGTAATGTGGTGTTGCTAATACTGGTGCATAACTGATCACATGTTTAAGTTCCTGAAATGATGGGGCCATCTCATCTGTCCAGACAATGGGTCCCTTTACTTTCTCTGCTTCCTTCAACCCTTACAACAGGTGTTTGGTGTAAGTAGAATATTCAATTATCCATGCTTGACAGTAGTTACATAACCCTAAGAACTTTTGCATCTATTTCACTGTGGCTGGCTCTGGTGTACTGCTGCTGTCCTTTCTGGCGTTACTCTTTTCCCTGCCGATGATATGATCTGTCATAGGTACACAACCTCTTGCTGGCAATACTGCAGCTTCTCTTTGTCTACCATGTAACCCTTTCCTGCCAATTAAGTTAGTAGTTTTACTGAGTCTCTCCTATATTGTTCTTCTGATGGGCTAGAGACCAGAGGATAAGCCACATACCTAATTACTGTGCTCTGCACCTGTAGGTTTCCTAAGTTTATTTGCAATTCTCTGTTAAAAAATACTAGGGGATTCACAGTACCCTTGTGTCAAACCCTCTGGCCCCTATGCGTAAATGCTGTGAGGGGCTGGGACTCAGGGTGTAATGGGATGGAGAAAAATACATTCTTAAGATCCAGTACAGTGAAATGAGTGGCTTTATGTGGGGATATAAGAAAGGAAAGTGGCAGTGTTTGTGGTTACTGGGAATTCTGCCTCTATAATGATATTCAACAGGCAGAGCTCCTGAACCATCCTCCAGGTGACACATTTGCTTTTTAACAGGTTATATAGCCATGTTACATGGTGATTCTGATGGCTGTATTATGCCCTGCTGCCATAAAGCTACAAAAGTGTCATAAATCCCCTCCTCTGCCTATTTTGACATGGGATACTGCTTTACTTAGGGCAACACTGCACCTGGTTTCAATTTGATGCAAACCACCTCTATGACCTTAAACAGCCCTACATGGTGGGGGCTGCTTGTTCATAACTCACTGGGCACCTTCTCTAAATCTCTCTGCATGTGCTGTGGTAATATATTGGCAAGGAGCGTGGTGTGGGGTACTTCTCTGTGCTCTACAATTATCTGGCAAGGTATGGAAATTTCAAATATAATTTCTCCCTCATCCTCTGTGTCTTCCAACAGCCTTTCATCTGACAAATCCCTTAATCTCTGTGTTGGGTCAATGCATAGAACTGTGTGCCATTCAAGATTTTCTTCGTCAAAACTGGACCTGCATTGGCGATCACAGCTTCCAAATATATCTTGATAATGGCACCAGGTGCTCTTTCCTTGGGACAGCTCGTACTTAATCCCTGGCACCCAACCTAACACAGTTGTTACCCCATAAAGGAACAAATCTAGATGGAACAGTATGCCACATGGTGGGTTGTGACTGCAAAGTGCCTGTATTAGTGCTACAATCCTAGCATGGTATGTGTCTCGGGTGGAACACACTATACCTTCCTCTGTGAATGAAGTGGTATTCAGCTTGGCCATAAGGTCCCTTCCCAAGAGGTTGACTGGGGTGTCTCATGAATACAATAAAGATGCTGATATTTCCTGTGTGCCTACAGTAATGGAAAAGTCTTCGGTGAAAGGAACCAATACAATAGCCTAGAGATCCCGGTGTGTCCATTATTTTATCCAACAAAGGAAACCTCCCTTCCCTAGTACAGGACTTGGAAGCCCCCGTGTTGACCAAAAAAGAAAATGGTCAATCGCCTATCTTCACTACCACTCAGGGTTCCTCATCCAGGTCAGCAGTTACTGATAATATTGGGTGTGGGAAGGGATTGCCCCCAAAAATGCTCGCTCCTGTGTAGTGGGTTATCATCCCTCGTGGCAAGGAGTTCTTAGCCAACAGTTGAGCAGGCAACAGCTGCATGTGTTATTGGATGAGATTTGGTGCCAGGGATTGTACTGGCTGTGGATGCCTGGGGCATGGGGAATATGGGGCAAATTGGTGCTGCAGGAATTGGGGTTGTTGGTAAAAGTTGGGCCGATATGGTAGGACTTTAGGGTGGTGTAGCATGGTCGGTCTACTTCTGCATTCTCATGCAAAACGGCCTGTTCTCCTACAGGACCAACACTGCCCCCTAAATCCATGTTTCATGCCCCCAAATGTGCCTCTATTACCTCTCTGAAAGTCCCCTCTTCCCCTCTGGAAAAATCCCATTTCCCTCTTCTATTTATTGTCACTTCTGACCTTTCCTGTATGGGGCTGTGCTCAGGTTGCCCTTCCATGGTGTTGGCTAGTACCGCCCCTTCCATGCTCAACTTAGCCAGTTCCTTCTGCACTAGCTGTGTTTCTACCCTCTGAGTTTGCTCTGTTTTATCCTTATCCTGTTTCTGTCTGCAATAATTTATCATGTGGGCCTATATCTCATGCCATCCCTTTGATTAGATCCCAACCACCGTATTCAAATCAGCTTGCACCTCTGCAATGAGACACTTGCTTAACATGTGATGAAAAACAGTGATATTATTATCCCAAGCCTCTCTCTTCTCTAACTGCCATGTGTCTTGTATCTGCTAGCTATAGATTGCAGGGTCCTCATCTGCCTTCATTGTGCAGGTCAAGATAGAATTTATGCCAGGTCTGTTGGTGTACATGTCTTTCAAAACTTTCCATATTTGTGCTCAACAGATGTTAAACTGAGCGCCATCATGGGTTGTATTGTTCATCATCACTTCCCCATACTCACCCTTTTGCATATCTGTCATGATCCCCACTGGAGGGTTAGGCCAGTCCCTCAATTATGGCAATCCTGCCAGGCCAACCAGGGCATTGGATCAGGTTCCAAACGCCTGTAGATTGGGAGGGTTTGGGTGTGCAGAGTGGCTGGCTGGCGCAGGCAACTGTGCAGTGCATATGATGGCTTGTCCCAACCAAGTAACACGTTAAAGCAGCTAGCGCTTGCTAAATACATTCAACCAGACTGCAAGGTTCTGTTAAGGACTCGCGCCTTGCGCGCTGTTACCATTCACTCACCCTGACACTGTACTCACCTGAAGCATTGCTACTCACCTGAAAACTCATGTGTCACAGCCGGCCTGGACCACAGCAGCCCAGTGAAGTAACTGGACCCTGGTGTTGGAGCCTGCAAGTAGGGATTCCGCGAAACAAGAAGGTCACACAGCCACCCAGTTGCCAGTTCAGCCAGTGACCATCCTCATCACAACAGCCAGGGTGAACATCAATCCCAAAACACTCCAGTCTGCACCGTGTGTCGGGCCAAGGTGCCAGTCGGTGAACTCAGTGGAGACGGAGTGTTTTGGGCCTCTCATCACGCAAACTCACAGGAGGGGAGTTGCATACCCACAGTCAACCGCTGCAGAAGGGCACCCCCGCAAGGACACCTGAAAGTAAGCATTACACTATCACATCAGCCTGCTCTCCTAACAGAGAAGCATATTAACGGTATCCAGTTACATTTTCGAAAAAACACATTTTCGACATGCCAATATCCCGAAACAAAAATGTCGAAATAAAAAATCGGATTTTTTTTATTTTTTATTTTATATGTTTTGTGTTTGTTTCGTTAGTAAAAAAAAGTGTCAATAACAAAAAAAAACAGGGGATTGGGGGAGGAACCTCCCCATTAAAAAAAGAAATAATAAAAAAAATTTGAATTTTTTTTTCAGCATTTTTGTGTCGACAAAATGGCAATTCAAAAATGTGATGTTCGAAAATGTCACTATAAACCGTATAAACCTGTTATATCTCCTACAGCTATGGTGATTCCTACAGTGTGTTCTCTAGGGAATGAATCCACTTGCCAGCTTCCCTGCTGAGGGAGGTAAAGGTGTGCATTAAGTTGTCCTGATCCATGTGGGGCCAAGGTACATAATGAGATCCTCCCGGTCACTTCAGATCTTCACATCCACTTCTGCAGAAACAGAAACTGTGTTCCTCATTTTTTAAATTACGATACTTTCGCTCACTTCTAACCCTTGGCTAGGGCCATTCGACCAAGCCATGATCTAAGCCTGAAGCCCCATGGGGTTACTTCTCCCAGGTCTCTGTCTCCCACCCATCATCATCATCCTCTAATTCTCCATCTGTATATACAGAGTCATAGTCTACACTGTGGTTGTGCTCATTCATATCTTGTGGACACCCTGTAGTCTCCCCTAAATTGGGTGTTTCTTCCTTTGCTGTTATCTGAGGATCTTCAACAGCTTTACAGTCAATTTTAAGAAGAATATGTCCCGCCTTCCATTGGTCTGTGCCTATTGATGCACACTGCCCCTCCCCTTATCCCTCTGCTACTTTTGCCAGCTCCTCTGCCTTCTGTAATGCTGCTTCTAATTGTCGGCGAGCCTTATTCTCAATTTCTAGAATCAATGGGTATCTGATGGTATCCCTTGGTTTCCCTACCATTCCCTTTATATCTTCCGTTGGGGATGAGAACTGGGAGTCAGTGTGTAGAGGAGGAGCCACGTGCCTCTACCAAAAGTCCCACCCCTATTCTGCCCATATGTTGGAAGCCGGAAACTGAGACATGCGCAAGGCCAGTATTGGTATCTATTCCATGAAGAATCCTCGAAACAAGGTATCCATTGAGAATACCCTACATAATGTGCCACCGAAGAAATGACTGTCTCTTGCGGGAGGTCCTTGAAGAAGTGTGAAGCAGTGAAGGCAAGAACCTGGCGACGTCACATGAAGCAGAAATGATGCACCAAAAGCAGATGTCAAAGAAGAAAATATATAAACCTTATAGATTTATTTTATTAATTTATTTATTTATTTGACATTTATAAAGCGCACATAGCCCAGAGGCATCTAGACGCTAAAACCTAAGAGATTGGTTGTAAGAGAGTACTTCAGCAGGTACAGTCAAATTTCAACATATACATTACAGAATACAGAAAAACAGATATACAGAGCAGTCATGACATCTCTGTCGTAGCATAAGTAATTATTAAACATGGCAGGGGTGCTATGGGTACTATGTGCTAGGCATTGCAGACATTGATAAGTAGTTTCAATATAAGGTTAGTTGATTAGGAGCAGACTGTCTCGCCTAGACCTGGTGTCTCAGTGTTGGGAGTCTAGGTTGAAGAGTCTAGTTTTCAGACATGTTTGGAATAACCAGAGGGATGGGTCGTTTCTCAATTGCGGTGGCAATGTGTTCCACAGTTTGGCTGCTACTACCGGGAAGCTGGAAGATTCTGATGACGAAGTAGACAATTAAGTGACATTTCATTTACGGAATGAAGATTACACGTACAAAAGAGCACTGAAGAAAATGTAAGCCGTTTTACAAATGTACAGAAGCTGAAACGCAAGTAGACCAAGTAATCATGAAGTCTGGCTATAGGTAGTGAATGGATTGTAGGTGGTGCTGCCAAAATATATATATGTATATAGAATCTAGATGTTCCACGTCTTGTTTTAAGACATCTAGGACCCCATAAACAGAAGGGCTGAAAGTGTGGCGCAGTAGAAGAAACAGCTGACAACGAAGGAAGAATCGAGAAGGCTTGTCTGGCCCAGTGACAAGGGTTAAGGCAGCCAAGAAACTGATATCTATTCGAGAAGATACAATGAATGTGAGAAAGAAAGACAAGCTCCTATTAAGGTGCAATGGAAAATTACTGGGATCGCCAGGTTTTTTTAATTTAATAGTGTTAAATACGAAAGAAAGAGCTCAAACACAGCCTCCTGTCACATGGTCTAGATGGAAATAGACTTTGGTCAATCTACACCGAGACTTGAAGATAAGACCATGCTCACACTCCCTTCTATTCTCAGGCACAGTGATACTTTACCAGACCAAGTTCAAAGACAATTTGAATGGCAGACAGCAGGAGTGATGATGGATGATGGGCTAATTGGGCGGGTGGACATGGTTAAGCCAACCATCCAAGCACCTCGGGTACCAGATTGCGTACTGCTAGCGAGTGGAATATTCCAGAAGGGTACAAGCGTGGCCAACAAATTGTAGAAGACCACGTAGCAATGAGCTCTATAATTTGAAAACCAATGAAACGTTGTGTATTTGATGACAGTGAATATGACTTGCACTAGGGTTGGGCATAGTTGTCCACCTGACCTTAGAGACCCAATCACAATCCTATCCCCCAAAGAAAGTATACATAGATGTTCCCTGTAGACAAATCACAATCCCAGTTAGGTTTTCTTACTTTGCCACGTAGTATGACGTCAATGATGATGAGTTTTTACTATACATGTGTGTTTTTTCATGCAACACGTTGAGAGACTTGAGCGAACGTCCGTTGATGTCAGCTGTACTCCCTGTTTTAGATAATTGCAAACAAAACTGTTATGGTTTGCCAACTTCCTGAGTCAATGTTATCATCTGCATCCCCATCCATCCCATAATAGTGTTACCTTGCATAAAGGGCCTACGGGTTCAAGTGTATCCTGCGGCAGGCTGTAGGAACCATAAGGGGATGGGCGGCGGCCTGACTGTGCACCTGACTGGATGCCACTTTACCATTCTCAGGCATATCATCTTCCTCTACAAAAAATGTCCATAGATCAAGTATGGGCTGCCTATTTTTCAACTGTTTCCTTTATATGTTGACAACAAATACGTGTGCATATGCTCTATCACATTTGTATCATACATGCCCTCTTTGGACCATAGTTCAAACAATTTACCTACTGTCCCCTGAGCCCATTCTTTGGGATACTTTAAAAAAATGTCCTTATATTGCAGTAATGCTTTACACATATGCTCCAATTGAGTATCCATAATAACACGAGGTTGCAACCTCACTCAAACCAAAAAGAAATCCACAGACACTGGATCAGCTGCGCCTTGTTTCCAAAGCTCGCAACACACCAATAAACCGCCACAAAACACCAAAACCCTAGAACACCTTCACTTGTACAATTGACAAAGAACTCCCTATCCACAAACACCTCTATATGCACAATGTGCTAACAATACCTCACAATTAATTTGTACACAACTATTAGCAATACCTGCAATAAAAACACATTTCTTTACACAATGATATAGATCCTTGCTCTGCCTCCTTAACTCAAGGCGAGGGTACTCAGTCCCCCTTAAATTCCCTTGACTTTTAGAACTGAGGGATAACCTGTCCTTTCTTCACAGAACCATCACCTTATATACAGTGCTGTCTTCCCCTGTTTTAAGAGGAACTTCCCCACATTAATTCATCACAGTTCATCTCTTTATGACATCATATTTCACTGCCTCAGGGGAGATTCAGGGGAGATTCACCTCAACACTTCATTAATGCTTGTGCAATATTGTAAAACATTGTCTTTCGTCATCTAGAGGAGGTTTCCCCCACTATCATCAACTCATAAATTAAAGCAATTCACAAGCAATAATAAAACAAAAAAGCAACAATTCAAAAACACTGTTTCACACAAAATGTGCCCTCACTTACTATGTGTCCTCTGAGTCCCCTCAATGAAATGGGCCCATTAGCTGCCTGCACAGTCTGGCACAGTGCCCACAATCCACAAATCAGACAGACATTTAGAGAACATGGCATCAGCTTATCTATTCCGTTTGTGTGTACATGAACTGCTCCCTGAATGGCAAGCCCAGCGATCCAGGTCATGCGGCCAGGGTCCCTGGCTCAGGTCACCAGATGTTTGACCCCAAATAAATCCAGGAAACAATAACAACATGCACAAATTGCAGAAAGACATATTTTTAATGCGTGCAATTATCGGGCGGGTGATCAATCAGTCTCAACTGACCAAAAGGCTGGGGAATCTCGCCCCATTCACATCGGGCCACTGTTTATATAGCAAAAACCACAACATTACAATATATTCCAGATATTAAGTTAATGCAAATCCCTGTTCTCTTACTGGCTCATGCCATTTACAAACCTAAAGATTGACACACATTATCCTACTCTGATGGTTAGAAAGTTAGACGTGACTTTCTAAATCCATCCCCCTGCAGATGACCTAATAGGACAATTAGTAAAAGTTAAATCACCACCTTGTAGGAACAATATTAGATGCACTAACATCCTTTGGCATTAAACCAGACATCTTGGCATCCGGGACCGTTCTCAGACCTTGCAGCTTCCTCACTGTGAAACATATCTTTGCAACTACCACATTGATGCATGCTACTGTCCCCATTACTCAGCTAGGCCAAGGACTGAAACTGTTAGTTTGCAGGAGGTTCATCTTGCTTGGGAAAGAGAGATGCTTATAGAAATGAACATGTAACAGAGGTCCCACTTTTGAGAAGTAATTCCTTGTATTATTTGTGCTACCAAGCCATTCTGCTATGACTCAGCAGTCCTAGGACTTCACTATAGGGCAGAAGATCCAAAGCCTGATTCAGTATTTTGGCTGTGCTTCAACCGGAGGCCTAGTTTACACCAGAACACATCCTTTGGAACTTATTGTGTTTCCATCTGAGAAATTCTAAAGACATACATTCTTTTTGTTCTGTGTGCCTAAATTCTCTGGGTAAAAGCTTTGTTAGAAAGGATACCACGAACTTCATCGTGAAACAATAGCTAATATGATTAATGCTTGCATTGCCTTGCGATCCAGCCGTGCACTTGACAACTTAAAAAGTTCTCTTGCATGCAGCAGAAATTAGGCCTTATCAAAAATAGCAGAGACATTAAAACAACATGGCAATGTTACCAACATTTAAATGGCAGAAACCTTCACATGTTTTGTATTCTCGCAGCCAGTTTTTCCCTTTACGTTTAGGGATTTGCATATGCATATTAACAGTTGTCTCTGAGAAGCAAAAGATATGCGCTTGGTGCTTGCAATGGTATAGGCTCTCTTGCCTACTCGCGCGGCTCTGACAACCTTACCAGCCTCCACCTCTCCGGTACCCTTGACACCCACTGCCACATCATCTGGGGCCCCCTTGCCCCCTGTAGCCCCTCCTACACTGGCTTCCTTGCCTCTCCTACTGTCCTGGCTCTCTTGCCTACACTCCACTCACCGACATCCTTGTTAGCCTCGGCTCCTCTGCCCCTTCCTACCTCTGTCTCTCAGGCACTCTCGCCGCTCACTAGGGGGACCACTGTCCCCTGTATCCCCCCTCGTAAGTCCTTCAAAAACAGCTATCTGCTCCACATTGCCACGCTTAACTCTCGCTCTGCTGTCAAGCACTCCTCTGATATATGCCACCTCCTTGAATTCCTGGTTCTCGATGTCCTAGCCCTGTCTGAGACATGGTTCAAGGACAGCTCTGTCACAAGTTTTGACACACTTCTCCCTGAAGGCTACAAGATCCTCTCTGTGCCCAGGCCTTACAGACCGGGAGTGGGAGTAGCCCTGATCTTTCCTGAGTGGATCCCTGTTTCCATCATTCCCACTCAAGTCTACTCTTCATTTGAATGTCTGGTCTTTAGGCTCTCTCTCTCTCCCCTGTCTCTTCTCTCTGAATGGGCTGACCTAGCCTCTTCTCTTCTTTCCTCCTCCTCCTGCCTCCTCCTTCTGGGTGAATTCAGCATCCATCTTGATACTCCTGACTCCTCAGGTCCCTTCCGCAACCTATGCGACGCTCTTTCTCTCTCCATTTTACCTTCGGGCCCAACGCACACTGCTGGCCATACCCAGAGAAGTGCTTCCAGTGGAATTTACCACCCAGTTTCTGCTTGGAGAAGCAAATCGCCTGTAGAGAATTGGAGGTAGGTTGAGCAGAGAGCTCGGGAAGGAAGGTACTTAGGAAGAGAGCATTGGAGATAGTGTGAGCCTGGCCCCAGAAAGCCTTGTGGACGATGCAGAGGCCCTTGAACTTGATCCTTGAAGCCACCGGGAGCCAGTGTAGGGATTTCAGAGCCAGAGAGATGCAGTCTCTGGGCTTGAGGCCAAGGATAAGTCCTGCAGACCTGTTTTGGTAGAGTTGCAGAGGGTGGAGGGTAGAGTTAGCTAGATAGATAGATAGATAGATAGATAGATAGATAGATAGATAGATAGATAGATAGATAGATAGAGAGAACCAGGGCACTGGAGACAGTGAGCTTCTGGGAGAAGGTGAGAAAAGGTAGAAGGAGAGAGTGGAGTCGAAGATGACCCTGAGGTTTTTTGTCTCACAAGAGGGTGAGGGCGCAGGGCCAAGGGAGACCAGCCCAAGTAAAAGGGGAAAAGCGAGAGCAGGAGTCCCGATGAGCAGTATCTCTATCTTACTGGCATTAAGGCAGAGATCATTAGAGGCGCACCATGCCTGAATAGCGGAAAGACAGTTAGGGATGTGCGAGGAGGAGGAGGGGGCTGCGGGTAGCCTAAAAGAGAGTTGCATTCCATCCGCATAACACGGAAAGTTAGAGGAAAAAGTAGAGACCAGTCAGGCCAAGGGAGCCAGATAGATATTGAAAAACCAGGGCGAAAGATTAGATCCCTGGGGTACACCACATGTAGAGAGTGTGATGGAGGAGAGGAAAGACCCAAGTTCAACCTGGGTGGGTTGGTCCAAGAGAAAAGAAGATAGCCACGCCAGAGCCTGATCCGTGATGCCCAGGGTATCTCAGAGATGGGTGATCAGGATGTTGTGGTTCACTGTGTCAAAGGCAGAAGAAAGGTCAAGGAGGATGAGGACAGAAGGAGACTTAGAGTCAAGGTTAGATGTCAAGTCTTCATGGGTGTTCAGGAGAGTAGTTTCCATGCCTCTGGTTAGTGTGAAACCAGACTGATGGTCATGGAGACAACCAACAGATTCAGTGTGGAGGGTTAGTTGGGAGATTTCTCCAGAGGTTTTCCCAGGAAAAGAGTAATAGAAATTGGGTGATAGTTTGCCGGGATGGAGGGGTGGACAGAAGCAGAGGCGTTGCTAGGGGGGGGCTAAGGGGGCTATAGCCCCGGGTCTTTTGGTTGTAGCCCCGGATAGAAGATCAGGGGTTATAACCAAAAGGCTAGCACCGAGCACAAATGGAAGTATAATATAAATCATTGGTGCGCCGTACCACTGGTTTGTATTTTACAGAGTGTACCTTTAGTTCAAAGACTCAAGAAAAGTGTCCACAAGCTTTTTCTTTCTTCCAAGCCAAATATAGAAATCAGCTCGTACCGGGCATTCCAGCACTGCCAATTTCCGAAGTCACTGCCAAGCATAGACACACCCAGAGAGTCCGTGCATCCTGAGCAACTTAATCACCTTGAAAACACATTTGTTTTATCAGCAGCAGAGCCTTTCATATGCACGATGACACATTTCCAACTGAAAGACCTCGCAAAGCTGCAGTTGCATTGCAAATCTATGATAGTTAAAGTGAGCAACACAAAGCACCCATTTAAAGATTTGTGTACATACATGCAAAACAATAAAGTTCCTGCACGTCACTAATCAAATGTTCTCAACATCATCAGAGCTGGCGGTTTGTCACACAGAATCTCTAGATCTATCTGTGTTTAATATTATTTATTTAATGCATGTCTTAAATCGCTGAAAGTACAGTGGGGTTAGGTAGATTTTCAGGTTTGCATTATCTTCCATTCTGGGGCTTATAGTTTAGCATTCAGGATGTGAAAATTAAAGCCAGAATGATATTCTTGTGGCTTAATGTGTTGCTATAAGGATTTACATTTTGTCATGTTGCTTGACTATGCAATTTGTGTATTTTGTAAGCTCTGAAAGACAGTATTAGTGTAGGCCTCGAAATATACTACGTGTACCAGGTAAAACTTAAAGTATCTGCTCAAATTTACAGAGTGTTTCAAAATCCCTGTTTCATGATTTAGCCAATGTGTGTGATCCTGGTCAGTTATTTAATCAATACAAGGGGCCTGGGGGGATCTGGGAAACTCTTACTGATGAGGCCCAACAAGGCTGAAACACGTGTATGGAGTTGCTGTTGGTACTCTTGTTCAGAGAGGAATTGCTATAGCATTTCGGTGCTGGACTGCCCATGTGGGTGGGACAAAGACTGATATGCAAATGGATATTTCCCATCTGTGAAAGGTACAGTGAGCAAAACGCATGTGTTGCAAACTCTCATCTCAGAACAGGTTATCATGCCATGTTCTTTCTGGAGAGGAGTGCCAGCTACCTTTTTTGAAATATTTGCAAGGAACTTGGGGTTGGTCACCCTAAGTTACCTGGGGCAACCAGACGTGGACTCCCTGCTCACTGTGCTCAGAGAGGCAGAGCTTCACCTCACTGATGAGGCCCAACAAGGCTGGAACACGTGTATGGGGTTGCTGTTGGTACTCTTGTTCTGAGAGGAATTGCCATAGCATTTCAGTGCTGGACTGCCCATGTGGTTGGGGCAAAGACTGATATGCAAATGGATATTTCCCATCTGTGAAAGGTACAGTGAGCAAAAAGCGTGTGCTGCTAACTCTCATCTCAGAACAGGTTATCATGCCATGTTCTTTCTGGAGAGGAGCACCAGCTACCTTTTTTGAAATATTTGCAAGGAACTTGGGGTTGGTCACCCTAAGTTACTAGGGGGCAACCAGATGTGGACTCCCTGCTCACTGTGCTCAGAGAGGCGCAGCTTCAGCTCACTGATGAGGCCCAACAAGGCTGAAACACGGGCACGGGGTTGCTGTTGGTACTCTTGTTCAGAGAGGAATTGCCATAGCATTTTGTTGCTGGACTGCCCATGTGGGTGGGACAAAGACTGATATGCAAATTGTCATGCCCTCCATCTGACCCACCAGTGATCCCAGTTCCCCCTCGGCCCGGATTCACCCCCCACTTACCCTCCAGGGCTCACTTTGGCGGTCCAGACCGGCTCGCACACAGCTACAGCAGCAGCTTCACGCTACTACTCCACAGTCACGACTGCGACCATTTCTTCATTGGCAGCTGCCGTGGAGATTAAGCCATCAAAAGATCAGGTTCGCTTCTTTGCATCGTGCTGCTGGCGCTATCCGATCGCGTGACCTAAACTTGCGGTCATGTGACCGGAACTCGTGATCACGTGACCTGGATTCACGATCACGTGATCAGGAATCAAACGGTACTTAAGCAGTGGAGTACTTCAGTACCGTGCTTCACAGCTGTTTTCTCGGAGACCCTGTTTGGCCTGCGTTTTGTCACCTTGTGTTTCGTTTGATCTTGGACCTGGCTAACTCTTCTTGGAACTCTTTTGGATCACGTTATATCTGTGTTTTTGGCTTGGACTGATACTCTTGGCTCTTGACCTCGGACCGTTGTCACGGACTTCTCTTTGGATCCCGCTCTTCATTGTTTCGTCAGCTTGGACTGCTAAACTTGGCTCTAGACCCTGGATTGTTGTCACAGACTTCTTGTGGATTACCCCTCTCCAAAGAATCTGGAACACTGTATGAACTACGCCTCATCACCACCCTTACCTGCAATTTGGTTCAGTCCAGTTTACAGGTCTTCTTCAGGTGGGGTCTGGTGTGACTACCAGTAAGTGCCTCCTACCCGGGACCATTTGCCATCTTGAGCCCCGGAATCCCTTCTGCTACCAATTCCTGGTAAGATCCTTCCTGTTTATTGGTTACCCGTGCCTTACCCTACTTGCTTGGTACTTAACACTGCTTTCCTTCACAGCTTCCGTGGGGCTTCCAGTACTTTGCGGTCCCGGATTCTTCTCCACCTGTGGCCTCAAAGGTTGTATAGGGAGTGAATTTATCATTCTCCGTGTGCGGCACTTGGGGACGGAGGTCTCACATATCTGCACGACATTCAAGTTACAACAGTCTGTGAAGCCTTGTCGTGTCAGGTATGGAGGGTACCGCGGAGGACCCCATGGCTGCTATAATCCAAGCAATCACAGTATTACGGGCCGACATGGTCGCTGCCAACACAGCAATCCACCAACGCCTTGATTTGTTGCAGAGTGCCCAACATCCCTTGCCTGCGGACCCAGAGCTTGGAGACGCCGCTCCAGTTCCTGTGCCACCTCCTCCTATAATCCCGGCTCCTACTGCCTCCTCGACCGTCCCCGTTGTTCTTCCGTCTCCTTTTCCATTGGCAGCCCCAGAAAGGTTCCATGGAGACCCCAGAAAGTTCAGGACTTTCCTAAATCAATGCAAACTACATTATCTATGCCGGCCTCTTGCTTTCCCAGATCCCACCACTAAGGCGGCCTTCACCCTGTCACACCTAGCAGGTACAGCTGCGGCATGGGCAAACCCCCTATTAGAAAATGACCACCCCGCTCTCTATGATTTCGACCAACTGGTATCAGAGATGTCACGAGTATTTGACACTAGGTCTAAGGCGCAGTCTCATGATTTAGAGTTACTCGAGCTTACCCAGGGTAGGGGGTCCCTCATTGATTACATCACCCGATTTAACCAACTGGCGGCCGAAACATCATGGCCAGAAAGTAAGAAGGCAGTGGTCTTCTACAGAGGATTAAGTAATCCCATGAAGGATGCATTAGCTGTGGTCCCGTCCCTGCCCGTCCAATTCCCGGCCCTTGTGGATCTGACCCTTCAAGTTGACGCACAACGTTCTGAATGGAGAGCTGAAGCTGGATTTTCCCATTCCACAGGTCCTGCCATATCTTCGTCCACCTCAGACACCATAGGGGAGCCTATGCAGATTGGAGGTATCAGGAGCCCCATCACGTCTAGGGAGAGGGAACGTAGAAGAGCAGAGAATGCTTGTTTTTACTGCGGGTTGGGTGGCCACTTCGTGAAAGAATGTCCCCGAAGACCGAAACCCAGGAACCAGGTTTTTCACACAGCTCGACCCTAGACACGGGGGGAGGGTCGAGCTCCCTATGTTCCTCCCCGGATCCAATCCCGATGTTCGGTAGAATTAGACCCATCCGAGTACAAGCCACTTTGCAGCCCACACCTGGCATCACCCATCCTGTAGTTATCACCCTTGATTCAGGGGCCTCCGGGAACTACATTGATATCACTTTAGCCCGAGCCTTAAACCTGCCCCTGGTTAACAAAAATCGACCCGAACTGGTACAAGCAGTTGATGGGACGGAACTCGCGTCTGGACCCATCAGACAACAAACAGCACCACTCATACTGACGAGCCAGTCCGTTCACAAGGAAACCATACACTTCGACTTGATAGCCATGCCCTAGTTCGATGTTATACTAGGAATGCCATGGTTGCGGGATCACAATCCACACATTGATTGGGGTTTGGGTCACGTGCATTTTGAATCCGAACTATGTCAGAACTTTTGTCTCCCCATGAATGGAGAGGAGAACACGCCTGCATCAGCGTTGGGCGCTATTGCCCGGCTCAGTATCACAGAAAACAGGGCGTCCTCTGATCCGCATGTGGTGGGTTTAGTCAACGCAAACATCCCTGCGGAGTACCAGGACTATGCTCCGGTATTCGATCAAGGCTCTTCTGAAACCCTACCTCCACACCGTCCCTATGATTGCCCGATTGATCTGAACCCCGGGGCTTCCATACCCTCAGGTCGTATCTACTCCCTGTCACAGTCTGAAGATCAAGCCCTCAAAGAATACATAGACAAGTCTTTGCGCCTAGGTCACATACGCCCCTCCACGTCTTCAGCTGCCAGCCCGATCTTTTTCGTGCCCAAAAAAGAAGGCGATCTACGTCCGTGTGTGGACTACCGCAGGCTCAATGCCGTTACCAATAAGACTCGGTACCCGATACCTCTTATCACTCCGCTATTGGACCGATTGACACACGCCTCTATCTACTCCAAGTTGGATTTGAGAGGTGCCTACAACCTTGTCCGCATTCGTAAGGGGGACGAATGCAAGACCGCATTCTGTACACGATACGGCCTTTTTGAATACTTGGTAATGCCTTTCGGACTATGCAACGCCCCAGCCACCTTCCAACACTTTATGAATGATGTGTTCTATGACATTTTGGACATCTACGTGGTTGTGTATCTTGACGATATCCTCATCTTTTCCCATACCCTAGAAGAACATGTGCAGCATGTTCGAGAAGTATTGTCCGGCTACAAAAACACTCGCTCTATGCGAAACCTGAGAAATGCCAATTTCATGTGACCAATATCGAGTTCCTGGGGTTCAACATCACTCCCGGTGGCTGGGCGATGAATTATTCCAAGGTTAGAGCGATTCTAGAATGGCCGACCCCGCAGACCCTGAAGGCATTACAGTCGTTTCTTGGTTTCGCCAACTTCTACCGGCGTTTTATCGCTGGCTTCTCCTCCATTGTATCACCTCTCACCTCCCTCACTAGTCCACATGTTCCTTTCAAATGGCTGGAGATACATCAGCAGGCTTTTGAGAATCTAAAAAATGCCTTCACCACTGCCCCTGTACTCCAGCATCCTGACCCTGACCTACCTTTTATTGTCGAGGCGGATGCCTCCTCTTTTGCGTTAGGGGCAGTCTTGTCACAAGTATGTTCCGCTACAGGACATCTACACCCTGTGGCCTTCCATTCCCACAAATTCAACTCTGCAGAAGTCCACTATACTGTTACTGAGAAGGAGCTTCTGGCAGTGATGGACGCTTTTCGCACTTGGCGTCACCATCTGTTGGGGGCCAAACACAAGATCACTGTGTTTACAGATCACCGGAATCTACAGGACCTGGCCTCCCTGAAATGTGTGAACAGCAGGCAGGTCAGTTGGCACTTGTTTTTTGCAGCCTTCGACTTTCAAATTAAACACCGTTCTGGTCTGACGCACGGTAAAGCCGATGCCTTGTCTCGTTCCCCCGGGGGGGTTTCGCTACCTATCTTTCCCGACACTCTCTTGTCTCATGAGAACGTTGTATGCACATGTACACCTTCGTTAGCATTGCTGGACGCAATCCGTACTTGGGTCCAGCAGCATCCCGAGCAGCTGTACGAATGGGACCCAGTGTACTATGACGGGTTGCCATATGTACAGAACCGCCTAGTTCTACCCACCACTGATACCAGAAACCTGGCTTTGGAGTGGTCTCATGACGCACCCTTCAACAGCCATCCAGGCCAGGCCCGTACCCTGGATCTATTGAAACGCTGGTGTTGGTGGCCATCCATGAAACGTGACGTTATCTGCTATGTCAACACATGCGCAGTCTGTGCCCAAAGTAAACACCGCAGGGGTCGTCCACTTGGCCTCTTGCAACCATTACCTATTCCACCCAAGCCCTGGCATACAGTGACCATGGATTTTGTGACTGATTTACCTAGGGTCCAGGGTTACGACACAATCTGGGTGGTGGTTGATACTTTCACTAAAATGGCCCGTTTCATTCCCTGCCGGGGTATTCCCTCTGCACCTATGTTGGCCAAGTTGTTCTTTGAAGGTGTCTTCTGTCTCTTTGGTCTGCCTTCTGTGCTCATTTCTGATAGGGGGTCCCAGTTTACATCCCGGTTCTGGCGTGCCTTAACCAGGTTGCTTGGTATTGATATACGGTTCTCCTCGGCGTACCATCCCGAGACCGACGGTCAAACTGAGAGAACAAACCAATCCATGGAACAATACCTGCGTTGTTTGACGCTGCAACAACAAGCAACATGGTTGCAGGTCGTCCACTTTGCCGAATTTGCCTATAATAATGCTATACATTCCTCCACTGGTTCTTCCCCTTTTTTCACTTTGTATGGTCAACACCCCCGTGTCCTCCCGGTTCCTGATTCTTCTTCCTCTGTCAACCCAGCCGCAGCTGCCTGTGTTAGAGATATGTCCTCTATCCATGCCCAGACCGTGGTTCACCTCCAGGAGGCCCAGTCATCCATGAAAGCTTTCGCTGACTCGAAACGTAGTCCTGCCCCGCCATATGCGGTAGGTTCCCGGGTCTGGCTGTCCACCCGACATCTCCATTTGGCGGGTTGTCGGAAGCTTCTGCCTCGTTTTGTGGGCCCTTATGTGGTTTCCCGAGTCATTAGTCCAGTGGCCTACCGCCTTGTGCTCCCGTCTTCTTGGCGGATTCACCCTGTTTTCCACACGTCTCTTCTCAAACCTTGTCCTGCCTCCTCCCGCCTCCGTTCCCCGGTTGCCCCTGTGTCCCTGGATGCCCCTGATGTCTTTGAGGTTTCCGCTATTCTAGGTTCCCGCCTCCTTAGGGGCAAGCTACAGTACCTGGTAGACTGGTTGGGCTACCGTCCGGAGGAGCGGTCTTGGGTCTCGGCTTCGGATGTCCAGGCCCCCCGGTTGGTTGCTCAGTTCCATCGGGAGCATCCTTCCTGCCCATGCGGTCGTGGGCCTTTGCGGGGGGGCTCTGTCATGCCCTCCATCCGACCCACCAGTGATCCCAGTTCCCCCTCGGCCCGGATTCACCCCCCACTTACCCTCCGGGGCTCACTTTGGCGGTCCAGACCGGCTCGCACACAGCTACAGCAGCAGCTTCACGCTACTACTCCACAGTCACGACTGCGACCATTTCTTCATTGGCAGCTGCCGTGGAGATTAAGCCATCAAAAGATCAGGTTTGCTTCTTTGCGTCGTGCTGCTGGCGCTATCCGATCGCGTGACCTAAACTTGCGGTCATGTGACCGGAACTCGCGATCACGTGACCTGGATTCACGATCACGTGATCAGGAATGAAACGGTACTTAAGCAGTGGAGTACTTCAGTACCGCGCTTCACAGCTGTTTTCTCGGAGACCCTGTTTGGCCTGCGTTTTGTCACCTTGTGTTTCGTTTGATCTTGGACCCGGCTAACTCTTCTTGGAACTCTTTTGGGTCACGTTATATCTGTGTTTTTGGCTTGGACTGATACTCTTGGCTCTTGACCTCGGACCGTTGTCACGGACTTCTCTTTGGATCCCGCTCTTCATTGTTTCGTCAGCTTGGACTGCTACACTTGCTCTAGACCCTGGATTGTTGTCACGGACTTCTTGTGGATTACCCCTCTCCAAAGAATCTGGAACACTGTATGAACTACGCCTCATTACCACCCTTACCTGCAATTTGGTTCAGTCCAGTTTACAGGTCTTCTTCAGGTGGGGTCTGGTGTGACTACCAGTAAGTGCCTCCTACCCGGGACCATTTGCCATCTTGAGCCCCGGAATCCCTTCTGCTACCAATTCCTGGTAAGATCCTTCCTGTTTATTGGTTACCCGTGCCTTACCCTGCTTGCTTGGTACTTAACACTGCTTTCCTTTACAGCTTCCGTGGGGCTTCCAGTACTTCGCGGTCCCGGATTCTTCTCCACCTGTGGCCTCAAAGGTTGTATAGGGAGTGAATTTATCATTCTCCGTGTGCGGCACTTGGGGACGGAGGTCTCACATATCTGCACGACATTCAAGTTACAACACAAATGGATATTTCCCATCTGTGAAAGCGACAGTGAGCAAAAAGTGTGTGCTGCAAACTCTCATCTCAGAACAGGGTATCATGCCATGTTCTTTCTGGAGAGGAGCGCGAGCTACCTTTTTTGAAATATTTGCAAGGAACTTGGAGTTGGTCACCCTAAGTTACCTGGGGGCAACCAGACGTGGACTCCCTGCTCACTGTGCTCAGAGAGGCGCAGCTTCACCTCACTGATGAGGCCCAACAAGGCTGAAACACGTGTATGGGGTTGCTGTTGGTACTCTTGTTCAGAGAGGAATTGCCATAGCAATTCAGTGCTGGACTGCCCAGGTGGGTGGGACAAAGACTGATATGCAAATGGATATTTCCCATCTGTGAAAGGTACAGTGAGCAAAAAGCGTGTGCTGCAAACTCTCATCTCAGAACAGGTTATCATGCCATGTTCTTTCTGGAGAGGAGCGCCAGCTACCTTTTTTGAAATATTTGCAAGGAACTTGGGGTTGGTCACCCTAAGTTACCTGGGGGCAACCAGACGTGGACTCCCTGCTCACTGTGCTCAGAGAGGCGCAGCTTCACCTCACTGATGAGGCCCAACAAGGCTGAAACACGTGTATGGAGTTGCTGTTGGTACTATTGTTCAGAGAGGAATTGCCATAGCATTTCGGTGCTGGACTGCCCATGTGGGTGGGACAAAGACTGATATGCAAATGGTTATTTCCCATCTGTGAAAGGTACAGTGAGCAAAAAGCGTGTGCTGCAAACTCTCATCTCAGAACAGGCTATCATGCCATGTTTTTTCTGGCGAGGCGCGCCAACTACCTTTTTTGAGTTATTTAATCAATGTTTGCAGTTACGTCAGTGTGTGGGGTCCTTATTGCAAACTTAATCACACTATTTGAAAAATAAGACACCCTTGCAATGGGACAGATTCAATGAATAGGAAGAAAATAGTGTACATTCATGCTTCTCTGTTAGTGGACCCCAAAGCTGTCACCTAGAATGTAATTATTGGTACACTGGCCCTCTCTCTGTCCAATAGTCTCAGCAGTAAGTCAGTCCACTACACTAATTTCTTTGGTACACTAACTGTGGCAAAGCCAACAATCTTCTCCCCTGTTGCTGACAGTCGCAGATGTTGATTGGGCCGTGTAGAGTACTACCCCACAGAAGAACGAGTGAACCTTGTTGCTATGTCCTGTTATGCTATTTTATTGCATCTTTTATAGCACACCTGCTGTCATTTTCTCACTTTCTAGGATCTTCATGATCTGAAAAGCAGTGGGGTAGGAGACTAGTGCAGTAGCGCAGTACCGGGACAAGATTGCTTGCTACAATGTTGATGTGTGCAGATCTGAAGAAGTGGCTATATGTGGTGTAAGTTTTAGATATTTTGTGAGCTATCTGGAGGAGTAGTTCATGTTTACTACAGGTTGATAAGGTACTCGTTTGTGTAGTTGTCCGTGGGGCCGTCAGAGTGGTGCTTAAGGAGTGTGGGAAGTTATGTTGCTGTATCTGTGGTGGATTAGTTTGGTGCTCAGGGAAATTTAGTGCATATATGTGCATTCAAATTGTGTATCTGCCATTATGTAACCTGTGTTTTTTCGGCACACAGGTTGTGTGCCACAATGTATTTTCATTTAGGGTGGGAGGTAGAAACAGCTATTGTAGAGATTTCGAGATGGCTATTGGTACCATATCTTTCTTAAATCTATGGCAAACTTGATTGCATTGGCACATCATGCAAGAGTGGGAATTTGAGGCTTTCAAAGTGCACTTTATACAGGAACAGCACACACAAAATAGAAGCCTTTTGCTTCAGTTTGTTTTTGACAGTGACTAACTAGGGAGTCAAGTACCTGACAAGTGGTGGAGCATAGGAGCAGCTCCCAAGGGAGCCAAGGACCAGAGGATAGTGACTCATCAGAACAGTCAAGAAGCAGGGGGGTGACGAACAGAGGGACACCTAACCACAGCTTTACTTATGCCTAACCACAGCTTTACTTGTACCGTAGTTTTACTTCTGTTCATTTGTATTAGTTTTGGCTATAAGGTGGTGTTTATAAGGCAAAGGTATAACACTGGAGTAAAGCTAGGAAGGTGAGAACATGTGAGGGACACACAATTTGAGGGTGGGGTTTAGTTATTTACCATCCCATTGACTGCCCATGGCCATTTTGATCCCTATCGCCATTACCACCCGCTACTGGCTACTCCCTATCTGCCCAAAACACATCCTCCTGGGGGCTCCTTTGAGCTATCTCTATTAAGCAAAAACATCAAACATTTGCCTGTCAGTGTTAATTCTAAACAGTGGCGTGTCCAGACTCTTTTGACTGTGTGGCACAAGTGGGGGACTGAATTATGGAGGGGTGGCATGAAGTATGAGCGTGCACACACATACTGATCATACTTTAGGATAATGGAGTGGCACCTTGAGTGGCCAATCAGACTCCCGGTGTCGCACGTGCCACTCCAGCCCACTCCCTGGATACGCCACTGTTTCTAAGTAGTCTGCTGCAAGTTAAATGTATGTAAATGCCCTAATTGCAGCTGCAAAAGTGATACAGGTTTAAAACAAATTTGTTAGATGTGCCTACAACCATTTCATTTAAATATGTTCCGTGCACTGAAGTCCTGTCTAAACAAACTTTGACAAAGTCAACAGTTTTGGCTTCTATATAGGTATTAGGTAGGCAAATGCCAGACACTCAAATGCCTAGATCATCACACCATGTTCCATTGTTTCATTTTATGGCCAGGTAATGCCATTATGACAGTGCCTGGCAAATGCCTATTCCATGCCTACACAAAAGCCACATTTGTTGTCTTTGCAAATGTGTGGATTCAATTGAAGTGACTCAGCCACATTGTTACTGGCAACTAACTACAGTGTGTATTGAGTTTAAGGTGCAGGCATGGGCTTGCTCAGAGTACTTCCTTTCTGTTTCGCTCATTTATTGTTACTAACAAATAAAAATATTAATTAGGAGAAAAGATACAGTCATTTAAAAGGAACTTAAACTGTCCCCTGTCACAGATGGATTAACTTCCTGTACTATTCATGTAGGAAAATGGCATTTTTACCTTCTGACAATGTATAGAGCACTCTGCAGTTCACATTTGATTGCCAATCAATATATGTATAAACTATATTTGCAATTGTGTGTTTAGTGTGATGATTCACAGATAACACTAATAAACATGTTCTAAAGAGTTGTATGTCAAATAGTATCTTGTTTAGTTTACATGCACAGTTGTATCAAAGATTTCTACTACTGAATATAATGTTTTGATATTTCTGTCAGGGACAAATCTAGTGGCATTATAGTGTGTTATTCCAGCCAATGTCCAGTCTGTCCACAATGCATCCCCAAACATGTTTCGGCCTTGTTGGGCCTCATCCGTGAGAAGTAGCTTAGGTATCTAGCCCTACATGCACAGGACCCACGTCTGGGCATACCCGTCCCACTCGGGGTGACAAAGCAAAAACAAAGAGGTGATGGCTAGAAAGTGAAGATCAATAGTCTGGAGGGTTGCCCAGAGCAATGCCAGAGGTTAATATTCATTCTAAACCTTCCAGCCATCACCTTTGCCTCGTCACGCCCAGTGGGACGGATATGCCCAGATGTGGGTCCAGTGCCAGCTGGGCCTAGAGACCCAAGCTACTCCTCACTGATTAGGCCCAACAAGGCCGAAACATGTTTGGGGATGCGTGTGGTCTCGTGCAGAAGGGATGTGACCTAGTAGCTCGGGCAGGACTGCCCTTTTGTGGTGGAACCAAGCCTAATTTGCATATGGTCTTTCCTCTTTCGTAATGGCTTGGCAGGTGATGAACGATGGTCTGAAGGGTTGCCCAGAGCAATGGCAGAGGTTAAGATTTATTCTAAACCTTCCAACCATCACCTCTTTGTTTTTGCTTTGCCACCACATTTTAAGCCCACTAGCTACTCCCGTCAGTTTGTCAGCCCAACAACCAGCAGCAAGCGGCTGTATGGCTAATGTGGCAAATAGGTAGCTCGCCAGTTGCTGCTTAAATACAATTTCTCAATCCACAGCAGGTCTTTGGCTGTCTTGTCCAAAGGCTTTTCTTTGTCTTATATAGCCCCACAAAGTATTACCTAGCACTATTGGATGAATGTTCACACTTTGGAGTAGCAGTACAGCATGTTAGCAGTACTTCCAAATGAGTATGAGCAGTATAGTATGCGATATTAACGCTCTAAAGAGTGACGGGCGTGTGCGTACATTTGATATAATTATGTGACATCTAAAATTGCCATGGCAGGGGCTCAAGCCCCAGATCTTTTACACACCTACCAACGCCCATGCCTGTCTCCATCATTCCCACTCAAGCCTATTTCTCCTTTGAATGCCTGGTCTGCAGGCTCTCTGTTTCTCCTGGCTCCTCTCTGACCCTGGTCACTTTCTACCGGCCACCTGGCCAGGCCACCCTCTTTCTCTCTGAATGGGATGCCCTCACCTCTTCTCTACCTCCCAGCTTCTCCTCCTTGGGGATCTCAACATTCACCTTACCTCTCCTGACTCCTCAGGGCTTTTCCGCATACCTTTGCGACTCTCTCTCTCTTTCCATTCTACCCTCTGGTCTGACCCACTCTGCCGGACACACCTTGGATGCTCTCATCACCTCTGACATCCCTCTCTCTAACCCTCTCACTACTCCTCTCTCCTGGACTGATCACTTTCCTCTTTCTTCTCACTTCCTGTTCCACTGGCATTGTCCCACCCAACATCCGACCCATGAAGAGAGGGTCAGTGACAGCCTTTGACTCCACCTACTCTCCGCCACCTATGCCTGTGGCTGACTCCCATCTTGACACAGCCCTTTTCAACATTCACCTTTCCATCTCTAACACTCTTGACATCCTTGCCCCTATCATGAGGATCTGCCTGAAGCCTGCCAAAAAGTGCAATTCTTGGTACGACTCCGACCTAGCTGCCCTGAAAAGCAAGTGCAGAGCAGCTGAACGGAAATGGTGGTTCACCCTCTGACAAACTGGCCTGCCGCCTGCTTCAAAGGCAATATAGACTCTCTATCCTCTCTAAAAAAGAGCCTACATTCCAGCCTGCATCTCCATAGCATTCCAACAACATGGTCAAACTTTATAAAATCTGCAAGTTGCTGGCCAATCCTACTGCGGTATCTTCCACTACCACACCCACCCAGGCCCTATGCTCGGCCCTTGCCTCTCATTTCACCACTAAAAATCAGGAGATCCTGTCTTCACTCTCATTGAATCCCCTCCCTCCCTCTACCTCTCAGACCCTCCTTGGCCACCCCTTATCCACTCCTCTCCTCCCTCTCTCCTGTCACACCTGATGAGGTTTCCAGACAAGTCCAGTCATGAAAGTCTGATCCAAACAGGTGTCTCCCTGCCCTTCCAGAACCATTAAGGACAACATTGACTCTCTTGCTCCAGCCTTGGCCGATCTCTGCAACCACTGCTTTGCCACTGGAGTTTTCCCCTCTCCTCTCAAGCATTCCCTTGTGCACCCCCTGCTCAAAAAAAGCCTTCTAGGAATCCACTCAGGAAAGATCCAAGCCACTCCGCCTCTGGGCCTGTTGGACCTGTGTTCAGAGAGGATCTTGTAGCCCTCATGGAGAAGTTTGTTAAAACATGTGACAGTGCTGGCCTTAAACCATGTCTCAGTAAGAGCGAGAACATCAAGATCCTGAGTTAAAGGAGGTGGCAGATGTCAGAGGAGTGTTTGACATCTGAGAGACAGTTAAGAGTGGCAGTGTGGAGCACTTTTGAAATACTTCCGGGGAGGGGTACAGGGGACAGGGGTCCCCACAGGAAGTGGCAAAGGAACATGAGAGGTAAAAGGAGGAGGAGCCAGAGGAGCCAAGGAAGACATGGGTGACAGATGGGCAAGAGAGGTGGCTGCCAAGGGAGGTGAGGTAGTCAGGAGAGAGGCATCAGTCAAGAGAGACAGAGGGGCAGAGGATGAGGATGGCAAGGGAGCTAGGAGCGCAGAGGAAGGCAATGGAGCCAGGAGCGTTAAGGCTGGCAAGTGAGCCAGAGTAGCGGAGGGAGTGGTGGCAAGGGTGCCAAGGTGGTAGATGGCATGGGAGCCAGAGTAGCAGAGGTAGGGGGTGGCAAGGTAGCCAGAGTAGAGGAGGGAGGGGGTGGCAAAGGAGCCATGCAGGTGGGTGGCAAGGGAGCCAGAGTAGCAGAGAGAGGGAGTGGCAAGGGAGCCAGAGTAGCGGAGGGAGGGGTTGGCAAGGGAGCCAGGGAGGACAATGGCAAGGGAGCCAGGGTAGTGGAAGAAGGTAGCCAAGGGTCCAGCACAGAGGAAGAAGAGCCCGGGTTGTAGAAGGAAGGAAGTTGATGAGGTGTGGGAATGCGCCTATTGAAAAGTAAAAGGTTGGGCTGAGACCCTTGTACCAGAATGGTAGCATTGAGATAGACACTAATGATGACTCTGGAGAAATGGAAGGAGGCTAAGAGGACCTCCCAACATATGCCACCATTAATGGGTGAGGAAGAGTAAGTAGATAGCAAATCGACCATATGAGGGGTCCATAGGTCGGCTGAGGGAGCAACAAAGAGTATATCAGTGAGTCTCTATGGCGGAAGCACTAACATAGGTGTCAGCGATGGGAAGGCCTGGGTTGGTGACCAGTGTGTGCTTCTTAAGCTTCTTCCTACCTGACTTATGAGAGGGGAAGGATATGAGATAGAGAGGCAATTAGAGAAGATGGGGCAAATAGAGATCACCATAGTGGGGGAGGGAGGGAGTGCAAGAGGCACTTTGCAAGGCTGAGAAACTGAGGTGCAAGGGATGGGTATGATAGGAGGAGGGAGGGAGAAAAGAGAACAGAGGGATACACAAGTAAAGGGAACAGTCTAAGAGTGTTAGGTTACAGTAGGGTAACAATTGTAGAATAGGTTACAGTAGGGTAACAGAGTAGGGTAACAATTCTAGAACAGGTTACAGTAGGGTAACAGTAAGGTAACAATTCTAGAACAGAGTACAGAGAACAACAGAACAGCACAGGCAATGAGTACCAACAGTTGGAGATAGCTTAGTGCACCCTAGGGGGAGACCTGGGAGCTAGAGTGGGGGAACCTAAAGAAGAGAAGAAAGGCCTATTGGGAAAAACAAATCATGAGAACAGAGCCGTGGCCCAATACAAACTGCAGGGGAAAGTAGTTGCATGGGTCCCCAGGCGTTCACCTAGAAGGAAAAAGCAGGAGATGCAAGAGAAATGCAAGAAAACACTAGTGGGAGTGAAGAACAGAGTATGGCTACCGCGGAAAAAGGGAAGCCTGGTGGATGAATGGCACTAATACACCAATAAATACTGTTTCAAAGCGCCCACAGGGCAACAGAGAGGGGGCATGGGGATGAGAAACATTAAAATACTTAAATACGTAAAAAATATCAAATACAGTGGGGGGAGGACAAACCTACTATGGCTTCTGAGTGTTCAGACCGTGCAAGTGCAGAAGGTAGGTGGTATGGCGTAAGTCCTGGGGTGCTCGTGGGTGAGCGACAGGTGAAGTGCAATGTATGTTAAGTGCGAGCCTCAAGGATGGAGGGTCTACCGAGGAAAGGCGATTCGATGTTGGAGGTCAGGGCCCCAAGGTTGCATAAGGCCCCTGTTAGGCAGAATCATATACAGTACCCTTTGGGAACACCACACACAATTAAGACCACAAGTGTAAGTACAAATTCACCTTTGGTACAAGCCCGTGCTACACAGTAAAGTGGTAGCAATGGCTGAGCAGCAAGACTTATCTCAAATGTAAAGTGAGCAGTATCAGAAGTTATACAAATGGCAGTAATTACTATGGTCCAAACAAACACTGACTCAAGGTTTCTGAGTAAAAGAATATACATTTATTTACACATTCATTTGTAAAACAGTTCACTCAGTAAAGCAGCAGAAAAATCACATTCTTCATATACTACACAACACCCAATCAATTCTGGACAAGTTAGGCTCAAAATGAAGAGTGAGCAAAATGGCACTCCAGCAATTAAAAAGGGAGGGAAAAGCAAGGTTATACAAAGATAAGCAGCACCAACATGTAGGTAGGCAGGGGGATCTAGAAAAGCCTTGCTACAATGAGGATTCAAATCAATAGGCCTGGGCCAATGTTAATGGTTCAGAGTCTTTGCAGAGGATCACACAGCTCAGAGTAGTTCGCGGTTAAGTCTTTGCCAAGAGTTCAAAACGAAGTTGGTCGAAGGAAAAGTTACTTAAAAGAGTAGAGAAGGACAAGCCCTCGGATTGGCAAAAGATTTAAAACACTTTCACCATGGTCGGACGGAACGAACAACCGAGTTTGAACAGTACATTAGAAGAAGAAGAATGCTGTAGCTGAGGCAGAAGTTCCTGGCAGATCCTGCAGGCTCACGGTTCCTGAAGCGACGGTCGGGCTGACACAAAGAAGGAAGACTGGAGGGTCCTGCACTGCCCAGGGAAGAAACCAGCAGCAGAGCAAAGTAACAAATAAAAGTTGCGCTCCTTAAAACCCAAACAAGTTCCAGTATTCCTGGCTATCCGATTCACTGCAGCTGTGCACAGCAAATTCGACCAGGGGAGGGAGGCCTTGCTTGGTGTTTGGCAAACTGATTGGTTGGTCCCACCAGCTCAAGGGAAGAAGATCCCTTGCAGATCTTCTCTGTCGTCGAAGTTTGGAGATATGGACCAGCAGCAGGGCTTCACCGGGAGGTTCAGTCGTGGTAGTGGTCCTCTTCTTTCTGCTTCTCTTCGGTTCTCTCAATCCAGTGACAACTCTGCCTTCCAAGTTCCAGAGACCTGCTTTTAATGCAGTTTTTCCCCATTCTCACAGCCTGGCTGTCAACCACACAGCAGGGTGGCTGTCCTGGCAGGACAGTTACCTAGCCAATCAAACAAGAGTGCGACTTGGTTTTCCAAGGGAACCCTGTGCAGGGGTCCTAAAACCCCTCCCTCACATCGTGTCTACCCAGACTATCAGGTGCCTAAGGAGGGCTTCTGTGCAGAATCCCTCCAAAGGACGGCGAACAAAGGAACCAAACCTGGTTTGCCGCACAGAGTAAAACACGAGAAAGACCTTTACAAAAAGAAATGGCGAATAAACCCAGCTGGAACCAAATAAAAGTAAATGGGGTCCAGCGGATTAAAGTTCAAAGCTACTAACTTAGCCTAAAACAGTACCAAGGCTATTTTCATAAACCGCGGTAGGAAAAATATGGTAGATACCACTACCACCAGCCAAATCTTAAAGAAAGGGGAATGAAATAATGTTCCATGAGAGACAGACAAAAAGGGATTACTATTAACCCTTTCCAGTACTCTATGTAAGTTAGGTTGTACTGGGTCTGTGAATTTAAAAAGACTAATAAAGTCAATGGCAACTTTACATGTTCTGGGAGACAGTAGTTAGTCCCAGAAAATTGAGTTTTAAAGTGTGAAGTCTGAAAAAGACAACCCTGTGTCACTGCACTAAAGGTGCTTTGTGACACACAGTAAAAAGATGATGCCTATGGAGTCGGTGAAGCTCCACAGTCTATGAACACAACAAATGTAAAATACACACAGCAAAACACATGTGAGAGTGGGAAAAAGGCTCACACTCTTACCAGGTGAAGAAAATAAATCCTAGAAATCCAGCAAAGCTGCTGAGGGACTCAGTAGGTAAAGGAAATTAGCCATTCTGGAGCATTATCCCTAACAGCCCCTGGACACCAAACAAGCAACTGTGAGATTATCAGCGGAGAGAAAGGAGTGCGGGGGGTAAAGAGGAAAGTCTTCCGGAGCTTCCAGAATTTAAGAAAGTCCTGCTCAAGACAAATATCTGGGTGGAGGCTGTTCTGATGAAGGAAGCCAGCTGAGGAAAGCGATCAACTACCTGCCCTCTGTTTAGCAAAACACTTTACACACAAAGAGTTGGTGCCAGAGGAGCGCAGAGGTCTAGAGAGGGACTATTTAGAAAGAGAGAGTTGCAGATAGTGTGGTCCTCATCTCAGACAGCCTTGTGGCTGATACAGAGGGATTTGAATTTAATCCGTGAAGCAACCAGGAGCCAGTGAAAACTTTTTAGGGCAGGAGAGATGCGGTCGCTAGACATGAAGCCAAGAATAAGCCTTGCTGCCCTATTCTGTATTAGCTAGAGGGATCGCAGAGTGGAAGAAGCTAGATTCAGAAGCAGGCTATTGCAATAGTCAAGCCTAGAGAGAAGCAGGGCTCAGGTAACATTGAGCTTCTGGGGGAAGGTGAGAAAAGGTAGAATTCCTTTGAGAAGTAAGAGCTGAAAGTGGGACTTCTTGCCAATGTCCTGAGTGTGAGAGAGGAAGGAGAGGGAGGAGACGAAGATGACTCCAAGGTGCCAGAGGAGCCAAGGAAGACATGGGTGGCAGATGGGCAAGAGAGGTGGCGGCCAAGGGAGGTGAGGTAGCCAGGAGAGAGGCATCAGTCAAGAGAGACAGCGGGGCAGAGGATGAGGATGTCAAGGGAGCCAGGAGCGCAGAGGAAGGCAATGGAGCCAGGAGCGTTAAGGCTGGCAAGTGAGCCAGAGTAGCGGAGGGAGTGGTGGCAAGGGTGCCAAGGTGGTAGATGGCATAGGAGCCAGAGTAGCAGAGGTAGGGGGTGGCAAGGTAGCCAGAGTAGAGGAGGGAGGGGGTGGCAAAGGAGCCATGCAGGTGGGTGGCAAGGGAGCCAGAGTAGCGGAGGGAGGGAGTGGCAAGGGATCCAGAGTAGCGGAGGGAGTGGGTGGCAAGGGAGCCATGGAGGCTGCTGGCAAGGGAGCCAGAGTAGCGGAGGGAGGGGTTGGCAAGGGAGCCAGGGAGGACAACGACAAGGGAGCCAGGGTGGTGGAAGAAGGTAGCCAAGGGGCCAGCACAGAGGAAGAAGAGCCCGGGTGGTAGAAGGAAGGAAGTTGATGAGGTGCGGGAATGCGCCTTTTGAAAAGTAAAAGGTTGGGCTGAGACCCTTGTACCAGAATAGTAGCATTGAGATAGACATTAATGATTACTCTGGAGAAATGGAAGGTGGCTAAGAGGACCTCCCAACATGTGCCACTATTAATGGGTGAGGAAGAGTAAGTAGATAGCAGAGCGACCATATGAAGGGTCCATAGGTCGGCTGAGGGAGCAACAAATAGTATATCAGTGAGTCTCTATGGCGGAAGCACTAACATAGGTGTCAGTGATGGGAAGGCCTGGGATGGTGACCAGTGTGTCCTTCTTAAGCTTCTTCCTACCTGACTTATGAGAGGGGAAGGATATGAGCTAGAGAGGCAATTAGAGAAGATGGGGCAAATAGAGATCACCATAGTGGGGGAGGGAGGGAGTGCAAGAGGCACTTTGCAAGGTTGAGCAACTGAGGTGCAAGGGATGGGTAAGATGGGAGGAGGGAGGGAGAAAAGAGAACAGAGGGATACACAAGTAAAGGGAACAGTCTAAGAGTATTAGGTTACAGTAGGGTAACAATTGTAGAATAGGTTACAGAAGGGTAACAGAGTAGGGTAACAATTCTAGAACAGGTTACAGTAGGGTAACAGTAAGGTAACAATTCTAGAACAGAGTACACAGTACAACAGAACAGCACAGGCAATGAGTACCAACAGTTGGAGACAGCTTAGTGCACCCTAGGGGGAGACCTGGGAGCTAGAGGGGGGGAACCTAAAGAAGAGAAGTAAGGCCTATTGGGAAAAACAAATCATGAGAAAAGAGCCATGGCCCAATACAAACTGCAGGGGAAAGTAGTTGCATGGGTCCCCAGGCGTTCACCTAGAAGGAAAAAGCAGGAGATGCAAGAGAAATGCAAGAAAACAGTAGTGGGATTGAAGAACAGAGTATGGCTACCGCGGAGAAAGGGGGGCCTAGTGGATGCATGGCGCTAATACACCAATAAATACTGTTTCAAAGCGCCCACAGGGCAACAGAGAGGGGGCATGGGGATGAGAAACATTTAAATACTTAAATACATAAAAAATATCAAATACAGTGGGGGGAGGACAAACCTACTATGGCTTCTGAGTCTTCAGACTGTGCAAGTGCAGAAGGTAGGTGGTATGGCGTAACTGCTGGGGTGCTTGTGGGTGAGCAACAGGTGAAGTGCAATGTATGTTAAGTGTGAGCCTCAAGGATGGAGGGTCTACCGAGGAAAGGCGATTCGATGTGGGAGATCAGGGCCCCAAGGTTGCATAAGGCCCCTGTTAGGCAGAATCATATACAGTACCCTTTGGGAACACCACACACAATTAAGACTACAAGTGTAAGTACAAATTCACCTTTGGTACAAGCCCGTGCTACACAGTAAAGTGGTAGCGATGGCTGAGCAGCAAGACTTATCTCAAATGTAAAGTGAGCAGTATCAGAAGTTATACAAAGGACAGTAATTACTATGGTTCAAACTAACACTGACTCAAGGTTTCTGAGTAAAAGAATATACATTTATTTACACATTCATTTGTAAAACAGTTCACTAAGTAAAGCAGCAGAAAAATCACACTCTTCATATACTACACAACACCCAATCAATTCTGGACAAGTTAGGCTCAAAATGAAGAGTGAGCAAAATGGCACTACAGCAATTAAAAAGGGAGGGAAAAGCAAGGTTATACAAAATTAAGCAGCACCAACAAGTAGGTAGGCAGGGGGATCTAGGAAAGCCTTGCTACAATGAGGATTCAAATCAATAGGCCTGGGCCAATGTTAATGGTTCAGAGTCTTTGCAGAGGATCACACAGTTCAGAGTAGTTCGCGGTTAAGTCTTTGCCAAGAGTTTGAAACGAAGTTGGTCGAAGGAAAAGTTACTTAAAAGAGTAGAGAAGGACAAGCCCTCGGATTGGCAAAAGATTTAAAACACTTTCACCGTGGTCGGACGGAACAAACAACCGGGTTTGAACAGTACATTAGAAGAAGAAGAATGCTTTAGCTGAGGAAGAAGTTCCTGGCAGATCCTGCAGGCTCACGGTTCCTGAAGCGACGGTCGGACTGACACGAAGAAGGAAGACTGGAGGGTCCTGCACTGCCCAGGGAAGAAACCAGCAGCAGAGCAAAGCAACAAATAAAATGTGCGCTCCTTAAACCCAAACAAGGTCCAGTATTCCTGGCTATCCGGTTCACTGCAGCTGTGCACAGCAAATTCGACCAGGGGAGGGAGGCCTTGCTTGGTGTTTGGCGAACTGGTTGGTCCCACCAGCTCAAGGGAAGAAGATTCCTTGCAGATCTTCTCTGTCGTTGAAATTTGGAGATATGGACCAGTAGCAGGGCTTCACCGGGAGGTTCAGTCGTGGTAGTGGTCCTTCTTTCAGCATGTCTTCGGTTCTCTGAATATAGTGACAACTCTGCCTTCCAAGTCCCAGAGACCTGCTTTTTATGCAGTTTTCCCCCATTCACACAGCCTGGCTGTCAACCACACAGCAGGGTGGCTGTCCTGGCAGGACAGTCACCTAGCCACTCCAACAAGAGTGCGACTTGGGTTTCCAAGGGAACCCTGTGCAGGGGTCCTAAAACCCCTCCCTCACATCCTGTCTACCCAGACTATCAGGCGCCTAAGGAGAGCTTCTGTGCAGAATCCCTCCAAAGGACGGCGAACAAAGGAACCAAACCTGGTTTGCCGCACAGAGTAAAACACGAGAAAGACCTTTACAAAACGAAATGGCGAATAAACCCAGCTGGAACCAAATAAAAGTAAATGGGGTCCAGCGGATTAAAGTTCAAGGCTACTAACTTAGCCTAAAACAGTACCAAGGCTATTTTCATAAACCGCGGTAGGAAAAATATGGTAGATACCACTGCCACCAGCCAAATCTTAAAGAAAGGGGAATGAAATAATGTTCCATAAGAGACAAACAAAAAGGGATAACTATTAACCCTTTCCAGTACTATATGTAAAATAGGTTGCACTGGGTCTGTGAATTTAAAAAGACTAATAAAGTCAATGGCAACTTTACATGTTCTGGGAGACAGTAGTCAGTCCCAGAAAATTGAGTTTTAAAGTGTGAAGTCTGAAAAAGACAACCCAGTGTCACTGCACTAAAGGTTCTTTGTGACACACAGTAAAAAGATGATGCCTATGGAGTAGGTGAGGCTGCACAGTCTATGAACACAATAAATGTAAAATACACACAGCAAAACACATGTAAGAGTGGGAAAAAGGCTCACACTCTTACCAGGTGAAGAAAATAAATCCTAGAAATCCAGCAAAGTTGCTGAGGGTCTCAGTAGGTAATGGAAATTAGCCATTCTGGAGCATTATCCCTAACAGCCCCTGGACACCAAACAAGCAACTGTGAGATTATCAGCGGAGAGAAAGGAGTGCGGGGGGTAAAGAGGAAAGTCTTCCGGAGCTTCCATAATTTAAGAAAGTCCTGCTCAAGACAAAGAGCTGGGTGGAGGCTGTTCTGAAGAAGGAAGTCAGCTGAGGAAAGCGATCAACCTCCTGCCCTCTGTTTAGCAAAACACTTTACACACAAAGAGTTGGTGCCAGAGGAGTGCAGAGGTCTAGAGACGGAATATTTAGAAAGAGAGAGTTGCAGATAGTGTGGTCCTCATCTCAGACAGCCTTGTGGATGATACAGAGGGATTCGAATTTAATCCGTGAAGCAACCAGGAGCCAGTGAAAACTTTTTAGGGCAGGAGAGATGCGGTCCCTGGGCATGAAGCCAAGGGTAAGTCTTGCTGCCCTATTCTGGATTAGCTAGAGGGATCGCAGAGTGGAAGAAGCTAGATTCAGAAGCAGGCTATTGCAATAGTCAAGCCTAGAGAGAAGCAGGGCTCAGGTAACATTCAGCTTCTGGGGGAAGGTGAGAAAAGGTAGAATTCCTTTGAGAAGTAAGAGCTGAAAGTGGGACTTCTTGCCAATGTCCTGAGTGTGAGCGAGGAAGGAGAGGGAGGAGACGAAGATGACTCCAAGGTTTCTGGCTTCAGGAGCAAGGGGAGAGCCCATAGAGGAAGGCCAGAGTGAAGGGAAGAAGTCAGGGGCAGAGGTCCCAATGGGAAGGTTCTCTGTTTTGCTGGCAGTGAGGCACAGATCATTGGAAGTGCACCAGGCCTGGATGCCAGATAGGCAGTCATGGATGATGGAAGGTGCAAGAGGGTCAGCAGTAAGTTTGAAGAAGAGTTGTGTGTCATCTGTATAACTCTGAAAGTTGGGGGAGGAGGAGGAGATGAGGAGTGCCAGCTGAGTAAGGTAGATGTTAAAGAGCCAAGGCGAGAGGATAGAGCCCTGGGAACATCACAGGTGGAGAAGGAAGCAGGTGAGGAGAAGGTGCTCAGGATGACTTGGGAGGAGCGGTCAGTTAGGAAGGAGGTCAGCCAGTCCAGTGTCCGCTCCGAGACACCAAGGGTGTTGTGGGCCCTTTGTATGAGCATGTAGTGGTTGACCGTGTCAAAGGCAGAGAAGAGATCAAGAAGGATGAGGACAGCTGTGGAGTTGGAATCCAGGGATGCAGGAAGTTCTTCATGGGTGTTCAGAAGAGCTCGTAATCCAGATTGATGGTCGTGGAGACCACCAACAAGTTCAGTGTGAGAGTTGAGTTGGGGCAAGGCCAACTTCTCTAGCAGTTTCCCCAGGAAGTGGGTGATGGAAATAGGGCAGTAGCTGGCTGGACAGGTAGGGTCTGCTGACAGTTTCTTAAGGATGGGGTGCACCAGGGAGTGCGTGAGGGAGGAGGGGAAAGAACCAGTAGCAAATGAGTGGTTGCATCGGAAAGGAAAGTACGCTTAAGGTACGGCAGTTTAGTAGGACGCAGTAAAGGCTGCGCCCCCACCCACACTGCTCCTACCTTGCGGTTGCTGCTGTTCGACAGTGGCACTGCATGCTCACACTCTTCGATTCTGCCGCCCCGTTCCGACCCCTTCATTGCCGAACACCTACGTCACTCAACACTGCAGACTTGTCCTGCGAGGACTCTGCCGCAGAAGGTCCGATCCTGAGTTCTTAAAGGTTCAGAAGTGTGGAAGTTGCATTGTGTGCTATGTATCGTCGGGCAGCATCTCCTGCGTACCTGTGTCACTCAACACTGCCGCCTTGTCCTACCAGGGCTTTGCAGCAGAGGGTCCAATCCTTGGATCTTAAAGGCTTGGAAGCATGGAAGTTGCGTTGCATGCTATGTTTCGTCGGGCAGCGTCTCCTGCGTACCTGCATTGCTCAACACTGCGGCCTTGTCTTGCAAGGGCTTTGTCACAGAGGGTCCGATCCTCGATTCTTAAATCCTCGGAAGAGTGGAAGTTGCGTTGCGTGCTACGTATCGTCGGGCAGCATCTCCTGCGTACCTGCATTGCTCAACCCTGCAGCCTTGTCCTGCAAGGGCTTTGTCGCAGAGGGTCCGATCCTCGATTCTTAAAGGCTCGGAAGTGTGGAAGTTGCGCTGCATGCTACGTATCGTCGGGCAGCGTCTCCTGCGTACCTGCGTTGCTCAACACTGCAGCCTTGTCCTGCGAGAACTTTGCAGCAGAGGGTCCGATCCTCGGTTCTTAAAGGCTCTGAAACGTGGAAGTTGAATCGCATGCTACTTATCGTCGGGCAGCGTCTCCTGCATACCTCCGTCGCTCAACACCATGGCCTTGTTCTGCGAGGACTTGTCAATCAACACCTCTCTCAGAGTTCTGATTCCAGTGTACATCCCAATGCCAGGGGAGGCATCAGTTGAGGGGATACACCCTCTTAAAGATCTAAGGCACTCAACACCTCAGCCAACATGCCCAATGGGACATACAAGGCGTGGGAGCTAAGTGACCCCGCCAGCCTTGCATGGATCATTGGGGGTACTACGGTTGGGGGTCCTAATGCAAAGTGGAAACAAGTGTTCCACACAGCACAAGCCCACTTTGGAGTGCTCCCTCGGCTGCTTGCAGTGTACGTATCCTCCAAGTGTTGTTAGTTGCATTCACTTTACTATTGACCACCTCACAAGCCTCTTGCAAAGACTACAAACTAGCATCAATAAAGGAGCTATACGTTATCTGGCTTTTTGAAATTACAGGCCACCATTTACCATTTACTTTTATAATTTAGAGCTGTATTGTGTTTCAAAAGCGTCAAGTTGGAGGCTGTATCAGATGTAAAGTACTCAAGATATTAGCAAAAGGAACACTGTGCTAAGCATCCGTTCCTTCAATTCAGACCTACAGCCGCTATCCGCATTAGTTGTAAATAAAGTGTTGTGTTTGCTTTACGTGATGAAGATGTTTGCGCACTCGAGCACAATAATCATATGAGGAAAAGAGGTGATCGTTCTGGGGTATGCACTTAGAAATTAAATAGTGATCCCTGAATTTGGAGCACATAATCATAACATACTCTTGTTTCAGGTGCCCCACTCAGTTTGCAGTGATGACTGTCCTCCTGGTTTTCGGAAGAACATTCTCAAGGGACAACCCCAGTGCTGCTTCACCTGCTTGTCATGTCCGGAAGGAGAAATTTCAAAACACAGCAGTAAGTTGTCATCTGTGTTATGTTTTGCATATGCCTAGCTCAGAGCAAGTCCGGTACCTCACTATCACAATTACATCAGCTGCATTTCAGGGACGATTAAAAAATTCTCACCACAAACAATATTTTTGATAAAAATATAAAATTCAAAATGTACCATTCAACACAGCAATCCTTTTGAGAGGGCTTATCGAAGACCGTATCAGAACTACTAGTTCAATAGGAATGAAAGTAACGAGAGGATGAGAACTCCAAAAGGAGTGGTAAACATTCACGCAGGCCTGGGCGAGATTGAGTACCCCACATTCGGATAAAAGGCCTCCTTCCTTTCTCCGCTACATCCACACTGGACAGGTCAGCTCTACACCCTTTTTATACAACTCTGGATCGTCTCATGAATCGTACTTGTTAAATTAAATTTGCTATTCACTTTTTCTAGAGAATTGAGCTTCTGATGAAAAGTATAATTATTTGAAATTCATTAAGCAAATCACAATATATTGAGCAGAGTAAAAATAGAACAGCCTTGTCGAAAAAAGACAGCTTGTGACATACACAGCAATTAGTGAAGAAGAAGACATTGGTGATATTTTGGTGTAGAAAGGATTCATTACCAATACAAATGTTAACAAAAGATTATGACACAGATTATGATGCTTCTTATTGTAATTAAGTGATCAGAATATGCTTTTGTGTACACAGTTAGCCAGGTAGGATTTACTGCATTGCCTTGCTGAATCCAGTTGATAGTATGCCCTTTCAAAAGGGCATATACTTAATAGAGAGCATCTTAAAAGTACAAAGAGTACTTATACATCAATTCAAAATGGCCGGTGTGTATTGACAATGAATCCTTTCTTCACCAAAATATCGCCAAGATGTTCTTTTTCACTAGTTGCTTATTGAGCCAAAGTCCTCCAAACGTGGAATCTGTCATGCCCGCGCCGCTGGCGCACGCATTGGCAACCATCATGGACTACTTGGTACTCATTTATCCTCCTAATACTCCTTGAACAACTCCTTTTCACGCCTTGGTCTTTTATTTCCATTTGCTCAACTTTGGTTCTTTCTTATTTTATTCAATTAACTACATTTACCATAATGCACCTGGCTGCAGTCCTCAATTCCTGGCTATTCTCATTCATCGTTATTGGGACCACAATCCCCAGAAGCCCTAGCGGCCAGTGCTGCTTCCACCTGCTCAGGACCAGAGAGGGAGGAGGCAGATTGTCTTCAGGTGTGCTGCTCCAGGTGCTGTCAATTAGCCTGCCTCAGAACAGGGCAGGGCTATATATAAGCAGCTGCCTGCAGGAGCACAGTGTCTTGCATCTTGAGTTCTCCCCGCTCCTGTTTGCCTTGACCCTTTACTTTGTATGCTGTTCCTGTTGCTGCATTATCCTGTTTTGATCCAGTGCCCTTCTGGGCTTCCTGCCTTGCAGCCTATTACAGTCCTCTGCATCCCTCTACAGCCAGCGGCCCTGCTCCTCTGGGCTCACTCCTTGCTGCCCTGCTCCTCTGGGCTCCTTGCCTTGCAGCCTGCCTCACTCCGGCTGCCTACAGTCCTTTTCCTCTGGGCTCCCTGCCCTGCAGCCTGCCTCACTTCGGCTGCCTACAGTCCTTGTCCTCTGGGCTCCCTGCCCTGCAGCCTGCCTCACTCCGGCTGCCTACGATCCTTGTCCTCTGGGCTCCCTGCCCTGCAGCCTGCCTCACTACGGCTGCCTACAGTCCTTGTCCTCTGGGCTCCCTGCCCTGCAGCCTGCCTCACTCCGGCTGCCTACAGCCCTTGTCCTCTGGGCTCCCTACCTTGCAGCTTGCAACCCTCTGCTGTCTCCAAGCCCTTGTCCTCTGGGCTTCCTACCTTGCAGCCTGCTCCCTCCGCTGCCTACAGCGCGTGTCCTCTGGGCTTCTTCCTTGCAGCCTGTCTCCCTCTGCTGCCTACAGCCCTTGTCCTCTGGGCTCCCTGCTTTGCGGCTTGCTACACTCCTCTGCCTTACAGCCTGTTTTACACTTAGCTGCCTACAGCCCTGCTCCTCTGGCTCCCTACCTCGCGGCCCTATTCTTTTGGGCTCTCTGTCTGTCGCCTACTACTAATCTCTCTCTGTCCTGTTCTTCTGGACTCCCTGCCTTGCAGCCTACTACAGTGTTCCGCAGTCCACTACAGTTTGCCTGCACCTAGTCCCACTCTTGACTGCAGACCTGCTTCCTACTTTGCAGCCCTTCTGTTTTCCTGAATGCTGCTCCCTTGTTCTCTTCCTTGAGTCCTCTGTACTCCACCTTAGGTTATCTACTTCAGTCTAACTGCCTTTCCTTCATTTCCTTCTGCTAGATTGCTCATTGACTTCCTTTTCGCTGGATATATCTGTTCTTGTCTTCTCATGTGTCTTATGTAATCCCTTTGTACAGAGCTTGCCTGTTGGTTTCCGGCAGGCAACCTCTGCCCCTTCCCTTGTCGTGTTTTCAGTGTTACAGACACCCACTGCTGTTGTTCCCAGCCATGAGCATACAGCGTGGGCCTCTGTTATATCAATCTGTGCAGAAGGCTGGAGTTTCCTAAGGTTCGTGGAACACTCTTTCCCATTTCAGCATACACCCCAAGAGGGAATCCAGATTGTTTGTACCTTTGTATCTTTTGCCCCTTTTTGCTCACAGCTACAGTTTCATACTCTTCTTTCTTGTTGAACTTCCTACTTTGTGTGCTTATCTGCTACCTTACTTCAGCACAGCCACCCAAAACCTACCTGGGTACCCTGTGCCACTCTTGACAGAATGCCATTCCTGACAGAATCCTTTGTGACCTGTGACATTCAGTTGACAGCATCCGTGTCAACCTCTCCGTAAAAAGAATACACAATGAGCCCTTATTCTTGCAACAGCGGAATTATAAAGCAACAAATGGTCTATTTTCCACCAAAGCCAAATTCTTACAATGTAGCCCACAGACAACCTCAACACAAGAGATTACATTATTTCACAATATCTAATGCCATGAGTACAGCAGCCTCATCATGTGGAGTTGTACCACAAATGAAATAATTTTGCTATGACATAATTAACAGTGGGTCAACCAGGGAAGAATCGTTGCTAGTCTGAATGAATCAATTGGTCGAAAAAGCCAATGACCAGCATCCAAAAAATGTTGTCAAAAAGCTCATCCACGAACATCATTAATGCGGTGGTTCAAAAACCATATTACTCTAGAAATCTGCCTGTGTATAGTGGTCATTGGTAAATTATTTAGTCATTTGGGTCCCCACTATACTTGTATGGGCTAAGAGAAATATTGTTTTTGTAGCTGATAGAATTTCATATGCAATCCACATTGACCAGTCCCTGCATATTGTTTTAAACTATCAAGTGCACTATAAATGTCTTCAATTACAATATCTGTATCTTCAGATGTTGTTAATGATGTTACTAATCCTGAGGCCACATTGTCTTTAATAAACTGCATCCTCTTTTCAGTCGATGCATTGTCTAATTTCTTATTTTATTTTGCAAATGTTTACTGTTAATATCATTGTTTTTATCATTAACATATGTTTTGGTTTACATTAAACCTATCACACAATATGTAAAAAAAATTAAAACGTTCCATCAAAATTGACCAATATTAAGAGATTATCCTTCAGCATGGGAATGACATTTAAATCCTTATACTGCATGAACAGAAATAGTTTAACATAAATGATGTCCAAATACATGAATATTAATTATTTTGCCGTCCAACAATACCTTAATATTGTTATGTAATTCAACAACCTCAAATCTCAGTAATGTCCGCCCCCTCTCCATGTTTCTTTCCAGAAAATGGTCAGTTTTTATAAATCCTGTATCATGAACAAATCTGCCTAATGCAGGCTGTCACAAAAATAAATTCAGTCTCACAACATTCTAGAGAAAGAGGTTTCAAAGTTTCCAAGCATAACTGTTGCGTAGACAGCATGTAATACTGTTTATTATGAGGACTGCCTTGTCTAGCTACCTGCATTTCTAAAGTTTCTAATTAATTGATCAAAACATAGTAACCGGAATGTACAAACATCTCATACTCTTGCCGAATACAATTTATAATCTCTTGTGCCTTACACTTGGGTCTTGCATTTTTTTTTTACCAGTCATGTATCAAGGCCTTTCTCTGAACTTCACTCAAGATAATAGTCTTCGGAAAGAGACCAATCAATGTTAACATCAGTCAGCTGCAAGAAACCTTTGTTAAGATTCACAAAGATAGACATTTGGTAATTTCGATCTTCCCTCTTATTCATTTAAAAGGACCATCAGAGTATAAACCTCAGATGATATTAATGTATACCCTGAATGTCCTGAGCTTTAACAGAGTAGACAATGAGACCAAGCCCAGTTTCACTCCTATTGGTTAAATAGAAACTCCACTAGCAAGGCCAAGATTTCTCTTCCATAACCTTCCCTTAAACCAAGATGACCAAGGTTCCATGAGTGCTGGACTGATTTCCATACCATACAGATTCATGGGGACACAAAGAAAGAAGAAGACCAATATGAATACTAGAAATTAATGGCCTGATACCCATTTGGGCAAAGGGTAAAAAGCCATGCTCTGAAGTCCAGGAACTCAGTTCTCCAAGAAGAAGGCAGAATTTTACATGAATATTCTTAAAGGGCAATTCATCATTGGTAATTGAGAGAATCTTCTTGACCCTGTTTCTAAAAGACCATGACCAAAAGTGATTTGGTCAAAGAGTGGGGAATTAGATTGTACAAAGAGGACCTTGTAAAAATAAATTGCAGAATTTATATTAAGAAACGATATTAGACAACCTGTCAAGGCCTGGTGCTCTGCAAGATTTGACCTAATAATAATGTGACTAATATCTTTCACAGAAAACAAACCTTTCCAGACTAGAAATACATCATTTGACAGTACAAATTTACCAAAAGCTACAGTAGCAAAATGTTCCTATACATTTGCTCCAATGCGATTTTTCTGATCTAATTCGACTTTTCATATGGCCTATTTTGGTAAAAATAAAGTTAAGGAAATGATTTCCTACCAGCCTTGTATATTAATACCCAAAACTCCTTCATGTAACTTTTATCCTTAATGTTCAACATTTTTTGCCATTGGATGGTGACTATGTACCTTTAGCCAGTTGTTGTACCATTGTTTCAATTTTCTAATCCTCTCCAGTTTGTTGCTCGCGCCAGCATCAGAAATTGATGAGACAAACCTCAACTGCCTCCCAAGTTCATAGTTCAAATGTGCAATGACCTCATATTAATTAGTTACTAAGTAGGCTTTAGATGAACGAGAACATCTCAGTACCATCGCCGAATCATTGCATAACTCATTGGCCCAAACACAAAAAGGACTTGGGTTAGTAACAACAGCAATGTTTCTATAATCAAACAGCGTAATCTGGTGCAATTTCAATTAGGTACTCAGTGAACAGATTAATATTTTTATCAGACCTAGTAATGCGATGGCCCACTTCTGCTAGCTACCGTACTGATCGTCTCTTCTTTTAATACATCGAGAACCAAGGATGCAGTTAGGGTCGAGTGATCGCTAGAATCACTAGGTATAAATAAAATGGAATTGAGGCACTGAAACCAACAAGTAGCCCAGAAATGACCCCAGCCCTGTACAGTATCTAGTCAATTATCCTGGTATGTCACCTTGTGCTCTACCATGAAGCATTACAATTTTTGTTTAAGACACACCTCAGTTGGGAAACTTGCTGCCACATAATCAGGTTTCCCCCAGAGCTAAAAACGTCTCAGGACATTTAGCATTCAGATTCCCAGCCAATAAAATTTAGCCAGAGCAGCTAAATCAATTTTACCACAACACAAACAAGTAAATCCCTAGTGTAGATCATTTTAGGAGAATTGTCGACATTTCTAACAAACGTTTCCATTTCTCTGTAAAACCTAGTTAAAGTCTACACAACATCTAATAAGTAAGGAGAAAACAAATTAGTATAATACTTTGTAATATTAGCAGCGCTTTTCACCCGAATAAGACCAGGTTTAGGACAATGTTTTTGTTCTTTAAAGCTGGCTGAAGTGAAAAAGTGAAACCATCTATAGATGGGGATTCAGTATGCCAAATGTCTGGAAAAAGGAATATATGATGTTACTTTGTTACACAATTGAAGTGCATTTCTGCACTTAGAGACCTTGGGCCTCATTACACGGACGGCGGTAAGGGTTTACCGGTACCGGTATTTTACCGGTACCGGTAAAACATTGCCGCCTTACTACGAGGTCCCTTTGCGGGTTGGGGAATTTAACGCCTGCTTTTTGCAGGCATTAAAAACTAACCCGCAATGGGACCAGGGAGCTAATTACGGTTCTGCAATTTGCGGTGCCGTAATTAGCACCTTCCCCATTCCCATTATGCCCTATGGGGCAAAAATGGGAATGGGGAAGGGCAATGGGGGAAGGGGGAATTACCGCTCCACCAACCTTGGAATAAGGCGGTAATTCCCCTTTCCACCAAGGCGGTGCCGGTATTTTACCGACATGGACCAAGGTGCTAATAGGAAAGGAGCATAAACATGAAATGTACACACTTCGCTAATAGCACCTTGGTCCACCACTGTCCGTGTAATGAGGCCCCTTGTGTTGCTGTATCTGTTCCAATGTAACCCAAGTACATCCTCATTGAATTATTTTGGGAGAAAGCTGCTTAGAAGGAGAAAAAGAAAGAGTGGAGATATATTAACAATGCCAACCTTTGTCTGCTTCTTTCTTTGAGTATCTTGGGTATAAATTCAACCCTACGAGAGAATTCCTGCAGGACATCTTGACAGGTTAGAGAGATAACCTCAATGTCACCATGTCTCCAAAATTCTCTGAGGTCAGCAGAGTGCACTGCTTGGTTCTTCATGTAAACATGTTGCCCCCTCCCCCCCCTTTTTGATCATTATCATAGGTACTGTATGCATTTACAATGAGGGATGACTGGGATGAACCATCACCAATCACTTCACCCACTCTCATCTTACCCTTGAAATGCATCTCGTTTTCTTTCGTAATTAAGCTTTTTTGACAATTCAGTGCCGCACTGTTGTGTGTGCTTATTGGGAAAATGAATTGTAATACAGCAATGTGGACTATTGCGGTGAGTCTTTTCTGCGACTTGGAATCATCATGATCATGTGACAGTTTACGAGATTAGTTGTCCTGTCGCATTGCGAGTGGCCAGGAGTAGACCCCCTACTCCTTGTGAAAACGAAATAAATAAAGTGCCGCTTCACAGACTACGCCAGAGATTACTTTAATCAAGCACCAGCAGTGAATTGCGATTCGATAGATTTCAGGAATTGCTTTTTCACTTGAGTACCAACACCACCATAAATGTGTCCATGTACCATTAGTTTATGCATTAATCATTGACGCTTTTGTATTTGTGTGCTTGTCTCATATTTTCTGCAGATTGTTGTGCAACTGTGTGTTCCTCTGCATTTTGCAGATATTTTACATGTTTTCTGAATTAATCTTTTTTTTTTATTATTCTGGACTGATGATACTGCTGATTCATGATTAGAAGTGACTTGGTTCCTCAACTCTAGGTGGGACCCTCACTTGTGTCTAAAGGAGGGTTAGCTTGTGCGGACCTGGTTTCTGTTTATACCTTCCGCCTTCCCTCAACTTACGAGCACCCGGTAACAAAAAAGAGGTTTTATTTGCTCAAGACTAGATTACAGAGTTGTATATTGTAGTAACAAATGACATTCTGACACTGGGCACAACAAACAAAGCATCATACAGCCTGAGAAAATAAGATGTTACACTAGGCCAACCAATGACGCCCACACTGCTTTTCAGGGGCGCGAGGCATGCAAGTGGTCCAGGGCCCGGACACCCATCGGGAAATGAAATGCGCTCTAAATGTTCCTATTCAATGTAATGTCACTAAAGTCTGGCCACCAGCACTATGCCGGGAAATACAGACACCCCTGCTGCTTTTAAAAATTTTGTAAAGAAACAGAAAAAAACATAATTCAGAATCAGGGCCCAAACATGTCCTCATTGTCTCTTCAAGATCTTAGTTTCATATTGTTTTGTCTACTTTAGATCAAGGTGCCTTAAAATTACTCAAAAATTGAGTTCTTTTCAGGTGTTTCTCTTACTGGCAATTTATTAAAAGGATTCCAAATGTTTGTAACATTCTTCTGGGCTCAATTAAATTCAGAGATTGGGCAGCTAAAAAATAAGGGCCCAGTGGAACTTCTCAAAGGGCAGTGTCTTCCATTTCTTTCCAAGAGGGCATTTCAATTGTATTTGCTTGGAAAATATTGTCACTCCACTGAAAACGTAAACTATGGATACCCCCTAATATTAGGTACCTCAAACCCCCATTTAGCAGCATATTTTGGGAAGTTTGATGTTCATCGGTAAGCGATTATTGAGCATGCTGTAAATGTTCCACTATACAAAACTTCTCAAAGGACAGTGTCTTCAAATCCCTTCCAAGAAGGTATTTCAATTTCATTGGCTTGTAAAATCGTGCCTCTCCACTGTAAATGTGAAATCTGGATACCCCCTAATATTAGGCACCTAAAACCCCATTCAGCAGCATTTTGGCTGGCAGGTTCGGTGTTGACCTATTAGAGAGTATTGAGCATGTTGAACATTTCCCACTATACACAACCTCTAAAATACAAAAGGAGAGTCTTCAAAAATTCCTTTGCAGAACCTGGTAACCACAATGAACGTTCCCCTCTTGCAATGCGATGGACATCTTTTGAGTTTCTAAATTTAAAACTATTCAGGGTCATTGGGCAGCCATGCTTTGGCCCTTGCTTTAACGATTAAGAGAGAATAGCAATTGACATGATGTGAGCCAGAGTGCCATCTTAGAGAATGGAAGTCTTGCATTGAAAACCATTCCTTTTCTGAATTCTACCCTTGATTATGATCATTTACATTTTAATTTACAAAAGATTTTAGAGAATTCATCTTAACCATTACAAATAAAAGTTTTGTCTTTGATTTTAATTATATTAAAAGACTTTTTAATGTTCAAGCCAAAGGCCTACCATATGCATTTTAATAATCCCTTTTCAGACTCAGGAATGCCAGTTATCATATCACTTTGTATATATTGATATAGTCTTGTCAAATGGATGCTCTGATTGTATATAGCATATGCCACGTGTGAACGTTTTTCTTGAAGGTCTTCTGAACCCACTCAAGAATGCAGCAAGGCCCGGGCCTTTGTATGCTGATAGCAGATTAGATAGTGTATTCTTTGCTGTGAATGACAAAATACCCACAATCACTGATCTCTACAAACTGCATCACAAAAAAGGAATTCATTTATTTGGGACATATTTTTCCAATAGGGGTTTTAATTGAAAGAATGATTGAAGCAGCAAGAAATGTAATGTCCTAAACACGTAGTCAATGATGCACTAATTGCGCTGGCAACACAATATTGTAGGAATTGCACAGTAGATTACAGAACCTTCTAAACTGGTAACAATGCAAATAGTTCAATGTTAAGCATAACAGACTACGGTCTAAACCAAGATTTGATAACTATTTACATGTATACGATGACTCTAAATACTTTGCTCGTTCATTCAACCTATGTTTTCTTGTTGCTTTCTGTTCAGACTCCATCGACTGCACCAAGTGCCCAGACGAGGAATGGCCTAACGGGCCACAGGATTGGTGCTCCCCGAAAGCCGTGGAATTCCTTTCCTTCCAAGAACCTCTGGGGCTGTCATTAGTCATTGCGACTGTATTGGCTTCTTTGACTCCGCCCATCGTTTTCTTCATCTTTGTGAAGCACATGGACACGCCAATTGTGAAAGCAAACAGTAGGGAGCTCAGCTTCCTTCTTCTGTTTGCTCTTTTCCTCTGCTTTCTCTCCTCCTTTCTCTTTTTTGGTCAACCTGGATTGGTGAACTGTATGCTCCGCCAGGTGACCTTTGGTATCAGCTTTGTGCTCTGCATCTCCTGTGTGCTAGGGAAGACTTGCATGGTGCTTTTGGCCTTCCACATCAGGAAGCCAAAGAGTGAACTTCAAACTTGGCTCGGCCCTAACGTCCCCAAAATCATCATAGCTGGATGCACCACTCTACAGACGGTTGGGTGCACTATTTGGCTTATCGCATCTCCTCCTTTTCCACTGACGAATACAGAATCCATACCAGGAAAAGTCATCCTGGAGTGTAATGAAGGCTCCAGCGTGGCCTTCTGGTGCATGATGGGGTACATGGGGCTTCTGGCATTGGTGAGCTTCATTGTTGCCTTTATCTCGAGGAATCTCCCTGACAGCTTCAATGAGGCCAAGTTCATCACCTTCAGCATGCTGGTCTTCGTCAGCGTGTGGTTGTCTTTTGTTCCAGCGTACATCAGCGCCCGAGGAAAATACATGGTAGCCGTGGAGACTTTCGCCATATTGGCTTCCACCACTGGACTGATGGCCTGCATCTTCATCCCAAAGTGTTACATCATTCTCTTGAAACCCAACATGAACACTAAAGAATTCCTAATGGGGAGAGGTGCTTTTAGAACAAATACAAATTAAGTAGCTCTGCAAAGTGTGTAAATAATAGTCTATAGCAATCTTGCATATGGATGCAGTTTGATGTGTGTTTTATAGCTGAACTTTGCAAGCAGATTAGATACCCACTGACAGAACTCATTCATTAGATGTACATTTCATTTTTGTTTACTTATCTAATGCTGTTTCACAAATTAATTTTTCGTGTGGGGCAGAACTAACATCCATGTAGCAGTGGTGTGCTTCCCATTAGAACATTGATTATTGGAGGAGCATCTTGAGGTGTGGCGTGTGAGGTATTCTCAAGACTGGACTACAAAACTGAGGAGGTCAGTAGGAAAGGAGCATAAACATGAAATGTACACACTACTAGACAACACAGTGTACAGTTGCTGTTGGTGAGACAAAGTCATTACCAATTTTTGGACAAGAGCAAAAGGAAGGGCTGCCCCCTAGGGTTCCTGGATCTAAAGTTGGCAACTTGGCTACTAGACCGCGGATGACAGATGAAGTCTGTGTTTTCTTCTATATCTACCGTAGAGAATACAGATGTTGGAAAGGCATTGTATCCACTGTTCCTAACTTTTTTAGCGTGTTCTTGTTATAGCGCTAGCTCTGTATGAGTGAAACATAGGCATTATTTGGAGCCGCAATCCACACCCTGGTTCAAATTAAACACATGACTTATTTTCAAATGACCTCTGGCAGACGTTTGCCACTTCATATCAGAGAGAGAGAGAGAGAGAGACATAGGCCTAAATAGTTTGTACTGTTGTCTACTCAGGCAGCTGTATGTAACAGCCTGTATGTACACTCACCTTTCTGCTTTGTTGATTTTGCATTACAAATATATTCTACAAAGTAAAGTCATAGTTGTTATACAATAACAAAAACATTTAGTCAAGTGTATTGGCATGTATTGGCATGGTTTAATTACACATTCTAGCTCTATAAAACAATTACCAATTACATATCAAATATGTTTTGATGTTTTGTATTACTGATTTCCATTCTCTTAATTACTGTACACTATTTGGAAATGTTTCTTATTATTTTAGGTCTTAGTAGTTTGTGCAAAAACAATCCTGTATTGCTATTATACTGTACTGAATAGACACATCAATTCTATATTTATATACATGGGAATACGTGTGGCTATTTTACACACAATTTGTAATACTGTTAATCTGTGAATATTGTAATACAAAACCCGGCCTAATTACTTTACAACATGACAAAGGCACTTAATGTGTGTATCTCTATTGTGTATAATAATATGTGATATGATCTAATCCTTATAGTGCTTTTTCTGTACAATAAAAATGCTAATGTGTTTCATTTGAAATAAAGTTTATTTGAAATTGTTCTTGTGAGTGTTTAAATCAAGGTTCTGCAAACATTTGGAATAGATGAGCTGGATTGTAAACTTTGTATTACCAATGGGGCTTGCCAAATTCAAAGAAAACACATGAAGTTAAATCAAACCAGAAAGTGATTTGATGTGATTTTTAACATCAATTGCATCTCAGAGAGCAACAATTAAATGGGTTTGGAAATGTCTGGAATCTAAAAGCAAAGTAACGTGAAAGAAATGTTAATACAATACATTGTATTGGTGCAGCAATCATATTACAAATGCAGATGCAAATGCCTCAGTAATACCATGTGAGGCCAGCAATGCCTTCTGTAACTGGTCCATTACAATATGAGAGGTGCAGTCTCACATGTTCAGATGCTGTGATCATACATGCGACTAAGTGTAGTTAAGTGTTAGGTAAGAATTGTTGCAGTCACACTGTGTGAGACTACACAATACTTATCTGCTTGGTATTGGGTAAACTACCTTTTGGTATAGGTCTGTACTACACAAGTTACATAGTAGGTCTGTACTAGCTCTAGAGGGGTAAATGTGAACTGTATAAATAGTTCTTTTTTTATTTTTATTATTATTGTTTAATAAAAGAAAAGATTTTTACAATATTATTGTCCATTCACGTGATGATCAGTAAGCCATCTTGAGTTCCTCGACATGGCTACATATCAAGCAGATTGATAGTGATGTACTCCAGGATTTGTGCCGTGGCGATTTGCCAGTTTGTTCTGTCGCCCCCAATAAGCCTGCACCACCAGGTTTCTTCCTCTTGTAATATGTCTGTTCCGCAAAGTCCTTGAGGTATCGATGTCTTATTGCACGAGTTGCGGGACATACCATCAGTAGGTGTGGTATGGTTTCTTGCGCATGGGGCGCTGTGTCGTGGCAAAATCGACATCTATCGGTTTGAGCAATAGTTATTTATTGAATTAAGAACCATTTTTAAATAATCATTCTTTAAAAAGGCACTTCGTTGTAACAATGTAAATATACTTTAAAATTACTTTTCAGGATCAAAACAAGTTAGTGGATAATCTTTGGTTATGCTTCTTACACAATTCCTACACCATCAGGTGACTTCAGTTACAAGGACAGTAATGGCATTTATATATGACACTAGTAAACTTGTTGTAGAAAGCAAAGGCAGAAAGAAAAAGGTTGGACATTTTCTCAGTATATGCGAGGACAACTAAGTCTTCCAATGAAACCTAGATATGCCTTTCCATCCAGTAACAGTATACAACAAGGTACCACCTATGAGGGACAGACAGTATCAAAGTCAATGGGCTGGAAGAGTCTTCAGGGAGCCAGGACAACCAAAATCAATTGGAACAGAGTCTATAGATCTACTGCACTTCTTAGATCAAAGTCTTGCACAAAGTTAGAGAGTCTTAGAAAAATCACTTGTAGGGTCAAAAGCTGTTAAGCCTGTGAGTAGAGAGTTGTAATAAACTCATAAAAGGTAAGCCAATGCAATTCCCAATTGAGAAGAGCGCGGCTAAAGGCAATAAGGTAAGTGCCCCAAGCCTAAACATTACCTCTAGTTTGAAGAAGAGTGGTCCAGCTGGATTCTGTCTTGCCACAGTGGTGAAGACCCTGGTTCCTGAGCCTCAGTCGTGGGGACAAGGAGTGAGGCCATCTGCAGAGTTCCTGCTAATTGAGAGGTTGTCAGCAGCTAAGGGCTATTTTCGGTGCACCTGCACTTTGCCGTTTCATCGCTTCGCAAACAGCACTGTTGTGGATCTTGAACACTGGTTGGACACTCTTTCATTCCTTGGTCCTGCACTCTGGTGAGGAGACTCTGGATCTGGAGGTCCTGCTTCTGGAAGGTCCTTAGGAGTCTCCTGGAGCTTCTAGCCAGATTTGTTCCGCAGCAGATGTTGCACTCGACAACAGGCACTCGACCCCTGGCATTTGGCCTCCAAAGCAATGAAGAGGCACATCAAGTCGGGGATGGTGTTCCAGTGGAGTTTGACTCAGGGTAAGTTGGTCCCACTAACCCGAGGGGAGAAGTCGTTCTGTCCGCAGCTTTTTCTTTGAGGTGAAAAAGGAGTTCAGCACAGCAGCAGGGCTTCACTGGGCAATTCAAAGGCCCAGGAGGTTGCAGCAAGCTTCGTTCATGGTTTCTTCACCGGGTGTTTCTCCCAGTGGTCGTCTCTGCCTGTAGTCCCAAAACCCTCACCTTTTAAGCAGGCTTCTACCATTCATGCACAGCCTAGGCTGTCAATCACACACCAGGGTGGCTGTCCTGCAAGGACAGCCAGACAGCCAATCAGGACTAGTTGCATTCAGGCATTCCTAGAGACAAAGAACATTGGAGTTTTGGGACCCTCCCTCATATCCTGTCCTTCCAGACACACTGGAGCCAGGGGCAGGCTTCAGGGCTGAAACCTGCCAAAGGCAAGATGTACAAAGGGCTCAAACCTGTCTCAACACAGAGTGAAAAGCCCAAGAAAGACCTCACAAACAGAAAATGTCAAAAAAAAGAGGACAGGGGCCATTTTGTTTGTTTGTTTTATTATTTGTGATGCGCACCAGACCCAAGGGTATCAGGGCGCAGCAGTTACAAGAATATGCAAATCTTAGTTACAGACAATCATACAATGACATACATTACTTACAAAGGCAGGATATACAGATATTTACATAATTTATTTACTACGGTAGGATAATTGATATTTACATGTAGGTTGAATTGCCGCAATTTTAATTGCGCAGGCAAGGATCTTGCATCATGCAGATTAGTGATCTGTTGATTTTAGCCACAGGATAGTATTCGTTCTGAAGTTCTGGTAAGACTGGTCTACTCTTAGTGTAGGAGGCAGGGAGTTCCATAGTTTGGCCGCTATTACCTCCGATCGTGGATAGTTTAAATATGGGTATAGACATGCAGTCCCGATTTACTGTTCTGGATGGTCTTAGGGATGTCGTTTTGTGGAATCTCTCAGAGAGGTAGATCGGTGCAGCATTGCTGAGAGATTTATGGGTGAGTGAGGCCGTTTTTAGTATGCTTTTGTCGTTGGTCCGGAGCTAGTTGTTCTGTCGTCTACTCTCAGAGATATGCTCTTCTGGGGATGCCTAAGGCCGCTCTAAGGGCATTGTTTTGTAGGGTCTGGATTCTTTTGATGATGGATTTGTTAGCGCCTATATATAGGGCATTACAATAATCCAGACAGGTCAGTATGAGGGCTATGTCAAGGATGGTACAGCTATTGTTTGAGAGGAATGGTTTACCTGTTCTAATAAGTTTACACATGTACGCTGTGGACGACGCTAATGTGTTGACCTGTTTATTGAAGGACAAAGTAGAGTCGAGGTAAAAGCCTAGTGTTTTTACCTCATGGGCTACCTTGATGATGTTGCCATCAATTATGAAGGAGGAGTAGTCAGCTCCTAATTTGTTTAGGTTAGTAGGGGTACCCAAGACGATAAGTTCTGTTTTATCATCATTCAGGCATAGACCATGCATGGCCATCCATGCCTGGATGATGATGTACACTCTATTTACCAAGGCCAAATCCTTGTCGTAATCCCCTGTAAGTGGGAGGAGGATCTGGATATCATCTGCGTAGTTGGTGTAGGTGATACCAAGATGATCCAGATCATCAAAAGGGGCTTAGTGAAGATGTTGTACAGTGTGGGTGAGACGCAGGACCCTGTGGCACGCCGCAGGTAATAGGTATGGGGTCTGCTGCTGCTGTGGGTGAGAAGACGCTCATTGTTCTGCCTCTTAGGAAAGATCTAATCCAAATTATGGCATTTTTGGAGAAGTGTGCTGCTGTGTCGAGATGGTTGCATAGGATAGTGTGATCCACTAAATCGAAGGCAGCTGAGAGGTCCAGGAGAAGAAGCAAGGCTGAATTGCCGCTGTCTCTAAGATCATCGACTTGGGACTTGAGGTCGATTAGGGCAGTCTTTGTTCCATGTCGTGGATGGAAGCCCGATTGTCCAGCTCCTAAGAGGTGGTGTAGTTCCAAGTATTTTTGGATTTGCATGTAGGACACCTTGTCAAGTATTTTTAATAGGGAAGGGGACAGTTGAATCGGTTTATAGTTGGTGTTTTTTTTTAGAAGTGGGCGTACCCATGATTCTTTAAGGTTGGTAGGGATGGTGCCGGTGTCAAAGGAGGTATTGATGAGCTTGGAAATGAAAGTTGAAAGGTCTCAAGCCGCGTCCTTGATGAGTTGTGCTGGGCAGAGATCGCCCTGACAATTGGTTGGTTTGAGGGACAGAATAATTCTTTCCACCTTGATGACAGATACTTTAGAAAAGCTAAATGGGGTGGGATGTGTTTCATCGGTGCTAACAGGTGATTTTTTTTTATTTGAGTTTATCAAGTTTACTTGATTTAACAAAAAGTTTCTTTCTTTCTGTATTTAATCTGTTCTACGTTCTCCTTTTTCTTTTTCTCTTTTCGCAGTTGTAAATTGCGCATTATTCTGATTTGTTGGTGCTGTCCAAGTTCGCCTTGCTGCATTGAAATAAAGCGGCTTGTAAGATCTTTACTGTGGCAATTGACCAAGATGTTTTTTGGCCGCTCATTAGTCATTGCCACCATGCTTCTTCTTCGCTTGCGATGTAGGTTTCCAGTAGCGGCTGTAAATATGCTAGTCGATTCTGTTGGATCGCCGGGCAGGAGAGTAGAAAGTGTCTCACTGTCTCCGTCTGATCGATTCTTTGGCATAACCGCCATGATTTAGTGGTCGATTGGCCTCTTACAAATAAGATCTTGTTTGTGAGGAGCAAGTTCAAACGCGCTCTTAAGAACATTTGTCGCATCGATTTGTTTGGGAATCTTCGCAGCAGCTGCATTGTGTCCTTTAGTTTCTTTGGTGCAGAAGGGAGATGGGACAAGATCTTGTTTGCACTCGCTTTTTCCAGGGTAGCGATCCAGTCAGCCTCCGCCAGTTTTTTAAAATTTTGGTCGGGTTCTGGATCAAGTCCTCTTCCGTGCAAGCGATGAGCTCCAATTGGACTCTTTTCTGAGTAGCCCAGTTAGCTGTCATCTTGCATCTTCCTTCTTTGATTTCAGCATCTATTAGTTTGTAGAGAGGCTGAGGGTGATGGAAGGATTGTTTTCCTGAACAAAGAAATGCTGGAAAAATCCACCATCGCTTTTAGGGAGGTGAGGCCTAGCTCTCTTCGGATGGCATCGATCTGTGTTGATTTTGGCAAGTTCAGGACAGCTTTCCAAAAATAGCCCTTCGGTTTTTGCCAGATGTTAGTTGGAATCGTTGGCATGGCATCGGCACTGTATATTAGAGCAGGCACCACCTTCGCTTTGTAAAACTTTAATGTCGGTATCAGGGAAAAGCGGCCATATCTTTTATCCAGGACTCTGGCTTGTGTTGTCAAGGAGCGTGCTTTCCTCCAGAGTTCATTTTGCGTGGTCTTTTCTGATGATGTGCTATCAATCATTGCTCCCAGGTATCTGATGTTTTTGACAGTCTCAACCTTGACTTTTTCCAGATTCCATTGGAAGGTTTTGGATCTTCTCGGGTTGTGTTCCAGAATAAGGACCTTTGTTTTTGGTTTGTTATTATTAGCAAGTTAGCCTGTTCGATGTATTCTATCAGCTCATTCAGCTGTCTCTGTAGTCCAATCTCCGTTCTGTCCACCAGACTGATGTCGTTAGCGAAAAGCAAACGTCGCACTGGGACGCCACCGATTCTTGGTGGAAATGTTCTGGTCACTTGACCTGAGTCTTTTAAGTCACCATTGAATGCTGTAAACAGTGCCAGGGCCAGAGGGCATCCCTGTTCCACTCCTCGGTTCATTGGTATTTCCGCTGAGAGTAAACCGTTTTGGTTCAGTTTTACCCTCATTGTCGTATCCTTGTGTAGAGCTTTTATAGGTGCAAGAATGTTTTCTGGGCAATCCCAGGCTTCGAGCTTCGCCCACAGTTTCTCTCTATCCACTAAGTCAAATGCTTGCGATAGATCTATGAACGCAAGGAATGCTCTTGATGTGCCTTGAAGGGTTTTGCTCTTGATTATGCTGAGAAGCATAATGTTGACTGTAGCGGTGGAGTTATTTTTTAATCCAGCTTGGAAAGGATCCACACATGGTGCTGTCTTTGCCCAGTCCCGGAATTTGTTTAACAATAGCATTCCATAAATCTTCCCGATTGTATCCAAAAGGGCGATTGGTCTGTAGTTGCATGGATCTAACTTGTCACCTTTTTTATAAATTGGAACAACCGTTGCCGTTGTCCATGATCTTGGTATTGATCTTGTGTTAAAGCAGTTGCTGAACGCCCTGCTTATGAACGCAGTCCAGTTCTCCAGGAAAGTTTTCAGATCTGTATTTGTGATTCCGTCGGGTCCTGGGGCTCGGGAGGTTTTCAGTTTTCTTAAGATTTCTGTTATATCCTCTTTGTCAGAGACATCTATCCATGGTGCCTCTTTGGCGGCTCTTGAAAGATTTTCCACTTTTGATGGTGCTTGGAACAGGGATTCAAAGTGTTACTGCCATTTCTCTTCACTTACGCTGTTTGTTTGAGTATTGTGGATTGTGGCTCCCGTCAGGTTCATCAGCTTCCAAAATTCTCTTGCATTTTTCCCGGCGCCGTTTTTCAGCATTGTTTCGGTGTCGTTTTGGTACAAAGTTGCACAGTGGTTTTTTATCCACGATTTATATTTTCTTGCTTCTTCTGCTAGTTCCTTTTTAATGTCTTCAGAGTCACAGTTTTTCATCCGCCTTTTAAGTCGTCTGATTACTGCTCGTTTTGCCACCACAAGTTTATCATATTGGTGGGTTTTGTCGAGTCCCATCATCCCGTTCCTTTTGATTGATACTTTGAAAGGGCTTAGGAGAGGTTGGTAATCGACGCTTGATTTGACACAATGGTATTTTGAAGTTAGCTGGTCAATTCTTTCAGCCGTTAGTCTTAGGCGGTTGCCTTGCTTGTTGCTTTCTACGGTAAGAGCCATTGAAGTTTTCTTGTTGCCCATGGTTTTCCATGTGGCTAGCAGTAGATTGTGGTCACTTGCAGTAGTGTGGATCACTTCGAATGATGTCATCTCCTTCTGCATTTCTTCAGATGTGAAGATGTAGTCAATTGTACTTTTCTGCTTCATTCTTTCCCATGTTGGAATCCTTTTTGGGTTGGGGAAATGTTGGGCCATATTGGAGAAGCCTCTTGTAACCATTAAGTCGTTCCATTGGGCACCGCTCTCTTCTTCTATTACAGCAATTTTGGTCATCTGGTTTCTCTTTTTTGTCGCGCCTAGTTTTGCCCAGTTCAATATAGTCACCAGGTGATGTTTAGAGGATGCAATTGTGTCAGAGATACTGATTCCGCTTCCTGATCGAACTGCCAGTATGATGCCCGAAGACGGGCGGCCTAGTCTGCTTTTCACCGCTGGTGAGATCCCAATGTCGAAGCCGTCCAGGGACGGCTTCTCTGTGAGCCAGGTTTCCTGTAGGGCTAAGACGTCAAACTGACCTTGGTTGATTCCTCCTGTTTTCATGAGGTGTTGAAACCCACAAGTATTCCATGAACCTAATTTTAAGTTGGTTTCTGCAGCTTCTGCGGGGTCCTTGGTTCCTGTTTCAGTTGGCCCTGCTGCATGGGGCTCGGATTGCTATATTTTTGTAGTTTTAGAGAGTGCTTTAGGCAACGAGGCCTACAGTTGGTTCATTTGGCTTGATTTATCCAGAATCTCCGATGTTGTTTTATTGCACGCCAAGTTGTTTTCCGGGCCTCTAGTTCTTGTTGGACTTTTTTCTTCATGCGGGTGGGCAGAGTTTTCTCGACGTCTAGCACGCTCTGTTTACTTTAGGTGTTCTCCCTTTGTCACTTTCAGGGATCCCTCTGCTGACCCTGTTTGTTTTTAGCATTCGCTCCCTCGAAGTGTTGTGGTTGAACACTTCTTGGTTCGGTTTAGCCATCGCTTGTTTATGTGTTGCCTCTCCCTTTATGGTGTTTGGTGTCGTCTTAGAGGGGACTTTCTGTTCTTTTCTTTCCTTCGTGATTCCAAGTCGCTGTTATCTGACCAGTTTGTCAACAGGATTCCCTGGTGGTTCAATTCCACCTCAGCTTCCTTGAGACCAAAGTTTGGGGCCGTTGATTTTATGTGTACAAAGGCTTTGGCTTTTGCGTTTTTGTGGTATGGCTTGACCAGAGAGAGATCCTCTGATCTGATGTCTTTTAGAGCGTGTGTTTTCCCAAAAATTTTCAGTGTCGTTCTTCTGTTCACTGTTGTATATTCCTTGTTCCATGATGTTTGTTCTATTTTAAATATTGTCCCAGATCGGTCTTGTCTGTTTATTTTTTAGTTTCGTGTCGGCGTGCACTTTGCTTTCACTCTGTTTCCTGTACGATTCTCACGTTCAGTTGAGTGTTTGCTTTTCTCGTGGATTCTTTTTCTGTCAGACGAGTGAGTTGATAAATTTGTTTTTAAGTATCGATTGCTCCTTTCCTTTGTTGTTTCTCTTTTTCTCCGAGTAGTTGATGGTGAGTTCTGGGAAGGCAAAGTTGATGGATAGCGAGTGCTCCTGCTTCTCGCTTTGCGCTTGCTTGTAGGTAAACTACTTCTTTTTATTGATGTTTCAGTCATCTGTTTTTCCGCTTCCCAGTCTGGATGCTGAGTAATATTCATTGCATCAGCATTTTTTAAGAAATCTTCGACTGTTATTGGCGATGTTGGTGTCTGATGGCTTTCAGAAACGTTTGAGGTGGTGTTTTTTGAAGGGCCGCTTGAGCCTGTGAATATTAGGTCTTGAGAGTCATTCTTTTCCTGCGTTGTAGAGCTGCTGCCAGCAGCTGTCTCCCTTGTTGATGAGTTTAGCGGGGCGCTGAGGTTTAAGACTATTTGGTAATTTTCTATTCCTTCTTTGGTTATTTTTTGTTCCTTTTTGGGTGGAGGTTTTGTGAAAGCTGACACCCCGTTTCCCACCTTTGCCTTTGCTCCAGACAAACTCGAAGTAGGGACCGCGGGTTCTGTGATGGATAGGAGCCCGCCCTTCGCTTTACTCGTGTTGCTGTTGAATAAGGAGAAGTTGCTACCCTGGTTCTGTTTTGGTTTGGGTAAGAAAACTTCTTCCACTGAGTTACTTGACTGGTTATTTGCGTTTGTGTCCCTTCATTTTTTGTGTTTGTAGTTGTGATGCTTTCAGTTTGAGGTGTTGGTTGTACATGCCATATTCGTTCTGGTTGGCTCTCTGCAGGTTCTGTGTTCCTAGTGGGTGTCGGTTTTTCCATAGCTGTTACTTATCCCTCCAAGAATATCAGTTTCGTATGTGTCATGGCGAGCAGGGTTGTGTGATCTTTCAGGGTGTCGTTCAGTGACTCGTACAGTTTGCAGAAAGGAGCGAGTGCTATTGTTATTGCCGACATGATTGCTAGCGTGTCTTGTTTTTGACAGGCGTTTCCTTCTGAGTAGGTGCGGTTGCCTCGCTACATCTTCTAGATTTGCTTGGCGTGGAAAGGAGAGAGTCAAATGTCCTCTGCTGAAAAGGAGGTTGTGTAATCAAGGGGCGGCTTTTACTGGATTTCAACGGAGGGGCGCCATGCTGGTCTTGTATTGTGGGTATCTGGGTATGACCGATGGGTCCCCTAAAGGCCCCTTTTTCTTGCAGGCTCTCAGGTTGGTTTAAAATCTGTGCTTCTTGGTCGTTACTGTGCGTACTTTCCCCTTGCTTTGGGGTTGATGCTAATGGCGTGATGGTTGGAAAGGTGCATGGTTGCAGCAGCTCAAAGCTACTGGATTCATGGGTCGTAGTTGGTAGTTTGGGAATCACGCTGGATTCTGGGCACTGAGTTTGAATACCCGGGTTGACCATCACCGGGTTGTCCTCTTAGCCAACTTGCCCCCTCTTTGGGGTTGGTGCTGATGGTAAAGTCGGTGAAATGTTTTGCGGTTGAGTCAACCATGGGCTGCTGGATTCAAAGACCGACGTGGGTGCATCAGAAATCCCACATATTTGTGGGTACTTGGATTGGACTCCTGCAGTTGCCATTGCCAGTTTGCCACCCTTGCTTGAATGCCCGGTTTGGAGACGTTTGCCGCCTAGGGCCCCGCACAGCTGTTCAGCGGCCCCTACCTCGACTGCCATCCCCACCGTCAGCCCTCCGGCCAGCGGGGGGCGTATTTGGGATGAGGCGGGCTCTTCCACTGAATCAGCAGTTAGTGGGGCCAAATGCTCTTGGGTTGCGACCTCCATTGAGCGGAGAGGCCTCTCCGCCGTACAAGAGTCGTTGATCTCACGACTCGCCGGACTCACTGCTATTGCTTCCCCCTGTCGAAGTTTTAGGGGAGCCGATGTTTTGAGACTGGTGGCCGAGATGAGGTTAGAGTTTGTGTCTTTTGATTTTTGCAAGCTGGCGCTTGAATTGCAGTGTGGCGGTATAAATGTGCATAGGGGATCCAAGTCCCGGTCCATGTCCATGTCCGTGAGCACACGCTGTTCTGCCGCCGTCGTAGGCGCTGATTGAAGGCGTTGCCGACCTGGCAATGTGGTGCCAGCGGACGTTTTCTGAATGTTTTTCTGAATGTTTGTTGGTTTAGAACTCCTCAGACATCTTTTGTCTCCCTCAGCCGCTGCCCAAAGGGGGGGTCGCTTCCATTTCCTTGCTTTCCGGGCCTTGCAGGGACTGCAAGGTCTGCGACTCCCTCAGCGACTGGCTCCGCGGCCGCTCCGCGGCATAGATGGGCTATATGTAGGTCCTCCTACACAATAGAGACTGTATAGAGACTGAAGACTGGAAACTCAGAGCAGGCGCAGGGTGTACTGCAAGGACTGCGAGTCCCTCAGCGACTGGCTCAGGTGATTTAGAGGTGAGTGGCACGTTTAGAGCAGCTTTTTTTGGGGATATTTTATTTTGAAGGGTGGCTCCTTTGTTGGCTAGTGCGTGTTGGATATCTGAGCACCATTTTTTATCTTTGGTACAGGTGTCTGGTATTGCGATGGTGGTCTCAAGTTCTTTAAGAATAGTGAATAATTCTTTCATGTTGGAGTTGGCTTGGGAGATACGGGTGTCATATGATTCCCGTTTGGCAAGGCACATTTCTTTTTTGTAACGGAATGAGAGTTTGGTGAGCTTTAGTTTGTTGGCTTCTGAAGGCAGTAGTTGACAAAAACGGTTGCCCATGGGTGCAGTCCTGCAGATGAGGGTTCAGCCTGCGGTAGAAAAGCACAATGGTAGGAAAAAGTAAAGCACTGCCACCAGCCAATTAAAGTATTAAGGGTAACATAAAAATGTTACATGAGAAAGTAGGGTAAGGGGCTACTAGGTAACCCCCAGCACTACACATAAGATGGTGTGTGCTGGACCTACTAAGAGAAAAGGTAAGTAAAGTCAATTTCACTTTACTATTCTTGGGAAATGTAGTTCACACAAGAAAAGGTAGTTAAACATTATGAACAATCTAAAGGGTTTATCAGTGACACTGCACTGAAGGTGCTGTGTGTCACCATGCAAAAAGCAGATGCCTATGGAATTTGTCAGACTCCAAAAACAGTGAAAACACAAAATCCAAAATCAGGTAAAAACACATGAGGGAGTGAGAAAAAGGTCTCACTCACTCCAGGGTTAAAATTAAAAATCCTTAGTCTAGCAAAAGAGCTGGTGGTCTCTAAGGTTGAAGGGAATTAGCACAGAAATGAAAATGCTCCCTAACACTAAGAAGACAAACAAAAGAACGGGTGTTCGGAGGATCCTCTCCTCCAAGACTTTTTCTGAATTATGGGCAAAAGAATGGGTTCAAATTGTATATTTTTCTTACATTTTATGAACAATTAATTAAAAAGTCATGTAATTTAGAAATCACTGTAGGGTAGAACATAACATCCAATAAATGCCAGTTCACCAACAGAAAAAAAAGGTACATTTTCCAGAATATTGTCACAACATTGCAAGGGTAAAAACACGTTCATGATGCCTGTTCCCACACTATAAGGCAGACTTGCCACTGTAAACAACACCTTCATTTTCCATGTGCCCATGATATATGCCAGCATTGTCACTGTAAAATACACTTCATGGTGTATAGGCTCACACTATAGGTCAGCACTGCCACTTTATGAATAAGAAATCAGGATGCCTGTACTCACTGTATATTCTGGTACTGCATCTGTAAAGTAAATTTTCATGATGCCTGTGTATCAATGACCGCAACATGTCAGCACTGCCACTGTGAAAATACACTTCATTCTGGCTATGCCCAATATATGTTGATAATGCCTGACTGTGCCCACATTATATATTAAAGTATTGCCACTGTAAAAACACATGTGTGGTGGCTGTGTCCAGCACATGCTAGAATGCCAATCTAAGAACTCATGCTCATGCTGGCTTTGCACAACATTTGTCAGCATTGCTTCTGAGAACATGCTTCCATTGTGGATGTACTAATATATATCAGCGTTGTCCTTTAAAGATGATGTTATGCCAGTGACAAATATTTTCCAGGATTGCCCTGTAGAAAAGGTGCCATGTAGCCGGTGCCAAATAGGAATCACAATATACCTGATGCGGCCAGCACGGGGGGCGAGGGGGCAATGACCATTACATAAACCTGTGAAATTAGAGTTTCAATTTCCCATCAACCACTTCATAACCTCTACGATCAACATCTAAACCAATGGTGCATTCTTGTTGTTTATGGTGGGATTCTTGATGAAAGAGAGGTTCTATGTTGCTGGTGAGAAAACAACTGGCCGCCCAAAATGTACACAAATTCTCTATGTAATATTGCACACATTTCTTCTTGTTTTTTGGTGACACGTTTTATTATAATTATGATTTCCAATCGCCGAATTCGAACCTCTGTTGTGCTGTGCTGTGTTGTCATGCTTCCAAGACAAACGCGGTGCCCCTGAGCAATCCTTCGTCCCTGAGGTTTAGGATAAACATGAACTATTTTTGTGTTGTTTGTAATGCACTAACAATTACGACAATGAGTAACAACTTGGGTTGATGGTTGACTTGTTTACTGTTTTCAGCAAGTCAATTAAGACTCATTGGGCCTCATTACGAGTTTGAAGGTAGCCATGCCGTTTTTACCGGCATGGCTACCCCCAAACTCGGGTCCGGGTCCCGAGAAATGGGAATTACCGGGCCATTCCGACCTTTGCGGGCCCGGTAATTCCCATTTGCGGGACCCGTACCCGGTACATTCCCATTCCCATTTGAGCCCCCATAGGGCTCAATGGGAATGGGGAGGATGCTAACAACGGGCCCGTTAATTACCGGGCCGCTATTAGCATCCTGTTCTGCTAGCGGGTGCCGCTCTGCACGTCTGATTTGACCAGGCGTACAGGGCGGCCCCGCAAGCAGAACTCGTAATGTGACAGTATACGTGTGAAGCCAGAGGAAGTGGCTGCGATTGTCTAGTCCCAATCCACATCCCTGGTGCCTGAATTTCTGTTGCTGGGCAGTTGAATGGTGCAGATCCTTACCATTAGTGGGCTTTGGCTTGCCCAAATCCCAAATCTGAGATAAAAGGTTGGCTCTAGCAGCCATTCATCATATCACTGATGGAGCCAAGACCCCTACGAAGAAGCCCAGTACACTGACAAGCTGAGGGCAACCCCTGATGCTAACCAGCATCAACTCCAGTGCTGTCCCAGTGAATCCCTGCTCCTCTGTCCTGATGTCAAGAAGACCTTTATCAGTGCTTTGACCCCTGGACTAGTGGTAACAACCAGTCACGACCCCTACTTTAGGATCCATGTCTGCTGAGTCTTCGGAAGGGTCCCTGGACTAAACACTGGGCTGACCAGCTCTCCCCTGAGCTAACTCCCTGGAACCACTGCCATTTTGAGCAGAACCTTGGAACTTTGCAAATCTTCAGCTTGTGCCATAAATTGCCTGCTCCTCCATTTTCAGCCTTCTTGCATCAAGGGAAGCTGTGCTGGACCTGCTTCTATGTTCACCACTGGAAGACCGCCTGTCGCCACCTGACCATGATGACTTCTGTTACAAGTCATCTTTGTGTCCTAGAAACGTCCCATGGCTGTCTGTCCTGCTACTCCTCACTGATGATGCCAAATGAGGCAGGAACATGTCTGGGAATGCAGAAGAGATGTGAACTAGCAGTTTGGACTGGACTGCCCCCTTTGGGGTAGGACCAAGCCTGATTTGCATAGGTTATTTCCCCTTCTGTAATGGCTTGGCAGGCTGAAGAATAATGGTGTAAAGTGTTGCCCAGCGCAATGCCAGAGGTTAGGATTACTTCCAAACCTTTCAGCCATCACCACTTTTGTTTTGCATTAGTCTCAGGTTCGGGCTGTTTAGTGTCTACAATTGTACCCGTATTACTTTCCCACTCCTCACCTGAGGTTTCTGAGTTGGTTTCCGAAGGCTCATCTGAAGAAGTCTCCACTGGTTTCTCTCTCCAGGCACTTGGGTTCTTCTTTTTCACCGTCTTTCCCTTTTGTTTGAGGAGATAGGGCCGAGCTCCCCCGGAGGCCACTTTGCCAGTAAGGCAATATGCCCGGCAGCGGGGACTCTGGGGAGCCCACCCCAAATCAGGGAAAAGCCGCAGCAGAAAAACCCTGGGTAGTTTCAGGTGAGTTGGTCTGTTCAAATAGGTATTCAAAATCCTTCTTGGAATACAGCTTAAGTTCAAATAAGTATTCACAATCCTTCTTGGAATACTGCTCAGCGAGTGGGTAATTCGCAATCTTTCTTGGAATCCCACTTCTTTAGAGTACTACATATACCAGAATGCACTTGGGTGCAATGTCTAAGCTTTGGAAAAGATTCCAAGAACTCCGTGAGCAAGGTTGAGTATAATAAACAGAAGGAGAGGTTACACAGGTCAGAGGAAGCACACAACTCAAGGGGCACGAGTTGAAAGTGACAGCTGCTTGTAAAAGCGTGTGTTGAAATGAACTGCAGATAGCAAGTCCACGCTCTTTGAGTAATAGCCCCAGAGCGAACGCAGGTGTCTGCTGACTCCAGCAAAAATAACAAACACACACGCTGGGAAATTAGCAAGAAAGAGCGAGCAGGGAAAGGTCCAAAATAAAGAAGAAGTATTCCCCACAGGAAGCGTGGTGGAAAAATGCACAATAAAAAGCAGACAGACAAACAATGAAAAGGCAAATGGGTAGAAAAACAAGGAGTAGCACGAGACAGGAGCACTGTCAACTAGCGTTAGGAAAGAAAACAGTTGCAACGCACCGGTTGCCACACCTGACAGTTAATTATAGCCTCTGTTCCAGCGACGCTAGAACGTAACGACCAGGTAAAGGAGGAGCTCAGTCCTTCTTCCATTGTTTCCATCTCTTCCACAGGCTCCATGGGTGTTTCATGACAGTATGACCCCTTCTCAAAGGCCTTCCTCCAGGTTTACCCGGATACATCCGATGGAATCTTTGAATGAGCCATGGTGCTGATATGTTGCGAATCGGTTCCCAGGAGCTTTCTGACATGGGATATCCTTTCCACAACACAAGGTACTGTAATGTCCCCTTCTTGTATCTGGAATCGAGCAATCTAGAGACTTCATATTCCTTATCCACATCAAGGGGCTGGTAATTCGCCTTCTTCAACTTTCTAGCATGAGGATATGGTACATATGCCTTCAGTAAAGATGTGTGGAATACTGTATGGATTCTCCCCAGCTTAGGTGGTAGAGCTAAACGAAAGGCGACTGGGTTTATTTTCGCCATAATCTTAAAAGGTCCAATGAATCTAGGTGAGAACTTGCCATGATGTACCCATCTGGGTAAAAACTTGGTCGACAGCCATACTTTCGTACCTATTTCCCATGTGGGGTTAGGTCTTCGCTTCTGGTCTGCCCATCTCTTGTAATCTTCACGAGCCTTTTGTAGATTGGTCTGGGCTTCTTTTTGTCGGTTCCGTAGGTTGTTCAGAAGTGTTTCCACAGAGGGAACATTAGATGAGACATGTCCGAACAGTGGTATGTGTTTTGGATCGTATCCATAGGTACAATGAAATGGACTCATACCTATGGTTGAATGTCTTGTGTTATTGTATGGAAATTCAGCCAGGGGTAGAAGATGATACCAGTCAGTCTGTTCTTGATTACAGAAGCATCTGATGTATTGCTCCAAAGTGGCATTTAGGCGTTCGGTCTGTCCATTGCTCTCTGGGTGGAATCCTGAGGACAGGGATCTTTTTATCTCCAACAATTTACACAGAATTGCCCAGAACTTGGATGTAAATTGTGTGCCTCTGTCAGAGACTATAGTGTTAGGAAGTCCATGTAGCCTAACCACATCTCTTAAAAATACCTCGGCTGTAGTAGAAGCTGTTGGTGTTCCCTTGAGTGGTGAAAAATGAGCCAGCTTACTGAAGGAGTCCACCGTAACCATGATAGCAGAGTATCCTTGAGAAATGGGTAAATCTACTATGAAGTCAGTTGAAATGTGTTGCCACTCTTGTTGTAGCAGACCCAAGGGCTTGCAGTATTGATATTTGTTTTGGGCACACGTAGGGCAGGTAGTGACATACTTTTTAACATCATTGGTGATCTTAGACCACCAGAAATGACGAGAAGTCAGTTCCAGGGTAGCTTTCTGTCCTTTATGTCCAGAGGCGGGAAGGTCGTGACACCATGACATAGCAAGATCACGTAACTCCTCACCCTTGTGTAGTAGTCGTAGATTGGTATGCTGTCCTTGCTCCCTTTGGGCTGTTTGTACTTGTTGGAGGAAGGAATTTACTGTAGCACGAGACAGGAGCACTGTCAACTAGCGTTGGGAAAGAAAACAGTTGCAACGCACCGGTTGCCACACCTGACAGTTAATTATAGCCTCTGTTCCAGCGAGGCTAGAACGTAACCTCCAGGTAAAGGAGGAGCTCAGTCCTTCTTCCATTGTTTCCATCTCTTCCACAGGCTCCATGGGTGTTTCATGACAATTAGTCACCCCAAGTGGGACGGGTATGCCCAGACGTGGGTCCCGAGCTGCTGGGCCTAGTCACCCAAGCCACTCTCACTGAAGACGCCCAATGTGGCTGAAACATGTCTGGGGATGCTTGTAGTTTTGTGCAGAAACAAAGTTTTCTAGCAGTTCGGGCTGGACTGCCCCTTTTTGGTGGGACCAAGCCTGATTTGCATATGGTCTTTCCCCCTTCTTTAATGGCTTGGCAGGCTGAGGAGCTATGGGCTGGAGGGCTGCCCAGGGCAATGCTAGAGGTTAGGATTAATTCCAAACCTTCCAGCCATCACCTCTTTTGTTTTGCTGTAGAGGTCTTCATGCTGGGTGTTCTACAGGAAGCTGTGGAACAGATTCCTAAGCACAGCGACTGACAGAAACTGAATCCCAAACTGAAAAGTATCTCCTGTGTTTAGATGACCCCCATGAAAGGAACCAGACAAAAGAACAAGTCTACAACAGATCTCGGAACCTCCACAAGTGGTCCTGGTGTCAGGGTTCCATTGTATGCCCCCAGGGTTCTATTGTATGCCCCATCGGATAATCAGAAGAGGAGTTCACGTAATAACAAACTGTCTAGTAAACCCAGGGGAACTAACGTTTTTGGGTCCAAATTGAGAGTGTCTGCTATGACTCAGACCCGTTCTTCCTTGTTTCTTGCACATCCTTTTGCAGAACGCTATGGGTTACTGTGGAAACGCTGGCGGCCATGGTATTGTCGTAGACGCTCAGGTCTACGGCGCCGTCCCGTGCGTAAGGTCAGGTGACCTGTATTTAAGCCGCGCCTCCGCGTACGGCGGCGCTTCTGAATTTGTCTAATTCCAAAGCTCCTTACCTCGTATTTTGTTTTCTTGGCTTCTTGAATCCCCGGTCCGTCTTTTTACCTGCATTACTTCCTCCGTGTCTTTGCTACCAAGTCTTACCTGCTTATAACCGACCCGTAACGGCAACGGACTGCACTTGTCTGAATCCTCAAGTCTTACCTGCTCTTACTAGACCTGGAACGGCAACGGACTACATTCGTCTGAATCCTCAAGTCTTACCTGCTCATAAGAGACCCGGAACGGCCACCGACTGCACTCGTCTGAATCGCCAAGTCTTACCTGCTCATACCAGACCCGGAATGGCCACGGACTGCCCTCGTCTAAATCCTCAAGTCTTACCTGCTCATAGTAGACCCGGAACAGCCAAGAACTGCATTCCTCTAAATCCTCATATCTTACCTGCTCATACCAGACCCGGAATGGCCACGGACTGCATTCGTCTAACCATTCAAGTCTTACCTGCTCTTACCAAACCCGGAACGTCCACGGATTGCAACTTCTTCAGCCCACAAGTCTTACCTGTGTCACATCTTCTTTCTGGAACTGTCAAAAGACTTTTTCGGACATTCAGGATTACCGCACATCGGCGCAAGGACCAAAGGACATTGGCGCATTGGCGCAGGATTTAAAGAACATCAGCGCAACGGCACCAGGATCGATTAACTTTTTAGGCGTCCTCGTGCTGGCGGGTATAGGAAAACCAAAGACAATGTGTTTCCCGGACTGCCAACTCATTTCCCACATTTCTGCAGCGACTATCCAGGACACTCATTTGGTAAGCACAAGACTATTGTTCATTCCTTCCTTGCTATTCCTGTACTCTTGGTAATAGTCCCTTTTTGCTTTCAGGGTACTCACTGATCTAACTTGGAACATTCGGTCCCAGTCTGATATTCTTGTGTGCGAGTATCAGTTCATTATCTTGCTTTGGAGTTCCCATTGCCTTTAGCTTCATGTTAATGCCTGATTAATTTTCTTGCAGCCAGCTGTTGGAGTACCAGGGTGTACCTTATTTTGGGCAATACTCATCTCAAACTCTCCTTATGTACTCTTGAGGGGTATATTGTCAGAAAGCCTAAATTGCATCACGACGTGTCAAGCCACCCCTACTATATTGCGCTCCTGGATCATGACACCGGGAGAACCCTGAGCCAGAGGGATAACTCTACATAGCTGTTGCCTTCCCACCAGCCCTGGCTCCTATTGGGTCACAGGGCATAAAGGCCTGTCCCTAACTCACTCTTACCTAATCTTTGGTGGTGGGACCTGGGTCATAGATAGCCCCATACCCCTACTAGTGCGTTAGATTGAGTTGAGTATTTACTAGAACTTTAACTAACCCTTTTACTCTTATTAATCATAACCACTGGCATCGTAAATCTCTTTATGAAACCTACATGTGAAGTAACTACTTTGGAACTGGTGAGTTGTGGGCACAAGGCCCCAAACCATGTTAGGGCGGGACTTTATAAGAGTTAGGGGAGCTATTTTGTGATTACTCTAAAGAGCTCTGTCTATTTCTATGCATCTGAATATTTGCCTGTGTTGCACTGGTCATTCAAAAGCCAATCTTTTTCTCCTATGGATGAATGTATGTATCTGTTTTATAAGTGTCTGTATGACAATATTTGAGTAGATGTTTTCCTTTGTTTTTATGTATCTAAAGGCCTAAAACATAACTGTATTTTTATACTTGCCTGTCTAACTGGAATTATTGGTGTTGCTCTGTGTGGACTCATTGTAGCCCTGGACTACTCTAACACCCTTCATGAGACTAAGCCTTATCGCTCTGCTACCATACCTTGATTTGGTTTGGCTATTCTCAGTGTCTCCCTGTTCACCATAATGGGGTAGCCTCCCAAAATGTACCCACCATGGCTGATTTCGGAAATCCATTTTAACACCGGGTGAGCAGTATTTGCTACCCTGAATGCAGCGCCCTCGAACCATTGGGCAGAATCTGCTGCCCTGGAGGCAGCAATGCTCTTAATGGACAATATCTGCTGTCTATGGCAATGGCTCCCTTCAGGGCAGTACCCTCTACTAGTGGGAAGTTGATGCTGCCTCTACGTCTGAACTCTCTACCAAAGGTCAGTGTAGGCTGCCTTCAGGGAATAATTGCAGAGTGCCCTATGGTATCAGTGATACCTGCATGGCTTGCCTACATGGAGAAATGGTCTGAACTACAATTGTAATTACATTATGCCTTAGAGGCAGGAGAATCTGGGGCCCTGTTCACAGCACTACCATTAATAGACAGTATCTGCTGCCTTTATTTATGACTATTTCTAACAGCATGTACCAATACTCAGTAAATGCTGCCTATCTTCATCCCGGAGGCATCCCCAGTACACTATATGCTGCCCTGGGTAGCTCTAATAACAATTTTGTATTCTGCCCTGGAGGCAGCACATAGCAGCCTTGTCGCCCAGCTTTTCTGCCCACCAACAATCTTCGCACCTTCCAGGCATCTATTTAAGCACTGAAGGCCAGCTCCAGGCAGACATCCTGATTTGCATATGGTCTTTGCCCTTTCTGTAATGGCCTGGCAGGCTAAATAATGATGGTTTGGAGGGTTGCCTAGAGCTGTTCCAGAGGTTGTGATTAATTATAAACCTCCCTGCAATCATGTTTATTTTGCTATAATGAACCCGAGTGGGATGGATATGCCCAGGTGTGGGGACACCCAAGCTACTTCTCACTAATGACAGCCAATGAGGCCAACACATGTCTGGGGATGCTTCTGGTCTTGTGCAGAAGGGATATGACCTAGTAGTTTTGGCTGGACTGCCCCTTTTGGGGTGGGCCAAGCCTGATTTGCGTATGTTCTTTCCCCTTTCTGTAATGGATTGGTAGGCTAAAGAACGATGGTTTGGAGGTTTGCCCAGAGCTGTGCCTGAGGTTCTGATTAATTAATCACCTTACAGCCATCACCTTTTATTTTGCTATAGACGGCATTGAATAAGCTGCTGGTCACGGGAATATGCCTCTGTACCTCAGCTTCTCTGCCCACAACCAGTTTCCGTGCCTTGCAGGCATCTACTTAGGGACTGTAGGCCATCTCCAGGAAGCCAGCGTTGAGTGCATTGCTGATCATGTGACCAGGCCCTGACACTCATCTGCACCGCCTACCACCTATTTCACCAGTCTTCCTTAGGTGTTGTAATCGCTGGTGTCCTCAACAAAGGACATGAAAAGACAAGGACCTGACCTGTTTGTACCTGTTCCGACCCGATTGGACCAAATGCCTGAACTGCTGCCCTGCATTTCACCTACATAGCAGTCACTACTACTGTTACTCGCCAAAAGAAATTACCATATATCTCTTCCCTGTACAGCCTATGCCCACTGTCGCTAGGGTATGAATAGCCAAACTCCCTAGACAGCCCCATCTGGAATTCAGAAGCCTGCACTAAATCTTTGGGGAAGCAGTGCCTCGGCTTGTCCTGGGCACTTTGCTTTGAGCCACTACTGCTGCCCTCACTAAAGGTGGATATGTGGGCCTCCTTCTTCTCTTCGAGTGCCAGATTGTGCAGCTCAATGGGGACATTGTCCTGCTGTTTTTGTTCCTCCCATGCTAGTCTCCTCTTCTCCAACAGGAGCTGTCTAGCCTCTACATCCTTTACAGCAGGAACAATTACTAGGCCAACAAGAGGCTGTGCCAAGGCCTGGGACTTGCTGGATGCCCCACTAGTCCCTGACCTTGCTGACACTCTGGAGTGTTGAGAAACTAAACTTGCCTCCCTGAGGGGTAGTTGGTGAGAAACACTACTCAGGTTGTCTTCTTCGCCCTCTTCCACCATCCCTTGTGTAAGGTCTTCTCCGTTCTGGTACACGGGGCCCAGCACGTCCCCAGGAGTCTTATCCCCAGCTGCTCTAGCTTCTACCCAAGCTTGGAGGCTTATCACCAGCTCAGGTTTATTAATCCTGGACATATTTGCTCATTCACTTCACAGTCTCTATGTCAAGAACCATGATTATTAAAAAATACCTGGAAATGTTCTAAACTAAATCGACCATCGTGCCTAGAAACACTTGAGTACAGGCGCGTTATAAATAACTGATATTATATCATCTTCCACCAATGTGACAAATCAAATTCTGGGGTACAGGATGAATATCAGTTTCTAAACCATCAATCAACCCCACACTTCTAATACACCAGAATGGATCCGAACAGATTGGATTAAAAAGTATACAATTAAAATTATAAACCTCCTTGTCCAATTTTGGTAACATGGACTGAACGGCAGGCTTATCTCCTCTAAAGGTCGTTGATTATTTGCAACACAGCAAAAATACAATTATTACCCAACGATAAAAAGAGTGCCCAGTCAAATTTGTATAACAATATCTACTTTTTGATTATCACAGCAGAGAATCTAATAACACTACGAAATACAACCCACCCTGAAAAGGAATGCAGAGAACAGACAGTTTCTAAGAATAAAAAAGGATGCACTCTGGATACTGACATGAGGGTAGTTGGTATGGTTAATAACCACAATCATTGTATAAAAGTCTTCTTGGCTTCAGCAAAAAGGGAGAAGGGTCTTAAAATGTCTCTAGAGGCCTCCAGGGAAGGACCAGGGGAACAGAACCACAATGTACCTCTTGTTCTAGTTGTTTTTGGTGCTCAACAGCGTCGAGCCGGCTTCAGTGCACTTTTCAGTCTTCTGTGACAGAGTTCGAGATGGGAGTCAGGGCGGGTATCAGGCAGCAAGATGGTTCAGTGAGCAAAGCTTGGCAAACAGCTGCAGGCTGGCCGTCACAGAGACTCAGGGTCAGGAATTGCTGTCTTAGTGCTGATTGGCAGTTCTGAAGTGCTGGTCGAGATGTCTCGGGTTCTTTCAGCGACTGCAGCCTGATGACAGTAGTTTGAGGCTTGAAGGTGGTCAGCTTTGCTTGCGGTTGTGGATCGAGGAACTCGACTAGGTTGAGAATGTACATTGAGGCGGACACCGGCAGGTGCTTGTCGTTGCACTTCTCCCCACCTCTTCAATGGGCTTAAGTTGTCCTTTAAGGTATACGGCCCAGAGCTGGGGAGTGTGTTGCAAGCAGACACCTTGTCCATGGATTCGGGTTCAGAGACCTTCTAAGGTTCAGAGAGTCCCTGTCCAAGGAGTTTGCTATAGAGCCTAGCAGAGAACACTGTGTTCTGAAGAAGCTGGAGGGTCTTCTGAGTTCCTTTCTCTCTCTGTTCCCTGGGAGAAGTTAAGGGGAGGGATCTTGCTTCTGTCTTTGGATGTTCCTGGCCTTCCTTTACTGGCAGAAGCTGTTCGACAGACTGTACCTTCAGCCAGAGTCCAAGGAGGAGTTCTTCTTCGTGCTTCCGATGAAGTCTTCAAAGGATCAGCTTTATATAAAGGCTTCAGCCCTCTCTTAAAGTCAAGTGGGACACAGTGATTGGTGTAGGCTGAGCATACCGCAGTGAACCAATCCTGGGGTCCCTACAAACTATTTCCTGTGTGTGTGTGAGGTCATAACCAGAGTGCTTTGCAACCAGAAAGGGGAAAGGGGTCCTACAGGAACAAGAGGTGTCCCAGAACCAATATGGATGAACCCTTCTCTCAAAAGAAAGTGTTCCAGGCTGACTCCTGTGAGAAATCTGAAGGTGTCTCATCCGCTAGTCTCTGGGGATTTGTCTTCCAGGTGGCCAGGATATGGCCATCACTTTTGGATCCAGTTACTGTGAGTGTACCAGTGCGGGAGTATCACCTGGATGAGGAGTCTTTCCGGGAGTGGAAGTGGGACACCGGAGGGTGAGACGCAGTATACTCTTGCTTGTAACACCTTTTCCCCATTCTACCAGGTAGGATACCTAGGAAATCAACCCCTTCCTTTCCCGAGATAAACACTTTCTAACTGACATTTCACCGTGAGCAACAGCGGACTAACACCAGAGCCCTATACCTTACATGTCCCAACAGCATGGTCAGCAAATTATGGATCATTACACACACCTGACTTCCATCACACTTCCCCACAAGGAGAAAAGGCTGAGCACAAAAGTACACTTGGAGCCAGGCAAAATACATGAGGAAACAGCAGTTCCAAGATGGTAGTTTAATACAAGGAGAAGGACAGCGAGACTGGAGAGGGTTGCAAGGAGAGAAGCACCCTTGACCTATAAAGACACTTACTTTCAGGAACCTTGGAAAGTACCAAAGACCAGGAACTAAGGCTGATCAAACATGCACAGTGTGTCGGACGCACCCGGGGCTCTCCCGTGCCGATATCCAAGGCAGGGAGGAGTGATTCCTGCTCTCGTACTGTCCTTGGTTCCTACAACAAAACGGCATCCGCAAAGAAAGCACAGACGGTGAGTCGGAGAGACTGATACCAAGCCAGCTTGTGTTTTGAACCAAGGTTGCAAGAGGCAACATTGTATAAAGAAAACAGTGTGTGGAGCATTTGGGATAAGCAACGCAAATACAAATAAAAGCTAAAAGGAATAATTGCACTTTGTAAAAGAACTTTGGTAAACCAAGAAAAGATACCATACACAGAGCTGTCCGGCACCAAGTGGGTGATCATTTGAAAGTCTCTGTTAGGTATGGAGCTGATGCTGAGTGGGAGAGAAATATTGAGATCGAAGTGGTCATGAAACAGGTCAAGCTAAACCTGTGCACATCACATTCAAAGGTCTTCGATAGTTTAAAGTAAATCCAAATTGGTCAAAGCCAGGTTGAGGCAGACTAATTGAACCTTGGTTGAAAAGGATCTGAGTCCGGCAGAGGGGGTTCCTATGTTGAACTTTTATTTTTGCTTAGGTAAAGGATCTGAGCCTGGCAGAGGGGGATCCAGGGTGAACACCCAAGTTGAATATTGAAGAGAACATTTATGTGTTGTTTCTGATACAGCAGGCCCTCTGCATCAAGAGACTTGCAAGAAGTAAAGAGACATGGACACAGAAGATCCTGAACTGTGAAAATGAAACTGTATCCTTGTGCTGCAGAAGCCAGAGTGTGTGCTTTGCACGAGTGACCTGCCTTGCCACATGCTGAAAACGTGGGTAAGGGATGCCAACATCCCGAGCACCCTGACATATTCTTTTGTGAACACTTCTTTCTTTTTCCTGAACATTACCCCACATTAATTTGTAACTTAGTGGTAAAGATTGGCAATAGTTTTATTTTTTTTAGTATAGGCCCTTTTAATTTGTCTTCATTCAATCCACTAGGACTGCATTATCATTATTTGATGGTCATAGCTTGTTGCCATCTGTAGATTTAGGTTTAGATAGGCATTCATCACTCCCTGGCAAAAGTTCAAGAAACTCCTTTGAACTGTGGTCACTTGTGTCTATATTACTATTGCCACCATGAGTTCCTTACATGTGGTGTCAGGCGTGGGATGTGATTCAATTGATAAAAATTGAAAATCCATGCTGATAATTGTCATACCACCAGAAGAGGAAAAAAGAATTATTGAACTCCTTGACTCTGACCGTGTATCCACGCTAAAAGAGGGTTTGTCTCTCAACTACGTATCCCAACTGGTCAACAAGATCTGTTCTTTAAAACTCAAGTATTATTAGGTACCCTTCCTCTCTTCCATTATAATATACAACAATGGGATTGAATAATACCGAAAGTTCGACCAGCCTTTACCTTTACACTCCCATGTGATACCAGGTCCCACCCACCTTCTTCTTTGCTGTGATCAAAGAGTCTTTCTGGTTAATGGTTCTCGCTGTGTGGTTCCCTTTTTTAAAGCAGCAGATCTCCCTGGAAGATGCTGAGAGACCAGACTCACTGGCTTCTGTAAACCACATTCTTGTATCTTATGAGTGGGGTCCCCCTAACAAGGGAACTCTACTGTAATAATAGATTCAGACATGTCAGTTAACTGTCATTGATACTGAGAGGCGGGAACTGTCTTTGGGTTAACACAGTTACATATGAAAGGTCTGTTGGATTTCCTGTCTCCTTTGTTATCCTCTGTGGCCAGGCCCCATGGAGGCCAGTTTGAAATACCCTCTATTTGGATGGCATTCGCTGGCACCATCTAACAAGGGAGCAGGGTGGTTCCATGGAGCCCTTGTCAGTCAATCAGGCTGTCCACGATAGGGGAAATCCCTCCCATCCCCGTTGGGATGACATCGTGCGTGCTCTCCTCTCCTATCACATTCCAACTAAATATGACACGGCCTGTACTGTACCTGTAGACTGTGTCCATGCTGGTGAAAACAGGTCTATGCGTTTTTCGTGGTGTGAGCATATGAAAATGTGTGTGGATTAGCCCCACACATTTTCCTGAAGCAGGTCTACGATCATCCATTTACGGAAACATTTTTAAAAAGCTGATGTGAGCCCACACCTAACATGCGGATGGTCAAATTCCTTACACAGTGGGTCTGAGGCACGTGACTGGCATTGACATAGACCTCTTCCCTTTATTGGCCACAGGATGTAGTGTGTTGCCTTGATCTGATCTTTTTTGTGTTTTGGAGTTATTCTTAGTTTTGTACATTATGTGTCTGCTCATAGACATCCGAGAGTGTGTTGTCATACAAATAGGCGTCACAACTATAGCAAGCATGCACGTGGAGCGAATCAACCTTTGGGTTTGGCCAAGATACATATATCGGGAAATCTAGCAAAAAAGAAAACACCCTCCCTGCACTGAAAGGACATGTGATCTTATTCCGAAAATGGGTGGTCAAAATGAACTGGAAATCCCATCGGTCAGTGTCCCCAAAAAGTCAATAAACTGGTCCTGCCCTCCTTCTGCATCCAATCTCCCTCTTTTCAGGCTGGGAGATGTGGTGAGGGTGGGTTAGGTGATGAGGGATAGTCGTCTAGGCTAGATTTCTTTTCACACAGGCCCAGGGAACTTGATTTTCTATCAAAAACCACAATACAAACCTGTAGAGATGTCCATAATTGTTGTAGTGGGCACAAGCTATGTGTGGATTCTTCTAAGTGAAGCCTATGGAACATCATTGATAAATAATCCAATTGGATCACTGGGACTGCAGGCTTTGTTTGTGAGCATTTTGAGTTGCCTCATCTCAACACTTTGTAATGGACTCTTTGTCACGTGATCTGACACTTGGTTTCCTGAAAAGAAGGATTGGGTAACAACTCTCTGACCCACAGTGAAAAATACAAGCAGGTTTCAGTGACAAGAAAGAGAGCCAGCCACAGTGTCCCACTGACAGCCACCATGTCGTCTTCAATGATTACAAGTGAGACACTAGCCAGTTGCCGTTATTCCCAATAGCTCTGTTGCAGCCAAGGGGATACGTTCACAGCCATCCAAGAGGTACATTATGTTTAGTGTTTGCTGTAACATGGTCCTTTGTGAGAACACTGTAATTTGATTCATAAAACATACTGCCACAGTGCTGCGTTTGTCAATAAATCGATCATTGTTGGCATTGAGTGAGGTACAGAAAGAGTGGGGAACAATGTGCACCTTTCCCATGGAGAGCAATAGTCATCCCAACGTTCCCCCTGCATTCCCAGATTAAAGCCTGTACAGTACGCACACAAAGGCAAACACTATTGGCTTTTTCCATGCTTGTTTTAAAATAGTTTAAGTGCATTCGAGTTCCTGTCAACATCTTTACTAGCTAATTGTTCTTGTGTATGTGAAAGAACTGCGTTAGGAACAATGTCCCTGGCAAATGTTTGGTCTTTGATGGAAGCCTTCGCAGGATTTACAATTTTGATAGTGGTTGCTCTTTAGGAATTTTGAGCAACCCCTCTTCAGCTTCCATCGAGTTGTTTCATGGGGTGAATACGGCCGCTGGTCGTTCACATATTCGGCGATTTTGATTAGCACAGTCACCGTCGTTCCACTGGCTTTCGTTTCCATAGATCGCTGTCAAGAGTTCCCCACAGTTTTCATTACCACCTTGATTGTTAGGCTCTTCCCGTCTCCAAAAACTGTTAAGTAAAAACAAATAATTGTTAAAACATTTTGTAAAAAAAACTGTAGTTTCAACAGGGTAGCCAGTGCATGGAATTTGAGTTCTGCAGACACCAGAAGGTTGCTGTGCCACGCATCTATATTGTCCTATGTGCTGGCATCCTAATTCCCGAGTGGGCAGTTGGCCAAAGTTGTCTTTGGACAACATAAAAAAACCTTAATTGCAACAGACAGTTTAAAAGACGTTTAAATTCGAATGAATTAATTTTGCAGCCTGACTGAACTCCACTATTTGGCACACTGAGATATTTGCAGTAAGAATTAAGGATTAGATGAGACTGGAAAAAAGTCCAGCAATCCTCCAATGTTGGGCCTACACAGGGAGTATCCAGTGTGACAGAAGTGTGGTAGGGGAGGAGTGGACTATGGAAAAAGTACATTTTTTAATGGGCAAATCAGGATCTCTCAATGAGGGGTCCAAGAAGGTAGCATGGCCTAACTATCCATCTTCATGGACTTCCATGCCCTACTCGACAATACCACTAGAGTCCAATAGTTGCAGCCGAGGAATTTGTAAAATGAAGGAGTGAAAATGTTTTCCCTGAATTGAACTGAGCAAGCGGACCTGAAACAATCTAGTATGCTTGTGGTTGGTCCTTCCCATTATATATATATATTTTTTTTTTTAAGAACGAATTCAAATCGTGCAATTCACAGCAAAAATTTCAGAAAAATTGGGCAACAATGTTGAATATACACTCTCTTCAGCATGGCACACAGAAAACAAGCCAGTAGGTGGCAGGTCACGAACCACACTGAGAAACGTTTTGTAACTGTGTTGATGTTGTCTGTCTCAACATTAAAAAAAGAATAGGAGGCCTCTCTCAAGAATATATGTCAGCATTGCTTCACTTCCAAGTAGGTTATGCCAAAACTAGGTCACAAGGTGTGCCCCCATTTAATGCTTTGTGATTCCAAAAAAGAAATGACAGTGGTCGCAACTATACATGCCAAAATTGCCCATGTAAAACAATTGTTCATGCTGATAGTGCAACAAACAAATTACCTTTCTTAACAATGTATGTTTGAGCTGCTAACCTTTCATGCTGCTAGTACGCAAACCAAATCCGGCATTCTGTCTCAACACATGCCCATGCTGACTCCAGTTCTATATCATGTCGCTCTCAGTGCCCACAAATTGTGCCTTTGCCCCAGATACACACACACATAGGCAAACACATATGGACACAAACACATTCACACAAACATGCATGCAAACATTTCTTTTAAAAATACCTTTTTTGTTTGTTATGAGCCTTAAAGCCAGGAATGGTTAATTATTTCTCACCTTACATTGGAAAATGTAAGCTCTCCATAAACTGTCCAATACAATTTAGTGAGATAAAGACTTAGACACCACCAGAAGAGTCTTTGTGAGGAACACATTCGCTTGTTGTCATTGTTTGACAAAGGTATGTATCATCTGCAAAACATTTGCAAATCAAAACAATCATCTATAACACTTAAGAAGAGCTGTGATTTTTGAGAGGAAAGGGCTAACCCTGCCTTTTTTGCCATTTTCTCTGCCAGGGATGCAACTACATCCAAACCTGAGGGTGGGGAAAGACTACCGCTTCAAATGATGGCTTTGTCAACTGCTGATTCATGGTCCATGTCCACCTGCATGTTCAATAATAACATGTAAGATTGAGCGACACTACAGTTGGAGTGTCTTTGAGATGTCGGTGGCCAGTCAAAAGAGAGGTCCCAGGCAATAGAATAGAAACTGTGGGCTCTGAATTTGTGCAATTGCCTAGTGTCATCTGACATAGCACCACTTAGTCTAAAATCCTATGACACGACACTATGGTGTAACAGCTGGAGAAAGAATATTTTTCATGGATATAAACAAATAAATATGACCAAGTGTGATGTTTCCAAAGTGAAAACATTTTCCTCAGTGATTGGGGGCTTGCTGGGCAATGCATGGTAACAATAACCACCTCCAAATTGATCTACTTCCCATCCTAAAAGACTACAAATCTTGTCAGCACCGGAAAACACATGTTACACTGTGGAATGTACACAGTCTGCAGACACATGTCGACACCAAACTTCCCGATACACCACACTAACTCACCACTGATAGATTAACACAACTCCCCACAATCCTTTAACACCATTCTGATAGGCACCACAGACAACCACACAATCTACATTGGCACCCTGGAGCATACATTACCACTGCTTCAGACAACTCATAAAACATCTAAAACATATATACCACATAAAGCCCTATCTGAACATATCAACATTGCAACAAAGCGTCCTTGCCCGGCCCCCCTGCATCTACGTTAGTCCCCTAGTGCACCATGTGCAGATCATGGGGCTATACTAACCTGGGAAAACTAACCAACCAATACTACGGACGCCCTAAGCAACTTCAGTGATTGGCAGCAAGAAGGCAGGAAATCATTGTTGGATCAGCCACAGTCAGTCTGCTATACTCAGTGCTTTAAGTGGGCCAAGGCCAGTCAGGCCAGGCTCCAGCAGGCTCCAAAAAGTGAGGCTGAGCCGGGGCCCCCGGCCACCCCAAGCAACGATGGGTCATTATCTCACTGCAGCCGCGACGGGAGATGAGCACGCCGCCATCATTGAGTCAGGCAGCTGTGTCTATCAGAAGTGACAGCCAGCTAGAGCATAGCGCAGACTGTTTAAGCGATTCTGTGGCTGGCTGGCACTTCTGTCAGTCACAGCTGTCTGCAGGAAGCACACAGCTTAAGACTGTGCAACTTCATCTCGCGCCAACTACGTGAGGAAGTTGCAGTCGAGTCCCAGGTGAGCGCACACCATTGTGGAAGAAACAAAGAATTTAATTGTTCCTACCGCCTAGCAGCTGCTGCTGCATAAATTCAAGCCGGTATCCAGTTTATGTATGGCACCCATTCAGAGGCGTTGCTAGGGGGGGGCTAAGGGGGCTATAGCCCCTGATCTTTTGGTTGTAGCCCCAGATAGAATCTCAGGAGTTACAACCAAAAGACTAGTTAGCCCCCAGTCCCGACAGTTCTGACATCAGCGTAGCCCCAGGTCTTTTCCAGGCCTAGCAACACCCCTGCACCCATTGCTATGACCTCTCACTGATCAATACAATAGGTCACTGGGTTGTTCTTGTTCACCTCAGAGCGAGAAATTGAAGGTAATCAATAGTTCCGCAAAGTGCTTTCCGAGGTGTCCTGCTATTGTTAATAAAATGTGAACTGTGTTGATTGTCCGATTCATTTTGAGTGAATGCATTTTCATTGAAGACCCGGCTCCACAGCAGTGTATACATAACGAGTTTTCCATGTATAGTTATATTTACACTCCTATTTGGCCTCTTCTTAAAGGAAGCTGGGTGTCAGGAACATAAGCAACACGTTTTACTGTTTAGTCACCAACGCCGTGGTTTGTCTTGATATGAATTGTGAACCCATGCTGACTGGATGAAGGGACTCCTTGCGGGTATAATAAACGCATAGAAATGAGATGGCGACATTGCGTCATGTTCACACCAGCGAAGGCCACACCATCAGCTCTCATCTGCCACTCTTGGAAACACCTCTGGATCGTCTCGTGCGCCTACCTCTCACTCGGTACAATGGAGGAAACACATCAAATCAAGGTGAGCAGGTCAAGACACAGCAATCTGCCAATTACAATGGTGATTGTAATGCGCCCCGTCCCCTCCCCGCAGCGCGTTTCACGGTGATAGCTGCATTCAGTTTGCGCTCAGGATGCACAGAAAAAGCTCACTCGCAAGTGTCTTTCGAGATCTGGGTTGTTCGTTAGTAGCCCTGCCCTATTGATCATGTGTGACTTTTTTTTTTTTACAATGTGTCCCGGTAATCAATAGGACATAACATTGAGGTGTGCATCGCTGGGTTGCTAATTCCAACTTTGGAAATTAGTCCAAGTATTTAATGTTCTGCTGGATCAATAGAGCGGTGAGCCAGTTCAGCGCTGGGCCACGTGCCACGGTAACGTGTGTCAGTTTATTAGTTTGCTAAGTGGAAGTCCACTTGCGAATGGGTCCCTCATGCAATCACAGAAGCATTAGTGGCGCACTTACTGAATGACGCACGCGCACATTAAACCTCCATCCATTTATTCAGCAGTTGTATCAGAGACAAATGCCTAATTGAAGTTTTAAATATTTATAATAATAAGACCCCAAAATTATCCAAAATAACAAGCACAGATGTAAGGATGGTGATGTGGGTGCGCCACACGCACCATAGATGTCTGAACCAAGCGACAGTGAATATTTTACTATTGCAACCCGAAAACTATTCCTTATGGTAATACCCGCCACATGATGACTGACACACGTCCCGGGGGCGGTTGAATATTTTCCTGTCCACTGTTAGCGGTGTCCCAGGACCGCTTGAGCCCCCCCACTCCCCGAACACAAGACACAAAGACTCTGTGTTGGTAGTGCGGGCTCCCCGGTGACTCTGCGGCCCCCGGGAATGCCCCATTTATTTATACCGAAATACAAACAGTAGGGGTACCCCTAGTGCTAATATGGATCTGGGGGTATAAAGTACTATTTAACAAACAAAGGGAGATCCACAAGCAAAACAATATTCATTTCATTGTCATTGGTTTGTAAAAAGTGGTGAGATTGGAGAGAGGGGTTTGGATCTGTGCCCAAAGGGTCACTAAGAACAGCAACAAAGTGCCAGTATACTTAGATAGAGTGAAAGTTTTAATATATTTAAATTTTAAAAAAAGAAAAACATTTAAAAAATAGAAACAAATGACATGATTCAAAATCATACATCAAATTTTGTAAAACGTATATACAAACAAAAGATACATGTATATTTACAAAACCAAATCTTTAGATAGGTAAATCACAGATAAAGGAGAATAGTTAAATTAAAGTGGTCATAACAATCATCTATGCAAGAAGTTAAACAATTCCTGCTTGTGAAGAGAAGGAGAAAACAAAGACAGGTCAGGATACTGTTACGTATGAATCCTATTATACTGTAGTCCTTTCATGGCTATAGACCTGCTTAATATTTGGACAAGTCTTCAAACTTATTAAATGCCAACGTGTGAAGATGGTGAATCTTATAAAGAGTAGTGGCCCGTGCTTCTAAGGAGGATGCTTGAAAGATGAGTTCCTCCGTTGGACTGCAGGGCACTGGAAGACACGTTTCGGCTATGCCATTGATTAATAGCATCTATATATGGCCTTCCTCAGGGCAGAAAAGAAGAAGAGCTGCGATCTCTGTTAGAGAGAGAGGCAGAAAAAGAAGATACATATATGTATCAGGGTTTGGACAAAGAATTCTGACAAAATGTTGCTGGGAAGCTTCCTCCAAGGGGGATGCTGAAAAAGTTTTTTTAAAAATGGAGTCCACAAGATACCCTGTGGCGTAAGCAGGAGTAGGCAAAGTGTGTGACTGCACAAACGTATGTCCAGAGTCACATGTGGTGCTCAGACCTGGGGAGAACCCCACTGTCCACCTCTGTATTCCAGGGAGTGGAGTACCTACAAGTAAAAGGAAAGGTGTTTTGTGAACTGACCCGGATGGCTGGTTCTAAGAATGATGAAGACAGCCAAATGTAAATTGGAATAACCGACTTGGTGGGTGTCCGAAAAGTCATGACACATGAAAAGTGAGATATTGAGAACTGTGACTAATGGGTTCCGAGAAGGAGGGGTGGGTGGTGAAACCTATTATTTTACTTATTTCCTTGCGTGGGCCTGAACACGAGTGCCCAAAGGTGAATGACTGGGGAGAAGCATGCATGGTGAGAATAGCATCGACGTGCCTATTGAGGAAATACAAAAGACACGCATCCCTAGCATGACAGCTAGGAGCCTACCTGGGTATATCACTGGGCGTCCTCGTTAAGGCGGCGCACTGGACGAGCAGTGCATAAAAAGGGGTGACAGGTAGTGTTGTTCACTCCTCAGAAGGGAGACGTACATCCATTCATGCTAAAAGAGAATTGAGTACAGAGTAAGTAACGAAGCACAGCGCCACCAGTAGATAGCGTAATGATTGAAGTGCAGACTGCAGTCAAAGCGTTCTGCCATCATGTTAAATGTGATCTCTTACGTGGAGATCCGCTGAAAGAACAGGTTGGAAATACCTGCAATGTGAGAAGAGCGTTCGGAAAGAAGCCGAAGGCTAGCAGTCCCGCGGGGTTGCAGGTTCGTGCAGCGGCTGTTGCGTACGGTAGACTGCACGGTAGTCAGGCAGCGTTGCAGTCCCAGTATGGCAGGAGCTGTGGCCGTTGCCTAGACTACCTTCCTGTGTCTCAGGCGGGCCACACCAAGGTCGGGTGGAGCGGGTGAGTAAACGAGCTCTGATCTGGATCATTCGCACCTCGAAATGTAATTTAATGAAAGGCCCTTTTGGATAGCAGCATGGGGTAAGGAAGTTACAAAAGAACGGAACCTGAGTGCTAGGTAAAGGATCAGATGGGTAAAGCCCAGAAGCTAAGGGGCAAGCGGGACAGCAGGTACTTGGTAGTTACCAGTACCGGGTGTTCCTAGGTTGCTGTGCCAACCGAACGCGAGAACAGAGTTAATGGAGCAAACGGGCTAAGCAGGCTCGGCGGTGCGTGCTCTAGAGTCAAAGAAAATATGCCAGACATGAGTTCAATGGCAAGAAATTATATACGAGTTTAGGGGCGTATAGCCATGACTCTGTTGTTTTGAGCGGCCCGTGGGGAGATAAATCCATCGACATGGGACGCACTGCAAGGATGGAACCCCAGGTAGGGTACAGGAAACACACAAAAAGTCGTCTCTACTGATGCAGTCATCAATGAATCCATCAAAATGATGTGCCCTGCTCGGATGGGTCCCTAGGTCGAGGGGCAGAGGCAGAAAGGAGCTGCGTCATATGATGCAGCCCCATGGTCATTGGTCAGGTGGCATAATTGACACTCCCTGTGGTGTGACATTCCAAGTGGGGGTGCTATGCATTCAGAAGGAGAAACAGATGGACTAAAAAAAAGGGGGGACAATGTATCTTAAGTGGGCCATAGACATTCTTCGTTCAGGCCACTATAATAACTCTCTAAAGGATGTATCCACCTTGCTTCTTTTTGCAGCAGACTGCTTGCGATGTTTGTTGAGTTGGTGACAGTATCAACAATCCAAAACAAAAGAGTTGATGGCTGGAAGGTTTAGAATAAATCTTGACCTCTGGCATTGCTCTGGGCAACCCTCCAGACCATCGTTCTTCGCCTGCCAAGCCATTACAAAAGGGGAAAAACCATATGCAAATCAGGCTTGGTCCCACCCCCAAAGGGGTAGTCCAGCCCGAACTGCTAGGTCACATCCCTTTTGCACGAGACCTCAAGCATCCCCAGACATGTTTCAGCCTTGTTGGGCGTCATCAGTGAGGAGTAGCTTGGGTCTCTAGGCCCAGCAGGCAAGGGGCCCACGTCTGGGCATACCCTTCCCACTCGGGGTGACAATAGCAAAACAAAAGAGTTGATGGCTGGAAGGTTTAGAATAAATCTTGACCTCTGGCATTGCTCTGGGCAACCCTCCAGACCATCGTTCTTCGCCTGCCAAGCCATTACAAAAGGGGAAAAACCATATGCAAATCAGGCTTGGTCCCACCCCCAAATGGGGTAGTCCAGCCCGAACTGCTAGGTCACATCCCTTTTGCACGAGACCTCAAGCATCCCCAGACATGTTTCAGCCTTGTTGGGCGTCATCAGTGAGGAGTAGCTTGGGTCTCTAGGCCCAGCAGGCAAGGGGCCCACGTCTGGGCATACCCTTCCCACTCGGGGTGACAATAGCAAAACAAAAGAGTTGATGGCTGGAAGGTTTAGAATAAATCTTGACCTCTGGCATTGCTCTGGGCAACCCTCCAGACCATCGTTCTTCGCCTGCCAAGCCATTACAAAAGGGGAAAAACCATATGCAAATCAGGCTTGGTCCCACCCCCAAAGGGGTAGTCCAGCCCGAACTGCTAGGTCACATCCCTTTTGCACGAGACCTCAAGCATCCCCAGACATGTTTCAGCCTTGTTGGGCGTCATCAGTGAGGAGTAGATTGGGTCTCTAGGCCCAGCAGGCAAGGGGCCCACGTCTGGGCATACCCTTCCCACTCGGGGTGACAATAGCAAAACAAAAGAGTTGATGGCTGGAAGGTTTAGAATAAATCTTGACCTCTGGCATTGCTCTGGGCAACCCTCCAGACCATCGTTCTTCGCCTGCCAAGCCATTACAAAAGGGGAAAAACCAAATGCAAATCAGGCTTGGTCCCACCCCCAAAGGGGTAGTCCAGCCCGAACTGCTAGGTCACATCCCTTTTGCACGAGACCTCAAGCATCCCCAGACATGTTTCAGCCTTGTTGGGCGTCATCAGTGAGGAGTAGCTTGGGTCTCTAGGCCCAGCAGGCAAGGGGCCCACGTCTGGGCATACCCTTCCCACTCGGGGTGACAATAGAAAAACAAAAGAGTTGATGGCTGGAAGGTTTAGAATAAATCTTGACCTCTGGCATTGCTCTGGGCAACCCTCCAGACCATCGTTCTTCGCCTGCCAAGCCATTACAAAAGGGGAAAAACCAAATGCAAATCAGGCTTGGTCCCACCCCCAAAGGGGTAGTCCAGCCCGAACTGCTAGGTCACATCCCTTTTGCACGAGACCTCAAGCATCCCCAGACATGTTTCAGCCTTGTTGGGCGTCATCAGTGAGGAGTAGCTTGGGTCTCTAGGCCCAGCAGGCAAGGGGCCCACGTCTGGGCATACCCTTCCCACTCGGGGTGACAATAGCAAAACAAAAGAGTTGATGGCTGGAAGGTTTAGAATAAATCTTGACCTCTGGCATTGCTCTGGGCAACCCTCCAGACCATCGTTCTTCGCCTGCCAAGCCATTACAAAGGGGAAAAACCATATGCAAATCAGGCTTGGTCCCACCCCCAAAGGGGTAGTCCAGCCCGAACTGCTAGGTCACATCCCTTTTGCACGAGACCTCAAGCATCCCCAGGCATGTTTCAGCCTTGTTGGGCGTCATCAGTGAGGAGTAGCTTGGGTCTCTAGGCCCAGCAGGCAAGGGGCCCACGTCTGGGCATACCCTTCCCACTCAGGGTGACAATAGCAAAACAAAAGAGTTGATGGCTGGAAGGTTTAGAATAAATCTTGACCTCTGGCATTGCTCTGGGCAACCCTCCAGACCATCGTTCTTCGCCTGCCAAGCCATTACAAAAGGGGAAAAACCATATGCAAATCAGGCTTGGTCCCACCCCCAAAGGGGTAGTCCAGCCCGAACTGCTAGGTCACATCCCTTTTGCACGAGACCTCAAGCATCCCCAGACATGTTTCAGCCTTGTTGGGCGTCATCAGTGAGGAGTAGCTTGGGTCTCTAGGCCCAGCAGGCAAGGGGCCCACGTCTGGGCATACCCTTCCCACTCGGGGTGACAATAGCAAAACAAAAGAGTTGATGGCTGGAAGGTTTAGAATAAATCTTGACCTCTGGCATTGCTCTGGGCAACCCTCCAGACCATCGTTCTTCGCCTGCCAAGCCATTACAAAAGGGGAAAAACCATATGCAAATCAGGCTTGGTCCCACCCCCAAAGGGGTAGTCCAGCCCGAACTGCTAGGTCACATCCCTTTTGCACGAGACCTCAAGCATCCCCAGGCATGTTTCAGCCTTGTTGGGCGTCATCAGTGAGGAGTAGCTTGGGTCTCTAGGCCCAGCAGGCAAGGGGCCCACGTCTGGGCATACCCTTCCCACTCGGGGTGACAATAGCAAAACAAAAGAGTTGATGGCTGGAAGGTTTAGAATAAATCTTGACCTCTGGCATTGCTCTGGGCAACCCTCCAGACCATCGTTCTTCGCCTGCCAAGCCATTACAAAAGGGGAAAAACCATATGCAAATCAGGCTTGGTCCCACCCCCAAAGGGGTAGTCCAGCCCGAACTGCTAGGTCACATCCCTTTTGCACGAGACCTCAAGCATCCCCAGACATGTTTCAGCCTTGTTGGGCGTCATCAGTGAGGAGTAGCTTGGGTCTCTAGGCCCAGCAGGCAAGGGGCCCACGTCTGGGCATACCCTTCCCACTCGGGGTGACAATAGCAAAACAAAAGAGTTGATGGCTGGAAGGTTTAGAATAAATCTTGACCTCTGGCATTGCTCTGGGCAACCCTCCAGACCATCGTTCTTCGCCTGCCAAGCCATTACAAAAGGGGAAAAACCATATGCAAATCAGGCTTGGTCCCACCCCCAAAGGGGTAGTCCAGCCCGAACTGCTAGGTCACATCCCTTTTGCACGAGACCTCAAGCATCCCCAGACATGTTTCAGCCTTGTTGGGCGTCATCAGTGAGGAGTAGCTTGGGTCTCTAGGCCCAGCAGGCAAGGGGCCCACGTCTGGGCATACTCTTCCCACTCGGGGTGACAATAGCAAAACAAAAGAGTTGATGGCTGGAAGGTTTAGAATAAATCTTGACCTCTGGCATTGCTCTGGGCAACCCTCCAGACCATCGTTCTTCGCCTGCCAAGCCATTACAAAAGGGGAAAAACCATATGCAAATCAGGCTTGGTCCCACCCCCAAAGGGGTAGTCCAGCCCGAACTGCTAGGTCACATCCCTTTTGCACGAGACCTCAAGCATCCCCAGACATGTTTCAGCCTTGTTGGGCGTCATCAGTGAGGAGTAGCTTGGGTCTCTAGGCCCAGCAGGCAAGGGGCCCACGTCTGGGCATACCCTTCCCACTCGGGGTGACAATAGCAAAACAAAAGAGTTGATGGCTGGAAGGTTTAGAATAAATCTTGACCTCTGGCATTGCTCTGGGCAACCCTCCAGACCATCGTTCTTCGCCTGCCAAGCCATTACAAAAGGGGAAAAACCATATGCAAATCAGGCTTGGTCCCACCCCCAAAGGGGTAGTCCAGCCCGAACTGCTAGGTCACATCCCTTTTGCACGAGACCTCAAGCATCCCCAGACATGTTTCAGCCTTGTTGGGCGTCATCAGTGAGGAGTAGCTTGGAGCAGAAGGGATGTGACCTAGCAGTTCGGGCTGGACTGCCCCTTTTGGGGTAGGACCATGCCTGATTTGCATATGGTTTTTCCCCTTCTGTAATGGCTTGGCAGACTGAAAAACGATGGTCTGGAGGGTTGCCCAGAGCTTTGCCCGTGGTTATGATTTATTCAAAACCTTCCAGCCATCACCTTTTCGTTTTGCTAAAGTCACCCCGAGTGGGACGGGTATGCCCAGACGTGGGTCCCGAGTCTGCCGGGCCTAGAGACCCAAGCTACTCCTCACTGATGATGCCCAACAAGGCTGAAACATGTCTGGGGATGCTTGTGGTCTCGTGCAGAAGGGATGTGACCTAGCAGTTCGGGCTGGACTGCCCCTTTTGGGGTAGGACCATGCCTGATTTGCATATGGTTTTTCCCCTTCTGTAATGGCTTGGCAGACTGAAAAACGATGGTCTGGAGGGTTGCCCAGAGCTTTGCCCGTGGTTATGATTTATTCAAAACCTTCCAGCCATCACCTTTTCGTTTTGCTAAAGTCACCCCGAGTGGGACGGGTATGCCCAGACGTGGGTCCCGAGTCTGCCGGGCCTAGAGACCCAAGCTACTCCTCACTGATGACGCCCAACAAGGCTGAAACATGTCTGGGGATGCTTGTGGTCTCGTGCAGAAGGGATGTGACCTAGCAGTTCGGGCTGGACTGCCCCTTTTGGGGTAGGACCATGCCTGATTTGCATATGGTTTTTCCCCTTCTGTAATGGCTTGGCAGACTGAAAAACGATGGTCTGGAGGGTTGCCCAGAGCTTTGCCCGTGGTTATGATTTATTCAAAACCTTCCAGCCATCACCTTTTCGTTTTGCTAAAGTCACCCCGAGTGGGACGGGTATGCCCAGACGTGGGTCCCGAGTCTGCCGGGCCTAGAGACCCAAGCTACTCCTCACTGATGATGCCCAACAAGGCTGAAACATGTCTGGGGATGCTTGTGGTCTCGTGCAGAAGGGATGTGACCTAGCAGTTCGGGCTGGACTGCCCCTTTTGGGGTAGGACCATGCCTGATTTGCATATGGTTTTTCCCCTTCTGTAATGGCTTGGCAGACTGAAAAACGATGGTCTGGAGGGTTGCCCAGAGCTTTGCCCGTGGTTATGATTTATTCAAAACCTTCCAGCCATCACCTTTTCGTTTTGCTAAAGTCACCCCGAGTGGGACGGGTATGCCCAGACGTGGGTCCCGAGTCTGCCGGGCCTAGAGACCCAAGCTACTCCTCACTGATGACGCCCAACAAGGCTGAAACATGTCTGGGGATGCTTGTGGTCTCGTGCAGAAGGGATGTGACCTAGCAGTTCGGGCTGGACTGCCCCTTTTGGGGTAGGACCATGCCTGATTTGCATATGGTTTTTCCCCTTCTGTAATGGCTTGGCAGACTGAAAAACGATGGTCTGGAGGGTTGCCCAGAGCTTTGCCCGTGGTTATGATTTATTCAAAACCTTCCAGCCATCACCTTTTCGTTTTGCTAAAGTCACCCCGAGTGGGACGGGTATGCCCAGACGTGGGTCCCGAGTCTGCCGGGCCTAGAGACCCAAGCTACTCCTCACTGATGACGCCCAACAAGGCTGAAACATGTCTGGGGATGCTTGTGGTCTCGTGCAGAAGGGATGTGACCTAGCAGTTCGGGCTGGACTGCCCCTTTTGGGGTAGGACCATGCCTGATTTGCATATGGTTTTTCCCCTTCTGTAATGGCTTGGCAGACTGAAAAACGATGGTCTGGAGGGTTGCCCAGAGCTTTGCCCGTGGTTATGATTTATTCAAAACCTTCCAGCCATCACCTTTTCGTTTTGCTAAAGTCACCCCGAGTGGGACGGGTATGCCCAGACGTGGGTCCCGAGTCTGCCGGGCCTAGAGACCCAAGCTACTCCTCACTGATGACGCCCAACAAGGCTGAAACATGTCTGGGGATGCTTGTGGTCTCGTGCAGAAGGGATGTGACCTAGCAGTTCGGGCTGGACTGCCCCTTTTGGGGTAGGACCATGCCTGATTTGCATATGGTTTTTCCCCTTCTGTAATGGCTTGGCAGACTGAAAAACGATGGTCTGGAGGGTTGCCCAGAGCTTTGCCCGTGGTTATGATTTATTCAAAACCTTCCAGCCATCACCTTTTCGTTTTGCTAAAGTCACCCCGAGTGGGACGGGTATGCCCAGACGTGGGTCCCGAGTCTGCCGGGCCTAGAGACCCAAGCTACTCCTCACTGATGACGCCCAACAAGGCTGAAACATGTCTGGGGATGCTTGTGGTCTCGTGCAGAAGGGATGTGACCTAGCAGTTCGGGCTGGACTGCCCCTTTTGAGGTAGGACCATGCCTGATTTGCATATGGTTTTTCCCCTTCTGTAATGGCTTGGCAGACTGAAAAACGATGGTCTGGAGGGTTGCCCAGAGCTTTGCCCGTGGTTATGATTTATTCAAAACCTTCCAGCCATCACCTTTTCGTTTTGCTAAAGTCACCCCGAGTGGGACGGGTATGCCCAGACGTGGGTCCCGAGTCTGCCGGGCCTAGAGACCCAAGCTACTCCTCACTGATGACGCCCAACAAGGCTGAAACATGTCTGGGGATGCTTGTGGTCTCGTGCAGAAGGGATGTGACCTAGCAGTTCGGGCTGGACTGCCCCTTTTGGGGTAGGACCATGCCTGATTTGCATATGGTTTTTCCCCTTCTGTAATGGCTTGGCAGACTGAAAAACGATGGTCTGGAGGGTTGCCCAGAGCTTTGCCCGTGGTTATGATTTATTCAAAACCTTCCAGCCATCACCTTTTCGTTTTGCTAAAGTCACCCCGAGTGGGACGGGTATGCCCAGACGTGGGTCCCGAGTCTGCCGGGCCTAGAGACCCAAGCTACTCCTCACTGATGACGCCCAACAAGGCTGAAACATGTCTGGGGATGCTTGTGGTCTCGTGCAGAAGGGATGTGACCTAGCAGTTCGGGCTGGACTGCCCCTTTTGGGGTAGGACCATGCCTGATTTGCATATGGTTTTTCCCCTTCTGTAATGGCTTGGCAGACTGAAAAACGATGGTCTGGAGGGTTGCCCAGAGCTTTGCCCGTGGTTATGATTTATTCAAAACCTTCCAGCCATCACCTTTTCGTTTTGCTAAAGTCACCCCGAGTGGGACGGGTATGCCCAGACGTGGGTCCCGAGTCTGCCGGGCCTAGAGACCCAAGCTACTCCTCACTGATGACGCCCAACAAGGCTGAAACATGTCTGGGGATGCTTGTGGTCTCGTGCAGAAGGGATGTGACCTAGCAGTTCGGGCTGGACTGCCCCTTTTGGGGTAGGACCATGCCTGATTTGCATATGGTTTTTCCCCTTCTGTAATGGCTTGGCAGACTGAAAAACGATGGTCTGGAGGGTTGCCCAGAGCTTTGCCCGTGGTTATGATTTATTCAAAACCTTCCAGCCATCACCTTTTCGTTTTGCTAAAGTCACCCCGAGTGGGACGGGTATGCCCAGACGTGGGTCCCGAGTCTGCCGGGCCTAGAGACCCAAGCTACTCCTCACTGATGACGCCCAACAAGGCTGAAACATGTCTGGGGATGCTTGTGGTCTCGTGCAGAAGGGATGTGACCTAGCAGTTCGGGCTGGACTGCCCCTTTTGGGGTAGGACCATGCCTGATTTGCATATGGTTTTTCCCCTTCTGTAATGGCTTGGCAGACTGAAAAACGATGGTCTGGAGGGTTGCCCAGAGCTTTGCCCGTGGTTATGATTTATTCAAAACCTTCCAGCCATCACCTTTTCGTTTTGCTAAAGTCACCCCGAGTGGGACGGGTATGCCCAGACGTGGGTCCCGAGTCTGCCGGGCCTAGAGACCCAAGCTACTCCTCACTGATGACGCCCAACAAGGCTGAAACATGTCTGGGGATGCTTGTGGTCTCGTGCAGAAGGGATGTGACCTAGCAGTTCGGGCTGGACTGCCCCTTTTGGGGTAGGACCATGCCTGATTTGCATATGGTTTTTCCCCTTCTGTAATGGCTTGGCAGACTGAAAAACGATGGTCTGGAGGGTTGCCCAGAGCTTTGCCCGTGGTTATGATTTATTCAAAACCTTCCAGCCATCACCTTTTCGTTTTGCTAAAGTCACCCCGAGTGGGACGGGTATGCCCAGACGTGGGTCCCGAGTCTGCCGGGCCTAGAGACCCAAGCTACTCCTCACTGATGACGCCCAACAAGGCTGAAACATGTCTGGGGATGCTTGTGGTCTCGTGCAGAAGGGATGTGACCTAGCAGTTCGGGCTGGACTGCCCCTTTTGGGGTAGGACCATGCCTGATTTGCATATGGTTTTTCCCCTTCTGTAATGGCTTGGCAGACTGAAAAACGATGGTCTGGAGGGTTGCCCAGAGCTTTGCCCGTGGTTATGATTTATTCAAAACCTTCCAGCCATCACCTTTTCGTTTTGCTAAAGTCACCCCGAGTGGGACGGGTATGCCCAGACGTGGGTCCCGAGTCTGCCGGGCCTAGAGACCCAAGCTACTCCTCACTGATGACGCCCAACAAGGCTGAAACATGTCTGGGGATGCTTGTGGTCTCGTGCAGAAGGGATGTGACCTAGCAGTTCGGGCTGGACTGCCCCTTTTGGGGTAGGACCATGCCTGATTTGCATATGGTTTTTCCCCTTCTGTAATGGCTTGGCAGACTGAAAAACGATGGTCTGGAGGGTTGCCCAGAGCTTTGCCCGTGGTTATGATTTATTCAAAACCTTCCAGCCATCACCTTTTCGTTTTGCTAAAGTCACCCCGAGTGGGACGGGTATGCCCAGACGTGGGTCCCGAGTCTGCCGGGCCTAGAGACCCAAGCTACTCCTCACTGATGACGCCCAACAAGGCTGAAACATGTCTGGGGATGCTTGTGGTCTCGTGCAGAAGGGATGTGACCTAGCAGTTCGGGCTGGACTTCCCCTTTTGGGGTAGGATCATGCCTGATTTGCATATGGTTTTTCCCCTTCTGTAATGGCTTGGCAGACTGAAAAACGATGGTCTGGAGGGTTGCCCAGAGCTTTGCCCGTGGTTATGATTTATTCAAAACCTTCCAGCCATCACCTTTTCGTTTTGCTAGTATCAACAATCCACCATGTTATGTCATCTGGTGAGTGTTGTGCTTCCATATAATGGGCTACCAAAGGTGCTGACAAGTTCTTACATCTGATGCAAGATCTATGTTCGCAAATTCTCACATGGACCGGTCTTTGTGTTTGGCCCACATAACGCAAGCCACACGGACATTCAATAATATAAATGTCCTGTTTGGTCTTGCAGTTAGTTAGATTACCAAGGGTCCACACTCGTTTGAATATTTTGAAATCTTTGATTTTGCAGGTGAATTTGCAGGAAGAACAGTTCCCACACGGAAAATGTCCCTGAGTGGTTTGCAGGTTCCAGAGACCTACCCTGGGGGCTGGTTTGATAAATCTCGAGTGGACCAGTTGACCTCTCAAATTCTTTGCTCGTTTATAAGCAAAACAGGGCGGGGGTTCATTGGGTAGACATAGTCTGGTCAGGGCCCAGTGCTTCGATATGAGTTTGCGGATATGTGAGGTATGTGTACCATGCGTGATAACGCAGGTCATTCTTGATTCTTGGGTTGTTGTGTCTTCTTTCCAAGCTAGAAGGGCGTCTCTATTGTAAAACCTCACCTTTTTTTAGATTGTGAGATAATGCGGTGGGGGTAACCTCGTTCTTTTAGTCTCGCATCAAGATCAGCCGCATGTTCATAAAAGTCATTTAGTTCGGAACAGTTTCTTCTAATACGGAGATATTGACCGTAGGGTAGATTTTCTCTTATGTGTTTGGGGTGGTCACTTAGGAAGTGCAGCAAGGTGTTACGATCGCTGGCCTTCTAAAGAGATTACATTTTAGACCCCCATTGGCATGCTCAATTTGCAGGTCTAGGAAACTGATGGCTGATTTGTTAAATGTCATCGTAAATTGGATGTTCGGGTTTCTATTGTTGAGCCAAGAGTGGAACAGTTTGAGGTCTGATTCAGTACCTTCCCAGATACACAAAATATCATCAATGTATCGCTTCCATTCACGGATATGTTTCCTGAATGGATTGTTGAATGACAGGATATGGGTCTCTTCAAAGTCAGCCATATATAAAATCGCCAGACTCGGGGCAAATGTAGCCCCCATTGCGGTACCCTTTGTTTGTAGATAAAATTGACTATCAAACTCAAAATAGTTCATTTATTTATACCCGCATGCGACGGAGTGAACGTCCCTCCGTCGCGTGCATGCCCTTAGAGGGCCAGCGCCACACTCCTCCTTTTGCATAACAACAAACTGAAAAGAGAGGATCTAAACTAGCAAACATGAACAACACACAATGGCAAAACCCAATGGCCCCCGTTTATTGGTGCCCACCCTGGATCCCCAGATGGCACCCCCATAAACGGCATGAGAGTCTTTATCCTGCAGCACTGCCCACTTAGTCCATCACATAGTCCGCAAGACGGGCAGGTTTCCCTCGCCCTGTCCTCAGGGGGTACTTCCTGCCGGTCTCTCTGGCCGGTGTCCCTTCGCCTGGCCCATCCCGGGCTGGAGACTCCACTTGGGCGGGACAACCACCTCCTTCGTCCGGTGCTTCGTCTGGGTCCATGTCCCCCATCATGGTCTCTTCCCTTAGCTCGCCCAGTCTATTAAAGAAGCTGGCGTTTCTGGTGACAGATGCCATTCCATCAGACGTGGTTACCATAGATCCCTTGACCGCCACCACGTCTAGCGGAGCCGGTTCATAGGTGAGCGACAACTTGCCCTACGGGTGACGATTCTTCACTAGCACCACATCGCCCGGGGCCAGCCTAGGTGGTCTTAGACCTCTCCTGTTGTTTTCCATTTCTGTCCGTGCCCTTGTCTCTTCCTCCACCTGATCATTATTGATGACAGCCGACCCTCGCTCTCCCACCTCCGGTATTATGTGCCTCGGGCACCGCTGAAATAGTGCCTCCGCTGGTACCACTCCAGTGGATGAGTGTGGGGTGGTCTTGTACCCTCGTAGGAATACATATAGTGCCCTTTGTAGGCACTCTCCCTTTCCTTGAGCGATCCTGAACACCTTGTTTAGCGTGCGCAGGATGGTGATGTGGGTGTGCCACACGCACCATAGATGTCTGAACCCAGCGACAATATTTTACTATTGCAACCCAAAAACTATTCCTTATGGTAATACCCGCCACAGGAGCTCTGTTGAAGGGCACGTGCATTCAGGTGGGGGCGTTCTCTGAGCTGCATCACGTGTACATACACAATGCAAATCAGGAAATGCAAGCTGCTTTCATGCATGCTCCCATTTTGTAACCTGTTTCAGAGCAGGCAAACTTCAGAGGGAGCTCAGGATGACTGACACACGCCCCGGGGGCGTTTGAATATTTCCCTGTCCACTACGGACGCAGGGGCGAATGGGGAATTATTTAAATGTAGGGGCGTGAACATTTTCATTGAGTTGCTGTGAGCAAGCGTAACGGGAACCCTTCGAGACATTTAGCATTCTGTTTTCTTTCTAATTTAGGGTGCTTCATGCCTCATGAAGCACCCTGCATTAGAAAGAAAGCAGAATGGGTCTATTTTTCGGGAGGGGGCATGCCTTGTTTGTTTCCCCCGGGCCTTTCTGCATTATGGCCCAGCTTTATTGGTGGATGTTTGGAGAGTGAGCGTCAAAACTCTCCCACTCATTCAATGCCCACTCACATAATTTATTATCCAGCGTGCCTTCTGCCCTGCGGATTAGATGTCAGGTTGGTAGTCGGGTGACGGGGGCGGGAGCAGCTCCTTCCCATGTCAGACAGTGGCCCATGGAAAGAAACCGGGAGGGAGGGGGACTAATTCCAGTGCGGTTCAGCTGGGAGGTTTCAAATAATAAAAAAATAAAAATTCCTGCTCGCTTGTTTATTTTTATAATGGCCAATTAAATCCTCATTAAACAAATCACCACATTTTTCAGAACTGTGTATGGAGGGAAGAGCTTCTAAGCCCTAAATATAGGTACTGCACAACTGAACGTTTCTCAGTGTATATGGACCTTGCAAGGATGAGGGTGGAAGCGTCACTGCCGGGCTTCCCACCTGAGCAGCTGTCCTGCAGGCGTGTTTTTGAAGTTAACATGTATGAATCCACCTTTTTGTTATACGAGTCAAACAAACAGAAACGGAGTGAGGCTCAATTCAACTGCACAGAACAGTGGATAAATGAGTGAGTGAGACTCTGGAGAGGTGCAAAGTCTGAAGTTCAACAAAGAGAGTGAGCGAGACTCCAGTGAAGTGAAGGGTGCGGAGTTCAGCAAAGAGTGAGTCTAACGCAAGAGAGTGAGATACACGTTAGTGAGGGCCAGTGTGTGTAGCTACAGAAAATAGACTGAGACTCTTGTGAAGTGCAGTGTATGGAGTTTAGCAAAGCGGCTGTGAGTGTGACTCCGGTGAAGTGCAGTGTGTGGAGGTCAGCAAAGAGTGAGACTCTTGTGAAGTGCAGTGTGTGGAGTTTAGCAAAGAGAGTGAAAGAGACTTTAATGAGGGGCAGTGTGTGTAGAGAATACTGCAACGCAGCCCAGAAGACCAGGCAAAGGGCAATAGTGACTTGGTCAAATACAGAATAGGCAGAGCAAAACTGGTCTGACATAGAGTAATGGAATGCAAAATGACACAGCATATGGAAGAGAACAAACAAACTTGTCCTCAAGCAAGATGATCTTTCTTCCGGTGCCCTATCTCAGCCAAGCCAATTTTTCTATGGGTGAACCAGTAATTGTTAAAAAAGTAAATGTTATATGCAACTATCATGTTTGGGAAAGGAATGATTAACTACACATCTGGGCTGAATAGGTGCGTATAAATCAAGTGGCTGAAGGCAGACCTGCCAAAGATATTTTTATTACACCAGTAGACTGTTTATAACTCAAAGGTAAGTCATTAACTCCCAGAAGACTGCTTTGGGAAAACATTGGCAAGCACTTTGAATGCAAAGTTTTGATGTTATGACTTGATTAAAGCGAGATCAAAGAGTTCCCATGAAGGGCTGTTTTGGGTGGTGTGATAAACCTGAAGGTGTCTCCCTGACTAGTCCCCGGATCTGGCAGGACTTGGCCATCGCTATTGGCTCCAGTTCCTGGGGGAGGACCAGTGTGGTAGGATCACCTGGATGGGGGGTCCTCGGGAGTGGAAGTAGGACATCGACGGGTGAGACGCGGTACCCCCTTTCTTATGACACCTTTTCCCCCATCTTACCTCGTAGGATATTCAAAAGCTCTACTCCCCGCCCCCTTTTGGACACAAACACTTTCTTCTCTCACAAAAGACGATTGACTAATACCAGAGCCATTTACCTGACATGTCCCAGCACAAGGATCAGGCAAAGTCAGGCAATTCATAATAACCACACACACCTGACAGCCCTTTTCCTTCCCCACAGAGATAAAAGGTGGAGCACGAGAGCACACTATGAGCAAGGCAGACCGCATGACGAGGCAGCTATTCCAGGATTGCAGTTGAAGAGGAGATGAAAGACGGCGAGAACCGAAAGGACGGCAAGGAGAGAAGAGCCCTTGCCCTTTTCAACGCAGACCCCCGAAGCCACCATAGGAGGAAACATAAGACCACGAACAATAGCCAGAGTGTGCTGTAGCAGATTTCAATGGTACCTGGAGCCATCTTACGCTGATAATCAAGGCAGGGAGAGACGCCTGTTACGTGGTAATGTCCTTGACTCCAGAGGCAAGAAAAGCCAAGCGGTTCGTCACAGCCAGTGAGTCGGAGGGAAAACCGATAAAGAAACCGAACTGTGTTGATCGAAGGCTACTATTGGCAACTTAAGGTTAATCAAAGAACTGTTGAAAGTGCCAGGGAAAGACCAGCTGCAGAGTGGTCCGGTACCACGTGGGTGCTCATTTGAAAGACTCTGGCTGCACCCCCTTTTTATGTTTGATGAAACTACTGATACCAGAAGGCTCTAGGAGAGCCTCACAGAGATGGTCAAAGTGGTCATTCAAGGGTCGAGCAAAACCCCTTGTACAGTCGAAAGTCTTTGACCTGTGAACTAAAGGAAAGCTAAGGGAAGGAAATCCTGTATCATGATAAAGCAGAGGGGACTATATAAACTGGCAATCGTGAACCCGACTGGGGGATGCCTACAGAACGGGGTTAATCATGATAACCCTGTTACCGTAGATTTCTTTGAATACCATTTCCCCAAATGAGATTCACTTAATATATTTCACTGAAAAAGGTAGGGGAAATGTTATATGTGTAATGAATAATAGGTAGGGTAAGGGTTTAAGTTAGGGTAGGGAGGGGTGAGGGGGAATGTGGGGGTCTCCCTCCACATTAAAAAAAAGTAGAAAAAGTAAAAAGAAGATTTCATTTTTCAGTGAAATGGATTTGGTGAAATTTCCCATTAGGAGAAATATATTCGAAGAAATCACATACACGCTTTAAACCACACTACCAGTGTGTTGACAAAAATGAATCCGACTGAGCGATGTCCACAGTGGAATGTTTAAAAAGACATTGAGACTTGTGAATACAACAGGTGAAATCTTTTGAATAACAGCTATAATGAACTTGACAGAAGGAGGCTAACATTCGATCCCGGAAGAGGGGGATCCAGGGCCAAAAAGTCATCACTCACCGTACATGTTGAAAGGAGCTTTTTGCTTTGAGATTTTGAACACATCAGGTCCTCGGAGGCAAGAGAATTTTTATAGAAAAGAGACTTAACCACTGAAGGTCCCAATGCCAGAGAAAGGAACTGTAGCCTTGTGCGGAGGATGCCCAAAAGTGTGCTGTGCTCGAGAGCCCCACCTTGTCCCGAGCTAAAAATGTAGGGAAGGGATACCCCCCAGCTACCACATCCTGACTTATCATTTGTGAACACTTCTCTCTTTTCTTATGAACACTATCCCACACTCTTTTTAGGGCTTAGCTGTAAGGATTGGCAATCGTTTTTTTTATTTTTTTTAGTATAGGCCCTTTTATTTGTCAAGATACCACTAGGACTACCTTTGGTCTAGATTGGGCATTTTTTCCAACCCATTTATACAGTTTATTAAACACCCTTGAACTATGATCATTTGTGTCTGTCTTTACTGTTGCCACCATGGTTCCTTACAGCAGGCAGTAAATGTGTTGGCAGCAGCAATATTAGGTGCAGGGGGCATTGAGTGCTGTTGCACAAACCATCCCTTCATTGGTAGAAGATCTATGATGCAGCAGCAACAAAAATATCAATTCATGCATTGGCTGGCACTTCTGGGCCCTCATAGGTACGCCAGCTCCTCCTGTTGTGCGGTAGCCCATTGCATACTATGCAGGCAGCAATTCATCCGCCCCTGATACCGTGCCCGCATCTACAAACACTTAGGACATGTAAATGGCATAAGCAAGCCAGGCCACATTAAAAAATGCTAGAGATAAAAATTAATTACTTTGGCTTTGTGTAATTCTGCATGCATTGCAGGGAGAGAGGATGGGGCCTGGAATATATGGCCATTTCTTAAACTACGTTTTATTTTTTAACCCATTGGACAGAGAGAGCCTGTATCTTCTTCATGCAAAGCTTCTTAGAAATCCCTGACATGCGCTGAACCTTCACGGTATAGAAGTGCCAGGGTAGAGAAATAGGTATGTCAAATATCCAACCAGCCCAATCTTTCTATCATTAATCATACCAAATAATGTCATTGTTTTATGAGAAAGCATTGGTTGTGCTGTCCAATCCGTCGCTTCTGCTCTCTAATTATGGCTGGTTCCGAAGTCTACCTTGGCGAGAGATACTGTGTGTGGGAGTGCAGGTGGGTAGAACTAAGTGTTTGATATTTTTCAGCTCTTAAAAAATGTCACTGCGTTCGCCACTTGCCACAAGTCAGCCACGGTTGTGTGCTGGATGTTTAGTCCATTAGAAGAGGAGAAAGGGGAATGGGGCATTGAATGCATGACTCACTACCGATGTCGCCTTACTTGCACTTTCTATTGTATAAACATTGCATGGGGATAGCATAAAGGAGAAGGGTATGGTGAGTATAACATCCTGTTCACAAATAACATAGTAACTTCCATATAAACTATGTTCCGTGCAATAAACCACAAGCCGAGAATTTCCAGCATTCACAGACTACAAATAGATCCCATAGTGCTATATTTCCCCAAGATTTTTCACAGCTATTAACAATGTCAGCAAAGTGTGAGGTACTTCCCAAACGCAAGTCTATGCAGACTTCGCTGTTTGACTACATGCCATCAACGAATAAATGTAAAATGGTGGAGGCTGCCACCACTTAGAGGCAGCAGGTAGCCAGTAGCTCCATTGCATCTCCCACTACACTACAGACTGTACCAGAAGAGCCTCTTCTAACCCCTGATTGTGGGAGCGTGCAGCAATGGTTATATTTCAAAGCTGAATATTAATGGATTTTGTCTGGCTTCAGGTCACATTGGATGTTCTGTGTGCAGGGATGTGAAAGCAACAGGTGGCTTATCTGTGCACTCCAGTGGGCAAGGTGAGCATAGAATAGGCCGATGCAAAGGTGGGTGCTTCAGGTTCTGGCAAACATGCTAGGCAGAAGCAGCTCCGAAAGAAGATTGTGGAGCACAAATCAAGTGGTGCTCATAAGGCATCAGAAGACATTCTTACAGAGCAAAAAAAGAACTACATGATGGAAGCCATGCAGCAAAGCAGTGGCAAACATTTGGAAAGCATGTGTAGAGGTTTCCACACTCTATTCTACCTGACCAAAAAGAATCGCCATTCACAGGTCACCCTGATTTACTAGACCTTCAGGAAGCGAATGGCAGTGCAATGGGCCATGTGTTGAGCAGTAATGTTACTACAACTAAAATAGTAAGAAATATTTCATCAGAAATGCAAAAGAAGTTGGTGTGTTATATCAGAGAACACAGGCCAAAGATTGCCATGTTTGTGGATGAGAGCACGACTGTCAGCAAAAATCAACATTGATTCTTTATCTGCAGGGTCTTTTTGGGTCTCATTGTAACCCAGTCACCATTTTCTTTGCTCTAGTTGAGCTGCAAGAGACAAATGCCTTGGGCATAAGGCAGCTCTGCTGGGATAATTTGAATCACAAAAACCCTGTTGCATGAGATATGAACTGCTATTTGTTCTGATGGAGCAGCTGTAATTTTTGGTAACAAATGTGGGGTGACCACATTATTGCGAGCTGAACTTCCAAATTTTGTGTTATCTTGGCTTTGTCTAGCTCACCGCCTTGAACTGGCCGTAGCATATACAATTGATGAAGTAGGTGGGCCCAATCATTTTAAATGTTCACAGACTATTTATATGCCAAATACAGCATGTCACCAAAAAACCCAAGACAGCTAGAAATGGCTGCCAGTGATCTGGGTTTGCAGCTGCAGAAGATAGGGAAAATACTGGACACTTAATGGGTTGTATCAACTTATCCTAGCAGACAAGGGATACAAAGTAGACAAAGAGAAGTTACAGTATTGTCAAGAAAAGGTGTTATATATAGGACAGTTGATCTCACCTGAGGGAAAGAAGGTGACACCTGAAAGAGCTGAGGCGATTATGAAAACTACAAAACTGCTCGTGGTGAAACAGATGCAACAATTTTTGGGGCTATGCAATTATGTTAGAGTATGTACACGAGACCTCTCTTGCAGGCTTTAAAGAAAGCACAGGTGAATAAAGAAAAATAGAATGGACTGAGGAAATGGATGAAGGGTTTGATGAGTTGAAAAAAGCAATTTGTACAGCTCCTGTTTTGGGAATGCCCAATTATGCTGAGGGGTTTTTTGTATTCTTGCACATGAACAGGGCAGTCATGACAGCAGTGCTTACACAGAGGACTACATTGGGGTAAAAACCCCTAGCATATTACAGTGGGATTCTAGACCCAGTTATGAGAGGGCACTTTCCTTGCAAACAGTCATTGGCAGGTGCCACGTTCGAAATTGAGAAATCTACAAGTATTGTGATTGGCTGCTTTATGGCGCTGTTTGTGGAACATGCTTTCTTTGCCATTTTAGAGAAACCCAAAGGTACATTGACATCCCAGAGAGCTTCTGCTTATGAAGTAATGATTTTGCATCCAACAATTAAAATTGTCAGATGTAAAATAATGAATCCTGCCACATTTGTAGCTGAGCCAGTGACCGAGGGATATCATGTGCATGACTGCATGACTGTGCTAATTATGGTGAGTTTTATGATATACCGCATGTGCAAGAAAATGCTTTTGCAGGAAGGGAAATTCTCTTTATTGATGGTTCTTTGAAAATTGATCAGACAAGTGGGGAAGACATTCTGGCGCAGCCGTAGTAGGGCACAGACTGAATGGGGAATTTGAAGTTGTAGCAAGTGCAAGGCTACAGTTTTATTTCTCAGCACAAGCAGCAGAATTAGTGGTGCTTATTGTCGTGCTCAAAAAAATATGCATGACAGGAAGTGACAGTATACAGTGACTCCGCCTACATGACGTCAACCGTACACGGAAGCCTAGTGCGTTGGGAAAGGAGGGGCTACCTCTGTGGATGGCTCTCCAGTGCAGCACCCATCCTTATTGCATAGGCTATCAAGGCACTACAACTCCCAACAGCCATAGCGAAAGTTAAATACGCAGCGCACACTAAACAAACCGATTTTATTTTGTGCAGAAATGAAGCTGCAGAAGCCAAAAGGATTGCATATTCTGCAAATATTTCAAGTTTTGATACTCTGAGTGTAAAAGAGAAGGTAGTCACAGTCATGATAATGCAAGAGGGGTTTAATCATTTGCCAAAGACCCAATTAATGGAGATTCAAGGAACTGAACCACAGGAAGAGCAGGAATTATGGAAGCGAAGGGGGTGTTCTCTATCCCCCACTGAAGCATTATGGCGACAGGGTAGCACCGGAAATCCAATAATGCCAGTAGCATTGTTAAAGATCGTGCTAGAACAGCTGCGTTACCCCGTGCATGTAACTAGGGGGAGTTTTGCTGCAACGATGGTGGAAGACTTGTTCATTCTGAATTTGTTAGAACATGTTTCATTGTTTATAGTGAATTACATTGTGTGTCAGAGGTTTACTGCTTGGTATACACTGAGAATGATTAGAGGAGTTATCTAATAGTGGTGGTGTGTCCCTTCTCTAAGTGGATCGAAGCAGGTCCATGCACACACTCTGATGCCACTTGCACAGCAAAGTTTTTAGTATGTGAAGACTTTCCAAGATGGGGTGTGTGTTAAGTGCTGAGATCCGATAATGGGCCGCATTTTTTTAATGAAGTATTTGAACAGATAGGACTTTTATTGAATATTAAGCACAAGTTTTCTTCTGCTTTTCATCTGCAAGCAAACAGCACATGTGAGAGACTCAACGGCCTCCTTAAAGAAAGGATAGCCAAACTCAAGCGTCTAAGAAGGGATGGCTATATTGCCTTCCCTTATCTTTATATGCCCTAAGGAATCAGTTGGGGCAGACCACCACTTCACACCCCATGAACTAATGTCAGGGAGGCGAATGAGAACACCTCATACACCTCCATCGAGGAGTAAAAGTGATGCTCAGAGCACTGCAAAGTTATTAGGTGATGAGATGCTCAATTATTTAACATGTATGACCTCTAACATCTCTCTCATTTCTGATCAACTCAAGCGTCAGGGGGGCGTCAGTCTCAGAACACAGATGAATACCATTCAGCAACCGGATCTCCTGGACTATTATCGGCCCCTAAGCTATTTGCTTGTGACGCTGTGCTAATCAGAAACTTCACTAGGAAGTAGCACGAACCGCAATTTAATATCCCCTTTTGCATTGAAAATATAACCCCATCAGCAGTGAATATCCAAGGCAGGCGAGCTTGGCTTCACTTGAATGACATAAAGTTGTACACCAGCCAGACCGAGCCTCCCCAGTTGCCAATCCAGAAGCAAGACAAGAAGAAGAATTTCAGCATGTGCAGGCTCGATCGATGACAAGGAAGAGGGACGATAAAGTCACCAACTGATGCATGCATATTTTGCATATGGACTGTGAGTCGATCGTACACTTCTTATAGATGAAATGGCTGGAGTGCAAACCCTTGCTCAGAGTCACAGGAATCTTTTGAAAATTGAGCTTTAGAAAAGTATTGATGTATCACAAATATGCCTGATCTAGAATTTGAATTTGACAACTGGAAACGTGAGCAATTTCCAGACTCGTTTCTCACTGAGTTTCTGTTTGGTTAAATCTATGGTACTCACAGACAGAGATGTTCACAGACTTATATTTGCTGTTTTTGTATTTTTCCGTCAAACTTATCCTGCTCTTGTCAGAAGAGATGTTGATGTTCGCACTTTTTTACAGGATCCTAAAAATGGCCCTGTAATTAGACGACTGCTCATAGCAATAATAGAAGAGATACTACAATTGGCGGAGTAAGAGTGTTTTTTCCTTAAAAATCATGTTGAAAATCTAGAATGTTGAAGTTAGTATGATTTTAGGGAATGAGCAAACCCTGCCAATTTCAGAATGCCACAAATTGTGGGGATTGATATATAGGTTCATGATATACGTATGTGCCACTATACTTTGTGTCTTTCTGTTTCTCCTGTTCAGCATTCCCTATTATATTGACCCTGTTGAGGTAAATACCACTATGATTTCTCCTACTACAGGAAATGCTCTTGACTTGTTTACTTCCCCCAAAGTAAAACCTCTTGTGGTTCTACACAAGCAGAGAACATTTTCTGATATACTTCTTGACTGCTATGCAAGTGCTTACTTTACACATGGGAGAAATAAGAGACATTTAGAAGAAAGTAATGAAGGGATAAATACATATCTAGACAATACAACACACTTGGGTAATAACATGTGGTATCAACACATGAGAAAGGTGGGAAAGAGGCCTAATACCCTATGCCACAGGAACCTCTAAAGTATTCATAGCTACAGTATCAGTGAAAAAATCCTATTGCCTGATGCATCTCATGCTTTGCCTAACAAGAGGACAGTTTCAAGGAAGAACAGCATCCATAGTGTGGATGAATAAAGCGACAAATCAAAGAGAATATAATTATGCGCAAGATTTGAAGACAAGAGAGAAGCCAGAACAAAGTATCAGATAATAAAATATGAACAGCCTGGAATAAATGAAGCAGGAATCATGATTGAAGAAAATAAGATTCTGCAATGCAAAGATGAGAATGGGAAGGAAATACGAGAATGCTGGGAGAGAGGCCAACTACAGATCAAAGGAACAGTGCTTACTCTTGAAGGATGGGCTGATGGACTGGTTGTGTGTGAAGCAGCAGCATTAACTGGACAGTGGGAAGAAGTTGTGGCAAATGCAGAAAAAGAATGCAAGGATCAATGGCCAAAGATTGCAAGATTGTTGACATGGGTCAACGATAAGAGAGGACAATTGAAGATACTACCCCTGAAGGACACATCCTTATGTTTCAGAAATAATGGTATGAGGAAAGTTGGAGAGAATCACTAGTGTGGCTGAATTTGTGATGTACCAGGCATGAAGGAAGGGACAGCAGTCCTGATGGATCATTACTGGGCTTGTGGGTCCGGAGCCTATATGAAGTTGTCCAAGGACTGGGGAGGATTGTGTTCCTTAGTCCACATCCATATTCCAGCATTAGTGATTCCACAGAGTGACCAGAAACATTGTAGAATTTCCGAAAGCAGATGCCCATTTGAGAAGCAGAAAATCACTTAGATTTCTCAGTCGAACAAAGAGGGAGAATTATTTCTCGGCGAAATCTTTAGAAGCCTTTGATGCTATTCCATATGGGTACAGGTTGTGTTGTCAGACGTCTGCAATATTCACCACTATCTTTATGCCTAGGATCTAGATGATGGCGAACACTAAATGGTTACATATAACCAGATGGGAGCTTCTGCAGACTATCAACACTACCATAAAGGGATTCAATGCTATCAAGGAAGAATTGAGGGCCATACAACTGATGACCGTGCAGAACAGATATGTCCTTGACATGATCACAGTGATAGAAGGAGGAGTTTGCTCATCGGGTCAGCATGTTGCACGTTCGTACCTTCTCATGATGACGAGAATGGGACCTTGACAGAGGCCATAACATTGCTGATTAATTGCACAACAAGATGGAAGACAACACACAAGACATTTCAGATGACAGTTGGTGTGGGTCCATATTCTCATGGAATCCACAGTGGATAACGAACATCTTCAAGTTTCTTGGAGCAGTATTGATGATGGTGATGTTTGAATTCTGTGTGATCAGGATAACAATTACACAGTGCAAGTAGACAGCAAAGAAGGCAGTAGGAATGAAGATCATGATCGATGTCTAGTCAGGTTTGGGATCCAAAGAGTTGACAGATGAAGATATTAGAAAATATATAGAGGCCAGCATTGTAGCACCTGATGAAATGAAGTTCCTGCATTCAAGAAATCACAAGAAGTACGTAGGATGATGGGTCTATTCTAACTCTGAAAGGACAGTGCAGCTAGATGACCTGGAGTGTGGATGAACATGTAAAGTAAACAGGATCCCTGAAAGGAGTAGTAAAGATCTGGACTCCAAAGAAGAATTTCTTCAAGAGAAGAAATCAAAATGTGGAGACTGGTGAAAGAGTGGTTGATGAATTAACCAGAGGAGAGAGTGTAGAAGAGCAGCCAAGTGCCCCTGCACGAAGACCTGCCCCCTTCACGCCTATATGCTGCAAGCCAGAGAATGTGCCATGTGTGACACCAACAATTGTGACTATTCCGCGGAGAGTCTTTGAGAAAAGGTATCCATTAAGAAAACTTTATTTGATGTATCCCCAAAGAGATGATAATCTCTTGGAGGAAGTCCCTGAAGGAATATGAAGAATGAAAGAAAGAGAAGGTGGTGACACATAGAGAAGACTGGATGAAGAAAAGGGTGTATGGACCTTATAGAATATTACGACGAAGCAAAGAATCAAGTAACCTTGTATATGCGAAGTGAAGATTCCACACATAAAGAGCACTGCAGAAAATCCAAGGCCTTTAATAACTATATAGAAGCAGTAACGCAAGTAGACTAAGTGATCATACAAGCTGGTTATACGTAGTGAATTGACTGCAGGCAAAGCCGCCATTATATAGAAGCTGGACATCAGTGTATTTAGTAGGCTCAAGCCAATGGAGAAGATGGCTGAGAGTTGTGTCGGAGAAAAGAATTATCCACAGCCGTGGAAGACTCTGGAAAGACTGGTTGGCCTGATGTCAGGGCTGGAGCAGCCAAGAACTGGTTATCTATTCGTGTAGATAGTGAACGTGAAAAGCTGGATCATATCTTGTCAGGGTGCAAAGAAAGAACATCAAGCCTGCCACGTTTTATTCATTTCAGACAATTAAATGCTGTAAAATGGGCCGAATCATGGTCTCCTGACACGTGAGCCAAGGACGAAAATAGGGCTTCCAGAAGCATGCTGAGACTCCCTTATATTCTCAAAGGCAAGGATACTTTGCAAGGCAAGTTCAAAAACAATCTGCATGGCGGAAGGCATGGGTGTTGAGAGATGATGGGCTAATTGGATGGGGAGGTAATGTCATGTCCACCTGCTGGCACTTGGGGTAAAGCTCACTAGCTGCTAGTGAGCCGAATGTTCCAGAAGGGCATGAGCGTGCCAACCAATTGTAAAAGGCCATATAACGAAGGCCTTATAGTTTTAGAGCCAATGATGTACTGTGTATCTAATAACCTGTCGAAGATGACTTATATGTGGGGTGGCCATAAATTGGCCACCTGACTGTAGAGACACAATCACAACCCGATCCCTTATAGAAAGTCTACTTAGATGTTCCCCTTGAACGAATCGCAACACCCGTAGGTTTTTCTTATTTGCCACAAAGTATGATGTCACGTATGATTAATTTTTACTACAAAACTATATTTTAATGTGATTTGCATTGAGAGATTGTGAGGCGTCTGTTGATGTCGGTTGCAACTCCCTGTTTTAGACAATTGATATTAAAACAGTCAAATGGACTTTGCAATCTTCCTGTGTTGGTTTTATTATTTGATGTAAGAGTTATTCTGCATCCTATCCACTGAATGATATGCTACCTGATAAAAGGGCCATACGCTCAGCTCCCATATCCTTCACATTAGCATTCCCCGCCAGATGGATCCGGGATCAATGCAAAAGGAGCATTGGCACGGGAAGTGCAGTGTTTCCCATTAAAATGCAGGCAGCTGCGCCACTTTGTTTCTCCCTTCCCCCAACATGTGGGAAGAAAACAGTGATGTGGCGGCGGGGGTAGAGTTGCCGCTGGCAGCTCTCCTACCTGTTGGGAGACTGACCAGCGGATGCTGCAATGGCTGTGCTTCCCTTTTTTTCTTGTTTTGCAGGAAACAAACATTCACCCTGTACAGGGGTGGGGACTTCCTCTTTATTTCAGCTCAGATCCCAGAGCATCGAACACTCGCCGGCGGTTGGCCCGGGATGTCTTGGCTGCCCACCGCCGGCTAATGCAGTTGCTTGCGGGGGTGGGCTGCACACTCGGGGCAGTCTCCCACAGCTTCCACCATACCCACACAGCAGATGCCGCTTCCCTCCGGGGTACAGGACACTCAGGCTCCATGGAGCGCACACCACGCAGCAGGCAGCCCTGGGTGGCGGCACTCTCATTGTGGGTCCGCTTTCCTCGTCGCACCTCCAATGTCAGAGATGGAGCCGTTCACCTCCTTGGTGGCCCGGGGACACCAGGGACTTAAGACCCACCTCTGAACACACAGCTGGCGCACCACAGCCAGCAGTCTCCTCCCACCAGGCGCACACAGCAGGGCTTCACAATCTTCCCAGCGGCGGATGCCGCTGCATCTCACCTCGCTGCAGGGGCACATTTAGTGATTTTGGACATCCCATCCTTGTCGCCATTGTTGTGACTGGAACTGCGGTCATGCAGGTCAGTCCGAATGTCGCTGGGGGCACCCATCACACACATTGGCCTGAACTGTTCCGGGCTGGCTCGCAGGTTCACAGACCAGCCTGAGGACTTGCTGGGAGCACCCAGTCGACATCCAAGGACAGGAAACACCCTGTCCGCCCATGGTCACACAGACGGTTCAATGGCCTAGGGACACCTAGGCCATCACAGCCACACAGCTGGTGTTGCCCAGCAGGGGCACCAGCCCACACATGTAGAGCTGCAGGAATCGGCTGCTGCAGAGGAACATGGGGACAGTGTTGCCCAGCATGGGTACCGTCCTGGTACAGGGCCTTACAGGGTAGGCCCTCTGCCTGCTACGCAGCACCGGCATCGCCCTACCAAGAACGACACAGCAGGCAGTAGTCAGTTGGTCAAGACTGATGAGCAGTAAACCGCTCATCCCTTTTATTGATCTGGTCACATGGCCACTGACATGTGACATGGGCACGAGCCCTGGGAGATACCATGCTCCCAGGAGGGGTGACACACCACAACAAGGTAGTTCTGGGATCACATATAAATTGACTCTTAGGCAGTGTGACCTGTTTTTACTTCATTCATGTTTGGTGTCAATTTTTACTCTCACTCTCACAAGGGACCTTGGTAGGGGTTAGCCCTGCTAAATTGCTGAAGTTTCACAGTGTTCTTGGTAACTTCCGTGTGGATCATGCATGTGAATGCTGGATTTTAATGTAATGTTCTCCTGATTACAACCCGTTTCTAGGTAGTCACACATGCCCTACAGTTGCAAGGATCTAAACCATAAGAAAATGGTCTATCAATGAAAACCTATGCTCCTTTTTTATTGAACTCTAAAGTATACGACTGCATGGAAAAGCAGTTTAAACATTAAAAGGGCGAGACACTTTTGTGGGAACGTTTCTGTATACAAATGACTATTTTCTATATTTTGAACTACCTGGTCATAACTAGATTGTCTGTTTTTCTGTTTCAAGTATCTGTGTAACCTGAAGTAAAATTGAAAGTACTTGGACACTTTAGCTGCGTACAATGGTTGAATGACACTCACTGTTCTTATTCAGGAAAGTATATTTGCTTATACATGACTGAGTGTGTAAACAGAATGAAAGTTTACCTCTGACTACACAGAACGAGTATATTCTTAAATGTTTCTGCTCTGCATAAAACAAAATGTTTCCTCTATTTTGTGAGCATCCTGAAGGGCACATGACACCCCCCATTTTTTTAGCTTACCTGACCATCAACAGTAATGTAGTTTTCCTCCTTTAGCTCCTTTTGAGGGCTCCACTTGTATGCTTCTCTGTCAGGGCTTTACTACGATGGAAATAGTCAGGGGCCTCTTCCATTTGTGTAGGAGGTCCATTTAATTTCCTATAATGCCTGTTTCCTGAGTTAAGAAAGCTATAGCTTTGCCAGAGCTCTTGCGGATACACATTAAAGAGGAACCCTGGTGCCAGTCAGCTTCTCTGTGACGCACAATAAATTTATCCCAGTGAGAAAAGCTTATTTAGGACTTCCCACTGCCAACTTTCACCCCTGCTTTAAACGCAGGTTTCATTTCCAGACTGATTTGCACATGTATTTTCTTCTTATGTGCTCCATTACATTGGGTTAGGTTTGTTTTTGCCACGATTAACATGTTTGTACACACAGCATTACTTAAAGGGATACTTCACTCAAAAATGTTATGCTCTAAAAATGTTGGCCTTAATTAAAAAAGATCTATTTGCACGGTTTAAAAAAAAAGTTCTTAAGCAAAATTATTTTTAAAACGACCCATTTCAAGTCGATTTCCAAACACTAGGGGGCCGCCATTTTGTGAGCTGAAGCAGTTTCATGTGTGAAAGTTAATGTTTTTCTCCCGCGGCAACAATCAGGCAAAGGCCCCTGTGAGAATGATAGACAGGAGACAAAACTCGTGTTGCAATAATCTTTATTATTGCCGTATGGTTGATCCGGAAAGAGTCAATAACTGAGGTGTGGTAAATCAATAATAAACTGAAAGTTCTGGCGGTTGCTTCACCGTGGGGTTTTTCCTTCCCCAATTGCCCTTGGGATAAGGCTGTGGTCCTCTAACTCGGGTTATCTGGGTAGGCCCACCACTCGGGGTTGCCTGCGTGCTCCTCGGTGTCCTGTGAAAATAACAGACAGACTTGTTTAGAAAAGGCGGGCCTTTAAATACTTCACTGGGTTCAAATCCCCACCAATGAGCAGACGTCTTGCCTAGCTCGTCTGTTATTGGTTGGGAAGGTTTGGCCCCGCCTCCCTTAAGACCGGGTTTCCCTGCCGTCAGTTTCGCCTGCCCCTGTAGCATGGGGACTGTTCCTGAAGCGTTTCCGTCGGCGGCATCCATGCGGCGCCGGGACTTGGGTACATAGGGGTGGCCTCTGATGTCGGGGTTCTTACTCCTCCTCGGCCGCGGGCCGCGGCCTGCATCCTGACAAGGTTCCCGCCCCCTTCCCAGTCCGGGTCGGCGACTCCAGTAAGGTGAGTAGCTAACCCCGCCGTAGCGTTCGGCGGGGGCGGCTCCGCTCCCGTCAGGATCGCCGAGTTCGTCCGATGTGTGCGAGTTGGTGGCTTTTCCCAAGGCCGCTGCCGGCACCTCTTCACACATACTCACCCCGGGATCTGGCCGATCGGGCCAGTGAGAGCACCTGGACAGGTAGTCCGCCACCAGCTGAAATCTGCCTGGCCTATGCAGAGTCAGAAAGTCAAAGGGTTGTAGGGAGAGGAACCAGCGAAGAACCCTCTGGTTGGTATCCTTGTGTCGGGCAAGCCATTGTAGAGGTGCATGGTCCGAGAACAACGTGAACCGACGACCAACCAGATAGTACTTGAGGGATTCAATCGCCCATTTGATGGCCAGGCATTCTTTCTCAATCGTGGAGTACGCCGACTCATGTGGTAGCAACTTTCGGCTGATGAAGCAAATGGGCCGCAGTTCCGATTCTTGTTCCTGAGACAGGACGGCGCCCAAGCCATGGTCCGAGGCATCAGTCTGGAGGAAGAACTGCTTCTGAAAGTCGGGACAACATAATACCGGATCAGATGTGATCCTTTCCTTTAGAAGATCTATGGCCCTTAGGGTGGCTTTGTTATTGGTCAGGTTTGGGTTCCCTTTGAGTCTTAGCGCATCGGTGAGTGGCGTGGCTATGGAAGAAAAATCGGGAATAAACCTCCTATAATAACCAACGAGCCCCAGAAAAGCCCGTATTTGTTTCCTGTTCACAGGTGTTGGGATGCGATGAATGGCCTCAGTTTTGGACATCTGTGGTTTCAGCATTCCACCCCCCACCACGTGTCCGAGGTACTTTGTTTCGTGAGTTCCCATCGTGGTCTTACTGGGATTGATGTGAAGGCCTGCTACATGTAGGTCAGCTACCACAATTTCCAAATGGTTCAGATGATCCTCCCAGGTTTTGCTTTATACGATGATATCGTCAAGGTAGGCCGCTGCATATCCCTCATGCGGTCTTAGGATGATGTCCATAAGTCTTTGGAAGGTGGCTGGTGCCCCATGTAGGCCAAAAGGAAGAACCTTAAACTGATACAGTCCCCTTGGTGTGGAAAAGGCGGTTTTTTCTTTATCCTGGGGTCGCAAAGGGATCTGCCAGTATCCCTTTGTTAGGTCTAGCGTACTCAGATACCGGGCAGCCCCGAGTCCCTCTAACAACTCGTCCATCCGTGGCATTGGGTATGCTTCGTAACTAGACACGCTGTTCAGCTGCCTGTAGTCCATGCAGAAGCGGATTGAGCCATCAGGTTTAGGGACCAGAACTATGGGCGATGACGAAGCGCTGACTGAAGGCTCAATGATGTCTAGTTGCAACATTTCATCTACCTCCGTGTTTATGATTTGTCTCCGGGCTTCGGGTATCCGGTAGGGTCTGAGCCGTACTACTTGTCCGGACTCTGTTTTTATCTCATGCTCAAGTAATTTGGTCCTCCCTGGTAAGGTGGAAAAGGATTCTCTGTAGGGTAGTAGCCTATGCATCAGCTCCGTTCTCATGAGTGGCGATAGGGCGTTCCCCCACTGGACGTGGTCCAGCGAACCGGGGTCCGGGTTCGCGGTTTCCAACGTTTCTATGTCTCCGATGGTTCCTAGTGCTGATACCAGGGGTTCATTCCACTCCTTCAACAAGTTGATGTGGTATATTTGATCCGGGTTGGTTCGTTCAGGTTGGTGCACCCTATAGGTCACGAGACTGAGAACATCCGTGATCTTGTACGGGCCTTTCCATCTGGCCAGTAATTTGTTGGCGCTGGTAGGTAAGAGTACGAGTACCTGGTCTCCTGGGCTGAACCTTCTCATTCTGCTCCCTTTTTTATAGTTTTTCTCTTGTATGTTCTGGGCATGAGAAAGGTTGGCTTCCGCCAAAGCACGCAGTGCGCTTAAATGTTCCTTCAGTTCCTCGGTATATTCGGTTAGGGTTGTTTCTTCGGAGGCTTCCCATTCTTCCTTAACCAGGTCTAGGATTGTTCGGGGTTGTCTCCCGAACAGGAGTTCAAAGGGGGAAAACCCCGTGGAGGATTGGGGTGTGTCTCGAAGGACCATCAGAACAAGAGGTATCGCCCTATCCCAGTTCTGGGCACCTGGTCCTGTCACCCTTTTCAACATTTTCTTTATCGTTTTGTTATATCTTTCGACTAAGCCGTCGGTTTGGGGATGATACACGGATGTTCTTAGCTGCTTGATGTGTAGGCGTTCACACACTTGTCGTAGTAAAGTCGACATGAAATTCGTCCCTTGGTCAGTGATGATTTCTGAGGGTAAGCCAACTCGGGCAAAGAAGGGTATGAGTTGATCACATAGTTGTCTGGCTGACGTCCCTTTAAGGGGAAATGCTTCAGGATAACGTGTAGCGTAGTCGACTACGACCAGCATGTATTTATACCCTCTACTGGCTGGTTCCAATGGACCAACAATATCCATGCCGATCCTCTGGAATGGTACTGTAATAAGGGGCATCTTTTGTAGAGGAGCTTTAGCTGGTTTTACTCCGCTCGTTAGTTGACAGGTAGGGCATCTTTTGCAAAACTGAGCCACCTCCCCATAAATTCCCGGCCAATAAAACCGTTTGAGTATATTTTGCTGTGTTTTCAGCGAAGCCATGTGGCCTCCACAAGGATGGTTGTGGGCTAATTGCAGTACTATGGGGCGTTGCTTTCTGGGTAAAACTAACTGTTCCTTAACAGTCCCATCATCTGCCTTGTATCTTCGGTACAGTAGACCTTGATGAAGCACAAATCCTGGTCCCCTGGAAAGATCTGGATCCCCTTCCTGTGCAGCCCTCTCTCGGGCTACCTTGAGGGTGTTGTCCGTTAGGGTTTCGGTCCTAATGCTATCTTCATTATCCTCTAGTCTCCAGTCGATGGCTCTAGTCGTATAACAAGCCTGACACCAGTCCATACGGCTTCGTCTCTTTTTATTGATGAGGGTTCTTGGACCAGACATGCCCCTCCCGGGTTCTGGCTCGGGACCTACTTCCCTTCTCCCCTCCTTCGTCATCAGTGCCTGGTCAAAGTTAGGTAAATCAGTCCCTATGACTACCGGGGCAGGCAGAGAAGGTAGGACGGCAGCCCTCACGGGTGACAACTCCCCATTTATTTCGATAGCCACATTTTTCATCGGATAAAGTTTTATATCTCCATGTATACATTTAATAGGTAGGGACACGTTGAGTAAGTTGGGTTTGCTACTTACAGTAGGTGATATGGCGGTTTGCCGGCTGCCGCTGTCAAGTAGACCACGTGTGGGTCTGCCGTCAACTCGTATGTCCACGATGTAAGGACCGGGTACGCTCTCTTCTTGTAGCGCGTGCAGGTACCCAATATCCATTGGTTCAGCGGATCTTCTCCTGGGACAGAACCGGGCTATGTGGCCCCATTCGTTGCACTCAAAGCACTGAGGTTGCTGATATCCTGGACTGGTCCCAGCGGACTTGTTTTCAATTCCAGACCTCTTCTCGTCTGGCCTCCGAACCACCTCCTCGGGTTGTCTCCATCTCAACTGTTGTGGTCTGACCCCTTTGGTCAGTGGGGCATCAGTCGTTGGTACTGCTATGCGGGCTGTTATCCCTGTGGGTAGAAACCTGTGGTACCCAGCCTTTTGATACGCCGAGGCAATATCCACCGCTTCAGTTAGGGAGGGTCTGTGATGTTGCCTCACCCACCTCTGCATTTGTCCTGGCAGGGCTTCTACGAACTGCTCAAGGATAATCTTTTCAAGTATCGGTTGAGTTACGACCGTCGGAGTTGACAGCCATTTTTCCGCCAGGTCTTTTATTCGATAATACAACTGCCGTGGATTTTCCCCAGGTCGTAACTTGGTGTCCCTTAGTTGAATTCGATAGGCCTCTTCATCAAGGCCAAGGCGATCCAGTACAGCCGCCTTTATTTCACCATAGGGAGTATTCCCGGTGGGGTTGGCCGCCTGGTAGGCTCCTTGCATGACGCCGGACAACAAGGGGGCGACATATTGTCCCCATCGTTCGGGGGGCCACTGTGCGTTCCTGGCTATTCTTTCGAAACTTGTAAAAAAGAAGGCAGGGTCCTCGCCGTCTTTGTACTTTTGTAGTAATGCGGATGGGACCATTGGTTGTGTCCTAGAGCTAGCCACCATCTCGGTTAGCTTCGATATTGTGTCATGATGTTTGTCCTGTGCAGTAGTTTGCACCGTGCTTTGTACCTGCAATGCCTGCTGGAAGGCTTGGCGGTCGGCAGCTGCTTGTTGGTTTTGTATCTGAACCAACTGCTGCAGTTGCTGCTGTCCTTCCGACAGCGTTTTGATCAATGCCTCCATCGCGCCGCCGTTAATCCCACCTTCGTCGCCAGTTGTGAGAATGATAGACAGGAGACAAAACTCGTGTTGCAATAATCTTTATTATTGCCGTATGGTTGATCCGGAAAGAGTCAATAACTGAGGTGTGGTAAATCAATAATAAACTGAAAGTTCTGGCGGTTGCTTCACCGTGGGGTTTTTCCTTCCCCAATTGCCCTTGGGATAAGGCTGTGGTCCTCTAACTCGGGTTATCTGGGTAGGCCCACCACTCGGGGTTGCCTGCGTGCTCCTCGGTGTCCTGTGAAAATAACAGACAGACTTGTTTAGAAAAGGCGGGCCTTTAAATACTTCACTGGGTTCAAATCCCCACCAATGAGCAGACGTCTTGCCTAGCTCGTCTGTTATTGGTTGGGAAGGTTTGGCCCCGCCTCCCTTAAGACCGGGTTTCCCTGCCGTCAGTTTCGCCTGCCCCTGTAGCATGGGGACTGTTCCTGAAGCGTTTCCGTCGGCGGCATCCATGCGGCGCCGGGACTTGGGTACATAGGGGTGGCCTCTGATGTCGGGGTTCTTACTCCTCCTCGGCCGCGGGCCGCGGCCTGCATCCTGACAAGGTTCCCGCCCCCTTCCCAGTCCGGGTCGGCGACTCCAGTAAGGTGAGTAGCTAACCCCGCCGTAGCGTTCGGCGGGGGCGGCTCCGCTCCCGTCAGGATCGCCGAGTTTGTCCGATGTGTGCGAGTTGGTGGCTTTTCCCAAGGCCGCTGCCGGCACCTCTTCACAGCCCCCTATTAGGATCTTTTGCTTATTGCTGCTGGGGAGCAAAGCATTTTTCAGCATGCAGGCACCAGCAGCTTTGAGGCCACAGACTCGGAGCATGTGGAGGCTGGAGAAAAACCAGGCCACCATAGCAGCGTACGTGGAGGAGTGTCGGCAACAAGCACCCAAGAAACGGTATGTGCCACTACCATGGTTCTGTTGAAGGCTGGTGACACAGATGAATGTCTGGTATCTGTGTGTGTCCCAGTGATGAGCAGCTCTGTAGCGCCCCCCACCCTCTCGAGCTTGAGGCGGGATGCCCTGGGAAGATCAGAACCAGTGAGTAAAGAGAGCACCATTGCAAGTGCGGCCCTATACCGGGGGAAGCCCCTTCACCAAAAGGATTGTGGTTGTCTTTGTAATTACCCATCTGGACCATGGCGGAAGACGAGGTGTTGTTCCAGCTGTGTGAGGTCATCGGGAAGTAAGTTGTACACCACCGGCTCTTCGGGGGTGAAAATCGTACACATGGGGGCCTGGTGTATGCCCCATATGCTCATGAATGAAGGCCCAGTGCCCTCAATAACAACACATTCAAACAACAGACCAGTTCTCTTGGAACTGCTCTCTACCTGGGGGAAATTGGAGGCAGCATGAAGTACCCTTGAGAGTAAATGATTGGGGTGCTGGAGGGTGTGTGCCATGAACATAGCCTGTGTGTTACACTTAGATTACAACAGATGCATTCACCCACTCAGTTACCCAGTCCAGTCGGCACTGCGGTCGCGGCCACCACTTTGCATCAGAAATTTTGGATATGGAGACTCAGTTGCAGCATGATCATGGTCTGGGAGGGCAATTATGTTCCTTGGTAATGACAATGAAAAGTGGGGGTGGACCACAAGCTTCTGTTGCTGTTATGACTAATAATAGTCGAGTCCCAATCAACACAACCCTGGGTAGTTGATAGCTAAAATCACTCTACAACAGACCAATTCATGTAAGAAACTACCCTGTTTCTTATTCAAAACACATATTTATTCAAAAAAGCGTGTGTACATATAGGTAAAGACTCTCGTTGCCTATACAAACTGCTTCATACGAACATAAACAATTCCTAAAAAAAATGTCATTCTCCATCATACACATTGACATTGCATATGGGTTAGTTCATTTTTGGCCTATGTTGTTGTGCCATCACATTTTTCATACTTTTCTACCTATTTTTATATAGGAAGTCTGGTAGGTGTGTGAACCTCACTTTTGGGGCAGTGTCTTGCCACAATGTACCTCAAAAGCAAAAGACGGAATCACATTTATTCTTGTTGCCTGGAATAAACTGGACTAAAGTTGTTTAGAATAGTCAAGCTTCACATTTGTGTGGTTGTGTTTTCTGAGAGTTCTCTCATAGCTCTGTGTTCCTTTGCTGTCAAATATGTAGGTACCATGCACCATCCCCTAGGATGCTGATTGATTATGGGGTATGGTATCCAGATTTTGGATCATAAGGGTTTTTTTTATTTGGGGGTTTTCTCTTGTGTTGTGTTGGTCGTTTCTTTTCCGCTCTGTTTCCTGTTTAGCTATGTGAGTTAAATAGCAATGTTTTTAGCACTTTCCAGAATTTCGGGTGATCTTCAGTTGTTCGTATTTCTTCAGGAGTTTAATCCAGAGTTTTGCTGACATGCAGGAAGAAGCTGATCCACCCAATTTTTGCTTTGAGTAGTGTTTGGTTTGAGGCGATAGTCATTGCTGGACATTAGGGTTCGGTTTGATCTGTAGGTGGAGATTTTTCCCTGTATGAATTCCGCTCCTTGGCCGTGAATTTCTCTGTGGGTTATAAAGAGTGTTTTGAAGAAGATTCTTTTTTGGACTGGTAACCAATATGACATGTTTTATCTCAGTGAGCCTGAGGAGTAGTCTTGCTGCTGCGTTCTGTATTCGTTGTAGTTTTTTGATGAGGTATTTAGGCATTCCAAGATAGATGATGTTGGAGTACTCTATTCTTGGCATGATGAGGCACATGACAGGGAGTGTTCCATGTGGCAAGGTAAAGAAAGGTAGGATCTATTTGATTGTGTGAAGGTGTAAGAAGCACTTTTTATTACTTAATTTGCTTGTGGTTCAAGTGCTAAGTCATTTTCCATTAAGATTCGGAGGTTTTTAACCACGTTGGAAGGTTCCAGTCTGTAGACCATGGGTTGTGGTGTTGGGTCGTCGGGGTTAGATTTCTGTATATAGGTCCCACATAATAAGTATCCTTGTTTCTGAGTGAGCATTGTACAAATACCATAGGCACTCACATCACCTGTCACTCATGTACACATGCACATGCATGAATCAAACAGTTTGAGGCATAGTGTGTTTTCTATCACGTGTTTCCCTTTCATAAATGCTGCCTGAATTTGAGTTCTCAAGTCCAGCCCAACTTTGAGTAGGTGTACTATTAGTTCAGACTTGGTGAAAACATTATTAGATTAACTTGCCATAGTATTCCATAAATCCTAAAAATGTATTTAATTGTTCTGTACAGTTTAGAGTTGGTGCCTCTGTGCTTTCATCAAATAAGTCATGTTTGGTTTGTTTGAAACTGTGTATCCTAAACTGTCCACAGTCATTTGATCAAATTGGAATTTTTCATTACAGTGCTTGAGACCTGCTCTCTTTAGGGACATAATTAAATGCTCTAAGATAATGTTGATTTCTTGGGTAATGTTGCCATACACTAACAGATCATCTTTGAAGTAGAGCACATTTTCTAGATGACGGAGGCCATGCATCATCTTCCGAAAAGCTAATGTGGTCATTGAAACAAAGAAAAGGCACCCTGTTAACGGGAAACACTTGTATGGGTGTGACAAAATCTGGTCGGTTGGTTCGTGAAGTCTGACTTGATATTATGAACTTTGCATGGCCAACTTGGTGAATTGATTTGCTTTTGCCAAAGTAATATGGGTTCCAAAATGTCATTCAGTGGATAATTATTTGTGATCATTACTCTGTTCAAACTATATAGATGTATCCACAAATGTTTTTCACCTGTGTCTTTTTTTAAACAAATCAGTAGAATCAGGGCTAGCCATTTGTTAGCTTCCACTGGCTCGTTGGTGCCCTCTTTCACAATGTGATCTAATAGTTATTTTAACTCTTTTCTTGCTATGATGGCATTTAGCCTAATTTTATATCTAATCGGTACAGTGCTAGATTGAACTTTATGACGTGCGAATAACCTTTGATGCATCCCATTTAATTGCCAAATATGTCATAGTTTTGTTTTATGATATCCATCCAGTCATCCTCGGATCCTACATATACCGTCTCCCTTCTACGTTGGTCTAGTTTCATTCTGAGTGCCGGATCTTCATGCCAGCCCATTATGGCGATCCCTTTCTCAGCTGCATGCACATGTCTTCTTGTTCACCATCCTTTATGTACCTCAGCAAGCTTACTTATTTCTTCCATGGACTCCAGGTTTGACATCTGGCTTCTGCAGACAATCCTTTTATTGATTCAAGCATTCTTTAAGAATAATACATTTCACTATGGTGAGGCCATACCTTGAATCAGCTTAAACTTTAACCTTAGCCTAATGGTCATGTATGTTTACATAACAGTTTGATGTGGTGGTGGCTTGCATTGAGATTGTTTGATTGCTAGTACCAAATCATCTTCATTGCTCGATGGTGCATCCCCTGCAACCTACAGTTTTGTGAAGTTGAGTCTTACAATTCTTCAAGCAATGTCCCTTTCTTGTGCATTGTGAGCACCCCTCTCTGGCAGGAAATGACACTTCATTGGCCATGTGCATAGGATCATCATATTTGTAGCACTTGCCCTTATTTCAACTATTTCTTAATATATCATTGGTCAGTGTCTTAGTAGGTATCCCTCTGGAATATTTTTCCATGCATTTGGATGACATGGGATATATAACAATGGATTTTCAATCTGAACTTCAGTCTTTTCTTAGTAACTACGATGTTCACTCTATCTATAGCCAACCAGCCAACATGGTAGGTAACTCCTTGGATCTCTTATTTATCTCCCCTCTCTCTCAGACACTAATACTACTGTACCATCTCTATCTGATCACCCATTATTTCCACCACCATCTCCTTTTTCACTCTCCGTTCTCTGCTCACCACTTGCTGCACCTATTACTAAAAGAAAATGTAAGCCTTCTACCATTCCTCCGTTTCTATCTGACCTGCAGTTCTTACTCTCCTCCTTCACACCTGATACCCCTTCCACTAACACTGCCTTCTCCTTCTTCTTCAATCCCTACTATATGACTACTTCTCCTCTCACTTCCCACTGCTAACTTTCACTCCTAAGTCTCAGCATCCACAACCAAAATGCCTTCTCTGCACATACAGGCGTCGACTGATGCGCAAATGGAGGCATATCCACCCGCATGAGGGCCTGCAACTCTACCTCTCTGCCCTGAACTCTCCCAAGTCCTCTCTTGATAGAGCAAAATTGGATTCAAACCTCACCCTCATTGCTTCTCACTCGACCATCCTCAAAGGGTACAGGGCACCCTAAACTCATTTCTCACATTCCCTAAACCTATGACTATCAACTCCGCTCTCACAGCTAGTGTCCTAGCTGCATACCTCATTGTAAACATTTCTAAAACTAGAGACTCTTAGGCGGTGAGCCATGGCGCTATTAGCGCCATGGCTCATGCCAGTAAAATACCGGCACCGCCTTGGTGGAAAGGGGATTTACCGCCCCATTCCAAGGTTGGAGGGGCGGTAAATCCCCCTTCCACCATTGCCCTTCCCCATTCCCATTTCTGCCCCTTAGGGCTCTATGGGAATGGGGAAGGCGCTAATTACGGCACCGCAATTTTGCGGTGCCGTCATTAGCTCCGAGGTCCCTTTGCGGGTTGGATTTTAACGCCTGCAAAAAGCAGGCGTTAAATCCCCCAACCCGCAAAGGGACCTCGTAGTAAGGCGGTAAGGATTTACCGGTACCGGTATTTTACCGGTACCGGTAAATCCTTACCGCCATCCGAGTAATGATGCCCAGAGACCTTCCTGACACTCCTGCCTCCTACCTTCTACCCTCTGCCTACTCTACCATCCTCCTCTGCCTCTATCCCCCACTTAAGGCACACTAATACTGAAGAAGTCCCATCTATTCTGATGAAGGCTAACCTCTCTTGTGCCCCACCAGACCCTCTTTCTCCTCAGCTTGTCAAGCCTTTTGACCTTTTAGTTGCCTCTCACCTCACTGAACTTTTCAAGCTTTCATTCTACTCCGCTTGCTTTCCCTCCATTTTCAAACCGGCCAGAGTCATCCCGCTCCTAAAAAACCAAGAGGCTGACCCAAAGCTAAGAGCTAACTTTCTCCCTGTGTCTCCCCTTCCTCACTACTCTAAAGTGCTTGGAAGGGTTGTGTTCAAACATCTTACACATTTCTTAGACCTCTACAACCTTCAAGAACCCCTACAAGCAGGTTTCCTACTCTAATGAATGTCTCCAACTTCATTGTCCCTGCTAAGCACCCCAACCTATTCTAATTCTCCTTGACCTGTCTGCTGTCTTTGAATCTGTCGATCAATATAACCTCCTCAATACGCTCTCTCTCTTTTCCTGGGATTCATGATCAAGCCTTTGTCTGAATTGAATCCTTCCTGGTACCGCTCCATTTCTCTGTCACCTTCCAACTCAATCCTCTAACTGTTGGTGTTTCACAGGGCTCTTTCTTGGGTTCTCCCCTCTATACACTCTACACCACTCTTGGGGCACTAATCTCCTCCTGTCATGCACCAGCCCTGGAAGATTGCTTACCGTTGGAAGTACTACTAAGATGGAATCCATTAGCAAGACCATCGGTCTAGCTTATTCCAAGATGGCCGACGGAACCTATAACTAGCTGATCAAACTAGCGCACGGCGCATTGTATCGTATGTGTTACCTGCGCTGCCAGTCTCTTACAGTGACTAGCTTTACTCTGTCTCCCGTATTACTTTGCTTTTGCCTTTACTGTTATTTGCCACTCGCGGTGTCTAAAGGTTTTCAGGTAAGGTGATCGGGGACGTTTCTAGCGACTTTCGCTTTCACTACGCGTTCCCTTTCTCCACGCGTATTCCGTGTACGTGTCTCTCTCTGCAACCCTCTTAGTCTCCGCCTTCATATACCTCTCTAGTGTCTGGCGACTTCTATCTTTACTCTGTTCTATCCTAATTTTCGTGTTCCCTCTATTGTTACCTTTTCTGATCAATTCTTACCAGCATTGTTACCTCTGTGCAGTATCTTTCACGGAAGTCCGCTATACCATTTAAGCCTACGGACCCCCTACACCGGGTCCCATAGCTTCCCGCAACCGGCCTCTGCTATTTACATCAGAGCCTCGCTTCTTTGGAGTCAGCAGACCAGATTCCCTCTTCTGCAAGTCTTCTGGTTTATTATCGGACATTTCCATACAACAGTCTTGGAATCCATCAGGGTTTTTTCAGCCCACCGGCTTTTTCTCCATTTTTAGGGCGTGCTTCTCGGGTTACCTCCGGATCTGTACTATATTCAGACCACAGAGGCGGCCGAGGGAGCGCGACCCTACTTACGTCAAAAAAAGGAGAAGAAGCTTGGACAAGGGACGAAGATAAAGACCAAGAAGAAGAGCTCAGTCAGGGTAGAGGAAGTACCTGAGCATACAGGTGAGGCGGAGTCTGGGGAGGAGGAGAGCCCGCCTGACAGTATACAACGCCAAAAGAAGGAAATGGCATCTCCGGAACAAATACAAGAGATGTGTAACGCCATACAAGGTCTTAGAGCTGATATGCAATCACTCCATGCTGAAAACCTCCTTCTTCGACAGCAAGCTGTTGCTCGAGACGCCAGCAGAGATGACCTACCTCCAATGCCCTTTACCTATGGGAAATACTACGGAAATCCTAAATACATTAAGGAATTTCTAGATGCCTGCTCGGTTTATTTCTCCTTTAGACCTCGAGCATTTGAGTCCGGAAGGGCTCGAGTTGGATTCCTCATAGCCAATCTGGCTGGAAGTGCCCTGGCATGGGAGACCCCGTTAGTTACCGACCAAGACCCAATGGTGAATGACTATGCCCTGTTCGTACAAGGATTCAAGAACAGATTTGAGCGCTCTGACGTACAGTACTCTAAGTACGACGCCTTCCTCGAAGTCAAACAGGGGAATCAAGATTTGCAAAGTTATATTGCACAATTCCAGGCCTTAGCTGTGTCAACTGAATGGCCAGACACCGCAAGACAGGCCTTATTCAGACGAGGCTTAAATGAAGAACTTAAGGATGAGCTGGCTCGGGTGATTCGGCCTAACAGTTTCCAAGAACTAGTTACCCTAGTACTCCAGATCGATTTTCGTCTTCAGGAAAGGCGGAAAGAAAGGAGAAGAGGAAGGGGAACAACCACTCAATGGGCCTCATTAGGACCCAGGCGGTAAGGGGTTTACGGTGGCGTAAACAGCGCCGACCCTTACCGCCTGATTCCGAGGTCCCTTAGCGCCATGGAGGTTTTAACACCTGCTTTTAGCAGGTGTTAAAATCCATGGCGCTAAGGGACCTTGTTGTTAATTACGCCACCGTAATTTACGGTGGCGTAATTAACGCCTTCCCCACTCCCATTATGCCCTATGGGGCAAAAATGGGAATGGGGAAGGGTAAATGGGTTAATGGGGACTTACCGCCCCACTCACCTCGGAATGGGGCGGTAAGTCCGCCAACCACCATGGCGTAAAGGTAGTTTTACGCCATGGTGGTAAAGGTACGACCCAGGCGGTAACTTACCGCCTGGGTCGTAATGAGGCCCAATATAGCCCCCCACAGGGAAGAAGAGAATGTCCTAACATAGAGGAACCCATGCAGATAGGTGCTACCCGAGGACCTCTTACCAAGGCCGAAAGGAGGCAAAGACAGGACCTGAATCTCTGTATGTGCTGTGGGTCAGCAAAACATACTATCAAGGACTGTCCTGACATACCCTGTAAGGGACAGGGAAATGCCAGACCCCACGGGATTGCAAGGGAAACCGTGGGAAAGACAGCCCAAACCCTTGCAATCTTCCCCGAACTTCCCCAGAAGGAGTAGAAAATAATCGATTGATGGTGTTCCAAGTTACGTTTACTTGCAGACCAGGGCAAGAACTCTCAGTTTTGGCCATGCTGGACTGCGGAGCGGCAGGAAACTTCATCGATGTGACGTGGGCGTAGGAGAACAAGATCCCTCTAAGAGAAAAGGACAGACCTGTACCAGTAGAGGGGGTGGACGGGCGTCATCTAACTTCTGGACCCATTACTATGGAGACCATTCCCATTATGATCGGAATGGAGCATCATGTCGAGACTCTTCGCTTTGATGTAATCAGAGCAGCCCATTTTCCGTTGATTCTGGGAATCCAATGGCTGAGAAGACATAATCCCATAATCGACTGGGCAAGGAACAAGATCGATTTCGACTCAGACTTTTGTCAAGAACACTGCTTGAATCCGAGGGTCTCCTCCACAGAAGTCCGATCCAGTCTAGCCAATATTCAAGGAAGCCTCTTGGTATCCTCTTTATCTAGGCACTACCAGTCTTTTGCTAGAGTATTCGAAGATCTAAACCCTAGACTCCTCCCGCCTCATCGCAACGAGGACTGCAGCATAGACCTCAAGGAAGAAGCTTCACTTCCATTCGGACGCATGTATCCGCTATCCTTGGCCGAAAAGGAAGCCTTGAAAGAATACCCAGCTGCCAACTTGGAAAATGGCCTTATCAGACCATCGAGATCATCAGGAGGAGCATCATTGTTTTTCATTTCCAAGAAGGGCTCGAAGGAATTACGCCCCTGTATTGATTACAGGGGTCTGAACAGTATAACCATTCAAGACAGATACCCGATGCCACTTATCAGAGACATTCTCGAGGCGGTCAGAGACTCCAAGGTGTTTACCAAACTCGACCTCCGAGGAGCATATCACTTGTTAAGGATCAAGAATGGGGACGAGTGGAAGACGGCATTCAGAACACCGTTGGAGTTGTTCAAATATTGTGTTATGCCATTCGGTCTGGTGAATGCCCCTGCAGTGTTTCACCGTTTTGTTGACAGGATTTTCGCGGATATGTTATACATTTCAGTTGTCGTATACCTCGACGATATACTGATTTTCTCTCCTTCCTTGGCTGAACATTGTGTCCATGTAAGTGAGGTTCTCCGCAGACTGTTAGAGAACAACCTGTTTGCAAAGCCTGAGAAGTGTCAATTTGAGGCCTCAGAGGTACCTTATTTGGGATTCATATTATCCGCTAAGGGAATCCGCATGGATCCAGCCAAGGTTCAAGCTATAGATCGATGGCCAGAACCCTCCTCAGTCAAGGAGATTCAACGTTTCTTAGGTCTGGCGAATTTCTATCGCAGGTTCATACCAAGGTTCTCTGACCTCGTATTACCCATCACCAATCTTCTCAAGAAGGGAGTAGCTTTCCATTGGGGACCCTCCGCACAGGAAGCCTTCAGGAACCTAAAAGGATCTTTTACCTCTGCTCCTGTTTTGGTCCAGCCTGATCAGAGTAAACCCTTTGTTCTGGAGAGAGATGCCTCTGGGGGTGCCTTGGGAGCCGTCTTGTTACAGAAAGGAACTGATGATTTGGAACACCCGATTGCTTATTACTCTCGTACCTTGACAGGAAGCAAAAGGAACTACTTGGTACTTGAGAGAGAACTGTTGGCTATACGAAGTGCCTGCCAAGAATGGAGACATTTTCTACAAGGAGCCTTACATCAGTTCATCATCCGGATGGATCATCGAAATCTGAAGGTTCTTCAACAGATGGAGTGCAGAAACTCAAGACATGCTCGTTGGGCATATTACTTCTCTAACTTCGACTTCCAAATCACCCACATACCGGGATCTCAAAACAGTGTCGCTGACGCCTTATCCCGAAGTTGGGCTAATGAGGAACTATCTGAGGTGAAGACGGAGATGATCCTGCCCAAACACCACTTCCTTATGATTGCCAATCTTTTCCTTCAAGAGGTCAGAGAGAAACAACTTCATAGCTCCCAGGAAGAGAAGAACTCCTGCCAGTTGCAGGAACGTGGGGGATTGTGGTTCCATCAATCGGCTTTGTTTCTTCCCACACCCACTCTGAGAACACTAGACATTGGTTTTTGTCATGACCTACCCCTAGCCGGACATAAGGGAGAGAAGGCAACGTTTGAGTTGGTCTCCAGGAGCTTTTGGTGGCCAGCTATGCGAAAAGACATTACATCTTATGTATCTTCGTGTCCCACCTGCACAATCAACAAGACCTCCCGTCATAGACCCCATGGTCTCTTGCACCAAGCTAAGGCACCTACACGTCCCTGGGAAGATCTCTCACTGGACTTTATAGTGGAACTTCCCATCTCAAAGGAAAGGACCGCTATTCTAGTGATAGTAGACTCGTTCACGAAGCTGGCACATTTCGTATCCCTTTCAGGGGTTCCTTCTGCCTCAGAGACAGCTACCGTCTTCCTTCGTGAGGTGGTTAGATTACATGGGTTGCCGCGTTCCATCATATCCGACAGAGGGACGCAATTTACCTCAAAGTTCTGGAATTCATTGTGCACCCAACTGGGTAATCAAAAAGCCCTGTCTTCTGGGTTTCACCCGCAAACCAACGGGCAGACAGAGAGGTTAAATGCCAATCTAGAACAGTATCTTCGCTGTTTTTGTAACAAGGAACAGGACGATTGGGCAGTCCTGCTGCCTATCGCGGAATTCTCCTATAATAACACCTACCACACTGCAATCAAGATGAGTCCTTTTAAGTGCACGTGTGGATACCATCCTCACCATCTACCAGGAACTTCCATTCTCAGAGATCAGACCACCACTCCCGCTTTGGAAAGGATGCTCACTGATCTCCGTCGTACTCACAAGGAAGCCTTACAAACACTAGAGGACAGCCGCAAGACATACAAGATTTATGCTGATGCCAAACGCAGTGCTGTTCGTCTATGGAAGCCGGGTGATCTGGTCTGGCTCTCTACAAGATATCTTCCCCGGTGGGCGCATTTGGGAAAGTTTGCAGCCAGATATATAGGTCCCTATCAGATTCAGTCTCAGATCAATCCAGTGGCCTTCCGATTAAAGCTACCTCACGCCTTGCGGCGGATCCATCCGGTCTTCCATTTCTCTCTACTCAAGACGCATAAGGAGGATCTCTTTAAGAGATCTAGGAGAAGACCCATAGTCACACCTCAGGAAGAACCAGAAGAATATGAAGTGGACCGAATAGTGGATTCCCGTTACAGGAAAGGAACATTACAATATTTGATCCACTGGAAGGGCTATCCTATAGCTGAAAGAACATGGGAACCAAGAACCCATGTGAATGCCCCCAGACTAGTACAGCGTTTCCAGAGACTGAATCCGGGGAAACCAGGAGGAAGTAAGTATAGGAGGGGGCATTCTGTCATGCACCAGCCCTGGAAGATTGCTTACCGTTGGAAGTACTACTAAGATGGAATCCATTAGCAAGACCAACGGTCTAGCTTATTCCAAGATGGCCAACGGAACCAATAACTAGCTGATCAAACTAGCGCACGGTGCGTTGTATCGTATGTGTTACCTGCGCTGCCAGTCTCTTACAGTGACTAGCTTTACTCCATCTCCCGTATTACTTTGCTTTTGCCTTTACTGTTCCTTGCCACTCGCGGTGTCTAAAGGTTTTCAGGTAAGGTGATCGGGGACTTTTCTAGCGACTTTTGCTTTCACTACGCGTTCCCTTTCTCCACGCGTATTCCGTGTACTTGTCTCTCTCTGCAACCCTCTTAGTCTCCGCCTTCATATACCTCCCTAGTGCCTGGAGACTTCTATCTTTACTCTGTTCTATCCTAATTTTCGTGTTCCCTCTATTGTTACCTTTTCTGATCAATTCTTACCAGCATTGTTACCTCTGTGCAGTATCTTTCACGGAGGTCTGCTATACCATTTAAGCCTACCCACCCCCTACACCGAGTCCCATAGCTTCCCGCAACCGGCCTCTGCTATTTACTACAGAGCCTCACTTCTTTGGAGTCAGCAGACCAGATTCCCTCTTCTGCAAGTCTTCTGGTTTATTATCGGACATTTCCATACAACAGTCTTGGAATCCATCAGGGTTTTTTCAGCCCACCGGCTTTTTCCCCATTTTTAGGGTGTCCTCCTCGGGTTACCTCTGGATCTGTACTATATTCAGACCACGGAGGCGGCCGAGGAAGCGCGACCCTACTTACGTCAAAAAAAGGAGAAGAAGCTTGGACAAGGGACGAAGATAAAGACCACGAAGAAGAGCTCAGTCAGGGTAGAGGAAGTACCTGAGCATACAGGTTTGGAGGAGTCTGGGGAGGAGGAGAGCCCGTCTGACACCTCCCTTGGGTTCTTGTGCTAACTGTTTACAGATGACACACAAATCTTCTTCTCTTTTCCTGAACTCTCCTCTGATCCGTCGATCAAAATTTCCAACTGTCTCTCTGCATTAAATATTGGATGGCTTTGCACGCTTTGATGTTAAACTCTGGCAAATAGAGGTGTTCTTCTTCCTTGCCAAATATTCTAACTCATCTCTTCCCCTGCCTATCCAGTTCCCACATGACACTCTCCCCTACTCTTCTTCAGTTCGAAACCTCTGCGTCATCTATGACCTTTGTCACACCTTCCCTACTTCACTATTACTGCAACAGCAGCTTGCCTCAAACTCCTAAATATTAGGAAAATCAGGCACCTCCTTCCGTTCAACATTGCCAAGCATCTCTTAACCACTCTTATCTTCTCTAAACTGAGCTACAGTGCCAGCATCCTCTTTGATCCCCCAATTTTTTTTCATTTACCCCTGCCTGGGGTGAAGGACACCACGTTTGGGAGGTACTCAAGACCACAAGGTGTTATCTCCTTTGATAGTACCCGGGCTTTACAACATGGCCACTGGGTTTCCTGACTGCTTCTGAGGCTCCCACCAGCCCCTCTGCAGCAGCCTAATTGGGCAAAGTCCTCCTGAAAGAACCTATTGGCCTGGGTTTCCGGGCAGGCGAGCGCTTGCCCCAACTAAAAGGGCCTCCATCTAAGGGCCATGTCTGCCATGTCGGGATTTAATTTCCTCCTGCCTTGGGTGAAGGGCACCTTGATTGGGAGGCCCTAGAGGCCACAAGGTGTTATCTCCTTTGTTAGTACGTGAGCCTTGCAACATGGCCTCCGGGTTTCCTGGCTGCCTCTGAGGCTCCCACCAGCCCCTGTGCAACAAAGTCCTCCTGAAAGAACCAATTGGCCCAGGAGCTGGCAGGTGAGTGCCAGTCCGCCAAAGGGCCTCCATTTAAGGGCCCTGTCTGCCCTGTCTGAATTTCATTTCCCCCTGCCTAGGGTGAAGGGCACCTTGTTTGGGAGGCCCTTGAGGCCACAAGGTGTTATCTCCTTAGTTACTACTTGGCCACCGGGTTTCCTGGCTGCCTCTGAGGCTCCCACCAGCCCCTGTGCAGCAGCCTGATTGGGTGAAGTTCTCCTGAAAGAACCGATTGCCCGGTAGTCAGCAGGTGAGCGCCGGCCCCCACCAAGGGGCCACCATCTAAGGGCCAGGTCTGCCTTGTCTGGATTTTATTTCCCCGTGCCTGGGGTGAAGAACACCTCGTTTGGGAGGCCCTAGAGACTGCAAGGTATCATCTCCTTTGTTAGTACCCAGGCTTTACAAAATGGCCGCTGGGCTTCCTGACTGCCTCTGAGGCTCCTGCCAGTCCCTGTGCAGCAGCCTGATTGGGCAAAGTCCTCCTGAAAGAACAGATTGGCCCAGAATCTGGCAGGGGAGTGCCGGCCCCCACCAATGGGGCCTCCATCTAAGAGCTAGATATGCCCTGTCTGGATTTCATTTACCCCTGCCTAGGGTGAAGGGCACCTCATTTGGGAAGCCCTCGAGACAGTGAGGTGTTATCTCCTTTGTTAGTACACAGGCCTTACAGCATGGCTGACGGGTTTCCTGGCTGCCTCTAAGGCTCCCACCAGCCCCTATGCAGCAGCCTGATTGGGGGAAGTTCTCCTGAAAGAACCGATTGCCCGGGAGTCAGCAGGCAAGCGCTGGCCCCTACCAAAGGGCCTCCATCTAAGGGCCAGGTTTGCCCTGTATAGATTTATTTCCCCATGCCTGGGGTGAAGGGCACCTTGTTTGGGAGGCCCTAGAGGCCGTGAAGTATTATCTCCTTTGTTAGTACCTGGGCCTTACAACAGGGCTGCTGGGTTTCCTGGCTGCCTCTGAGGCTCCCTCCAGCCCCTGTGCAGCAGCCTGATTGGGCGAAGTCCTCCTGAAAGAACCTATTGGCCCGGGAGCCAGCAGGCGAGCGCAGGCCCCCACCTAAGAGCCTCCATTTAAGGGCCCTGTCTGCCATATCTGGATTTCATTTCCCCCTGCCTGGGGTGAAGGGCACCTTGTTTGGGTGGCCCTAGAGGCCAGAAGCTGTTATCTCCTTTGTTAAACGTGGGCCTTGCAACATGGCTACCGGATTTCCTGGCTGCCTCTGAGGCTCCCACCAGCCCCTGTGCAGCAGCCTGATTGGGTGAAGTTCTCCTGAAAGAACCGATTGCCCGGGAGTCAGCAGGTGAGCGCCGGCCCCCACCAAGGGGCCACCATCTAAGGGCCAGGTCTGCCTTGTCTGGATTTTATTTCCCCGTGCCTGGGGTGAAGAACACCTCGTTTGGGAGGCCCTAGAGACTGCAAGGTATCATCTCCTTTGTTAGTACCCAGGCTTTACAAAATGGCCGCTGGGCTTCCTGACTGCCTCTGAGGCTCCTGCCAGTCCCTGTGCAGCAGCCTGATTGGGCAAAGTCCTCCTGAAAGAACAGATTGGCCCAGAATCTGGCAGGGGAGTGCCGGCCCCCACCAATGGGGCCTCCATCTAAGAGCTAGATATGCCCTGTCTGGATTTCATTTACCCCTGCCTAGGGTGAAGGGCACCTCATTTGGGAAGCCCTCGAGACAGTGAGGTGTTATCTCTTTTGTTAGTACACAGGCCTTACAGCATGGCTGACGGGTTTCCTGGCTGCCTCTAAGGCTCCCACCAGCCCCTATGCAGCAGCCTGATTGGGGGAAGTTCTCCTGAAAGAACCGATTGCCCGGGAGTCAGCAGGCAAGCGCTGGCCCCTACCAAAGGGCCTCCATCTAAGGGCCAGGTCTGCCCTGTATAGATTTATTTCCCCATGCCTGGGGTGAAGGGCACCTTGTTTGGGAGGCCCTAGAGGCCGTGAAGTATTATCTCCTTTGTTAGTACCTGGGCCTTACAACAGGGCTGCTGGGTTTCCTGGCTGCCTCTGAGGCTCCCTCCAGCCCCTGTGCAGCAGCCTGATTGGGCGAAGTCCTCCTGAAAGAACCTATTGGCCCGGGAGCCAGCAGGCGAGCGCAGGCCCCCACCTAAGAGCCTCCATTTAAGGGCCCTGTCTGCCATATCTGGATTTCATTTCCCCCTGCCTGGGGTGAAGGGCACCTTGTTTGGGTGGCCCTAGAGGCCAGAAGCTGTTATCTCCTTTGTTAAACGTGGGCCTTGCAACATGGCTACCGGATTTCCTGGCTGCCTCTGAGGCTCCCACCAGCCCCTGTACAGCAGCCTGATTAGGCGAAGTCCTCCTGAAAGAACCAATTGGCCCAGGAGTTGGCAGGTGAGCACAGGCCCCCACCAAAGGGGCTCCATCTAAGGGCCAGGTCTGCCATGTCTGGATTTGACTTCCCCGTGCCTGGGGTGAAGGGCACCTTCTTTGGGAGGTCCTAGAGGCTGCAAGGTGTTATCACCTTCATTAGTACCCGGGCCTTAAAAATTGGCAGCTGGGCTTCCAGGTCTCCCCAACACTCTCACTCACCCTTGCAAACATCTACAGGCTCCCCAGGCCTATTTCTCTCTCTTCCACTCTGAATGGGCCAACCTCACCTCCTCCCTCTTGACCTCCTCTTCCAAACTCGTCCTCCTTGGTGACTTTTATATGCACCTCAACTTTCCTGAATCAGCCACCTCACTATTCCTTGACCCCTGTGACTCCCTCTCTCTCTCACTATTCTTCCTTTCGGTCCGACCCACTCAGCTGGACACAATCTGGATGCCTTCATCTCTGGAGACATCCCTATCTCTGATCTGGTCACCACTCCCTCTCCTGGTCCGACCACTCTCTCCTCTCCTCCCGCTTGGGGCCCCTCAGCCCTCTGTCTGAGCAGCCCCCCTCACTGCCAGTCTCCTTTGCCATCATTCGACCGATGAAGCAAGTATCAGCCGCTGCTTTTGCTTCCACTTTCATCCCCCTTCCACCCCTGCTTCTGACTCTCCCTCTGACTCTGGCCGTGCTAACCTTCAACTCCAACACCCTCGACATCCTAGCCCTTGTCATGAGGATCTGCCTGAAGCCTGCCTCCAAGTGCAGCGGGTGGTATGACTCTGATCTAGCATCTCTGAAACGTAAGTGCAGAGTTGCTGAACGGAAATGGCAGACCTCAGGTTCATCCTCTGACAAACTGGCCTGTCGCTTGCTCCTAAAGTGATGTTGTTTTTCAATCCACTCCAAGAAGAGGGCCCACATCCAAGCCTGCATCTCTGCAGCCACTAAAAACACGGCTGATCTATTCAAAATCTGCAAGGAACTCACCAATCCAACTGCAGTCTCCACCTCTCACCTTACTTCCCAGGCTCTCTGCACCACTTTGGCCTCCTATTTCACATCTAAAACTCAGACATCCTGTCCTAACTCTCCACCGCCCACACCTCCACTCCTGCTCGTGCTCTCCTGCCTCTCCTGGCTCCCCTCCCTCCATCCCCACTCTCCTGCCCCTGGCACCCGATGAGCACTCTAAAGTTTGACACGCTCTCTGAAGGTCTCATACAAACAAGTGCTCCCCTGCTCTTCTAGAACCATCTCCTCTCTTGTCCCGGTGCTTGCCAATTTCTGTAATCACTCCTTTACCTCTGGCTCTTTCCCTCTACCCTTCAAGCACTCCCTTGTGCACACTCTCCTAAAAAAGCCATTTCCTGACCCCTCCTGTCCAGCTAACTAACTATCACCCTATTTCCACCACCCCCTTCTGGGTAAACTCTTGGAGAAGTTGATCCTCCCCCAATTGATCCTTCATTCTGAACTTGTTGGTTGCCTCCATGATCATCAATCTGGATTCCGGGCATCCAGAGGCACAGAAACTGCTCTCCTGAACAGCTGTGAAGACATGCTTGCAAATCTTGACTCTAACTCTCCTGCTGTTTTCATTCTCCTCGATGTCTCCTCTTCCTTTGACACGGTCAACCATTCTATCCTCATAAAACGGCTCTGTGAAACTCTCGGCCTCACAGACTGGGCACTGGATTGGGTGACCTCCTTCCTCACTAACCGCCCTTCGCAGTTGCAGCTGGACCCTTTCTCCTCCACTACTTCACTCTCTACATGTGGCATCCCCCCCCAAGGCTCTATCCTATTGCCATGGCTCTTCAATATCTATCTCACCCCTTTTGGTCACCTAACCTCCTCCTTCTTTCCTCATTTTCAGTGTTTTCCTTCAAACATCCCTCTCTACCACCACCTCTTCCTTCTCTCTCATCCCTGATTGTCTGAGGGGTGTGTTTAATGACCTCTGTCTTAATGCCAGTAAGATGGAGATCCTGCTTATGGGGGCACCTGTGCCCTGTTTCCCTCCTAACCTCTAGCCACATTGCTTGGGCCCTCTACCCCCACCAGCCTGTGAGGCTAAAAACCTTGGGGTCATCTTTGACTACTCTCTCTCCTTCACCCCTCACATCTTGGACCTCATCAAGAGGGCCCACTTCAAGCTTCATCTCCTTAGAGGCATCCTCTCTTTTCTCACCTTCTCCCAGCAGTTCAATGTTTCCAGAGCTCTGGTCCTTTCTAGACTGGACTACTGCAACAACCTCTTCCTCAATCTCCTCATTTCCTCCATACGCCCCTGTCAGCTATTCCAGAATAGGGTCGCAAGACGTATCCGTGGCCTCAAGCCCAGGGACCTCAGCTCTCCAGCCCTAAGATCTCTCCACTGGCTCCCTTTGGCCGTGAGGATCAAATTCAACACCCTCTGCATCATCCACAAGGCTTTCTAGGATGTTGGGACCATGCTATCTCTAACTTTCTCTTCCTAAATACCTACATGCTAGAGCCCTCTGTGCCTCTAACTGCAACTCTCTGCTTGTCAAACACTTCTCCAAGCAAAGAGTGGGGGCAGGTCTCTCTGTTTGGCTGCTGCCTCTCTTTGGAACAGCCTCCCTCCCCCTCTCAGACTTGACTCAAACCTCCTTACGTTCTGGAAACTCCTCAAAAATCTGCTTTTCTCTACCTCTTTCCCTTCCCTGCTAATCACCCCACTGCGACTGAGACTCGTGGCCTGTACCTTCATGAATCTTACAGGTTACCAGCGCCCTGCCCAGTCCACACCAGCAAACCCCCCCTCCCTCAGCACTGCTCCTGTGGGCCCCCTACCTGGTGCCTTACATCCCACCCTTGGGGTTCCTCCGCCCTTGCACTTAGCCAGCAGCCTCCCACCCTCTGCACCCCACAGCACCTCCCTCTGGGATCTCACCAGCACTTACCCATACCATTGCTCTCTCACACCACACCCTCTTCCCTTCCTCCTGCATTTCTCATCACTGCACTTGCAGGTCAGAATGTCACAAGGCCTAGTAGGACCACAATTGTTATCTACTGTGTTTTGCCATTACTATTTACCCCCCTTGTTCCCTCACCACTTTGCCTTGTGGCACCAGGAAACACCATTTTGTTGTTTAGATGCCTAACAAATGCTTAATAAATAAATACACTATACTTTCTGTCCTATTGACAAGATCTTTTCGCTGTCAGTACTCTCTTTGAGCTTCATTACTTTACACCTACTTCCTCATATTGTCAGCAGGATTAATGCAGGATTAAAGCTACAAAACCATTATATTAAAAAAAGACAGTCACAAAGGGGCAGGCCCTCCCAGCCACCTAGAATATTATTCAGCTGGACCGTGTATCACCGCACCGTGGTGGGGAGGTTGCGGTCCTCTTTAGAACTACGCTCCAGTTTCTGGCGATACCGTTAGACCACTCACTGCAGATGGAAGCCCTATTGGTTCGACATATGGTATCAGCTTCTACGGTCTGGCATTTGTTATTGATACATTGGCCCCCTGGTCCATTCGCAACTTTTCTGGACCCCATTTTTAGACCTAGTGGCAGCTCTTCAGACCAAATATGTAAATTTGGTTGTGCTGGGAGACTTTAATTTGAGATTGAATCACCCTCCTCTACCAGCAGCTCTATCCCAGTTATGTGAAGTGCTGCTGGATTTAGGACTACACCAACACATTTCCGAGCAAACTCATGCCCATTGGGGCATACTGGATCTGATTGACTCAGCGGTTGACAGTATCACTGCTTCCATGATTAGGCAAGTAATATGGTCGGACCATAGCCTTATATCATTTAAGGTAAGGTGGCTTGCAGCACCTATTAAAGCACATCCTGCTCCCTCCCGGAGGCGTGATTGGTGGTTGTTCAACCCCCATGATCTATTGGCCCTGATATTGGACCAATGTAGAAGTCTTGGCAACACTGACTTGTCATCCCTCTAACAGATTTTTAAAGAGGTGGCCATTCAGGTACCCCTCTGAAACTGATGCGGAAATGGCACCATTCCTATGTCCTTGCTGAGAAAGCTATGCTGCGATCGATCACCGAATGGTATCATCAAGAGATTTTGGCGGCCAAATGGAAGTTCTTTACTCAGAAGGTAGAGAGTGCCCTGAATCAATCCAGGAAACTTTTTTCGTGGTGAGATCATTGTCATCCATCTCTCACTTTCCTTCAGGGGTCCGGCCATCGCAGGCACTGTACGACTCTCTCTCAGATTTTTTTCATCTTTAAAATAGAAAAAATTCAGGAAACTATTGCTTTAAGGAGGACATGCTGTGTGACTTTTCCGTCTTGTATGCCAATCGAGACTACAACGCAGGTATGGGTGGAATTTCCTATTTTTCTGGCAGAGGAGGTTGATAGAGCTGTCCGCTGACTCAAATCAGCCGCCCCTTCAGATCCAATTCCTCTGGCCACACTTAAGGCAATTATGCCAGGTTTGTTGCCCTTACTTACTAACGCTGCAAACCATGCCTGTCAGTCAGATCTGATTACCACGGAACTGAAGAAAGCGACAGTCATTCACTTCACTCAAGAAGCCTTCTTGGGACACTACAATATTAGCACATTTTCAGCCTACTTCCCCGCCCCCTTTTTTCTATAAAGCTACTTGAATCTCTAATCTCAAACCTCCTTTCTTCTTTTTTGGAATTGTCCTAATTTTTTAACCCTTTTCAGTCTGGCTTCCGCTTGGGGCCGGGTACGTAGAGTGTCGTGGTGTCCGTGGTGGATGGTTTCACCATGCTGGTAGACCAGGGTGGAGTGGGAGCCAGGATTTTGTTAGATCTGGCAGCGGCCTTCAACACTGTCGACCACTCCATCCTAATCTCCCGGCTAGCCATGCAGGGCCTCTATTGAACCGTCCTGGCATGGTTTTCTTCCTTTTTGTCTGAGAGCAGCCAGGCACTGTTACTTTCACCTTTTCTATCCTCGGTACATGGTCCCATCTGTGGTGTTCCTCAGGGCTCTGCCTTGTCGCCAATGGTTTTTAATATTTGCGTCCAACTGCTAATTCGCCTCATCGGCTCCTTTGTATTTCGCTGTTACTCTTATGCCGACGATACCCAGATCCTAGTCCGTCTTGACCAGGCTGGGAAATCGCCTGGCCTCTGCGAATGTCTTTCTGCAGTGGGAGATTGGATGAGTGCGAACTTGCTCAAACTAAATGGGGACAAGACAGAAGTCTTGGTGGTGGGTTCTCCGTCTGAGTCTATGTTATGGGCCTCCTCAATGTGGCCTACCAACCTGGGTGATCTTCCGGTTCCTGTGATGACTGTCAAGAATCTGGGGATGGTTCTTTCAGCCTCACTCTTTACGTCCCCACAGATGAGTGCAGTGTGTAAGACATGTCATTTCATGTTGAGAGTTCTCATTGATTACCAGCTTAATAGACTATTGCAGTGCGCTGTACCTGGCCCAACCTCTGGGCTCAATCCATCGGCTCCAGCGCCTGCAAAATTTGGCAGCTCGCATAGCCACTAATGCTACCTATGGAGCTCATATCAGCCCTATAATACGGGCCCTTCACTGGGTTCCAATTGCCCAGAGAACAAAATTGAAGTCCCTTTGTCTGGTCAACCGGGCCTTGTCTGGACAAAGGGCTCAATAGTTGAGGGAAAAATGTCATAGTTATATAGTGGTCTGATTGCTCCGGTCTAGTGGGGCCAAACTCTAGGGCATTCCTAAAATTCGGCTCTCCCATGTGTGAGATCGAATTTTTTCTTTCGCAGGTGCTAAACTGTGGATTAGCCTACTCGCAGGGTTGAGGGGGATGGAAAATCATCTTCTCCTTAGGCGGTCCCTGAAAACTTTCTTGTTTTAGCTGCTTGTCTTGACCTTGAATGCCCCGCGCCAAGATGCCCTTGGGTGAACGTGTGCGCTATAAATGTCCCTAACATAACATAACGATGTAAAGCAGGGTCAGGTTTAAATTTCTTCTCCTGGTTCACAAATCTATCCACGGTAATGAACCCTTTTAGCTATGCTCCTCTATCTAACGCTGCAATACTCCCTGTGCTTCCTCTTGCTTACACTCTTTCACTCTTCTTGCTCCCTTTGCATGGAATTCGCTTCCCCCGGACATCCAATAAACAGTCCACACCGATTTGTTGAAAACGAAACTAAAAGCCTAGCTCCTTGCCTTTGGGCTACCCTCTTAACCTACCTCTCACCTCCCTTCTAGGTAACATATTTCATGTGTGTCTAACCTCCCTCTGTTCCGCACCTTCTCTGCCTCCACTCTAGCACTGCATCCATCATGGTCACATCCCTAACACAGCTGGCTGTACCGCATATCTGCACTTGTGAATGTCTAATGTTGGTTATCCTTATTCTATCTATGTGCACCCATGTATTGTCCCCAGTGACAGTTCCATTTACTCTCCTCCACATCAGAATATCACTCGAATACACCCCATTGTAAGAAGCTCACTGCTTCTTGACAAATCTGATTTCTTATTTATTATATGTTCTTTCGCAATCAATAGAGTATTGTTCCTCCTTGTATGTAAATAAATAAAAAGGGTGTGTTTTTGTGAAACGTTTGCTGTGACTATCCTACACTTTTCTGCAATTTGCGACATTGGCAAGGCTATGTCCAATGAGGAGTCTTTTTACCATCATATCATGAGGTGTGCTGAAGTTGCAAAACCCTTTTAATCCTCTGTGACTTGTTACAAAATCACCAATTGATTCATTACTTGCTTGCTTCCTTCTGTACAATTTTACTCTATGTCACAGAAAATTATCATTTCCCCCCAAACCTTTTATTCAGTCTTCCAGTAACTTCTGCAAACATCTCAAAGGCTGACAGTGGATTCAGTGGCCCACCATCTAGAAGACTCTAGAATCCTCTGTGGCCTCCTACTCCCAGATTGTTCAACTGCATCACTTTCCTTCTTGCTGATTGATTCAAACGTGGTTCCATTCATTGTTTCAACATATATTGAGAAGATTTTAAGCCATTGATGCTAATGTATAGTTTGTTTTCCCAGTTGAACGAGAAACAGCGGTCGCACGGTCGCACTTTGCACGATGTGACTTTAAGGTCACTAGTAGAACTGAATTATTATTCGCCTTAAATTCAACTCTTCGGATGCACTTGAATTTTAGATAATTCATACTCGTCACCAGTGTTATGTTTGCATTTATTCTTTAAATGGGCACAGGCATTCTTTAAATGTGAAGCTTGTCTTTCTTTATTCTTCTCATTGCTGCTTATAAACCACTTTGTCATGTTCTAATTAATGATAAATGTGCATGCTTGTATTAGCAAGGTACCAACTCTAGCAGCTCACCCCTGCACACCACTCTGGCTCAGGTGTTTTGCAGGTGAGCATCTGCCCCTTTCGGCTGCCCCGACCCCTTAAAAGTTAATGTTGCTGCATTTGTGCATTTTTTTTCTTGCACTGCACTACGAGCAGGGTTCCCATTCCCTCCCTGCCCGCTTACCTGCCTCCAGCCCCTAGGCCTGCCTTCGTGGCCTGATTGGCTAGGTGAGCCATTTAGAACAATCATTCAGGGCACCCCCCTGACTGGCCAGCCCATGACTAAGTACCTGAAGGCAAAGGGGAGCTCCCGAAGAAGCAGCTCCAGTCTGTGTTCGCCTGGGAAGCCTTCAGCAGTCAACCATCAACCAGCAGCAACTGTTCAGGTAAGTGTGGTCTGGTTGGAGAGTGTAGCAATTACTGTACTCCACTGAAGCCCTATCACTCTTGTTACCCTAAAATAGATAGCACACCCAAGTATGCCAGCTGCAAACTAGTTTTGTATTCACTCCTGCCCCCCAAGTGTTGTGGTTCTCCACTTACTGTTGTGTCTCAAGGTTAGGTATTTTTTCCACTTGCCAGGTCTAGCAAATCGGTGCATTTTCTTACCTACAGTTGTATCTCAAATGTAGGTGTTTTTCCCACTTGTCAGATCTATCAAATCTGTGTGTTTTCATACCTACTGTTGTGTCTCAAGGTTATGTATTTTTTCACATCTCGCCATTTCTATCAAATCTGTACAAGTTCATACCTACAGTTGTATCTCAAATGTAGGCATTTTATCCCACTTGCCAGTTGTATCAAATCTGTGTGCTTGCATACCTAATGTTGTGTCTCAAATGTAGGTGTTTTCATCCACTTGGAAGGCCTATCAAATCTGTGCGTTTTCACACCTACTGTTGTGTCTCAAATGTAGGCATTTGTTCCCACTTGCCTGGTCTATGAAATCTGTGTGTTTTCACACCTACTGTTGTGTCTGGAGGTTAGGTATTTTTTCCCACTTGCCAGGTGTATCAAATCTGTGTGTTTTCAAATCTGCTGTTGTATCTCAGGGTTGGGTATTTTTCCCCACTTGCCAGGTCTATCAAATCTGTGTGTTTTATATTGCTGCTATGTCTCAAATCTAGGCATTTTTCCCGCTTGCCAGGTCTCTGAAATCTGTGTTTTTATATCTGATTTTGCGTCTCAAATGTAGGTGCTTTTTCCCACTTTCTAGGTCTCTCAAATCTTGGTGTTTTTTTATATCTGCTGTTGTGTCTCAGGTTATTGTTTTTTTCCCACTGACCAGGTCTCTCAAGTCCGTGTGAAATCCAGCACTACACTGTGTGCCAGTGATAGGGGTCTCCATACGGCCCCAATCTTTAAAATCTAAAAGTACTTCCCTAGCTGCTCTATTGCACTTCTGGGGGTCTCTCCAATTGCTGTTTTTTCCTCCTCTTCTAGGTGTTGTCCCCTCTAGCACTGTTTCAGATCTGAGTGCCACTCCACTACAGCTGTGTTCCAGTCCCGGGTGTCTTCCTCCCACTTCTGATTTCCCCAATTCTAGCCATTCCTTCCCCAGCACAAGGTCCCAGTTTTTAGGGATCCCCATACTGCTCTAGTGTTTCATGTCCAAATGTCTAATCCTAGACTGCTCTATCCCGCATCTCGCTGTTTCTCCAACTGCTGTTTCTCCAATTCTAGGTGTTTCCCCTCTAGCACCGTGTTACAGTTCTAGGTGCTCCCCTAACACTGCTGGATTTCGGTTCCAGGCTCTCCCTCACATTTCACCTATACTACAAACAACTCCAGAACTAGGGCCCCCACTAGTATGGGCCCCGTCTCTTAGGTGCTCCACCATCACTACTGTGCCTCCAATCTAGAGGTCATAGAGGAATCTAGAAAAAAAGTAGAAAAGAAGCAGTAAACTTCCAGCTGACTAGTAGTCCGAGGAGTGCAGACTTCGCCGACGGCCCAAAGGGTAAGGCCACCAGTGCGCGCATTCAGGAACCACCTCCCAGACCTGTCCGGTTTACAACCCAACAGACCTGAACGAGCTTCACTCACCCCCCCAGGCCCCTGCGCCCAAGAATAACTACAGACAAAAGAAACCACTAGGGAAACCGTGACAAAAAAGGATCCCTAACCTAAACAATCAAAAATAAATTAATAAATAAACAACAACCCCAACTAAAACTTGTCCGGAGATGGGCAAGGGCACCTATGACCCAGAACACAACATATTTTTAATAAAACTACAAAACCCGAAGAGAACAAAATATGTCACGCCACGGAACAGGACGGCGCGAGAGAAAATGTGAAGAAAGGATAAACAAAATGGAACCATACCAGGCCACCACAACATCAAATACCAACACAGCAACAGAGCACACACTCATACATGCAACAGAAAAAAGAACACACTCAAAAACAAGGCAAAAATCATTATACCTAACACCATACCTCGTTACGGACCACTCGACAGGGCAGCAAACGACCACCAGAAATGTTAGACATACCAGAAGGATACCAGAACTGCACAGGAAAAATGCAGGAACATGCAGAAGGAGAAAGATGGGAAATTACACCTTCACCCCACACATCACCAGAACCCAAGGGCAACTAGACATAGAAGAGGAGCCAGAAGAAGTCATGGACTCAGTAAGAAACCTAGCCAATCTACTTAATGATGAATTAGACCCAACAGAATGCATCCCACATCCTGAGAATATGAGAATAATGAGGAAACTCTTCAACAAAGCCACACGCAGGCAAATGTAGCAACAAAGCAGAACACTATTAAGAAAAAAATACACTGTAACCTAATCAATGCATGATCGATGTCCGTACATGCTACATATAAATACTATCTACTCAACAACAGTGGAAATGACCTTCTATCTGTCACAGAAACCTGGTTAGATGACAGCTACCAAGTCACACTACACAGCTGTCTACCCGACAACTTCAAATGTGTACAGATAAACAGAAAAGGAAATGAAGACAACAGACCCGCTGAACATCCTGAACTGCAAATCCCTCGTCCTTCACCTGACATCGGTCCCCCAAACAAATCTCGCATTCATACTCGGCTATTGACCACCAACCTATGACGCAAACATCATAGACAGCTTCATAGAAGTCGTCACTTACCTGGCCATCAAACATGATCAACTGATCATCTCGAGGACTTCAACATATGGTTCGAAGAGGACAACGCAAACTTGCAGAAATCAATTACTAAGCAGCTTGAGATAATGAGACTTTGACAGATGGTGAAAGGAGTGACTCACTCAGCAGGAAACACTCTTGACACAATTTTTGCCAGCAAAAAACTGATCTTAACTGCGCCACCAATACAAATACGATGGAGCGACCACCTAATTATTCTGTTTGTGATCCAACTACCATCAAAACCCTCCAAACAGCCCCCAAAGACCCCTCTGCCCCAATATGGAAAAGAAATTGGAATACTGTCAAAACCATTGATTGCAACCTTGGAAGCAACTGCCCTAGATGAAAGAATTTACCCAATCCAGAAATGGATAGCTGAAACAATTGACAGCATTGCCCCGGGTACACCGCTCACCCCATCACGAATGAAAGCAGCCAAAACCAAGCCAAAAGAATAATTTATCAAAAACAAATCTGAGCATACAAAAAGGAAATCCCGAAATCCCGAAATCAAAAAAGAAATACTATGACAACTGGAGCACAAAAGTCACCAACACTCAGAAAGAACTATTCAACATTGTAGAGATAAGAAATCCCCATGGATGCAATAACACACCAGTGCATTCACAAAAACAATGCGATGATCTCACAGATCACTTTAAGAATAAAATCAACAACATACACCGGATCATACAAAGTAGACCAATCAACCAGACTGGGCACCCTCCCCAACCTATCCCGGGACCACAGAACAGGCTGCAAAGTTTTGCCCAAATGACAGTAGACAAAACTCCTCAAACTGGTGATAAAAAGCAATAAGGCAGGTTCCCCAAGGTCCCCTGGCCACGGGACATCCATAAATCAATCCTTACACAGGGTACACCATCGGAATGGTACCTAAACCTCTTCAACCTATCACTCTCTATGGGGAGAGTACCGCAGCATTCAAATCTGCCTACATCAAACCACTCCTCAAGGACACAACTGGCGATGTGGAAGACCTCTCAAACTACAGACCGATCTCAAACATTCCCTATCCACCAAAACTACTAGAGACTACTAGAGACCTATGTCTGAGAACAAACAGCAGAATACTTAGAAAACAACCTACTACTGGACCAGGCACAAGTTGGCTTCAGATCCATGAGAGGGACGAGACGGTATTTCTCTCTATATGTGACAACCAAACAACCAACACAGACAGCGACAAAAATTTAGCTCTGATAGTACTTGAACTCTCTGCAACATTCAACACAGTCCACCATAGCATCCTCATCAAGAGACTGGAGGAATAGGGATCACTGACAAAGCATTGCTCTGGATTAAATCTTTCTTGTCTGAAAGAACAGAAACAATATGGATAAAATCATTCAAATCCGCACTGCGAGATGTCACCTGTGGGGTACCACAAGGATCCTTGCTATCCCGCTCCTCTTCTACACCTATATAATGCCAGTAAACAACCTCATCAAAAGACACAGCTTAACCTGCTACAACTATGCAGATAATACCAAAATCATCTACAACATTGTCAATGGAGAACACAACGCTAATAGACTGTCTCAAAGATCTCTACCAATGGATGAACACTAGCAACCTCAAACTCTACCCGGACAAGATGGAAATCATGATTACATCCAACAGCCAGTACATGACATGGTTCACAGAATTAGGAACAACACCCACACCATCCAAAATTGTCAAAACCTTAGAATTGTAATGGACAACGAGCTAACCTTAGAACAACAAGTAAACGTGATAATTAAGAAATTATTCTTCCATCTACACACAATCAAAATGATTCTACCATTCCTCTCCTTCACAAACAAAACACTGGCCATCATCTCCCTCATCATGTGCAGAATAGACTACACCAACAGCTTAGATCTAGGAATGCCGGATTACTTACTGAAGAAACTGCAACGTATACAGAACGCAGCTGCCAGAATTCTCCTAAAACTCTCACAAAGGAACCACATCACTCCAGTGCTAAAGATGCTACATTGGCTCCCAGTGAAGAAACAAATCTCCTTCAAAACTATGTGCATAACACATAGAGCAATCCACGGCATAGTAGTGGAATTAAAACAAAAGAAAATCGCCATCTACCGGCCGACTAGAACTCTCATATCCAGCAACGACATCCTGTCTTGAACCTAAACCGAAAGGGGATCAGCATTGTCCTGCTTAGCAATAAAACTTTGGAACTCCCTCTCCAGAGAAGTATGAACTATGAATCACCACCTAAAATTCAGAAAAAGTCAATAAAAACCCTAAAAACCTGGCTCTTCAAGTGTGAACGGAACGCATACAAATGAACAACATTGGCTCACCATGAAATGAACATACAAAGGAGAAAGACTGAAGAGTATGCCAAACCAGAATGAAGTGCAGGGAAGAAGAGAGCAGTCCCAATGAGAAGGAGACCTAGATGTACCATTCCCTATAGAGGTTCAAATGGGAAACAGAGGTGAGAGATGGGTCCAACTTAATTGCCCAACTGATAGAGAGCCTTAGATCAAAAAGAGGAGAGAGAGGCACCCAGATGAGAGCTGGTGGACCATTGGGCACGGGGAACACATCCCAACCTCAAGGAAACTGTGGAGGTGGTAATTGCAGCACATCAAATACACTAGAGGGGAAGATCTAGCCATTGAGGACCCACTCTCCTGCACACGACAAAAGAGGGGGAAGTGTAGCACACCAGAATACACAACAGGGGAAGGGATGCATGCAACAGTCAATCAAAACAGACGGTGTAGGATAAATCACAGCCACTAACCAACCTACTTAAAGAAATAAACCCATCCTTCTGCATACACCTCTCAAACTCTGAACTAAGCACAACCATACCTCTACAGCACAACAAACTTCACGCACTTCACTATACCACAACAACGAAACAAACTGCACATAGCCCAGCACAACAGCACATGACGGTTACCACACAAATGAATAGACTTTCCCATGATTTGCACTTATAGTTGTTCATTTCACTTATATTTCTGAGCAAACATGTAAATGTGTACCACACCATTTAAATTGACTTCCAGTCACGTTTTTTACTGTTCGGTATTTGAGTTTTCATAATCTGAACTTCAAATCCCAGATTGTAAAAACCAGGACTGGGTGTGCATGGGTAATGTTGATATGAAGATCTGCACCGACCGGGCTAGTTCGATTCTGGTTGTCGGCAGGGGGCTCTCCTCAGTATTTTAAAATGGGCCCATACCCGCCTTTAAGCAGACCTGCCTATGCCAAGTATATTCACATAACATTAATTAATGTAATGTGATTTTGCACTTCAGTGCGTTTATTGCACTTTTGAAGGGGGCTCGTGCACCTTTCACTCTTGGTCAGTGCTCCACGTATGGCATACTGTGGGGAGCCATCTTTGTAGGAAAGCGTGAAGTCTGTAGGTGGGCCATCTTTGATGGGGGTGTAATTGCATTTCAGCCCCCTATCTATCAACATAAATCCTTAGTCAGATTGCCTTTTTGGCCTGGAAAAGAAATCAACATGTACTAATTTGGGTGATGATTGCAGTTCATTCATTCCGAATTGTTTTGTTGGATCAAGTTGACCATTTGATTGACTAGGCAGCAGAAGACTAGGTCACACTTTTTTGAATAATTGAATGAAGCAGTACGTGCTCCGCTTACACTCATTTGGTGTTTTGCATTGCATGGCGTAATCAGTGTATCTCTGTGTACTAAGCATGGTCACGGCTGCTGCACAACAATGTTTGTAGGTCTTCAGATATTAACTGAACTGTTGTAAATAGTGTTTGGATGTTTTTGTGTGCAGCCTTTATGGGTGTTGGATGAACGTGGATCCCCCTCTTGAAGACGTTCCCTTTGTTTTTCCTCACGGTTGGCCATGCCAGTTGATGGTCACCCATGCCCGATGATCTGTCCCACTTTTAATTCCTTATGGGCTACGTCAATCATCCAGTTGTTCTTATACTTTCCTTGGTGTGCTGACCAGCCATGTCTCCCATGGCGATGTGAGCGCACCACTGGGTGGCATTTTGCTGAGTGAAAATCCCTCAATAAATAGATAAAACAATTGTGCTTAGACAATTACCACATACACTTCTGCTGGCTATTTCTAAGGACCTTTTATTGCTGCCTTTCTGTTATGCACAAAGCCCTATTCATCAGACTTTGATTTGAGTACTGGTTGGAAGAGTCTTCCAGCTGCTTTGAGTTCTAGAGAGATACTAAGGAGCTGAAAAGTCATGACACACACAGGCATTTGCATGTGAGAAGGTGTATAGGTGGCCCCTCTCTGTATCTACTTCATTTTCGCTCTCTCCTTCTCTCTCCCCTCCCCCCTTCTCTCTCTCTCTCTTCTTACTTACTCTTGTCCTTTTTCAAGAGTTGTCCCATCTTCCCAGATCCATAAACCATCCGTGTTCTTGCTCAGCCCGATCCACGTCAACCCAGGGCCTGTTACTTCTGCAAATGTCTGAGAATGAAAGAATACAACCACAGAATTATGATGTAGGCACATTCAGGTTCAGAAATGTCCAAGGTAACTAAAAACTGTGTCTGAAAGAGATTATTTTTCATATTCCACAGAATATTAAAACTACTTAACTTGCAAACAAATGTGGTCCATCCATGGGGTGGTTTTGCCCCCTCCCAAATGAAAAGTGATTCTGTACATGCTGTTTCTCCAGGGAGGTTGTAACATGGACTGGTGTAAAACACAAGACAACATCATTGACAACAACCCTGAAGTTTACAATCGTCCATATGATGGTTTGAGGAAAAAGGGTTCTAAGGGTTCTTTCAGATGATGACTTTTGTGTGAATTGTATCTAGTCAAAGAGAGTAATTGGTGGCACAAGCACGTCCTTCAAGACCTGAAGCACAAGAAGTGGAGTTTAGTGCAAAATAGATAAAACACTTGAGAGGGCAGGATGATATACAACCTCCAGGAATGAGTGTCCTGGAAAGAGAATTACATCAAGAATCTGATTGTCCACATCTCACCAAATAATTATTTGTTTGCCTGATCGCCACCCGCTGGATACCACCTGATTAACTGCTCTTAGATGACCCCATTGTCCAAAGGCGCAAACCGGTTCTCCCTCTGCTTTCATCTATTCTTTTTTTTCCTTTTGCCTCACCTAGCTACAGGGGGGATCTGCCCTCAAACTCCACTTCTCCCTAGCCCCACTTCACTCCCCTCTCACCCAATGCACCAGAACAGAATGAAGGTTCTTCCATACTCTGCTTCACAACCACTGTTTCAACACTGAGACCGGGTTCGTCATTACCTAGGGCCAATTTCCATCCATCGGAAGCAGCTGCAGTCCGCGAAGTTTCTGAAACTGCTGCAGTGCAGCTTGACGGTCTGATTGAACATGGCTGGCACGCTTCTAGGTGCATTCCTCTAACCTGGAAGCAGTCGGCTCAGCTCACTGTGCTGCGTGCTGCTTCTTTGGGGTCCTGTGCTGCTGTGCCCTTGACCCGTGCCTCGGCACCTTACTCCCCTGCACTTCCTCGAGAAACCACCTAAGAGGCGCGTGATGACTCCTCAGGGTAACAGGAGTTTGATGACGGTAATGTGGACAGACTGGGGAAGGTGGGGAGAGGTATACAACAACAGAAGTACACTGTGGGATGCTGAGCTTCTGGAAGCCAATTGTTTTTAGTTCAGATTTTCTAGTGTGTGTAGTCTGAAACACACTAGTTGTCCTCTGCTTTTTGTGACCCCTGTGACTGTAACTGACATGGAGTGTATATAATGCCCACCAGGAGAGCGACTGTTTCAAAAATGAAGTTGTGTCCATTAAGTGAATATGGTGGCCATTCTGATATCATCGATGTGGGTGTCTCTCCTACATGTGTGGTTATGACAACAACCTTGTGCTGGAGGTTATGGCAAGGAGTGCTTTGAGAAGAAAGCATTTTCGCAAAAATAGCTGGGATTCAGGTGAGAAAGAGGGGTTTATTGCTGTGGATGCCATAGGGACTAACTTAGTTGTGGAGTTGGAAGCTGCCATCCGTCAGAAGGATCATGTTGGTATGTTCGACGAAATTGCTGGCCCCAGTCAACCTGGTTATTCCTCCCAAATGCCACCAGTCTTAAATGAGGTGCTGTATTCCCCTTCGAAAAGCATGGATGCTGTGATTGCTGAAGATGTGGCCCAATTAGGCCCTGAAAGTAATTAGACTAATGGAGTCGTAAACTGGCAAAATATTAAGGAAAAGATAATTCATGATCTAAACCAGTGTAAAAGTCATCGGGACTTTTGTGATTGGGTGGATTCCTATGATGAGATCACCACCCTCATGGATAGGACGGATAACGCCCGTCAATGTGACCTGAGTGAGCTACAAGCCAATAGGATGGATAATGTAGGCTAAACTAACTTGACTATAAGTACCAGTGGGGCAAACATTACAAAAAAGATCAGTGTATCTCAATCTGACATCATATGGCCTGATTCTGGCTCTGCTGTGGTCGAAGCAGAGGGAGAGCCCATTGTATCTTCACAAAAGATTAGAAAGCAGGCGAATCCACCAGTCGGACTGATTACGTCTTCTCATGTTAGGGATATTTGCGCCAAGAAATCGTGAATGCCTCTGATAACTGATATCTCTCAAAGAGAGTTCACTATGGATTGTAGGAACATTGTGATCACCAATGAAGAAAAACCGGAGAGTGTGGAAACCATAGAGGCACTCAGAAATAACGTCTTCTCTTGGCAACACACTAAAGTGGGCTCTGGCTGTGTCAGAGGATGGGACTTTAGAGTTTGTCGAAGGTTGCATATTAAGGATTGGTGCACCGGGACCAATACAGACTATTATCATAGGCTGTCGTCAGGGCAGCCTCCCCTTATTTCTGAGTTTATGTAAAAAATCTGTCCAATGTCTTATCCACCTATAACTTAAGGATTGTTGCTCAATTAGTTAAAATGAATTGTCTTTTCTTTTAATTACTATTGTGTTCCTTTTACCCCCCCTTTGAAGTGCATTTAATTTTGTGATGTATGTTTGCGACTGTGTGTATTGTTATGTGTAGCGCCCTTATGCCTCTGGGCCACACTGGCGCTATATAAATAAATAAAACTAAACTAAACTAAACCACTGACCTATCACCAGACCCAACTGCTCCTCCCTAGCACACTCTGCACCTATTCACTTCTTCTGGGTCAGCTCCCCGGCACTGCCTCCTCCTTCCAAACCCACTCCACTACAGAGTCGGTAGAACCACTGTTAGGTAAGATTTTCATAATACTGATCAATCTTCCTGACCTGTGTCAACCCCAGAAATGTTTGCTTGGACTTGTTGATTATTTTTCCTTGTCCCTAGGGCAGTGGGAATCTTTTTCCCCTCTCACCTAGTCTTTTACTCTTTTTATGGGTGACCGTTTTATGTCTCTCAATGGTGTGTATATGGATTTATAGTTCCCTATAACTTTTGGGCTTAGGCCGGGTTGCCCCTTTGGGTTCTCTCGGGTGAACTACTGTTCCTAAGAAGTAAAGTGGGATTCACATCCCCTTTACATTTTATACAGTGAGCCATCACACTCAACCTTTTGTAGAGTGCTGAGGAGATACTATGTATCCCTGGTCTCACTTACCTGGTAAACATTTTCTTACAATTGCAAGTTAACTTGAATGGCTGGTGGCAGGGGTTTTACCTTAATTACTTTTTTGTCATATTACTCGCAGGCTGACAAATCAGCGGCAGCAATGTACAGGAGGGTCACTATTCTGTTAGAATGATGGGTTCCTTGTTTTTTCCCCATTTTTCATGTGCTTGTTGTTTCTTAGGTCTTCCTCTGCCATCTAGGTGGGAAAGAACTTGGTTGAAATGTTGTCTTCGGTGGGAGTCCTTTGCATTCCCCGCTGAGGCTCCAGAGTGTCTGTGAAGACAGGATGCGAGGGAGGAGTCCAAATCTTCACCTTGCCTGAAAGGAACGAGTTCCTACTGGGGAGCTGCTGTCCTGATTGGACATCCAGCCACCCTTTCTTTAAACTGCAGGGAGAGTTTGCAGAAGTTATGCTGCAGCTCCTTATTAATACTACTATCCTAGAAGCTGATGACAAGCTGATCATTGAAACCAAATCCAAAGAGGAAAATGAAGAAAAGATGGCTGTAATGAATTCCAACGACCAGAGAGCCTGTTGTGTATCCGGAGTCTGTTTAAACCATTCCTTCCAATCGACCAGGGGGTCCCGAGGACAACGACTCCTACCAAGAGGCTGGTGAGACGCAGTGGTCTTAAGAGGATCTGCATTTTGAGCCATCCCTCAATGAGCTGCAGCCTTACTGGGCTGCTAATCGCCCATACTCAGGGACCTCAAGCCAGTGTGCGGTGCACGGTCTTCTGAAACTTGATTCCTGCCAAACCTTTGGTGGACTCCTGCTGGACCTCCAGAGACACAATTATAATCCCTAAAGTCACCTCATCCCCTCACCAGAGTGCTGAACCAATAGAGTGAAGATAATCTGACTGGCGATATTCGTTCTTCATTTGGTTCCTGTAAAAGGGCACCAAATCCACAGAGCCATGAGAAGCATTGAAGAATCCTTTGTTGGAAGCCTTTTCTGATGATTGTTGCTGCAAGTTCCTTTCCAGTGTCTGTTTCTTTCATCACCAGACTGAGTTTCCAGAGACTGGGTCCTGTGCTGCTGCAGTGTGAAGCCATCCACCCAGGAGCTCTTATTTTCTGCTAAGGTACTGTGTTGGCTTGGGTAATACTTACCTCAAGTCTTGTGTCGATCCTGTGAGGCTGAGAGGGTGATTCGTGTGTTTGGGAGTTTACCCATACTGTTTTTCCAGGCCTAACACTGTAACGCCTATAGGGAGTCTTCTGTGAAGTCCCTGAACACTTTGAACTAACTCTGAAGCTACTACTTGTTTGAAGAGATATCCTCTGGAACTCTGGCTTTCCTGGAACTTAACCCAAACCTGAACTGGCTACAGCTGGTTTCTAGACCACTAGTGTCCCTCTTCTGCCTCTGAGAAAACCCATGCTATAGATTACGGAAGGAATCTAAAAGATAAGGCTACTGTCTTGAAAATATAACAAGTGTGGAAAGTACTTGTAAACGAAGTTAGTGTGGTAACTATCTCTTCAATAGAATAATTTACAACGTGTCTAAATGTTTTACTTACCTTTAAGTTGCTGGTTGCTCCTTTAAAAAGTGTATAAGTTGCTTGAAAAGTGTTCCACTCTTCTAAAAAGTAATTGTGTTGGTACTGGTTTATTATTCTTAACTGAATGAGTGTAAAAGCTTACCAATGGGGTTTACCTACCTTAAATAACTGTGTGTTCTTCTTAAAGTGTACTATTGGCATTTGCTTCCCCTGATCTCCTTCAGTGCATTTCTAAAACAGTCTTGGAGTTAATACTTGTCTTTGAGTTGCTTGCAGCCCCTCTGAAAAGTATATAGGACCTTTCTTAAAAGTCTTACTTGTCTAAGAACTGTATTCTACACTTCTGCAAAAGTATCGACGGTGTAACTACCTATTAGGTAGCGTATGTTTCATGTACCAGTAAGTTATACTGACCTTGAATCACTGTTGCTCTTCTTACACTGTAATGTTTGGTTGTGCTTTGCCTGAATTGCTTTAGTGCACTTCTAAAATAGTATGACTAGATTCTCACTTGTCCATGAGTGGCTTAACGCCCCTCTAGAACGTATATGAGCTAAATTACTCCTCTGAACTGTGTTCTTAAACGTTACATTGGTGTTGTAACTATATCCATTCATAATAGAAGAACGTTACATATGTTGCAAGGTATACTTGTAGCAGTGTTAGTCTAACCAGGTGATTCTAAAACTGAAGAACACTGTACATGTTCTGACCAATAGGGTCTGCTGCCCTTGAATTTGTTCTGACCAATAGGGTCTTCTACCCTTGAATTACTTCTGGTATTCGAAAAGTATAACCAACCTGGTCGTATTCCCCAAGAAGAGCCTAGTGCCATTCTGAATGTATAATTTTAGGTTTGATTCATCTTGACTTGCTTAATGCTCCTCTAAATAAGGCTATACTTTGGTTTGTTTTCCATAAGTATTGAGTTGGTTTTAATAATTGTGTTTACGTGATATGTGACAGTACTTACCTTTCCAAAGATTTATCTTGGCCTACATGGATTTATAGTAAAGCGTTATTTTTACAATGCATAAGTGTATCAGTGTTTCTTTGGACCAAATGCATGCAACAATTTCTTTGTACCAAGCTACAGCCCTCTCTCCATCCTAAAATAAGCCTGGCTGCTCTATCCATGCTACCCTCATTCACAGGTGGTACAGCCTAATACTAAGAGCAGAATGTTTGTACTGACTCAGATATGGTTTTATGAAGACCTTAGTTGGACTTTAGAGAAACTACCCTAACAACCACAACAAATGATGGGCTGTGGCAACCAGAGAAATGTTTATGAGTGGGCAAATTGGGCACATACACCGGGAGGGGGGCACCTGGTGCCCAACTTGGGTGTGTGTGGGTGGAACGGCTGAGCGACCGGGTGTGTGGGGGGACTCTGCACTTCACGGTGTGTGGCCAAGTCATGAGGCCAGAAAACTTTTAATGTTATTTCTTTCTCTCATTTACACCATCATTTAGACACTGAAAAGAGCAGATGCTTTGCTCCTGCATGCCTGCACGCACATTTGACACACACACAAAAAACAAGCATTGGCAATGCCAACAGTTTGGGCTTTTGTGTAGGCATGTGAAAGGCACTTTCCAGGCACTGTGTAATGCTATTAACTGGCCATTGATGGTAGCAGGTGCGAAACAGTGCGAGTATCTACGCATCTAATAGCAGCGCCTGGCAAATGCCTAAACTTATGCACAAGCCAAAGATGTTGGCTGTGCCAATGCTTGTTTTTAAGAGGCCTTCAGTGGAGGACACTCATAGTGCTTACAAATCGAGTGGCTGAAGGCAGACCTCGTTAAGACATTTTTTATCATTATTCTCACATGAGCATACCCCACTATCAGGTGTCAGACCTTCCTACTAAGTGGAAATTCATATATGACAACAATCCAAATGAAGATCTTCAACTACAATTTATAATGTATGTACCCTTACTTCAGCCTAACGACTCTCTGAATCAACCTTGAAACAAATATAGGTTGATACCAATGGATCGAGAAGATGTTATCTACAAAAGCATTTGCCACATTTTATTTACTAATACATCCAATTGCAAGTGCAACCAACTGCTTTGTCATAACAACAATAATTTGTTAAAAACATACTCAAACATCAATATACAATTTCAATACACCAATAATAATACATTCACACAAATAAAAATCAAGGACCTCATTACGAGTTTGGCGGCAGCCATGGAGCTCTTAGCTCCATGGCTGCCGCCAAACTGGGCTCCTTTACCGGGTTCCTGCAATGAGGAATAACCGGGTTATTCCAACATTGGAGAACCCGGTCATTCCTCCTTGCAGGAACCATTCCCCATTCCCATTTGAGCCCCCATAGGGCTCAATGGGAATGGGGATGTAGGTAACAATGGGCACATTGTGAGTGCCCCATACCTCCTTCTTCCCCTCGCGGGACCCCGAAAGCACCCCTGGTTTTACCAGGCGTGCGATCCGGGTCCCGCGATGGGAAGCTTGGAATCAGCCCTGTCGGAATGAAGGGGACCGGTCCCGTACCGGCCCACTTCATTCCGACCGCACGGGTCGTAATGAGGCCCCAAGTCTCCATGACCTGACTGTACATAGTGATGGTTATTTCCACCCAATTCACCCACTATGATAATCTTTGCTCGACTTGTATACGTTTCTGCCCTGAATGGCTAAAAATTGCAGGACATTCCTCAGGGCCGGGAGATGTGTGTCTTAAAGGTAGCAGGGGATCAATTCCTCTGTTCTCTCCATAGAAATATTCCAAGGGGTCCCTATTGGAATGGGTACACAATTAAAAACATTTGTTTTTATATGTGCTTCATAAGTTGTTCACGTAACCTATCTTAAATTCTCAACACCACAAGGATATGCAGATAAACTACAAATAGTCTACCTGGACGTTGTCTGTCTCTTTGTACTATCAGACGATAATGCAACCATAAGTGTTGCTGATGCTGCAGTCACGATTCTCTCTTGCCTCTCAACCGTGTGTCTTTAAGGACAAGACACAACCCTTACTTTCATTTTCATATAGCCCACTTCTTAATTAAAGCTAGCGGCCTATGACGCTCTAAACAATCCACCTTAGGAGCATTCGCCTTACCTTCTACAATGATGGTAAACTGAAGGTGCGCATCTTGCTAAGTTATAAATATTAATTCTTAAGGACTTCCTGGTTGTTCCTGCAGAATAATATCACAAGATAACCCCTTCAAGCTTATGCACCCATCAGGGTGTGTACTCTCTCAAAACAATGTGTGGCCACTCCTACTTGAGCTGATGGTATCAACACCCCTCCACTTGGGCTCAAGTACATGGGAGTAGTCTTTCACCACTGAAAGGCTATCAGTTGGTGGGGCTTCTTGTGCTCTGCAATAAATAAGTAAAAAGAACAGGTTACACTATGTAACCATCCATAGCCTAATTCCTTGGTTAATCTCAGGGTCAAGGGCACCTAACTTCAGTAGGATGCATATTCTTACCTTCATTCCCTGTACACCTGCTCCTCTACTTGATCACGGCCGTCACTATCAATTAGTGTGGCCGTGATCGCTGTATTTTTGTGTTGCTGACAGCGCTGCGATGACATCATAATGCCACACAGCAACACGATGATGTCATCATCTCATGCAGCGACGTGATCAGCGTAGCTCTTTCTATGTTATTGAGTGGGCAACTGCACTTTTTTTTATTTCAAGAGATACCCCATGTATAAGATAGGGGAGAATAACCAATGGTAATGGTCTCCCAGCATATGGTGGATCTCATGATCTTTAACCCCCATGTAAATGCAAAACTGGGGTTCCACATTAAAGTACCACATCTAATAAGGCAAGTGCCAGGTCTTTGTTGGACTGCTTCACTTGATCCATCACATGGTGCAAATGCTGTAGGTTCATTGTTGCATTGCGACCACCCACAAACCTGCATTAGTAATGGTGTACCATGCTCGGTGCTACCTCCAAAAATCGCATTGCCAAGAACTTTCCCAGGATTTTAGTGTCACATTTAACAACAAAATGGGCTGATAGGACTCACAATGGTGCAGATCTTTGACCTTTTTTAGGAAAACTGCAATCAATGCTTCCTGCATCGTTTCCAGGATAATTCCTACCTCAAAAGCCTGGCCGTGCACTCTCTCCATTTGCAGTAACAGTAATTCTGTGAACTTTAAATAAAATTCAACTGAAAACCTGTCATTCCCTAGCCTCCAACCTCTCTCGAAGTTCCTCTGTTAGTTTAGGCAACCACAGTAATTCTAGCAGGTCAGTGGCCTCCTCCTCCAAATATGTACCTCCGCTAGTATATAACTTTACGTAATACTCCTGAAACACCTAATTTACACCTTGTCGTGTTACCATTATATCTCCTGCTGAGTTATCAATGATCTAGGCAGTCCTTCTCACTAGCCATGCTAATAGGCGACCTACCTTATCCCCCACCCCTTGAATTCTTATATTGTATTGGCTATGCTCAAACCTTGAGAGGGACTCTCGAGCTTCCTGATGTGTTTTGTAAGGAAGGCATGGTATCAAAGTAAGACAGACACAAGCGACCACAGTTCAAGGGTGTTTATTGAGCTTTATCAAGGGGGTGATAAACACCTATCTAAACCTAAATGTAAGATGGGAGCAAGCTACTACCATCAAAATAATAATAATGCAGTCCTACCGGAGTCTCGTCAAAATAAAAGGGCCTATACTAAAAAAATCTGTTGCCAATCCTTACCGCTAAATTACAAATATTGTGGGGAAATGTCCATGAAAAAGAAAGAAGTGTACACCAGGTTAGCAAGTAGAGTACCATATTTTTGTATGCAAAAGGAACACTTGGCATGCAGTAGCCACTTGCACTGGCGGATCAGCATTTGTTGAGGTCACTATGGCTGTTATAAGGCCATAAAACACAGACTTGGAATGTTGAACGACAGAAGCACATTCTGTGTCAGCCCACCGCTTTCGTATTTATTTATTTATTTATTTTAATTCTTGATAACGCGCCAAATCGCTGTCAGGCCTCACAGCGCACACAGAAAACAATACAAGACAGGGACAATCAGTAGCAACAGAGAAGATCAGAGAGAAGAAGACAACCAGCTAGTCAGAAGACTAGGGCAAATTGAAGAGATGAGTCTTGAGGTTCTTTTTAAAGATAACCAGTGAGGTGGAACTCTTAAAATGAAGACGGAGTGAGTTCCAAGGAGCTGGTGCAGTATTCAAGTGGTCTGCCAAAGAGCCACACTTTTTTTTAGATGTGCACCATCATCAAAATCTGGCCCTCTGTGCGGAATAACTGATTACTGATCAGGTTTGGGGTCTAAAGGCCTTGCTGTAATAGTCATTTAACTCTCTGGCAAGGGTCCTTGAACAGACCGAGCTGAAGTAAAGGCAAAGGAGAGCAGGCTTCACCTTTACGTCTTCTGTGGCACATGTTGTGCCTTACAGCATGAGTTTTGGGCTGGTGCTCTAATTACTTATCAGTATTCTTCATTACTCTCATTCCTACTTTTTCTCATCATAGTACTTGTTTATTAAAGGCAATCCATCGTCTGACAGACCCCTTTCTGAAAAAACATTTTTGTATAACCCCACGCCCTCACAACCCAGAATGTAAAGTACCTGGCATGTCCCATAATCCTCCTGTCTATACCAAAGGAACTGGGGTGATCTTACTACAGGGGACAGAGTGGCAGTTGTCAGTACTGTGATGAGGAGGAGTATGTCTTGGAGTAATGAGGATCACTAGTAAGTATCAGAGCATTGCCTCCACACCCCTCTTCCTCGTCACAGTACTTACTTATTGGAGCATACCAAAGATCCAAAATGAGACTGGAACATACTTGGACTGAAAATGAATGATCTCTGCCTGCACAGCGGGAGCAGTGCCCATCCCATGAAGAATCACAAGCAAACCCCCAAAGGAAAGAACAAGATTGAAGTGGACATTCCCCACAGAGACCAATAGGGGAGGGGCCAAAAAGGCAGGCACTATGGATAGACACATATCCAGGATGCTCAACAGAACTACGTCCGGTAAGCGATGTGCCTTTGCCCTGGAAAGACACAACCAGAGAGTTAGATGGGTCCCAGGAAAACCAGGAAAGAAGGCCCTTCCAGGCCAACTTCTAACTTGAGGAGCCCGAAGGAACAACCTGACCTTGCCAAAGGCCCAGCACCCACTTCAGCATAAAAGGGCCACAATCCCATCTCATGATCAGGAAGAGCCCTCCAGAGAAGACCCCATATTACCCCACCGATTACTGGCCTACAGTAGTCTAGGAGTGGATTAGACAAACCATTGGAAAGTAGGAATCATAGGGTTTCAAAAAGGCTGCCAGGATTGCCAACAGAACACAAGAGCTGACACCCCTCAAAGAGGCTGGAAAATTAGGCCGGAGCCCCTAGAACCATAACCCCCCACAAACAGAACAATGGTAATTGGGGAGAGTAAACCCTCTTTAAAAGGGGGTTGCACCAAAAACCTCCTACCCAGAGGCTGGTGCCTCAGAAATAAACAAGCAATCCTGCCCTCCTGCCTGCAGCCATAGGACCACGTCTCAGGTGTCCCAAAGAAGAAGACTATAAGGCGAGAAGCACCAGGCTCAACAAAAGTGCCAAGATTCAGACCCACATCCACGGCAGATATGACTTGCCAACACAGAACCCCAAAGATCTGAGTTTTGGAGGAAAGGAGGTCATAGGCTAATTTAGAGACATACACCCCAAACCACCAAAACCACACAGGACAGAATCCTTCAGCATACCCTATTTGAGATTGGCCTCACCACCATAGCCAACAGAATAGTGTTGAGGACTGAAAGAGAGATACCTCTCAACCATATCCCACTTTTCTAAAAATGACACACTACAACACTGAAAAGAACAGGTCACATCTCTTTAGCAGGTGGAAGGTAGGAAACATAAGAGGGTCAGCAGCCCCTTTGTCTTCCCCATGGATGGGATAGAGGCTCAGGAGAACTCAAAGTATTCTCCTCACCTAATACAGTGACAGATCCTGACCGAGGCTATAAATTACTGAGGGCACAGCCAGCTACCCACAAAATAACATCTTGAATTAGCCTCCTACATATAAGCTGACATATACCCAATGCATCTACCATCCAAGGTGAAGCAAAGATCTACCCAAACCACCTCTAAATATATCATCATATAAGCTTTATTCAGCGTTTCAGCCATAAAAGCACAGCTAATACATTTCAAGCTTCAACATGTCTTCCAAATTTCACTGTGTTGTGTTTCTTAAAGAGAGTAGCAGTCAAGAATGTTCAAGCGGTCACCAAAAGTCCAACAAGCATTAAAACGCAGATCCAAAGTTAAAACAGCTGTTCAGAGATGGGCAACGGACATCACACAGCCTTGTATGTCTTGTTCAGGTACTATGATAGTCTTATGTGTCACCTAGCACAAACAAGATAAACCACATTTATTTGATATGATGTTATCATAGGTTATTTGTAACGTGCTTAATACCCAGAGGTTTCTAAGCGCAGACCGGGGAATCGAACATGTGGTGCTCCGTGTCGTTTTTTTTCCAATGCGAGCACGCTGCCCCTGAGCTATCCTCCCGAGACTGATTACTATGGCATTAGGTGATTTCTTCAGTGTAGTGCCTGCCTCACATATTGCAACACACACCATGCAATCCTTGGAGCCTCTCCCCATAAGAAAACAATAGTGCAGGGCGACATTCGGTAAAACTAGATTCTCTAAGGAGAATCTTCAAGGTCTTTTCATGTATGTCAAGCAGAAAAACATAAAACGTAAATGGTCCTCTTCTGGGGCCAGGCACAGTGTGCAATGCTTTACAGTTGGGCTGCACTGCCACTTTGCCGTCACCGATCTCAGCAGCAGACAATTGAATCTAGCTCTTGTAAGTGTGTGTCTTTCAAGTGAGCCATTGGCCCATAATAGGTAGTTTTGCATACCAGTCCACGTAATTATCGCACGGCACATGTAAAATGGTGGAAATGGTTATTTGGTTTCTCTACATTCGGGCAAAAGAGTAAAAATCTTAGCCTTTACTAGATCAGCCATAGATTGGTTCAGGCTATATGGTGTCAATAAGAAACTCGGACAAAATATTTTCCCCAAATATGTCTTCAAGTGGATTAGCCATGGCATACCAGCAGCCCTCCTTTTTTCCAACAATGCTACAATAATGGATTGAGTTACCTAAGTCTTGGGGTTCATCCAGTGTAGAGTAGGCTGAATAGTAAGGTCATTGATTAAAAAGCAGAGACATCATTGCTAGTGGTTAGAAACATTTGAAGCCGATAGGGGTAAGGCAAGAAGTTTTTTTACGAAGTCGTTTTCTGCCACTTGCAGGTCTACTGCCTCAGTCAAGCCCCATAATGAGGGTCTATAACTAGCAGTCATGAGAGCTTTACTGTTATGCCAGGCACCTAGATCCCTTCTTTGACATCTTGAGTGCAACTATACAACAAGCACCCTCAGACAAGGCCAGTTCTATGGCTCTTGAGCAGATTCAGTCATGGCCCACAAAGTTCTGATACTGCCATGGTAAAGGCTGAATGCCTTAACCCTCAAGTAGTCCATTGAACTCTGGGAGCAGTGTAGGTCAATGGAAGCATACCAGCATCAGAGAATTCCTCTAATGACAGGGACCCTGCCTAGAACCACTAGCAGGTAGGAGCAATTAACCTGCTGCTAGAACTGAGTCCAGAAGGTCCCCAATTTCACACCTCATCAGGTACTTCACGTATAGCTACAACCCTATCTGGGCCAGACAAGAAGCATCACTTGTCACTCAAATTTATCAAGAGCCAAAGCAGAGAGAGGGCACACACCCCACTTACCTAGGACTGTGGTCAGCAACTGTAGAAGGACAGAATGCAAAACCCCGAAAGCACTCAGTCACGATCCAATTACCTTGCTCCAACTCACAATAATGCCAGGGGCACCAACCTGCTAAGGCCATCATGGGCCACAAGGAACAGAGGCCAGCAGGAGCAGGCAAGCCCAGAAGAGAAACAAGGCAAAGCTGGTCCCTGCAAAATAAAGCATGTGCCAAAACATGTTGCAGCTGAAATAAAATGCAAGTGGTAATACAGCATATACATTGGCATATGCACTTCTACAGCAGAGTGCCTCAGGCTCCACATCCCTTGACTGGGGGTACAAGGGACAACATGAAGTGCTCTCAGGACTTAGCCAAACACACATCTCTGCCTGTTATAACAACAAACATCCACTACCATGGCAGTTTGAGGACCCAAATGCATACTGCTAGCCACATAGCTGAACATTGGACAACATCTGAATGCCTGGGGATCCCAGAGTAGCAAGATACACTAGCCAACAAGAGGGGACTGTCCTGACAAACCTCCTTGGCACCGTGCCACCAGTCAAGCTCAGAGACCTGTTATCTCCATACGTAGGCCTTCTCAAGGAGATACTGACATTTATTAGCTCAATCCCTAAAACCCCTCCCTTCCTCCAGAGGGACTGTGGTCCTGTAGCAACGTTGTCCCTGCATGCCTCACATGACAGCCAGGCACCGTCAGGGACTGTGTATATAAAATGTAATCTTCTCATGGTTTGCTTAACTGTATTCAAAGAAGTGGGACGCACAATTTCACAGTGAAGTCCTGTGTGGGTAGTGACCCTCCATTTGCGGGGTTCATAGTTTAATGCTCTAAGCACTGTTCGATGCAGGTTCCAGCAAACAGAAGCCAAAGAATGTATTACATCAAAAAATCTATCCAATTCCAATGTAATTTCAGAAACATTTTAAAGTGAAAAGAGGACCAGTATTGCACATTCATGCGTGAATCACATGAACTTTTTCTTACATAAACATTCATACAGTCTCATCCTAGCTGGGGTGTAATTCCATCGATTCAAAATCTTTAGCTGGTTGAGCCTAAACCTAGTGGTTAGCAATACGTCTTATGTAAGCCTACACATTGCTTGCCATGCATCATCAGTGATGTCAGTGTCTAAGTCACTGGACCATTTTCTGTGTATTCAGTGATTTGCAGAGGAAATTTGGGAAGATGATATAAGTGAAAAATGTCTCAACATGTACATGTCTCATATCCTGATGCAATTCATCCACAACCATACTTTACATCAGAGGTTGGCTGAAGGGCTCAACAGTTCCACAGGGGAATTTCCCAACAGTGTGGTTGCTCCATGTGCATTAGCTGATAGAGTTTCTCCCATGATATAGTTGCTGCCCTTAGTGGGTCGAACAGTCATCACCATATAGAGGTCAACAATGGTACCAGTGGAGCGCTTCTCTATGTGTGTATGTGGGCGGGATGAGTCTGCCATATACCAGGAAGATGCGCATTGTGTCTGAGCCACAATGTAGAAAAGTTTGAAGTTCTAGGCCATGAATCCCCCTTAGTCATAAGACTTAGTGAGATCCGCCCATTTCATTCGAACTGCAATGGAATGTTATGTTACCATTTCTTATATAGCGCACGGTCGCCCGAAGGCATCATTGCACTGAATGCCACATGGCGCTGAATGCCACATGAATTTCAATATTACTGAGTCCAAGGCCTTAGAAAATTGCTGTCTTGTCCAGATGAGTATGTTTTGGAATAGGTATAATCATTTCGGTAGTGCTCCCATTTTTAATAGAGAAATATTGGCGCTGTGGTGAGGGATAAACACAGCCATCTGTGTACTTTGGCGGTTAGTTGCAAGTGCTATAGTTTGAATTAAAGAGCAATTCCCACCTCTTGGATATTCCCCAAGTATGTTACAGCACTAGGGGCTCATGTAAAATCCCTCACAGCAGGTGGATGGAACGTGGTGTCAGTCAGCAGGTAGAGGTCAGATTTGGCTCGATTAATGTGTAATCCTGAATACGATCCATATCTGGCGACGTCTCGCTTAACCGGCACAAGGTTTTCTAGCGGGCTTGTATTGAATAACAAAATATCGTCTGCGTATAAAGATATTTTGTTCGGCATCCCACCGATTTTGACACCTTTTTGCCTGTGCCGCCATCTCACCAGGTCTGCAAAGGGTTCTATGATGACAGCGCAGAGAAGTGGGCATAGACCACACCCCTGTCGGATGCCGCCCTTCCTCGCGTCTATAAGATTGGAAATTTCACCATTGGTGCAGACCCTGCCCATGGGGGATGTATGCAATAGTTTCACGTATGATATGCATTGGGGTCCAAATCCACATTGTGACAGCACTTGTGCTCCAGGACCCTCAACCGGCCCATACAGTCGGGGTTTGCCCAAAAGCACTTTAAGACAAGATAGCAGCACCCGTGAGATGGATGGGGGTGCAGATTAAATACTCCAACACCAAATCAATAATGACAAATGGCAAAGGGAGTCCGTTTAATGACAAGTACAAACAACGGGGAGTTATGAATAGTAGCAGTGGCGCGATCTTCCTTCTCACTTCAACTCCAACAAACTTCACAAAAATCATAACATTTATATTGAAAACTTGTGATCATTGACTCGTAACGCTTACAAGTTGGCATACAATTCTATTGGTTTGGAAAAGGTAACTTTACCTTAGGTACTTTATCTGTATATGGTAACGGAGTGAGGGGATTGGGTAAACACTGTCAGGTCAGGCATCTAGGCCCTACCTTCAAACTGGCTACTGTAGACGTCACTAAAAGTATGATGTCCCATTGGTTCCACTAACTATAGGACCCTAGATTACTTGGTCCACTGTGATTGAGTTGGCGCCAACCCCATGCATACTTTTTCACTTTGCTTAGCATCACGCAGAATAATGAGGCCAGGTGTAGGCTTTAAGTCTGTACCCCAGCTTTCCTTCAATTTATGTTACAGTCATTCATCACCTTAGTGGCCATGTGTCAATTACTGCCTTGTAGTTTGGCCTTGAGTCTGTCTCTTGGTCTGAGAAAGTTAAGGAGGATGGGTACGATAAGGCTCCATTCGTAGGTGTGAAAGGCTTACTTCTGCTCGCTCGGCTGGTCACGTGGTTCAGACACTGTGAATTTGCCTCTTCTTCTTACAATTTGTGTATTTGACTTTCGTTTCACCCACCACCTGCCTTCAGCTTCTTATCCTGACCCTTCAGAGCAGTATATTCTGTTCTTTGCTTCAATTAATTGTAGCCACTGTTCATCCATCTTGACAGATATGACCTTGGTTGTCCAGGCACGATTTGCCTCTGCTGAGTTTCGTTTCTACCACTGTAGTCTTGATTTCACCGACTATGAAACTCTTCTTGTGTGGCCTTTTAGTAACCTTTTGGTTGTTTCTGCTTCTCGTGCAAAGTGGAAGTATACTTATAAAATGTACTTCTTTTGAGGTAGATTATGTATAGTGGCACTTGCCACACTATCTTTCTACTAAGCATAGCAAGCTGCATGATTTTCTTAGCTGTCTTGCGGTTCCAAGCATATGTACATGTGTAAACTTGGTTGAATATCTTCATCATGCTCATAGTTTAAGATTCTTACATTTGACATTGTTCTTTCACTTTAGGTACACGATATCCTTGTTCATGGCGTTTCGTCTCTTTACGTCATTCTCTGGTCGTCATTTCTTCTATATATGAGTCAGTCCGGGTTCTCGTGACGTCACCATTCGTCTTCCAGCAAGACCTTTTTGGTTTCTTCAAGGGCTGTATTTAGACGATCTTCATTTCGTTTTATTGGTTGATATGACTTCATCAATGGATACCTTACTGTCCATGGTTTCCTTGGTACTGGTACTTCAATAGGCATTGTTCTTCCGATGGGCACTGGGCAGAGCCCCATTGCGGCTCTCTGCTGGTTTATTTGCTCATCATACGTCACATATTTCGGTGTGAACATTCCTGGTACTTCAAAATGGACGGTTGGTGTGCGGGCTGTATTTGGAACCTCCTCTACACTCTGCCCTCTGGGTGATTCATCGACGACTTTCCCTTCTTTCTTCAGTTCTTTCAGTTTCTCTTTTGCTTCATTGTTTGCATCCATTCTCTCTTCATCTTCTGGGTCTACACATGATGGTCTAAAGAAAAGTCTTTTTGGGGTCCATATCTTTATGACTCCTTTTAGATTTCCTGCTGTTCTCACGTGTTTGCCTTTTTTCCATATCATTAGTTGACACTGTCCATTTGGGCTGCAGTAAACCCATCTTCCCACATAATTTCTATGCTTCTTGGGATATTGAAACTTTGTTCCTTCTGGTGCGTGAATGCTAGCCTTCACAAAGTCTCTTATTTCTTCGTCGGTCAAGTCTTTGGGCTTCCAACCTGGATTGACATCAATCATGATCTTCATCCCAATGTCTTTTTTTGCAGTTTTCTGGCACTGAGAGTAGTATCTTGATGACACAGACTCCTAGCAATATCATCACTAGCAGGGCTCCTAGGAACTTGAATGCATCTGCCATCCATTGCGGAACCCATGAGAATAGTGATCCAAACCAGCTGTCATCATCAACTTCGGCAGTTTCATCAATCGTCTGGTTCTGTAGCTTCGTCAGCATACCTATGGCTTCTGTTAAGGTTCCATTTTCTTCATCGTGAGAGGGTATGAATGTGCAATATGATTCTCCATCCATAGCTGTGATCATCTCAAGGACATATATGTTCTGGAGAGTCATCAGTCGAACTGCCTTTAACTCTTCCTTTATGGCATTGAATCCTTTTATGGTCGTGTTGATGGTCTGCAGTAACTCCCATCTGGTTATCTGCAACCATTTAGTGTTTGCTCCAACTTGGAATCTTGGCATAGAAATTGTTGTGAACACTGATGAGGTGCGGCTGAACAGCCTGTGTTCATATGGGATTGCATGAAAAGCTTCCTCTGATTTGGCAGAAAAGTAATTTTCTCCCTACATTCTATTCAGGTGAGCATTTGCTTTTGGGAAACTGTCAATGTTCAGGTCACTCTTCAGGATTACCAACGCTGGAATGTGGACATTCACTATTGTGCATATACCTCCCCAGTTTTTTGGCAGTCTGATGTATGCATTTGATCCACATGCCTAATAATGATCCATTATCACTGCAGTTCCATGCACCATCCCTGCAGCATCAAAAATTCGTCCACAGTTCGGATTCTCTCCCATCTTCCTTGTGCCATTAGTCCTGAAGCACAGTTTTGGATTTTCCAGTGGCACTATCTGCAAGGGTCCTCCTCTGTCTTCGACCCATGTCAGCATTTTGCAAGCTTTGGCCATAATGGTTTGCATATCCTTTGTGCATTTTCAATTGCTTGTTTGCAGGCTCCGAGGACCATCCATACCCTGCAAATCACTACCCCTTTTTCCCATCCATCTGGTAAAAGCACTGTTCCCCAGACTTGCATTTGGCCTCTGTTCTTCCATCCACAAGCCTCTTCTTGAGTTTTCCGTTGGACATATAGCTTCTTGTTCACTTCCCATGTGATTTCAGCTCCTTTCACTCGAGGTTTCTCATACCTGATCACATGGTCCTTAGTATGAGCTCTGTTTGTTGTTTTTATGTCCTGTCCAGAAACAACAGGGAAAGCTTATAAAGCTAGAGTGCACGGTACAACCGTGTTTGTCCTTTTAACCGTTAACAAAATCACATATGGTAACACAAAAACAACGGTTTTATAGGAAAGAAGGTATTCAAGGTGCATCAGATGTATGCAAAACAAATAGGTGAGTTAAAGTGCTCACACTCAAATACATGAAAAGGAGGGCCACCTGACTCGGCGTACCTTACCCTAAGGAAGAACACCCTGACCCTGACGGGGTGCCTATCCCTGGGTTACGCGTGATGTATCGCCTACTAAAAAGATATAGAGGAGAGTACTGTCCCTCAACCTTCTATACTGGTGGCGGTGTCTGAAGACAGACACGAGTAGTCCAACAGGGACATCTAAAAAGTGGTAGACTTCAGCAGGTGAGGCAGCGTGCAACAAAACTGTATATTAGATCTTGAGGCTGCTAAAATGCATGGATACAACCTGCGAAACAGGTCAACTGCTTATATTCCATCCAGAATGTATAACTTTAATAATTCCCGTAGGTCATTGTGGTTGGAGTGTGAAACAGTACTGCTGGAGATACCACTGGAGGGTGCAATAAAACAAACCCAGCCAAAGGGCTGTAGGGCTAAAAAATGGCTCTTGTAAAAAAGGTGTAGCTCGCTCTGTGAAGGTGAGTGTGCTACAGTTAGCAATTTTTAAAGAATACAGTCTCTATGGTTGGTGTAAGAGAGATCACGGGTAGGTCATGAGAGCCCTCATGACCGAAAGAGGTCGACCGGTTTCGATGGCGTGGGAGATTCAAACCATCTTCTTCAGGACCGTGACTTGAAATGCAAACAAGTTTGCCAAATGTTCAGGTAGATGCTGAACAAGGGGATGCTGGTGTCTCCTGTAGGGAGACAGAAGGGAGGGGGAGAGAAGGAGAGGGACAATCAAAAAACGAAAAACAAGCACCAATAGTGTGCAGACTTACAGGTGGTGCTTGTCATGCGTAGAGTAGAGCATGTCGGAGCAAAAAACTGCAACGGTCAGAAGTTTGCAGGAATGGTGGAGGTGCCTGGACACCTGTGTAGGGTCTCAATGCCAAGAGTGAGGGAAAACGGGGACAAGGGGGTGAGGCGGAGGTAGGCCGTGACGGAACGAGTCTCTCCAGGTGACTGATGAGCTGCTGCCTAGGTAGTGAGGGGCAGCGAGTGTGCTAGTGTGGGAAATAGTGCACTACAGGGCAGGAAGGCAGTGAGCCTCTGTGTGGTCCACAAAAAGGGGGAGCTATCCCAAAATGGTGCAAGTAAAATGGAGGGGGCTGGACCTACCTCTTCGCCAAAGCCTCTAGGCACAAGGCCTGTCTGGGAGGCGAGGGATGACACTGGATTGCTTACAGCATCGTGCTGGTGAGGAAGAATCGAATACCTGCACAATCTGGTGGTAATGTGCCTGAAGGAAACAAAAAGACCACAGAGTGTGGATGGAAATGGCTCCAAAACCACATGGCTTCATGAGTTGGAGTATAGAGCCAAAGTGTCAAGGGGTGTGCCATACCTTTAAAGCTGCAACTGCTGGGCTCCGTGAAATCCGTGAGCTGTATCGAGCTGGTACAGCTCGAGACTGGCGGTTTTAAGAAATGAGGCCCACCGCCTATAAAAAGAAGTGAGCAACGCGCTCGCGCTGGTTTAGGCGACGGCGGCGTCGGCGTGACGCAGCTGGCTCCAGAGAAACGCCTCGAGCGTTCGGAGCCAGCGGAGGAAGCCCAAGCGCCTCTCGAAAGATTAGCAAAGCGCGCTTTTATTCCGAAGGATCGGGCACTGAAGCCCGATCTCATGTGGAAGAGACTCGATGGGAGGGGGGAGGGGGAGGGAAGGAAGAGGGGGGGGGTAAGAAAGGAAAATACAAAGAAGGGGTGGGGGGGGAAGAAGGGGGAAAGAAAGAAGGGCAACAATTGGCACCAGGGGACTCGAAAAAAAGGTGGGGGGGCTATGGGGGATAGGGGAGGGGAGGGGGGGGGTTTGGTTTGAGGGAATGGGGAAGGGGGACAAAAGACCATGACCGGATGGGGTGGTCAAGATTGCTCATGAACCCTGGGCAGTATGAGGAGGGTTTACCTCATGGGACTCGTGGTATGTCTAGAGGAGTAAAGGTAGAAACAAAAGAGCACTATTGCTGTGCGTGGGATAGGTGATTCAGGACAACACTGCTAGTTCGTGCCACTGGATTTGTTCATTCAGACCTTCTGAATAGGTATTGAGTCTATAAATCCACATCTGTTCTCTTTTGAAAAGTATATTGTGGTAGTTGCCGCCTCTGCGAGGCGGTGTGACTTTTTCAATGATGGTCCATTTGAATTGGTCCGCAGTATGTCCTTTAGATGTAAAATGAGTCACCAATGGTGCAGTAAGTTTGTTCGTTCTTATGCATGATTTGTGTTCGGTCATGCGGGTTCGAACTGGCCTAATGGTCATTCCAATGTACCTCAGGTTGCATGGGCAGGTGATCATATAAATGACGCCCTTGGTGTTGCAATTGGTAAATGTGTTCTGTGTCCATGGTGTTTTCCAACCTATTTCTATCTGCGTGGTTCTGGAGGTCTGAGCGCACATGGAGCAATTGCCACAAGGTGCATGGCCTTTGATGGATGGGGTATTCCAAAGGGTCCCCTGCGTGAGGACATCCCTGGGTGGACCCGGTGTGAGGGTTTTGACAACCTTGTCTCTCACGTTGCAACGTCTCTTGAGGGCAAACCGTGGGACAGGGATGGTAGATTCGCCTGTGTTTAGAATAGGCCAAAGTCTTTTAACTTCCCGCTTAATTTTATTCAGCAGGGGTGAGAAAGTGAATACTGCTGTGAAAGTGTCAGACTCACGTGGTTTAGTATGTTGTTGTAAGGTAATAGAACGTGGAATGTTTCTAGCTCTTTTACAGGTGTCCTTGATAATGTAACGCTCACCTGATTCTCGCAGAGGCGCCGGTCTTGACTGGGCGACTACCGTATCTTCAAAGGTGATGTGTAGCACCCGGTTGGCTCTTTGGGCTGGACCTCTGTGCACTGTATGCCTGACGTGTAGAGTAAGATGTCTGCAGATAGAAAATATGGGGTTAATGAACTGGGGTTATTGGGGTGTCCCTATCTCTTTCCTCTTCTCCTCTCCTGTAGACCCCCAAAGGTTAACGCTCTCACCTTAGGTAAGTGAATGCCGAGCTCTCCATCTGCCTCGGGGCAGGGTGCTGTAACCAGTTTCTTCACTGGATAGGTAGCGCAGGCCTCTTGACTTCAGAGGACTGCTGTCCGTCGTTTACTGCACGAACGGTAAGTTTCGAGTCATTCAAATGTCTTTAAAGTCTTTAGTAATGATGTCTCTTGTTTTGCAGGGTTCCGGCGATGGCGGATGACGGGCTGAAGTGAGTTGAAGATGGAGCCCGTGTGATGAATAGAAGCGCCTGGAAGCACGTAAGTAAGCGCTTGTTGCCTGCTTCACTATGCGCTCTAACTGTCTTTTTATTTTGCAGGTACGAGTTCGGAGCGGCTGCAGGGTGCCGGAATACCCACTGGATTAGATGTGGAAAGGAGTAATGGCACGTGAGTATTAAAGTTCCCCAATGTCTTTAAACGCACCTTGTTTTGTCTTTCAGATGCGGGATGCAGCGCCGAAGGCCTCCGGAGCGTGCGAAGAGTTGGTAAACTTTTGTCTTTCAGATGCCGGAATGCTAACCTGTTCTTTCTTGTCTTTATAGGTGTTGCTGAAGACTGGATTCAGGATGGTAAGCCTTTGCCTTTCAGATGCCGGAATGCTAACCTGTTCTTTCTTGTCTTTATAGGTGTTGCTGAAGACTGGATTCAGGATGGTAAGCCTTTTTCCTTAGGCCCAGGACCGGATGCAGAAGACACGATGAGCGTTCTGCTGCAGAGGTTGCAGAATAACGCAAAGCAAGATTCATCCATCGGGTGTGGTTTAAATAGCCTCCTGTAGTGCTTAGGTGTCTCCTTCCACAGCCACGCCTAAGTAAGAAAAGAGTTCCTGGTAAGAAAAGAGTTCCTGCCTTCCAGAAGAGTTCCAGTGTTCTGAATCTAGGGAGTGGCTCCAGCCCCACCCAACAGGAAAAGTAGTTCCAAACAGAAGAGGATCAGAGGCTCAACTGGCAGGCAAGTAAGCAGCATGGTCTGCTGAAGGTAAGTCCACCCAAGCATTATGAGCCCGGCGCTTCCAGCGCTGGGACTGGGCATATTTATGAGCCTGGTGCCACTGGCGCCAGGACTGGGTCCAAAAGGTCCCAATTGGGACTGGTTGGCACTCGGAACCTGGGTTATGGATCTGCTTCCAAGGGAGTTGGGAAAACCCTGACCTTTTGGAAGCAGAGATCATGACAGTACCCTCCCTCAAGGCCCCTCCCAAACCGGGCTTCTCCGGGGGTTTTGGCTTGTCAGGAAATGTTCGGTGAAATCTTTTGATTAGGCGAGGAGCGTGGACATATTCAGCAGGTTCCCAGGATCTCTCTTGGGGGCCGTAGCCTTTCCAGTCAATTAGGTAGAATAGTTTAGATTTGGAGATCTTGGAGTCCAGAATGCTTTTGACTTCAAACTCGAGTTCTCCATCCACTAGGATAGGTTTTGGAGATTTGGTTAGTCGGGTTTGAGGTTGCACGGGTTTTAATAGAGAGACGTGGAAGACCGGATGTATCTTCATGTGCGGGGGCAAGTCCAACTTGACCGCTACTGGGTTTACTATGGTAGTGATGGAATAGGGACCAAGGTATCTTGGGTTGAATGTGCGTGGCCCCTTTAGAGATAGATATTTGGTGGATAACCAGACTTGATCCCCTACTTGATAGTGAGGGGCTTCCTTCCGATGTTGATCTGCTCCTTTCTTGTATTGTTCTTTAGCCCTTTGAAGGTGAGAAACAGCTTCCTTAAAGGCTTGGGTGATTGTAGAATGCAGGTAGTCTACTGCTGGTGTTTCAAGATCTTGGAGGGGATCCAACTCCGAGGTTCGAGGGTGACTGCCGTACAAAAGAAAAAACGGGGTTTTCCCAGTTCCCGAATGGACAGAGTTATTGTAGGCATACTCGGCTATCCAAAGGATATCTTTCCAAGTTTTTTCAGTTTGTTGCAGCATGCAGCGTAAATACTGTTCCAGAGTTTGATTGGTCCTCTCGGTTTGTCCGTCGGTCTGAGGGTGGTGACTGGTCGATAGTCTCACATCAATTTGAGCCGACCGACAGCAACTTCGCCAAAAATGAGAAATAAATTGACTACCTCGATCCGAAATTAGAACCGAAGGAAAACCGTGCAGTCGGACGATGTTTTCGAGAAATTCTCGGGCCAGAGTTGCTGCTGTTGGCAAGCCTTTGAGCGGAATGAAATGCGCCATCTTGGAGAATAAGTCCACGATTACTAGAATCGTATTGTATCCGGAGCATGGAGGTAGATCGATGATGAAGTCCATAGAAAGCGTATGCCAAGGGCGAGGTGGGATGTCAATAGGGCGTAAGAGGCCTGCTGGTCTTTCCTTTTGACTCTTGTTTTGGGCGCATACTCCACAGGACATTATAAAGTCTCTGATATCTTTTTTCCAAGACGGCCACCAGAAGTAGCGCTTGATCTTTTCTGAGGTCTTGGCTATACCGGGATGACCTTCCATTAAAGAATCGTGATAACAAGAGATTACTTTTTTCTGTAAATCTGTGCTGGGTAGGTATAATCGTTCTTGGAAATACAATAAGTTGTCCTTTACTGCAAAGTCCTTTCCCTGCAGATGCCAATTCTGTATGTCTGCTGGAGTTACAAGTTGCCTGGCTTTATCCTTAACTTGCTCTATGGATTCTGTGGCGATTACACCCAGAATTCTTTGTTCGGGAATGATTGGTACAGGTTTAGGGTTGACCAAGTGTTCTTCCACTCCCATCCGAGAAAGGGCATCGGCTTTACCGTTCTTTGTACCAGGTCGATAGGTAATTATGAAGTCAAACTCGGCAAAGAATAATGCCCAACGGAGTTGTCTAGAGGATTGGGCTTTTGCGGTCTTCAAATATTGCAGGTTTCGGTGATCCGTAATCACAGTAACGGTGTGTCGGGCCCCCAGCAGATAATGCCGCCAAGCCTTAAAGGCAGACTTGATAGCCAGAAGTTCCTTGTCAGTAATCGTGTAATTGATTTCAGGAGGCGAGAATTTGCGGGACCAAAATGCCACGGGATGCAACTGATTGGTTACCGGGTCCTTTTGTGATAGAACTGCCCCCATGGCAAGGCTTGAAGCATCAGTTTCCACGATGTAGGGGAGTTCGGGGCGAGGGTGTTTTAAGATTGGTGCAGAGATAAATTTAGTCTTCAAATCCTGGAAAGCTTGTTCCGCCTCGGTAGACCATTCAAAACGTTTGTTTTTCTTTAACAAGGCAGTGATGGGCTGGACTATTCGAGAGAATTCGGGGATAAACCTGCGGTAAAAGTTAGCGAAGCCTAACATGCTTTGCACACCTTTTACGGAGGATGGTGATGGCCATTTGAGAACTGCATCGACCTTCTTTGAATCCATACGCACTCCGCCAGGTGATAATATGAATCCCAAGAATTCAACTTCAGTCATGTTGAAAACACATTTTTCCAACTTAGCGAAAAGTTTGTGTTGACGCAATCTTTCGAGGACCATTTTCACGTGTTTCCGATGTTCAGATTCCGATGAAGAATAAACGAGGATGTCGTCAATGTAAACAACAACACATACATCTATGAGCTCTCTGAGGACATCGTTCATAAAATATTGAAAGGCGGCCGGGGCATTGCAAAGTCCGAAGGGCATGACCTGATATTCAAATAGCCCATACTTGGTGCGGAAGGCCGTCTTCCATTCATCGCCCTCTTTTACTCGTACCAAGTGGTAAGCTCCTCTAAGATCCAGCTTTGTATATATGCATGCTTTTCTGACTTGGTCCAGGAGTTCAGGGATCAAAGGTAACGGATATCTATTCTTAACGGTGATCTGGTTCAGGGAGCGATAATCGATACAAGTTCTAAGGTCTCCTTCCTTTTTTGGAACGAAGAACAAAGCTGAAGAAGCAGGGGACTTGGAAGGACGAATAAACCCATTTGCCAGGTATTGATCCAGGTATTGTCGAAGGTGAAGGTTCTCAGGCTCGGTGAGGGCATAAATTCTACTACAAGGAGGAGTAGATCCAGGTATCAGGTCTATCTGGCAGTCATAAGACCTATGAGGAGGTAGAGAGTTAGCCTGATCCTTCCGGAAAACATCTTGGTATTCTAGGTATTCGGGAGGTAACTGGGGAGTCTCTGAAGAAATTGCGGCCAGTGCAACACCAGGTGGAGGGTGACAAGTAGAGACACATTCTGGAAACTGGACCGTTCTTGCTCGCCAATCGATCAGAGGATTGTGTTTCTCTAACCAAGGTATTCCTAGAATAATCTGAAACTGAGGGGCCTTGATCACATCGAACACGATCTTCTCATGGTGTCCATCTTGACTTACTAGCGTCACCTCTTGAGTGGTATGCGTTACTGGCCCGGAGGCTATCTCCGTACCATCCACCGTAGTAATGACGTCCTTTACAGCCTTGGGACAAAGAGTTAGATTCATCCTCAAAACCATTTCATGATCCACATAATTGCCGATGGCACCGCTGTCGACGTAAGCTTCAATTGCATGTAATCGATCCGGATTATCAGGGCTAATGAGGACCATAGGTATCACGAAATGCGAGGTCACAGAACTGGTTTTCACGCTCGGCAAGTGGACCTCTATTCTTGTCGGGCGAGGTCGTTTCCCTGCTCAGAGTTTGTAACTTTGGTAACTGCAGCTCCTACTGCCTTCTTGGCAGGTTTCACCGGACAGTCTCGAAGAAAGTGCCCTGAGTTTCCGCAATATAGGCATAATTGCAACTGTTTCCTCCTTTCCCGCTCCCTTTGTGTTAGAGGACCTTTCAGACCCCCTATTTGCATGGGTTCCCCGGAGTCTACTCCTTTGGAAGGAGTTGGCGGTTTGGAAAATACTCGAGCATCAAACTTGGAACGATCGGCCTTCCTGTTCTGCAGCCTGTGATCTATTTGAACGACCAAGTCTATATAATCCGAACAGTCTTGTGGGGGATTCACTACTTGGGCTAAAACATCTTTGAGCTCTCCACGTAGACCTCTATAAAACAGCGTAATCCTTTTGTCCTCAGGCCATTGAGTTTCCACTATTAGTCTATTGAAAGATGCAATATAAGCCAAAAGGTCTTGATTACCCTGTCGCAACGAAAGAAGCTCATTGTCCAAGGCCTGCCCCTGTGAATGTCTTGCGAACAGTTTTTCCATACTAAGCTGAAAGGCTTGAAAATCATGGAGAACCGGATCATCTTGATTAACTAGAGGGATCGACCAGTCTGCCGCATTGCCACTAAGGTACGAAAGTACAAAAGCTACTTTTGCTTGATCAGTTGGAAAGGCTGCTGGCCGGCATAAGAAGTGCAACCGGCACTGATTGATAAATACTGCAAACCTCTTTGGGTCACCAGAAAATCGTTCGGGCGGAGCCAGAGGTACATTCCCAGGTAGGTTGATCTGCACTGGATTCATAGAGGATGTTGAAGGAAGATTTGCCCCTGATGCGGGTAACGGGGTCTGTCCGGCTTGTGACTGTAGCACTTGTCTAGCAAGATTGTCTCTTCTCTCCTTGGAAATAATTAGTTCCCTTCTTAGAGCATTCGTTTCCTGATGAGCTGCATGCACTTCTGCCCTTAGTTCCCCAAGTAACCGGGCTAGGGGGTCAGTATCCGAGGTTCCCATAGCGCCTGGGCGAGAGTTTTGCGGTAGGCTTTGCGTTCTGTAACGCTCACCTGATTCTCGCAGAGGCGCCGGTCTTGACTGGGCGACTACCGTATCTTCAAAGGTGATGTGTAGCACCCGGTTGGCTCTTTGGGCTGGACCTCTGTGCACTGTATGCCTGACGTGTAGAGTAAGATGTCTGCAGATAGAAAATATGGGGTTAATGAACTGGGGTTATTGGGGTGTCCCTATCTCTTTCCTCTTCTCCTCTCCTGTAGACCCCCAAAGGTTAACGCTCTCACCTTAGGTAAGTGAATGCCGAGCTCTCCATCTGCCTCGGGGCAGGGTGCTGTAACCAGTTTCTTCACTGGATAGGTAGCGCAGGCCTCTTGACTTCAGAGGACTGCTGTCCGTCGTTTACTGCACGAACGGTAAGTTTCGAGTCATTCAAATGTCTTTAAAGTCTTTAGTAATGATGTCTCTTGTTTTGCAGGGTTCCGGCGATGGCGGATGACGGGCTGAAGTGAGTTGAAGATGGAGCCCGTGTGATGAATAGAAGCGCCTGGAAGCACGTAAGTAAGCGCTTGTTGCCTGCTTCACTATGCGCTCTAACTGTCTTTTTATTTTGCAGGTACGAGTTCGGAGCGGCTGCAGGGTGCCGGAATACCCACTGGATTAGATGTGGAAAGGAGTAATGGCACGTGAGTATTAAAGTTCCCCAATGTCTTTAAACGCACCTTGTTTTGTCTTTCAGATGCGGGATGCAGCGCCGAAGGCCTCCGGAGCGTGCGAAGAGTTGGTAAACTTTTGTCTTTCAGATGCCGGAATGCTAACCTGTTCTTTCTTGTCTTTATAGGTGTTGCTGAAGACTGGATTCAGGATGGTAAGCCTTTGCCTTTCAGATGCCGGAATGCTAACCTGTTCTTTCTTGTCTTTATAGGTGTTGCTGAAGACTGGATTCAGGATGGTAAGCCTTTTTCCTTAGGCCCAGGACCGGATGCAGAAGACACGATGAGCGTTCTGCTGCAGAGGTTGCAGAATAACGCAAAGCAAGATTCATCCACCGGGTGTGGTTTAAATAGCCTCCTGTAGTGCTTAGGTGTCTCCTTCCACAGCCACGCCTAAGTAAGAAAAGAGTTCCTGGTAAGAAAAGAGTTCCTGCCTTCCAGAAGAGTTCCAGTGTTCTGAATCTAGGGAGTGGCTCCAGCCCCACCCAACAGGAAAAGTAGTTCCAAACAGAAGAGGATCAGAGGCTCAACTGGCAGGCAAGTAAGCAGCATGGTCTGCTGAAGGTAAGTCCACCCAAGCATTATGAGCCTGGCGCTTCCAGCGCTGGGACTGGGCATATTTATGAGCCTGGTGCCACTGGCGCCAGGACTGGGTCCAAAAGGTCCCAATTGGGACTGGTTGGCACTCGGAACCTGGGTTATGGATCTGCTTCCAAGGGAGTTGGGAAAACCCTGACCTTTTGGAAGCAGAGATCATGACAGATAATCCTCCTGGGGTAACCTCTCTCGGCCAGTTGTATTTGCAGTTGTTTAGATTGTCTGGTGTAGTCCGGAGTCTGTGTACACAGCCTCCGATAACGTAAGAACTGTCCAAAGGGGAGATTGTCTCTGAGTGCCTTGGGGTGGTAGCTTGAGTAACAGAGCAGGGCGTTTCTGTCTGTAGATTTCTTGTAGACGCTCGAGTGAAGGTTCCCGCTAACTGCTGAGATGGCAAGATCGAGGAAGTGGGTTTTGGATCTATGTCTCTCCAAAGTAAACTTAAGGTGTGGATTGAGGGAATTGAGCCAGATGTGGAAGGCCTCTATCTCGTGTTCTAAGCCTCGAAATATCACAAAAATGTCATCGATATATCGCCGCCATATAATAAGGTGTGCGAGATACGGATTAGTCTCTGGATAGATGTGTTGGCGTTCGAATGAATCAACATATAGATTGGCGAGGCTGGGGGCAAAAGTTGCCCCCATCGCAGTCCCTGAGATCTGTTGGTAAAATGTGTCTTCAAAGAGAAAAAAGTTCTTGGTCAATGCTATTTCTGCGAGAGATAAGATGAAATTAGGCGGGACTCCATGGAGGTCCATACCTGAGTGTAACAGCCTGCTGAGCATGTGCAGTGTTTCCTGCTGCGGTATCCGGGTGTAGAGGGATTCTATGTCAATGGTGACTAGCCATTCTGTTTCTGGATCGTATGTGATGGTATCTAAAAGAATCAGCATGTTTGTGGAGTCTTTCACATAGCTAGTCATTTTTGGGACTTGATCTTTCATAAAGAAGTCCACATATTGTGAGAGGGGTTCCAGAACAGAGCTAATTCCTGAAACAATGGGACGGCCTGGTGGAGGAGTAAGCCCTTTGTGAATTTTTGGAAGAGCATACATGGCAGGGATCCAGGGGTGGGGAGGGGACAGAAAAGCTTCTTCCCGAGCGCTAATGTGTCCCTCAGCTTCTGCCTCGTAGATGATAGGTGCTATCAGAGCCTGCAAACATGGAGTGGGGTCTCTCGGTAGAATACAGTAGCTGTTTGGGTCATCAAGTAGGTTGGTGACCATTGTGATGTAGTACTCTCCTCTATATCTTTTGAGTAGGCGATACATCACGCGTAACCCAGGGATAGGCACCCCGTCAGGGTCAGGGTGTTCTTCTTTAGGGTAAGGTACGCCGAGTCAGGTGGCCCTCCTTTTCATGTATTTGAGTGTGAGCACTTTAACTCACCTATTTGTTTTGCATACATCTGATGCACCTTGAATACCTTCGTTTTTATGTCCTGGACATAATCATCTTCATCAGGGTCAGTTGCTTCAGTTGCCCATTTCAATGAAGCATCACTTCCCATGAACTGGCCTCTTTTCTTACACATTGCTACATGCGAGAGACAGTGTGCTGTCTGGACATCAACCTCTACAGCTACGAAGAACTTAGACTTCCCCATGCTATACGGTAGGAGTGCACAAACAAAACATTCCCCCTCTGAACTTTGTCTTCCAACTTCTTTCATGTGCTGGTACCAAATGTTGTTTCCCAAATGTGCTGTGCTGTCCAAGTAATTGTTTAGTTCACTGTCGTCTCTGTGTATGCTTCTCTTAATCCTTAAGGTTTTGATGTAGTTTGTTAAAACTACATCCCTGAATGCATCTGTATGGCTTTTCCTTGCTGGAGGATTCTCAAGTATCCCAGTCCATGATGCAGGCCTCCTCATCTGTACCATTTGAGTAGACAAAAGTCTGTCAGTTCTCTCCTTGTCCTCTTGTATCTTTTGTCTTCTGGTTAGAAATACCCATATCCACTCTGGCATTGGTCCAGTATACGGCTGCATTGTAGTACTTGTGCTCGTCCCCTTCATTGGATCATGTGTGCTTGTTAATGTTGTCTCTGTGTGTTTTTTCTTCGACTCCTCTTGTCTCTTCAGGAGTTACGTTTTTTCCATTTGTCTTTTCACTTCACTTGTGGTGGAACTTCTTTCTCATAGTAGGCAGTCTCTTCTTCTCCCATGCTTTGGATTGTGGCTCTGCAGTTATTGACACTAGGCCTGGCGTGTGTGCATTCAATGTTTGCGTGCGTGTGGTTGTCAGTAACATTTTTACATTCACACTCTGCCGACCCTGTCTGCGGCTTTTCACTTTACTTACCACCATAAGAGTGTGTGTGTCATTGCTAATCACATCCATCTCAAGTTCACTCATTCCACCATAAGATTTCCTAGGGACAGGAATTACTATGTAAGGTCTGGGTGATTTCATAGGTTTCATGTATGCAACATTAGGGGGATGTACTGGGATTGGAACGCTTTGTACACCATGAGAAAATGCAGTTCTGATCGTCAGCGACAGTAAAATAATGATAAATATAATACATAAATGCATTATTCCCCTGTAGGTCCATCGGCAACATTTACTTCCAGGAAAGGACGGACATCTCTCCACCTGGGGGAGGACGAGATTGCTGCTCTGAATCCCCATATCGATCATCTGTTGAAATATGCTAACTTTTAATGTACCTTCTAAACAATATTATGTCTGGATTCTGTTGGTTCTGGTTGCGAGCTTCAGGTACTAAACAATTGGCCCCTTTTGTCGGAACACTGGATTGTCTAGTATTTCTGGACACAGTTCTCTTGTCTGGCTATGGGAAGTGTCAAAATCAAGCAATAATTCAGTAAGTCTCTTTACTGTGCATGTACAAAATATATTAGCTCCCAGTCCACGCCTCTGATCTGCTTCATTCCCGAAGACATGTTGTGTCCTTTGTCAATACAAAAATAAGAAATGAAATCTTTGGCACTGCTCTCTCGATCTGTCCCTCGGCGGAAAGCTTCACGGACTCCTCCAGAAACTCTGGTGGAGATTGGAGAGTTTAATTTGCACTACAATACCATGCAGGAGCATGCTTAGCTGGGGAGATTTTGCTGGGTCTCTGATGAACGTGAGGACATCAACATTGACAGATCTCCCCACAAGTTCAGGAAATTCCTCAATTAGGCAAAAGAAGACATTATTCGGCAATCTGCTAACTTCTGGTGACAGGGACATTTGTCCTGTCCTTGCTGAGGTTTGGGACTATTGGCTCTTGTTCACTATGAACAGTTTCTGCCATTTAGGTGTGTTTGAAGAGCAATTTGGATCACAATACCATTTAGGATTAGTCTTAGACATTCTGTATTTGCTGGATCACGAAGAAATGTTAATACATCAGTGTGTCTTCCGACAAAGGTTGGGTGCTCTTTGATTAGATAAAAAAATAGTACATTGATGAGTGTATTCGCTTCTTCTTCTGCTAGGGACATTTGTTTTTACCTCGCTGTATTCTGGAAGTAGGAGGAACAGTTCGACAATTTCAGTTAGCAGCCTCCTTATAATTTTTTCATTTTCAGGATCTTGACGAAAGACAGTGACACTGGAGAGCCGTCCCACCAATGACGGGTATGTTCTTAGCACTAGATCGAAATATGAAAGTGCATCTTTGGTGAAGTCACCACTGTGGGACACCATAAGTGATTCTGAACAAGGTCTCTGTGTGGAAGGAATCTGGATAATGTATTTTCTTCCAATTTATGTGTCCTCGATCAAAATTTGGCATATTCTTCTCTAATCAAGGCTTCATTGTTCCTCAGTCCAAAGTTCAAAGTCAACAGACTACGTTCAGGCTTAATGAATGCAATTTTCTTCTTCACCCTGCAACTAGGATGCACAGAGTGTCAGTTTTTGATGTCCTTATCCCCTTTTTTGCTCAGAGGAATGTCCAAACTGAAGCCACAACTATTGCACAAAGTTCTTTGTCTTTACTTTACTGCTGGTCATGCGTCCTTCTTCCTCGTCATGGATCCTGTCTGCACATGCTTTCGTTCTTCCCCGTCGTCTGCAGTCTCTTCGCTCTGGGGTGCAGGCAGGGGGCCTTCTCTGATGTATAGCTTGATGTCACCCAAAAAGATCCAAGCTCTACTTCCTTGTAGCTTTACTGCAGAGGGAGTGCAGTCTTCCACTGTAAAGGGACCGTTAAACCTCGGCTCGTCCCACCTTTTCTTCGTATGATTCTTTACCAGGAGAGTGTCTCAAGGGAAGATGGATGGAAGACGTAGTCCTTGAGCTTTGCCTGCAGTAGTATTGCCTTCTGTGTTCTGTGCTGCCCTGCACCCTTTTCGTTGTCGCTGCAGCTGGCCTGAAATTACAGCAAGGTAAGATGTCATGCAATTCAAGTAATTTTGCATTTCAGAGCCTAAGATTTCTCCTGTTGACTGGGCATCACATCTAGCTCTGACTCAGGGTGTCAGTGGAGTGCGCATTCTTCTTCCTGTCACTATTTCATACTACATAAGATGATGGTCGGAACCGGGTTGATTCTGAAGTGCATATAGTGCCAAAGGAAGGCAGTGCAATCATCCCTTTCTTAGAGTAAGCTTCAACTTGGCTATCCTTTCCTTTAATAAGCTGTTGAGCTTCTCACATATCCCGTTACCTTGCGGATGATACACCGATGAGAACTTGTGCTTTATACCAAGCAACAAGCTAATCTGCTCAAAAACATCATTTACAAAGTGACTCCCGTTATCTGATCTCATGACTTCACATACCCCCCACCTGTGTAATACCTCTCTCACAAGGAATTTGGCCGTACAGGTAGAGTCTGGGTTTGTACATGGACCTGCTTCTATCCATCTAGTGAATGGATACACCACAACAATGAAATACCTGTACCCATTACATACTTGAATCATATTGACGTAATCGACATGCAAATACTGAAAAGGCCCATTGGGCCTTGGGATGACTCCTCTGATTACTTTTAGTGTGTGCCCAGCTGTGAACTGTTGGCAAATTATACAGTTCACCATAAAAAATGCAACATGCTCCATTAAGTTTGGTATGAACCAGTCTTCCACAAGCGTTGCCGCTAGATTCTCTTTTGTCATGTTTGCTGGATAGTGTAGCTGCTCCAGCGCTATTTTTAACAGGGCTAGAGGCATTAATAGTTTACCAGTGCTGTCTTGTTGCCACAAGCAAACACCCTCGCTATTTCAATAAAATCTTCTCCTCCTGTGGTGCCTCCCCTTGGAGTTCCATTAACTGTGCTTGTCCCACATTATTGTAACTCTCAGGCTCACTCTGCGCAACAATCATTTTCTCATGTACATTTGTGACTTCCACATCCATGATCATCTCGCTCTTGGATGCCATACGCTTGGCTTCCGTGACTGCTGCTTGATTTCCTCGTGAGATAAAAATCTGTCCCCTTCGTGTGGGCGGCGCATTTCACGACCGCTATGCTCACTGGGAGCTGTAGTGCCTGAATCAACCTGTCCAATAAGGCTGTGTGCTGCACTGGCGTGCCGTCTGCTCGGAGGTAGCCCCTCCTTTTCCAGCGCGCTAAGCCTGCGTGCATTGTTGATGTCACATATGCGAAGTCGCTGTATACTGTTACTTCCTGGTCAGCGTGATTCTCAATCGCGAGTATCAACGCTAATAATTCTGTAGATTACGCTGAATAATGGGATGGTGTTCGTGCACTAAGAAGTACTCGGAATTCTCCATTTGCTATGTGCTTCATCACAGCGACGCCTGCCCATCATTTTGATCGATTCTCGAAGAACCGTCAATGAAGACAATTTCTCCTGCTGCCAATGCATTTTCTTTCACTCTGGGAATCTTATCATAGAATTCTTCATAATTCGCACAGTCATGTATTGGCGCTCCTTCAGTGACTGGCTCGGCTATGAACATAGCTGGGTTCACTATTTTGCATCAGACTATTTTAATCGATGGATTTGATATGAGAACTTCATAAGCAGAAGCTCTCTGAGATGTTTCTCTAGAATAGCAAATAGCAAGTGCTCAACGTACAACATCATTGAGCATCCCATTACAATGGTAGTAGCCTTCTCGATGGCGAACGCTCCGGCAGCTAAACTTTGTTCGCATGGGAAATGGCCCCTCATCGCCGGGTCCAAATTTCCACTATAGTATGCCAGGGGCTTGTACCCCAATGTGGTTCTCTGTGTGAGTACTGCCGTCATAACGCTGCCATTTGTGTGTGAAAACGGGTAGAATTCCTCTGCATGATTGGGAATCCCTAAAACTGGTGCCGTGCAAATGGCTCTTTTGAGTTCAGCAAATCCTTCTTCCATGGTTTAAGACCCTACAATCTTTTCCTTTGTCACTTGTGCCTTCTTTAGGGCTTGAAGCAACAGCTTGGTATGTGAGCTGTAGTGGCAGACCCATGTCCTGACATAATTGCAAAAGCCTAAGAAACTCTGCATCTGTTTTATAGTGTGCGGCTTGGCTGTGTTTAGTATTGCTTCAGCTCTTTCTGGGGTAACTCTTTTCCCATCATTTGAGATTAGCTGACCTATGTATAGCACTTCTTGTTGACAGTATGGTAACTCCTCTTTGTCAACTTTATATCCTTTCTCAGCCAATATAGTCAATAGCTGAACAGAATCGTGTCTGCATTGCTCCTCTGTCGTGCTGCAAATTAAGATGTCATCCACATATTGCAGGACACCACTCTCTAATGCAATATTGCTTAGGGCCATCTGCAGGACCCTGTTCAAAATAGGAGACTCACAGTACCCCTGGGGTAGCCTTGTGCTTTTCAGACGCATCTGTCTGAACGTAAATGATGTCAGATCTTGTGAGTCTTTGTGCAATGGGATTGAGAAAAATGTATTTTTCAAGTCAATCACCGTGAAATATTTTGCCTCAACAGGTTTGTTACATAGGATTGTAGCTGGGTTCGGGACTAAAGGGAACTCGGCTTCAACAATCATTTATTGGCCTCAGATCTTGAATTAGCCTCCAAGACCCGCCCTTTGATTTCTTGACAGGGTAAACTGCAGTATTGCATGACGACTCTGACGTCACTAAGATGCCCTGCTCCATCATAGCTGAAATTGTCTTAAAAATTCCATCATCTGCCTCCCTGGACATGGGATATTATTGTGCCTTTGGCAAAATTGCTCCTGACTTCAGTTTGATTTTCACTTCTCTGACCCCTTTCAGTAAGCCTACGTCATAGGGGCCTGTGGTCCACACTGAGACAGGCACATGGGCCATGTCTTTCTTGAAATATTCAGGACGGTTCTGTGCCAACATCATTCTCTGAGGCACTTCTCTTTGATCATTCTCAACAAAAAGGTGAGGTTCACCTCAACTTCTGTTTCTCCCTCATCTGCTTGCTCATCAAACAGATTGTCATCAGTGATGTTAGTCAATCTGTATCCTTCTTCAATGGTGATTACTGTGCACCATTGTTGGCCTTCATCATCACAACCATCAATCAAAGCCATTTTCCCTCTTATTGCAGCTGGGTGTATCAAGGGAAATACTTGTCCCTTTTCCTCATGCATAGGTATCCCTGGCCTAAAGAGAAATTCATCTGGGGTCTCATGGTTTTGTCTGCAAGGCCTGGCAGCCCTGCCATTAGCACACATACTCTGTACGCAAATGCTTCTGGCTCTAGTGGTACAGGCCTCAGAGCTGTGTGTCCTGCATATGCTCTAATCATTTCGCATACTTTCAGATGATGCATTCCTGGAGTGGAGCATACTATGCCATCCTCCGTGAACGAGATTGTCATGTTTAACTTCGACATTAGATCGCGACCCAAGATGTTTACTGGGGTTTGTCGCAAATATCACAAAGGTACATTCATATCACATTTTCCTATAGAGACTGGAAGTGCGTTTGTAAGAGGAACACGACTTGTAGCTCCTGTGAAACTCTTGAGTATTTATAGCATCGCTGGACAAAGAAAACTTGTCTTCACGTATACACGAACGTGTTGCACCCGTGTCAACTAGGAAGGAATATTCTTTATCCCCTACAATGACATCCACCCTTGGTTCCTGGTGAGGGTCTGGTGTCACTTATAGGATAGAACACATCAGGGTTCCTAGTGAGCTGTCCTAGTCCATATATAATTTTGTCCCACCTTGTGCGAATAAACTTCCCCCATCACCAGCGTTACTCCTCATTCCAGGGTTCATGGCCTGTCCTGTACTTACTGTCTGTGACAGTTGCATCGGTGACTGTTGAGACTGTCCTTGTGGAAAGCTCATCGAATTCTGAGGTTGCAAGCCTTGCTGTGCTCCTGGCAGTTACAATTGCACCGTGTGATTCTGTGCAACTCCATTTCCCCCCTGCTGTAAAAACACAGGTGGATTCACCATACCTGCTCCTGTTCTTTAGCCATTTTGCATCATGCCTTGACTCCTGCATGTGCGTGCTAGATGCCCTGTCATCCCACACAACCAACATACTGGCAGTGGTCTGATCATTTGCCCATTTGACATATCTTGATTGCCATTTTATATGTTTTGAAAGCCTCCTTGATTATTCTGGAAACATCCCCTTCAAGGATGTATTTTGACAATTTCTTCTGCACTCATTTTGCCTGTTCACCTTTCCAAGCAGCTTCCTTTTTGCAGTTCTTTTCTTGCAGTAGCCTGCAATAGTGTGCCATGGTCAGCTGTATTTCCGACAACGGTTTGGCCTCGATTCCTATCAATTTCTTGAGCTGTTTCTGTACCGGCTCTGACAGCCCCTTGGCATAATATATGGTAGAACATGGGTATTCCCCAGATTCCCAAGTCTCGAGTACCCACGTGTCTTGGAAATTCTGTATGTAAATCAACAGGTCTTCCGACGCCTTCATTTTCCGAGTCATGATAGCTCCCATATCGGATGTATCTGGATATTGCGATCGTAATGCTTTCCCCACCGTGGCTCTGCAATTGTTAAATGGAGCTCCGTCATGTGCGGTATTAACTGTGGTCACACCAGGGTAACCTGCCAGTGTCCACACATTGTCTGCTTTATCACCAAGTATGGTGATTAAGAGACCTTTGATATCCCCTATAGCTAACGTGTTCCCTCCCGTCATTTTTTCCAACTCATGTATCCATTTTCCAGCTCCCGATGTCAGCATTGGAAGCTTATTTTTCAGGTTTTCCCGATCCATGTGTGGCCATGGAATATACTCTGGTCTTGTTCCACCTTTCTCGAGCAATGGAAATTGGGACGTATAGCCCTCTCCCTCTTCTCTCATTGTTCTTCTGTCTATTGCAGGAGTAATATTCCTGCATCGCCGCCTACCTGGTAATGTCCTTAGTCGGCTCACATAAGGTGGTGGAGACACCCCCCTCAGACCTTGAGATACTTCTTCGTGTCGGTCTCACTGCGTGGCTGATCCTGATGCCCTCAGTGCAGACTCACTAGTGTCTGACCATCTTATTCCTTTCCCCCTTGAGAATCGTTTTTGGCATCTCTTCCCATCCTCCTTTTCCTCATGCTCCTCTCTTTCGGTGTCAGGCATTGTCTGCCCCCAACTTGTGCAACTTCTTGCGTCCTCTTTGTTCCTACTTATTTCCAATCTATCTAGGGACAGTTCTCTATTCCCACTACTTCGGGAGATGTCCTCAGTATCGTAAAGCTGAGTGCTCTCCAGGCGCTCGTCTACCCCCTCCCCTAGGGGTACTTGTTCTAGCCCCATTTCATCATATATTCTATCGATCGTCTCTTCGATGCTTCTGGTGTCGAAGTCATCCTCGATATTAGCCCTAGACGTGCCTGGAACTGAATTGTACTCAGGAAAGAAGTCTTCCATATCTTCCCAGTTTACTACTGGCTCAGGTTTTTTAACCTCTCTTTCTAGATATTCGAGATCACATGCTCTCTGTCTTCGCTTGCATTCTACATCGCCATCGAACTCTCTGCGCTTCCTCGCTTCTTCTCTGATCCTATCTTCTTCCTCTTTGTTTGCGTCTCTACATTTGTTTGCCCTTCGGATTTCCTCATCCCTTCGTCTCTTTATTCTCTTCTCTCGTATCATCTGTTCTTCCTCTATCATTCGCTGCTCCTGTCTGTCTTGATCATTGGCTACTCTCTGTTTATGATCATGTTGCCTTTCTTGCTCTTCATGATATAACTGTTCTCGTCCCTGCCTATCTTTCTTCCTTACTCTTTCGTCTCTCAATCCTTTTTCTTTCTCCTTCTCCCTTCTCTGTACATCATCTAGCTTCTCCTTTTGTTTCGCGTCATCAATGCCTTTACCATCGAGTTTCAATAAAATCTGACTCCCTATCCATTCGTTCTGTGTGAGTGCTATCTCATCAGTTCTATCCTCATTCCCTTTCCATCTTTTGCCTTGCCTCTACGTGTCGAGAGATGTACTGGCTTGTGTCTGGTCTTTCCTCTCGTTCTCGCGTCTCTCCTTGGAGATGATATCTCTATCTCTATTTTTGTCTAGATTGTCATCACCGCTCTGCGTAGGTGACTCGTATGCCTGGTTGCTATACCCTGTGGCTGCTTTAAGTTCTCATAACCCTTCGTCCTTACTGTCTTCAGTTTTCATTTCAGACAGGGCTGGTGGCACTGAGGGCGTCACACGCCCCTCTGAACATATATTAAGTATCTAATCTACTGGCGGCTCCTCCTCTTTATCCTATTAGTACATTTTCTACAACTCTAGACTAGCTAAGCATTTGTCTAACTTTTTACCCGTGTATGTGGTGTGAAAGTAATTCGTCATGTGTTGCAAGACTGTTTTAGATAAGGATCCACCCTAGGGCCAAGGCATAAACATTTTGTGGGCGGTTCCTTTAACCCATTCTGCACTGTACTTTTTCAGCTTAGGTGCGTGTTTTGGCAACTGTTTGCACGGGTGTACTAATGGAGTCATGTCTTCCATATTTAACTTTGTTCACTTTCACTTTATACAACACTTGTAAATGTCTTCCGTCACTTAACCAATTCCAACAATATGAGCGAGCACCAATCGTTGCAAGCTCCAATCCTGTTTTTTCCACAAACATTTTATATCTCCTTTTTTAATCAATAAATATCAATTCGTATACTACAATATCTCAGTTACTTAATCGCATACATTTTATGCTAGTTCTTGAAGGAAAAATATCGACCTACGACGTCACAACAAATAACACATAAGATAGACATTAACAGAATAGACGAACTCCAGCTGGTCACATATACCTCTGCCTCTAATATTACCCCGACATGGAGTTTAAACTTATCCCTTTAACAGGCGTCTTTAACCGCCGTGGTGACCTATTTGTTCCTCTTCATTCAGGACTCTGGATACACGTTTCTTCTAGCCACTATATTAAAGCATAGGAATAAGGCGAATCCTCTCTCTTCTCGGGGGTCCCCCCCCCGGTTTTCCCTCTCTTCTCGGTTGTCCTCCCCGGTATCTTCTTTTACTACTTTTAGTCACCCTTTGAGTCACTATTTCCTTCCCTATATATATATATATATATATATATACATCCTACTCTACATCTGACTATATTTTGTTTTCCTGTCTCCCTCTGTTACCTTTTCCCTTACTTGTTCTAAGGTATACAGTTTTTGCCAAAGCATTTAGTCTTTTTCACTCACCGTTCGCATGTTTCCTCTCTGGATGCTCAGGATCACTGCCTTCGTCACAGCCTTCTCCGGCCATTCATATGCTCAGCTGCCCGTAAGAGTGGGAAGGGGTTATGTTGGTAACACGGGTCCCTTCAGACCTCGTTCTGCAGATTTTATTTTTATCCTCCCACTGTCTACGGGGAGCTTCACAGTCTACTCTGCTGGATTGCTAAGGCCTTGTGATTTATTATTTGTAAAACTATATAGCTCCCTTTTAAGGATTAGTTTACACCTATGATGTCCACTAAATTTACATGTAAAGAAAAGGGTTTGATTGGATAACAAAAGTTATTTACCTCATGCATTACAGCACGCTGAATGTTTTTGACTATCAACCTCTATTCCAGGCAACCTTTTTACACAATTTCTTTTAGCGTGGGAATCATATTTATCATGATGTAGAATAAAAAGCATGTCTAAAATCTATATATATATATATAAAAGCCTTAGGTATGTTTCAGTGCTCAGCTGATGCAATTCATCAGCATTAGGTTTCCCTGTGCTATCCAAATGGCAAAGTGCACCTCTGTATGCCCTTCCAATTCAACAACAGCTATCATTCTAACAAACAGAATTAGCACGGTTCTACATAGTCACCTTCACCTTCCACTATCACAAACATTTGGAATAAAATCAAGTTACTTCTTTCCACCCCTACTTCTCTTCACACAGGGCATGGCAGTTCCAGTGTCAATGAACAGTTAATTACCAGCTGAACTGTGCAGTCACTAAGGATGAATGCCTCCTCACGAGCTAAAACTGAAAGTAGGTGATGTAATTATGCTACTAAGCAATCTTATGCCATAAGGGGGAGCTTGCATTGAACAAGGTTGGCAATTGCATGTCTACTAAGACATATCATAGAGGCCTGTGTAATGAATGGATTGAACCTAGATACTGTTCTTATACTGCGCATACCTCTCATTCCATCTGATACAGCATGCCTTTAAAATTCACAAGAAGACAGTTATCTATAGCTTTAGACTTTCAACAAACATTAATAAGTCACAGGGCCCTACGCTCCCTTCCTGGAAGCGATCAGTGGTAATTCCAATATTTAAGAACGGGGGCAGAAGTGACCCTATGAATTACCGACTGATAGTGACCTTTAAATATGCAAAAACGGCATATGTTACGACAGGAACGGCTATTGTATATGTAAAAGCTTTAAGCATGCTTTTCATGCTGCACTATATTTTCATTCATTTGTATGGCAAACAGGGAGCATAGAACAGAATTGCCTTTTCTGCCACCCCCATCCTCTCCTTCAAGCAAAGGCACAAGCCTTCTAGCCAGCATGATATTTTCATGCTGCGCAAATACTTTGGATTCTTATGGAATCCAACTGCTATTTGCAGCAGTTAAAGGCAGTCAGATTCGAAAGGAATCCACTGCAAACCGCACCTGCCATGCACAAATGGCAAGCACCATTTGCTCAGCGCCCACTGCAAAGTGAAAAAGCGCAGGTGTACGTGCAAATTCCGCCTGCATTTCAACCTTTGTTTTGCACTTCATAGGGCAAATGACTACAATTGCATGCAGGAAACCTGGTTGCATGTAGGGGTAAACTTACCAGGTCCCCTCCATGCAATTTACATTTTTCAGTAAAAAGACCTGCATTTCTTAAAGTGCTGAAACACGTTGCTGCACAAAAGGATATTTTTCAGGCTATTAGTGTTCTACATATTAGGACTTGGAGCTTTCCTTTTAGGATGAGCAACATAAATGCACAAAGATTTGTATTTGGCTTAGTATGTTTCTATAAGTATTTACATATTGGCAGGTTGCAATAGTGTGGGATTTGTGTTTACTCATGTAAACACTCTAAGACAGTATTATTGTAGTCATTGAAAGCCACCTTTAAATATTCCAATCAAGTAGAGCGCAGACGTATGTGGTAAAGTACCTCATTTTCAGAAGAGGGTTAAAGTCCCATGTTCACAGTTAAAACAAAGTGTGCAATCTCAATGTGCCTTAACTGCAGAAAGTGTTGTCCTTAGAAATGATTAAATTCACACTATTCTCAAAAAAGACGGCTTTCCAATGAAACAGATGTCATGATTTTAGTTACTAAAGGGTGTCTTCTTGTGCTACTCCCTTAGTGGCGAACGAAGCCACCACCTAGAATTCCGCTATTGTTGCAGGGTCTCTCCCTTGGTTCCCATGTCACTTAATGTGAGAGGTAGAACGCAGTCTGACCAGCCAGCTTCTGCACCAGAGATTATAGCATAGCAGACTAACGTTAATTTCCAGCCCTGTTGCGGCCAATCACCAGAGTTGCCTGGGCCATTCACAGTATTGCCCCAAATGAAAATGAGTGAAACTCTTTGCTATGCCCGGTTACGCTGTGTTATTGAGTCGTGCATAGCGCACCTCCCTTTTTTCACAGTGTCTAGGAAATTCAGGGGACAGACAAAGGGCAGGGCAATGATGCTTTGTTATAATGTTGATGTGTGCAGATCTGAAAAGATAAGGCTATCTGTAGACAGGGGTGGATTGGCCCCTCGGCCAATCGGCCCGTGGCCGATACGATATGGGTCAGTCCCTGCCTGGGGGCCGGTTTCTGCCCATGCTGGGCCAGTGTGAGGAAGAAAAAAAAAGAAGCCAAAAAGCACCCGCAGCAGAGTAACGACAGCAGCAGGAGCCAGGAGGCTGCATGCAGGGCTGGGCTGGGCCTGGCTGTGACCACAGCACAGTGGCGGCGCCAGCGCACACATTATGTTGCTTTCAACTTTGCAGGAAGCAGCAAATTTGTTGCACTTCTTTGCAAAGTTCAAAGCAACTTGTTGTGCCTGGGGACCGCCAGCGCTGGCCCAATAAAAATGGGGCTGCAGAGGTTGAAAGAGCAATGAAGACATGGAGAGAGAGTGACAGCAATGGGGGAGGCGGCAGGAGAGGCAGTGATTTATGTTACTAGAAAAGTGGTATTGCTGGAAAGAATCGGAAACATCCAGGGCTGTTCCCGCTCGCAGGAAGCAGGATAGCAAACCGATGCTGTGCAGCAGAGGAGTGACTCTGTCCAACCCCTCCGACACCTCAGCAGAATGCAAAAAGCAGGACGACATGGACCAACAACGAGAGGGAGCAAACAATGGCTGCAGGCGGCAGCAGTAATGAAACATTTAACCCCCGGCACACGAGGGTGTCAACGAAGCCCCAGAGGGGCAGCAGGCGTGATACCTCCATACTTACCTGACTCAGACTCAGCACGGCAGCCTCCGATACGGAAACTAAAAGCGGCCCTGCAGGAAGGAAATGGAGAGCCAGGCGCGTTCCTTGGCCCACTGGAAGCTAAACATTGGATGCCGCGCTGGGAAGGCAGTGACTTTGTCCCAACCCGCATGACATCAGCACAGCAGGCAAAAGACAAAGACGGCGGCAGCACAATGCGCTAAGGAAAGGAAGAGCCGGTGCTGCCTATAAGCAGAACTGAAGGTGCACGGAAGTGGACCAGTCCAAGCCTCGGATGCCAAAAACCGGAGAGCCAGCACCAGGAGGAGCAGGCAGAGGCAGCCCCGGGCCTGCCGTGGCCCTGGGACCTCTTCATTTGCCCCTGCGGAAAAACCAGGCCTGCCTCGGGTCCCCCAACCCCTCACCCCAATGGCGGGCTGGAATGACTGCTCAGTGTAGGCAATGTACCGGCTAGTGATTGTAGGAGGCAGCAGCGTGGGCAAGCCTGCGCTCACCTTCCAGCTCATTCAGGTACAGGCGGCCCATGGGAAGAAAAAGAAAGAACTAAGAACATACTGCTCTCGTGAGGAACCGAGCTTCAGGAGCGGCATTGGCAGACTGACACTGTCCCAGCCCATCCAATACAGCAGAAATGATGCAGTGTCAGCAGTGGCCAGGGCCTCACACAAGGCGGCCCTGGGGGAATCGGAAGAATGGTCCGTGCCCGTGTGTAACAAAACACAGCGAGTGCCACTGGGTGGGCGACCGTCAGTGCCCCAGCCCTTCCAGCACATCCGCAGCTTCCCAGAACAAATTAAGCTGGGTCAGCGTGACAAGGGATCAACTGTGTGCTTGGGAAGGCAAAGGCAGGCGGCTACAAGAAATGAAATTAGCTGACTGACAAGCGGCTTTTGAAATAGCACTTGTCAAAATGTATGTAAGCAGACTCCCGCGGCCCCCTGCGACGAACACTCCAATACATGGAAAAAGTAATTGTTTAAATTGCTGGCCTGCAACACCTGAAAGCCGCATTTTGCAGGCACCACAGGACTGCTTTCACACACGGAGAGAGGTGAGGCCACAGTTTTTCTGTTAAGCATCCACGAGGATCAAGACAGCCGGAGCACCGACACTTCCCCAGCCCTTCCGACAGCGGGGTGTTCTGCTCACCAGCCTATAGCATGACGGAACATAGCAAGGATCAGCGAATGAACACCAATTTAAACAATGGTGCTACAGAAGGGCAAGCAGGCGGAATTCTTCCCCTGCTGCAGGACCAGGCACGGCATAAATTTTGTGGCAGAAATCTGGAGGCCCCCCTTATTTGCCCCAACCCTTACAAAAGGGAGAAAGGAGAATACCGCAGCTATCTTCAAAGCGACTAAGAGCAGACAGCATCTTTCAAAGATCAGCACTCCGGCCATGGACGTTTTCTGACCTGGCCACAGCCCATGAGGGAACCGTGAGTAAGACTAAAATAACAATATGAATAGAGATTTTAATGATACATATGGTGGTTCATTTTTGTATGAAATGTATATCACATTAGTGAAATCATAACCATATTTTTCGTAGTGTACTTAGGAACAATGCTATACAACATCTCTCTAAACCTCATTCTGGTTTTCCTACTTCCCCCACTTCCTATCCAACCATCATCACCCTAACCCTCCTTTCATGCTGGGGTTCGGAACCCTATATAAGCATCGACTTGCAGCAGGTCTCAAAACCGCAGTGGGGGTGGTAGGTTCATGTCACTCCTGCGCCTTGTAGCTGTGGACCCCGTCACAGAACTATGCAAAGTTATGTTATTTTATGAGTTGTGTTGTAATGTAACAGACACATGAACCCTCCATAAGTAGCATTTTCTGTAAAGTTGTGAATTGACACAATTCATGGATGATGGTTTGAGGGCCACTTTTATGAGGTGCGAGGTGGGCCACTTTTCTGAGGCGAGGGGTGGGCCACTTTCTTGAGACGAGGGGTGGGCCACTTTTTTTTTGGTGTCCGGGCCTATTTCTTGTCCCAGTCCGACCCTGTCTGTAGAGTGCACGTTTTAGCTATTTTCTGACTTACCTAGAGTAGTGGCTATTTGGCACTCCAGGTCGATAACGTAAATTGTGTGTGTGGTTGTTTGCATCTGTCAGAGTGGTGTTTAAGGAGTTTAGAGAGTTGTGTTGGTGAATCTGTGGTAGGTTAGTGTAGTGTGAGTAACCTATGTTGTTTTGCTGCTGCAATTGTGTTTCAAGATGTGTTGGTATGCTGGAGAATTTTATGTCAGGTGACACTATGCCATGAGGACAGCTCAGCGGCAACGTGCTCACCTTGGAAGCAAGATGACACAGAGCAACACAGGTTTGATCTCCGGGTCTGCGCTTAGAAACCTCTGGGTATTAAGCTCATTATAAATAAACCATCATATCATGACACATTTTCAGGGTCCACAGTATCTAGTCAGTTTCCTGGGACCTCCCACCGCACTGCCGACCGACAGCTCAAAGACACTGCAACTGCAGCACCACTCAGTTTTACATTAGATTATGGTAGAGTTCAGCTGGATCTGCATTACAACTACCAACTGACAAATCCCACGATGCACCACAACACAACTACAGCAACACCATGCTAGCAGCTACCCATAAAATGTGCATTTTGTATTTGAGACCTATCATGTTTCTGGGAAATGTTATTGGTCCATTCAGCATTTAATCACACCATTGGTTGCCAATTTGTACACTATTTCCCTAAAACATACCTATGGAGCAATGGAAATTGGTCGCCATACAAGTAGATTCCCCCCGGCCACACAAAGGGCCTCTTTACAACTCTGGCGGCATTTTTTCCAGCACCCGCGAATGGGCAAGAACCGGGTCATTCTGAGCTTGGCGGACCGGGTAATTGCCCATTTGCGGGTGCCGGAATCAAGGGCCTCCCGATCCCCATTCTGCCCCATAGGGCTTAATGGGGATGGGGAGGTCGGATACACCGGCACATACAGAGTTGTGCCGGTGCATCCGACGTGCTCTGCTTGCGGGTGCCGTTGCTCATGCCAGGAAACACATGGCAGGTGAAATGGCACTCGTGAGCAGGGCACAAGGTATGGCGGTCCAGGAACTATGGTACCGGCATGCTTACCGGTACCGTAGTTCCCGGACCACGATGCTTGTAACGAGGCCCAAAGTCTCTGAATGCAGTATCTCCCCTACCTGCCATATGACAGTTTAGCACCCCGAAATTTGGGTCCAGTTGCATCCTGATAAACAGCTCAAATTTGTAGAGAGAGAGAATGGCTAATCGTGTGCCTCAGTGCGGGGCATGGGTGCCCTGCTGGACGGATCTTCATATGGTTGTTTGACAAACCGAATTCAGAGTCAAATGAAAGTTCTGGCCTTTACTGGCCATTATTTCTAGTAAAGGCTGGTCACATGATCTATAATGGGCACCGCAGGCCCGTCTCTGCACGGTAAAGCATTCCACCTGAAGCAAAATCCCAGCCATCAGCAGCATATGACATGACCACTGTCGCTGTTACAATGTGATATCATAATCAGAAAGCAAGTCGATGCATGTGTGCACTTTTAGAAAGTATGTAGAAGAAATGTCAAATATGTTGCACGGTGCTATAAACGTATAGGCTATGAAACCACAGCATAACATTCCAAGGCAGCAAATCTCTCAGGGTTATAGTAATTATTTGTGGGTCCCTGAGGATTGAGACTCCTCAGAGCAATGAGGTCAGTAGTCTGAGGGTGGTGGTGGGGCTGGTTTATCCTGAGGGTAGGACTCAATACTACACCATGGTATCCCTCAATGATCTTGGAGACACTGAATACTGTCAGGATAATTGGAGCAGGGGAGAAAAAGAACCCCTCCTAGGCTCGGTTTTCTTTCAGGTGCGTAAGAATTACCAATCAGACGGAATGAAGTTTGTTTAATTACAAAAAAGGGAAACAGCTGTGACGAGATTTCAGTGCAAAAGAAAACAAGGTGGTCTTTACCTCTTCTTCTTGGCTTTTAATTATCGCGAGCTTGGACTCCTTTACCGCACAGTCAGCTTTGCTTTGCGTCCAGTTCATCAGGTCCGTTGAAAAGTAATAACAGTGTCCAGAATGATACATCCAGTTTTGGGGGCAATAACTGCAGGACCCCCCTGTTAATGAAGAAATAAAGTAAAGGGCAATATATCAATGCCTCGTTCATACAACGACACGTCTCTTCTCTTTTTTTTTTTTTGTCAGTTCTGAATGAGGCTAATGTGTTGCAAGTTCAGTCAGTCTTATTTGTGTACACAACAGTGAAAGGTAAGTCAGTCAATCATAGTTTATTCCGTTAACACCATTAAATACCTCCTAAATACATTTAAATACATCTAACAGTTACAATCTTTACAAACCGATGGATATCAAACATAGCATCCTCATCTGTTGAATGAATCATTAAACAAACTGCCTCCTTACAACTTCTAATATTGTTTTTTTTTAATGTGGTCTCAACCATTTTCTTCTTAACCCTATATAAGGTAACAATGATAGTGCAGTTTGCTAAGGTTTGAACAATGTTTGCCTCATGCATCCCCATTTGTGCAGATAGCTGCTTAGTAACTCAAACACGAGCAGGCAGTAGAGGACACTAAAATGCATGGGGGGGACACAGAGTGGCGGCTAGTGAGTTTTACTTAGAGGGGCGTCAATATTTTTCTAGGCTTGGCTGAACAAGCCCAATGAGTGTGACTGAAACATTTATTGGATTGTGGTGTGCTCTCTCCAGAGAAAAACCTTTAAGTAATTCCCTGAAACCGTGCATTTTACATCACAAATTTCCAAACTGTTGGTAACAAAACATGCAATTCACAATCAGGTGTAAACGTGAACATGTACAACACTGTAATATATGCCAGGTTACCACAGAAACAGTACACAGGAGAAATTTGGAGCACATTTTATGCATGCTTCGTCCACAGAAAAGCCGAACACTTCGCTTCAACAAAATATGCCAGCATTGCCCTGTAAAACACATTTTCATTCAAGCGCTCAACAAAGTATTACAGTATGGCCACTATATGAACACAAGTTTGTGCTGGCTGTGCCAAGCATATTCCTGCATGTCAGTGTAAGGATGCATCCATGCTGACTGTCCCCTACATATAACAACATGCTTCTACAAGAACCCCTGCACCTGTACCAGTCCTACGCAGGTGAATGCATAGCTGCTACCAGCTCAAATCTTCACTCAACATAACTATTGGACTGCTCAGGATTGCCTAGATAAATTAAGGCCAAAGATGTGGGAAGCAGGGGGTTACATGGAGAGCATTTATCCCTGCCAACCTTCTCTCGTGTGGGGTGTGATATGAATGATCCCACCCACTTCTCTGAGCGGGGGGAGGGGGGGTGATTCAAGGGTCTAAGATGGCAGATAGGCTGTTCTTTTTTGGCATGCTCGGGTGTCACTGAGTCATGGGAAAACTCTCAATGTTGTCATCAGCTCAAAGGTGCTGCCTATACTGCTCTCATGAATAAGATTCACGTAATATGTGTGTAGTGCCAGGGGCGGGTGTCTTTGAAGTAATAGGAAGATTGGAATTTGGACTGCCCACCATTTAGGTTTGACTTCCTATGTGCACATTAACCTATGAGAGAATCTCTCCCGCCATCACATAGTAGCCATTTCCTGCATAAAGGAGATTGGTGTTAATATGCCAAACTGATGGGCGAGTTGATTCTGCAATTCTTTGCTTTGTTGTTTGATTGGGCATCGTATCAATTTATAGATTGGCGTAGTGTTAATAAATAAACAGATCATGTCATTTACATTTGTTTCTTCTCCTAGATGTGGCAGCCATAACATATTGTCAAGGAATTAAGAGTGGGCCAGGTTTAAGATCAGTACCTGCTTTCCCCCAAGATGTCAGTGAGAAGTCAAATGAGAAGTAGGTTAAGAGGATAACTTGGAGGCAAGGAGGTAGGTTTTCAATTTGGCTTTGGACAATCACCTCTCTTAGTAAAACTGGGATCCTACAGGTTCACCAGATATGCAGCTAAGGAGCAAACAAAGTTGTCCCCAGAGCAATGATGACAGTGGGTGCCTTTTAAAGTACAATGTACATGGCACCAGCACAGTGCACCGTAGAGGGCATGAGGGCAATCACAGTGCTCCTGTCAGAAACATGGCCACATGGGAGGGCTGCTCTGTTCCTGCAGACCCCCCACAGTCGTCCATAACCAGTCATGGAAGAATGTCACATTCTAGTATGCTAAACAGTGCAGTCCCCTATACAGACCCTCACAGCAAAAGTCAGAGGGGTTTGGGGTTGTTTGTTCATCTAATAATTGTTTGCGGCAAACTGTTCAAAATGAATCTGTTTGCTTGCGAACAATTATCAGACCAAGAAACAACCCCAATCCCTGCACACATTCACCCAAAATGCCCTCAACCCTACTTACCTACGTGCTCGCCTCCAGATCCACAGCAACCCTGCAGCATCAGATACGTCCCTCTAACGCGGGCTGAATCTGACGCTGCAGAGGCCCCTTTTCTTCTTTTTTCTTTTTAAAATGTATTTTTTTCTATCCCTCGCGTCGTGTGTTTTAGAATCGATCAAATGGTACTGGCCGGCCAAATGTACCATTCGATCGATTATAATTGGTCAGTTAGGCTAATACTGTCAGAGGCAATCCATAAATGCGTGATGGAGCCAGTGGGAACAGCATTCATGCTAAATCCAAGCCCTTTGCCAAGCGTTCCACAGGAGGAATGTTCTGTCACCTTTGTTTCCCTTCCCTTGTAGGCACATTCCAGTTAATGCACAAACCAACCTGTGACTCAGGCACAGGTGTGGACATAAGCACCGAATCCCTAGTTTCTCATGGCATCACCACTTGGTCGCTGAACAACAATGTGTTAGAAGCTTATCTTCCCCCTTCATGGATATCCCCAACTTGCTCTTCTATCATGTTCTCACCCAAGTCATGTTCTTCTCTTGTACTTTTTAAAAAAAAAAAATGTTATTGTATTTGGTCAACTTAACCTTTTACAACCATACAAACAATCAATCAACATTTCCATATTATTACCATAAAAGAATCAAATTGGTCAAGAAAAGGAAAGCAAAATGAGGAAGAGGAGAAATAAACAAGAAAAACAATACAGAAAATCAAACTTCTTCAAAAAAAGAAAAAATAATTACTACAACCTGTATAATTAGAGAAATAAAACACATTTCCTCAATCCTATTCCTTAAACATTCCTATTTACAATTAACTACCTAATCCATAATTATTTTCCTCTTCCCCTTATACATGATAACTAAAAAAACAAGCATAAAATCTCCAGATATTTACTATTGTTGCCTTCCTCTTCTCAGTTACAAAACAATCTCACATTGTTCTAGCATTTGAATCACAGCTATTGTCATATGCTGCGAGTAACCATCAATCAGTCTTTCCAAGAATGAAAATTGCATGTATTGAGTTGTTTCAAAAACAAATTTACGAAAGAAAAGCAATCTAGCATTCCTTGTGCCTTCACAGGTCATTAGGAGATGTTTAGTGGACTGAGCTTCCTGATTTTTACAGATCTGACATAGTTTTCTGGTGGATTCCCCCAAACCTCTTTTCTTGTACTTTTTACACCCTTTTGTTCTCAGGTTTTCGTCTCTGACTTTCATCTTTTTCATCTTTTTATGTTGTCTCTCTGGAGTGGATTTTATAGGAGCCTTGCTTTTTCCCACAACGGATGCACACTTTGCTGCTTATTTCTGCCAGTCAGCATGTGTTGGACATGTGTCTTATGGTATTTCTGTGTTCTTTCATCACTTCCTTTAATTTATCTAACTGTTTGTAGTGTTCAGCAGTTTGCATTTCATACCAGAAGTGAGTTTGAAGTTCTACTTCATGTCTGTTGTGTTTTCTTGTTTCTGTCCTTTTTCGCTGCTGAGTCTTGGTTTGCTCTATTAGTTTGATCGCCTCCTCTTTGTTTTGTCTAAAAGTGTATGTTTTATTGTGTCATAACTTCCTATTTTTTGAAAAATCGCAAAATCGGCAATCTCACAAAATTGCAAATACTGATAGGACATGGCTGGATCCTGCTTCACACCTGTGCAGAGTGAATAGGTGAGACTGGTCAAATTTCACTATCGCCAGTACACCCCAGACTGGTACACCGACCTTGTGTCCTAACTTACTGTTTTTGGAAAAGTTGCAAAATCGTCAATCTCCTGAAATCGCCTATACTGATAGCACAGGGCCAGACCCCCTCCTGTGCAGGGCGAATGGGTGGGGTTGGTCAGATTTCACCATCGCCAGTATACCCCAGACAGGTATTCTGACCTTGGGCCACAATTTCAGCCCACCACCTCTTATGTGGCTGGAGCCCACCACGAACATGCAAACACACTTTCTCAAATAAATATATATATCTGCAAAGTTCAAATACTTCAACTGACCGTCTAACTTCTATGAGTAAACCATTTATTATGCTTATGTTTTTGTAATAGTATTCCTTGAAAGTGCGGTCAGGACTTTCAGTGAAGTCCTTGGAGTCCACCTCTGCTACTCAGAACGCAGTATTGACAGAGTAGAGGTCTCTGGTGAGTGGCTATGGAGCTCTTCAGCTGGACCTACATGCATGCTTGTGGGAAAGTGGGTTAGTCATGATCTCCTGAATGCTGCATAATGGAACATCAATAGAAGCTGTACACTTAGGCTTTTCCCCAAGTTTGAAGCACTGAATTAACCACACACTGAGCTGAACCTGGCCAGAAACTGGCATTGCAAGGATGACTGAGACAGCATCCTGGTAACACCATGAGTTCCAAATCCTCTAGAAAGAGCAACGGGAGAAGAATCATTAGAAGGAAGGAGTTTGAGGCACTCCTGCAGGTGACAAACGTCTGGGTTTGGGGACCTGAGGGAAGTTGAAGGCATAACCACCACATCGCTCAAACAGGAATACTAGAACAGGAGAAATGGGACCCTGACAAGTTGATGGATGTAGTGGCTGGGCCAATAGGAAGGAGGTATGAACACTGGACTAAACAGCTTGGAGAGACACAGGGTAAATGGCATTGATGGTTGGTGGAGACACAACTCTTTGAAACTAGAGATAGGTTGGCATTCCCGGCACTGACATTCACCATTCAGGAGGACCTGCCAAAGACAAACGACCATCGTAGAAGACTGAGGCCTGTAAGAAATGTCATGTTTCTTTTCAGAAAGAAAATACATTAAGCACAATGGGAGGAGAGGGGCACACTGCTGGTGAGGACTAGTGTCAAACATTTACACTACGGGCTGAAGGGATATGTATTAATGCCACCTTCCTCCAAACCTCTCCAACTGTTTAGGCTCAGGAGAGGGTGAAGTCAAATGCTTTGGGAGTGAGACCCATCCGAACCAAGGGTCAGGAGAGAGTGAAGTCAAATGCTTTGGGAGTGAGACCCATCCGAACCAAGGGTCATAATCAAATGTTGCCTTCACCCTCAGATTGGGTGGGCTCAAGGGAGGAAGAACTCAGATGTTTGGCAGGGTAATCCCATTGAAGTGAAAAACGTTAATCAATTTTGATTTTGACACCATTCTGCAAATTCTCATTGGATTCTAAGGTCATTAAATACTTGATGGGAGTGAACAAGTAACCCAAGGTGAACATAATCATCATGTTCTCCAGATGAATGGCCCTGCTTCTTCACTAGGGAGAACCCATTGATATCAATGGTCAGAACCAATTCCGGATGCTGATGAACATTTTGTAGGATGGATGATTACATTTAATTCTATGGAAAACATGGAATTGTTGGTAGCGAGACAATGAGTCCAAGGCACGTTAAAAAATCATTCTCTTCATATCCACGGATCTATAAACTGTACCTTCTCCCTTCATAAAATGGTGGAGAACGCAGCCCCTTTGTATATTTCTCAATGCCCAACATCTATTATTTCAAAAGTGGAGAAAAAAGAAGCACAAGATGACAACACTATTCAGAAACCCTGTTTGCCAAAGTGCACACACCTCCCAAAAATCAGGAATCATCACTAGTGAACTGTTATTCAACACCCAGCATATCAAGATGTACAGATGGGTATTCCATATACATCATCCCTGTGCCCCTATGTTCAACATAATGGGAGGAGAGGGCATGGTCATAATAGACCTTAGTAAGAAAATACCAAAATACATTAATATGTATAACAATGTAATAATCATGGTTCAAGAAAATACAAACGTAATAACCGTTGAAGTTAATGTATATAAACTTATCAAGGTAAAAATAAACCCACCACTTTGCATACAGTCTGACTTGATATATCTCATATTGTTTCTCTTGATCCAGCTCACAAGCTTATGTGAGCAACACTCCAACACAAACACCCCCCACCAATGAGCTAACTCGTACTTCTCGAAACCATAGCAAGTCGCTACTGCTAAGGGTGAGAACTTTCCCACATAGACAAAATAAGAAAAAAAACATACTTTACCAATCCCTCTATTAGAGCTTTACCAACTAAAAACATCTCACAAACTTACCACGTAGTGGAAACCAAACCCTGCCTGCACCAGACTGTTACCCTCTACCGGAACAACCAACAAAGAGCAAACATCTTTTGCCAAAACCCCTTCCTAACACTAAGGGCTTCATTACACGGACGGCGGTAAGGAAATAACGTTACCGGTAAGTGAATACCGGTAACGCTAAAATTCCTATCCAATTACGACCCGGACTTGCCTCTATTAGCGCCATCGTTAAGTACGGTGGCACTAATAGCGGCAAGTCCGTGGGCGCGCGACCCCCAGGTCGGAAATAGCGGCATGGCGATAATAGCTTCCCATCACAAGGTAGGTGGACATGGTAATAGTGGCATGGTAAAGACCCCAAAACACCCTAACACATTGGCGCTAATACCGGCATCCTAAACCACCCGTTAAGAGACCTTAGCAGTCCACCTGCCACAGGTGGACACATCCAGCACAGGTGTAGGGGATGGAGTCTGTGGCAGCACAAAAGGGCACACCACACCCCTTCCCACACCCGTTCCCACACAAAAATGCCTCCAATACTGCCCGCATTACATGGGCTAGAGGATGTGATTGTAGTGCGGCACCATCAACAGCACGAAGCACAAAGGAGACGCAGGAGGAGTAGGAGTAGGAGTAGGGCAAGACAGGCGCAGCAAGCACCAGCAGGGCACCCAGAAATACCACAGAACCAGCAGGAATAGGACAAGAAAATTGCACATAGCCGTACCTGCGCTGTGATGGAGCAGGCATCCGGCCTCTACAACACACAGCACCGGTCCCTAAGCGTGCTGGGTGAAGCCCTCTTGTACAGCCATGACATAGTGCCGAAGTAAACCATGGCATGTGTGTTGCGGGACTGAAATTACATGGGGCGGGATGTGACTATGCCACCTGACATGCAAACACAAGATGAGGATGATGTGGATGGTGATGAGGATGGCGCAAAAGGCCCGCAGGGACATGCAAGTGGCAATGTCCAGGCAGGACACGATGTGCGTCAGCATCTGATGCATCAGATTGCATGTCATACAAGGTATGACTGTAATGGATAAAGATGGGTATTACTGCCCTGATGCATGTGTTCAGTCCCACAAAGAACCATCTCCCTAATACAGTACACACACACAATGATGAATGCCAAGCCAGTGTAACTTCCAAACAGTGTATTGTGAACAAAAGACAACAATAAGTGCAGGGCACCAACTGTAAAAACACCCTTACCCCCATGCCCCCACAACACTCCCAAAATCACCCTTACCCCCCTCCCCTCACAACACTCCCAAAATCACCCTTACCCCCTCCCCCCACAACACTCCCAAAATCACCCTTACCCCCCTCCCCACACAACACTCCCAAAATCACCCTTACCCCCCTCTCCCCACAACACCCCCATGTGAGCCTCATGGCGTGAATGTGTCCCTCTCCACATGTGGCACCCAGTCCTTGCTGGCACTAATTGCCAGTGCCTGCTCCGTCATCTGGTGGTTGTGAAGTGGTGCGCCGCAGGTTCCGCAGAGACCGGCGTAGGGGGCTACTTTGCCGTGAACTCCCAGAGGAGGTTGGGCCCGGTTCTTCCTGGGTTGGGAGTGGGCATCGGCGCTCAATTGCGTCTGCTATGCGGTTCATGGCCTCCCTGAGTTGGGCCATTTCATTACAGATTCGGTTGGTGCATGACTCCATGGCCTCCCTCGTCTGCTGTGCAAATGTACCAATGTCCTCCCTCTGGCGGCCTGTCTCAGCCATATGCTGCCCTACTAGACCAGTCATCTCGGTCTGCCTCTGAAAGATGGATGATAGGTCATGTTGCATGGTGGGTGCTGGTGGGATGGCTGATGTGGCTGGATCCATGGCACTTGCATCAGGTGAGAACACCTGGGGGCTCCATGGCCCTTCAAGGGTGGGGATGGGTGATTCTCCTTGGCTACCCGGACCTGATGACAGCCTCGGGCTTGACAGTAAGGGGCGTGTTGGTCTGGGGCTCTGGCTTCGCTCCTCAATGCCAGGTGCTTCCTCCTCATCCGAAAGTGGGGCAGTGGCCGCTGCCTCACCCGTTGAGCTGGTGGCAGCACAGTGCATTCCCTCAATGCTGCCTTCACTTGCTGGGAGACACACTCCCGTGGGTGCCACGACAGCAGCAGGCATGGCCTGTGGCTGCGTGCAACTAGTGCTCCTGCTGCCTTTGTCCCTGTGGTCATGGTCACTCCTCCTGGCTGCCCTTGAGGATGTGGCGGTGTCCCCTGTGGCATCCCTCCTGGGTTTCTTGCTGGATGTGGGAGCAGGTGTGGAAGTGCGTGCCTCCTGAGTTTCTGTGTGTGATCCTGTATGGGCGTTAAATGTGGATAATCATCAATAATGGGTCGACCTGTCTTATGCTGAATGAATACGTCATGCCGTTCTATGCATTTAGGGCTCTTTAGTGTGGATGCAGGTAATGGGGATGTTGCGTGGGTCATGCATGAATGGCTCTGTGTTGAACGGGTATGTGGTGATGCATGCATGTTTGTTTGTGGCTTGATCCACGGCATTCATATGGACACTGTGCATTGTTTGATGCATACACTCACCTCCATCAGACGAAATGGCCACGCCATGCTCCATTTGTCCAACTCCCTCGATGGATTCCACGCCGATTGTCGATGCACAGGTCTCCTCCCACTCACTGAGCTTAATCCGCGATTCGCTGCCTCCTCCTGTGCCCGTAGCCAGGTTGCGGTTTACGGATAGGATGTTCCTTACACGTAGCCAGAGGTCGTCCCACCTCTTTCGGCAGTCTTTAACTGTGCGGGTGGTGGTGCCTACCGCGCTGACCTTATGGGCTACCTCTTCCCAGATGGCCTTCTTCTTCAGGATGGTCTCCGGCCGCATGTCGTTGCAGAAGACCAGTGAGCATTATGAGCTCCTCCTTGCTGAACTTCTCCTTGCGTTGCCGCTCTGATGATTTTTTAACGGCCTTGTGCATCTTTACAGTGTCCTGGAAGGATTTCCGAACGTGTTTCCTGGTAAGGTGTCCTGGATAAGGAGGATGGCAATGGATTGTGTTTTTAAAGATGGCCGCTGTGCTGTTTCCCGTTCCTGTGCGATGACGCTATTTCTGGTTCCGCAAAATAACGGTCAACGCTATTAGCAGTGACCGCTAATGCCGATGTCCGCTAATTGCGGTGACCGCTATTTGCATGTGGCGGCAGGTCGGAAGTGCTAACAGCGCTTTCAAGGATGCCGTTAAGGGACTTTTTGGGGACTTTTGCGGCATGGCGGTAGGATCATTACCGGCATGGCGCTATGCTCGTGCCCGCAAACTCGTAATGGCACGCAAATGGCGGCCTCTTGCGAGGGCGGACACGCAAATTACGCCATGCCGGTAAAATTCTATTTTTACAGCACAACGTGTAATGAGGCCCTAAAACCTATTAACGGTCACTCAGCAATAAAAATACAGCAGATATTTTGAAGTTCATCATCCTCAATGAACTTACATTTTATCGGATTTACAGAGAAGTTTTTCTTTGAAAATCGCATAAAGATTTTCAATAACTTGAATCTCTAAAAGAACAAACCAAACAAATTATGAGACTTTGATTTTCTTATATTGGTTTAAATGTAAGACCATTGAAAGAAGAATCAATGTATCCTTGGAGTATCTATTGATTACATGTTTTTTATATGTTATGTTATGATGATTTATAACTCACACTGCTGACATATGTATGGTCTCCAGGCACACACGTGGCTCTGTAATAAAAGTGGGTGGTGTTGGTTAGTGAGGGAAGGAGAGAGAGGATAGAGGTTCTGCTCTTCTGTTGATGCTTGCAGAACCAGAAGAAACTGGTGTCTGTGCGTGTGAGCTTTCTAGGTGTGGCTTTGTTCTGTGCACTGGGCTTGTTGGGTCTTCTCAGGGTTGCGTCCAGTGTCTGAGTTATGATTTGTTTACAACTATTTGGTGATGTGACATGTTTAGCGTGTGTGTGATGAGTTTAGAGTTTAGACTGTTGTTTACAGTCATCCTGGTGAGTTTAGACTGTTGGTTACAGTTGTGGGATGAGTTTAGACTGTTGGTTACAGTCATCGTGGTGAGTTTAGACTGTGGGTTACAGTTGTGTGGTGAGTTTAGAGTTCAGACTGGTGGTTACAGTCTTGTGGTGAGTTTAGAGTTTAGACTGTGGGTTACAGTCGTGGTGCATGGTGTGTGAAGAGTTGGCTGTTGATTACAGTCTGGCAGGTCGTGTGTGGTGTTAAGCTGTTGGTTACAGCTAGAGTTGGCTGTTGGTTACAGTCAGGGAGGTCGTGCATAGGGTATGGGTTATAGCTGGTGTTTTGATCTCAGTAAAGGAGGTTGTGGGGTATTTCAGGTATTGTCGGTTGTGGTGAGGCGACGTGATGGGTTGGCACGTTCCCACGGTTAGGCAATGTTATCTCTTGTGCCCGGTGTACAGTATGGGTTGTCTACGTTGCATTGTTTGGAAAGGCCTCGTGTTCTGTGGAGGCATGCAACATATTTGCAGTTGGTTTTGTGGTCTGCGTGTATATCCATCATAAGAGGTGGGTTAGGATGTGTGTTGGTGTACATCACTCATCTTTGCTATAACACCTTCTGGGTTTGTTTTCTGTCACTTAGGGTTTGGGTTTACCTTGTGTAAATTGCTTTAGAGGCGTTTGCAGCGCTCTCTACATCTGTAGTTCATTGTGCATTCTGTTGAGTCTTTGCAATGTACTGTTGTCCAGAGTGTTGTTCTGTTTAGTAGTGCACAGCAGTGTGTGGTAGCAGGGTCTGTTCAACATGTTCATTCCATTTGGCTGGCATTTTTGTTGCTGCGCATAAGGTTTCCTCTTTTGGTTTGTGGTGTAAATAACAGGGGGAGAGTGTAGTAATGTGCTGGTGCCTGTGGAACTATGAGTGTGTGGAATGTTGGGCTGGAATGTTGTGCTTTGAGTGTTGGGGATTCTAAGAGGACAGTTAGAGAGAGAGAGAGAGAGTGAGCTGGAGTGGATGGGCCAGTGGTTCTTCCTGCATGTACACATGGACAATAAAACGTACATATAACTTACCTGTTTTCCTTGACTCTTACATGAGAGACGAACCCCACCGTGGTAATTTCAGAACACCTATTAATCCACGAAACGATGACCTCAGAAAGTATGGTGAGAGGATATCCCCACTAAGCTAGAGCCAGCATTAGCAGTTTTGTATCTCCTGTTTGAGCACAGCATCATGCCCAGCTGTTTTAAAACAGCCTCCATCAAACCTCAACTCAAAATAAAAATCTGCAACCTTCCATTATCATAATGTAGCAAACTATAGTTCAATTGCTTATGTTCCATTTGAGTTTATAATTATTGAAAGCTACTCACTTGTCATCTTGACGACTAAGTGAAATTAATGAAATATTATACAGCCATCAGTCGGAACACAGACTAGGGAGAGCTTCAGAGTCTACCGTGTCCAATATCCATTAAGATATCTTAGCAGTCCTTGAAAATAACCATTCAGGATATTAATTCTACTAGGCCTATCTACTGAATGCAATACAGTAGACCATACAGTTCTCATAGACATACTGGGAACTTTCAGGGCATTAAGAATTTAGAGGTAAAATGGCTAAAATGTGTTCTCCAAAATAGATGGACTGATGTTGGGAGAATTCAAAATCAGACCCCTCTTTAGTCCCATTGTGAGTCCATCGAGGATCAAATTTGTCACTGTGGCTTGTTAACATCTACATGAAGCCTCTGGTTTCCCTTATTGAACTTTTTAACATCTCGCGGTGGGCTTGGCATTCTTTCCTTATCTCCTCCTTCTTCTGACCCTGGTCCCATGATTCTTCTGTTGTTCACTTCATTTGAGTATCACCTTCCATTCTTCTCTCAGCCCACCTGTCTTGCTCTCTTGGTTGTATATCACCTTCCAGGCTCTATTTCTTCTGTCTCTGATGATCCTATGATATGATATGGCATTTATAACGTACCTATACACAAGTGTTTCAAGGCACAACGATGCAAGGGGGGGCACAGAGGGAAGACAGAGACAACGATCTTACTAGGCCAGGTGACATTGAGATCGCGCAAGTGCAGGGGAGGGGGGATAGAGAAAGTGATGGGGGCAGGGTGAGGGGGCAGTGCAGTACATAGGATCAACAGTAAAAACATAAATAGAATAAATAAAACAGTAGCTAAAAAGTGCCGCCAGCTTGTGGCAAGTGCAAAGGTGAGTGCAGACATCAAGTGTCATGAGCTGGTGTGTACTGTAGGGATACAGGAACAGCCCCAAAGTGCAGGGGTTGCCTGAGAGGCAGTGCAGGTGTGCAGCTGGTGGGGGAGGGGACCTGGCCCCGAGATCAGAAGGTAGCCAGGTGACCAGTGCAGTTTCAGTCAGGAGAACAGCAGGGGAGAGGAGGAGAGAAAGCAGAAGCAAAGAGAACGGTCTTGAGGTGCTTATGGAACCGGAGATGGTTCTCCTCAAGTTTCAGGGAGGTTGTTCCAGAGGGAGGCCCCAGCCGAAGAAAGAGATCTACGACCAACTTGTTGCTTGGAGAAGCGACTGATCCTGAGGGAGTTGGAGGCGGATGAGCAAAGAGCTTGAACGGAAGATATTTAGGAAGAGAGAGTTGAAGGTATTGAGGCCACAGGCCCCAGAAGGCCTTGTGGACAATGCAGAGTGTTTTTAACTTTATCCTCACAGCCACTGGGAGCCAGTGCAGAGATTTCAGTCCTGGAGAGCTACGATCCCTGGACTTGAGGCCAAGGACAAGTCTTACAGTCCTGTTCTGGATGAGTTGCAGAGGGCGGAGAGTAGAAGCAGGCAGATTTAGAAAGAGGCTGTTGCAGTAGTCAAACCTAGAGAGAACCATAGCTCTGGATACTGTGAACTTCAGGGGGAAGGAGAGGAAAGGAAGAATACCTCTGAGCAGGTACATCTGGTAGTGTGACTTCTTAGAGATGTCAGAGATGTGAGGAGAGAAGGAGCGTGTGGAATCGAAGATGACCCGAGATTTCTAGCTTCACAGGTGGGAGAAGGAAGAGGGCCAAGAGAGGCTGGCCAGAGAGCGATAGGAAAGGAGGGAGCAGGTGTGCAGATGAGGAGAATCTCAATCTTACTGGCATTAAGGCAGAGATTATTGGCGGCACAGCACTTCTGGATAGAAGACAGACAGTCAGAAATGAGAGAAGGAGAAGAGGTGGCAGAAGGGAGCCTGAAAATTAGCTGAGTGACGTCTGCATAGCACTGAAAGTTTGGGCCGAGAGCGGCAATGCGGTGGGCAAGAAGTGCCAGGTATTGGTTGAACAGCAATGGAGAGAGGTTAGACCCCTGGGGAACAGCACAGGTAGAGATGGATTTAGAGACGAGGAAGGACCCAAGTTGGACCTGGGAGGGTCGATCAGAGAGGAAAGAGGTCAGCCAATCCAGGGCCTGATCAGTGATACCAAGGTTATCACAGAGACGGTTGAGCAGGATGGCATGGTTGACTGTGTGAAAGGCAGAAGAGAGATAAAGTACGATGAGGACACAGGGGCTATTGGAGTCAAGGTTTGAGAGCAGGTCTTCACGGATGTTCAGGAGAGCAGTTTCCATGCTTCTGGCAGCTCTGAAGCCAGATGGATGGTCATGGAGACATCCAACAGATTCAGCGTGAAGATTAAGCTGGGAGATGGCCAGCTTTTCCAGGAGTTTGCCTGGGAAAGGAGTGATGGCGATTGGGCTGTAGTTAGCAGAGCAGAAGGGGTCGGCAGAGGGTTTCTTAAGAAGAGGGTGCACAAGGGAGTGCTTCGGGGGGAATGAAAGGATCCAGTCGTGAAGGAGTGGTTGCAGAAGTCGGTCAAAGCAGGAGCCAGGGTGTCAATGTGGTTCTTGATGGTTTTAGAGGAACAGGGGAGAACCTGTTTTGACAAGACTTTCATAGATCTGACTTGTCTAGAAACCCTGTCAGGGTAGAACAGGGGAAATGCAGAGAAGAAGGAAGGAGGGGTGGCCACAGAAAGGCCAGAGGAAACGCGAGAAGTATATGGAGTCGGAGGAGAGGAGGAAAGATGGGACAGGATGTCCAGAATTTTAGAGATTAAATGAGAAGCTATGACCGTGAAGTGGGCCTGAGAGGGGACAGGAGAGGTAGGGACTGCAGCAGGATTGGCCAGCTCCTTGCAGATTCAGCCGAGTTGTTGAATGCCGCAGAGATGCGGGCTTGGATGAGGGCTCACTTCTGGGTGAGGACAGAGAGTCAGTATTGCCTTTGGAGCAGGCAGCAGGCCAGTTTGTCAGAGGATGTGCAGGAAACATGCCATTTCCTCTCACCACCCTGCACTTGCGTTTAAGGGCGAGGAGGTCTGAGTTGTACCAGGAGTCGCACTTGGCTTTGGGCTTCAAGTGAATCCTCATGACAGGGGCAAAAGCATCAAGAGTATCAGATATAGCAGAGTGGAGCATAGAAAGGTCTGTGTGAGGGTGTGAGTCCGCCGAAGGGGGGTGGTGGTGGCGAAAGCCTGAACTCACACACGTCTCATGGGTCGGATAACCGAGAAGGTAGGTAGCAGTGCTGGAGTTGGCTTGGCCTGAGGGGTGGAGATAGTGAGCTGGGAGGAAAGGAAAAAGTGATCACTCCAGGAGCGAGGAGTGGTGAGAGGGATAGAGAGGGGAAGGCCTGAAGAGATCAGAATATCCAGAGTGTGCCCTGCAGAGTGAGTCAGGCTGGAGGGGAGAATAGAAAGAGAAAGAGAGTCACACAGTTCAAGAAAGAGTCCGGAGGAAGGACAGGAAGCATCCAGGTGGATGTTAAAGTCTCCAAGAAGGAGGAGTTGAGTGGTCGAGACCAGGAGGGACGATGAGAGGTCCGCCCACTCAGAGTGGAAGGAAGAGACCTCACCAGGTGGCCGATAGATGGTAGCCACATATAGGGAATGGCTAGGAGAGAGAGAGAGAGCCTGCAGACGAGGCATTCGAAAGAGGAGTAGGCCTCCGTAGGAATGACAGAGGCAGGAGTTCACTCAGGGAAGATCAGGGCTACACCCCCTCCGGAACGATTGGAACTGGGCACGGAGATGATCTTGTAGCCATCAGGAAGGAGAGTGTCAAAGCTTGTGACAGAGCTGGTCATGAACCATGTCTCGCTAAGAGAGAGGACATCAAGGTCAAGTTCTTCAAGAAGGTGGCAGATGTTAGAGGAGTGTTTGACAGCTCAGCGAGAGTTTAGAATGGCAATATGGAGAAAGTTGCTGTCCTTGAAAGACTTCCTGGGAGGGATACAAATCAGAGGTACACCCTGTGGACGTGTAAAAGAAGCCCGAGGGGGGGCAGAAGAGGAAGGACAAAAGGGCAAGGTAGCCAAGGAGGGGACTTCAGGGGGAGGCAAGGAAGCCTTGGAGGGAAGAGAGGGGACAGCAGGAGAAGGAAGGACATTTATGAGGCACGGGAAGCATCTATCAAAGAGGAGAAGGTTGGCCTGAGGGCCTTGGACCAAGACAGTACCATTCAGGTAAGCAATAATGATGACCTTAGAGGAGTGGAAGGAGGTCACGAGGGCCTCCCACCGGGTGCCATCATTAATGGGAGAAGAAGAGAATGGAGAAAGCACAGAGACCATATGAAGAGTCCATAGATCTGGCAAGGGAACGACAAAGAGGATGTCGGTGAGGGTTTGCCTGAAGGAAGCACTTGTATAGGTGTCAGCAATATCAAGGCCTGGGTTGAAGACCAGGGTGTCCTTTTTAAACTTCTTCCTACCAGATTTAGTGAGGCGAGCAGGATAGTCGATAGAGAAGCAGTTACAAAAGATAGGAGAGACAGAGAGCACCATAGAGTAGGTAGGGAGAGGAGAGAAGAGGATGGAGCGAGGGAAGCGGGGTAAGGGCGGGGAGAACACTAGGGAATGACACAGGGAGTGGGGGCAAGCAGATGAAACAAGGAGAGACAAGACAGTAGTAGGCAATTTAACAAAACAACAAGAGCTCAGACAATAGTAGAACCATTTGTGGGAAGAAGGCTTTGCTAAGAAGGCAAAACCAAAGACAGCACTACTTTCACAATGTGGTTTAAACACCGGAGACAACTTGCCTAGGTCTGAAAGTTCTGTACAGTGGGAGAAAGGCCTAGGTTTCACAATGCAATTTAAATACTTTCACAATGCATTTGAAATACTATCACAATGCAATTTAAATACCGAAGAAAAACCCACCTAGGTCTGAGAGTCCTATATAGTGGGAGAAAGGCCTAGGTTTCACAATTCAATTTAAGTACTTTCACAATGCCATTAAATACTTTCGCATTGAAATTTAAATAGTTTCACAATGCAACTTAAATACCAGAGAAAAACATACCTAAGTCTAAGAGTCCAGTTTATTAGGAGAAATGCCTTTGCAATGCAGTTAAATATGGCCAATAACCAAAGTGTTATCTCAGAGTGGCACAGGCTAATAATCACAGTATTATTCTAGTGTAGGTAAGGTTGCTATGTGGCAGGGTTATCAGGGTAGAGTAATGGTTCTATTCCTCACCCGGGCCACTCCTACCTTACTAGTCACTGCTGGTTGACGGCTGGCCGCTGGCTTCCCCTCCTGACACCTGCAAACACTATCAGGAGAAGCCTCTGTAGGAGCTGCCTTTTGCCTTGGAGCCCTTCAATGAAGGGGTTGCCGGGCAGAGGGATGCCCTGGGAGGTCAGTTAAGACCAGCAAATGAGCCAATCACAATGGAGGGGCAGTCTGGGAAGCAGGAGGATGGAGGCAAGGAGGAAATGGGAGCGGGGAAGCGCGTTGGGGAAGCGGGGTGACGGTTGTGCCTGGGGACACCAGAAATCTCCAAAAATGACTAATCAGACCTCGAGGGGAACAGCAACAAATAAAGGCCATCAAACCTGGTTTAATACCGAGCTGTCAAAGTTAAAACAAGAAAAAAGGAGGGGGGAGAGCATTTGGCTAAATAATCCATCAAAATACAACCTGGACAAATGGAAGGATATTGAAAAAGTCCACAAAGAAAAGATTATTGAAGCAAAGAGGCACTTTACAATGTCCAAATTGCTTCTGCAACCAACTCGACAGGCAAACTATTTGAGATCCTAAAGTCAGTGGAAAAACCTAAATCCCTGACGCCATCTTTCCAGCCATCACAGGAAGACTGTGAAAAAATTCAGGAGGCTTTTTTTCATAAAATAACAAAAGCCATGGGGTTAATCAGAACCTCTCAAGAGACAAAACAGGACCAAACAAGGCCTGCTAGACCAACCCTCCAACGGAATACTCAGGAACATTTTTTGTTTAAGCCTATTACAACAGAGGACATGGAGGGGACTCTAGCGTCCATGAAGCCAACCTCTTGTTAGGAAAACCTACTCCCCCTAAAATGATTCTGGAGAAGAGAAAGTTATTTGCCCCTCTTCTCACTATGATGATGAACACATCATTTAGAGAGGGGAAGATACCCGAGAGTATTAAAACATTTACAGTCACTCCCCTTCTAAAAAACAGGACTAGATAACAAGGATCCTGGTAACTTCTGGCCCATTACAAATTGTAATTTCCAATTAAAAATCATAGACAAAGTCGCCATGGTCCAACTGCAATCATTTGTAGAGGCAAATAACATCTTGCACAGGCAACAGTCTGGATTTAGGGCAGCACACAGCACTGAGACGGCAATGCTGGACTTACAGTCCCACATGCTAAGCCCTATCGACAAGGAAAAACCAGGCCTACTGATTCTATCATATCTAAGCGCGGCTTTTGATATCCTGAGTCACCAACAGCTACAGTTGGCTTAGGAAAATGTGGGTAACTACTCAACGGAGGAAATCAGATGGGCGGCTGCATTTTTATCAGAGAGAAGATCGGAAATCTACCTGGGGGGGACACATTCTCTAGTGAGAGGCCCATTTACTGTGGCATACCCCAAGGTGCAAGTTTGTCACCACTACTTTTCAACCTATACCTGTGGTGTCTCTGTGTAGTGCTCGATAATATCGGAGCTTTTTTCACCAACTATGCAGATAACACCCAGCTGGTGGTGGAAATGAGTGATTGTTATGCTGGGGGCAGTTCCACAGTGGCTCCCATCTACAATATTATTGAGACATGACTGGGTAGACATTGGATGTGTCTCAATGCAAATAAAACTGAGCTTATGATTTTCGGCACCTCGCAAGCCCGATCCAAACTTAGCCAGGAATATCAATTGTTTAACATTAAAGACTCTCCCCATCACAGTAGTTGGCAAAGTGAAGACCCTGGGGTTATTCATGGAAGCATCATTGGGCGCTGAAGCTCAGAGCACCTACATTAATAAAACCGTGCCACCATAGCCAAGGCCACCATTCTAGCTAGGCTCGACTATGGCAACCCACTCCTTTTAGGTACTAGTAAGGGTTGCATAGCAAAATGGCAAACCTTGCTTAACAGTGCAGTCAGAATAATAAAAAAGAAAGCAAGGAGAGACCATATCGCTGAGGACAGAAATGCCCTCCACTGGTTGTCGGTAGAGGACAGAATTCTCTTTAAAAGCATGACCTTGGTACACAGATGCATTTTTGGGCAGGAGCCCATCTACCTTAAAGAGAAATCCACCCTCTATCGCTAAATTCTGAGGCTCTGGGAGGATTATCTGTCCCCCCTCAAAAAGAGCCTGTGGACTAGGTTGTGCCTTTCAGGTGACAGCAGCCCAGAAATGGAACAGCCTTCCCAATCAACTCAAGCACGATAGGAATTACCTGGCCTTTAGGAAGGGGCTGAAAACTGACCTGTTTAGGTGATAGAACATGTCTCAGAATCAGAGCTTATTGTTAGTAAGATAACTACGTCCAGTCTTATATGTTTGTCCTCAACTCGAGATGTTCTGCGCCCCAATGCCAGAGGGCTTTCGGAGCATTATAAGCACACAAATAAATAAATTAACAAGCCATACTCACCTGCAAACGCCGGAGTGGAAATGGTGAGCACGGTGCAGTGTCGGCTAGTAGGCCAGGCAGTGGAGGAGTATTTACAGTCAATCACAATGGAGGGGCAGTCCGGGAGGAGGGAGGCAAGGAGGAATTGGGAGCAGGGAAGGGCGTTGGGGAAGCGGGGTGACAGCTGGGCCTGGGGGCACCAGAAATCTGCAAAAATTACTAATCAGGGCTCAGGGGGAACAGCAACAAGCCACACTCACCTGCAAATGCCGGAGTGGAAATGGTGAGCACAGTGCAGTGTCGGCTAGTAGGCCAGGCAGTAGAGGAGTATTTTCAGTCAATCACAATGGAGGGGCAGTCCAGGAGGCACGAGGAGGGAGGCAAGGAGGAAGTGGGAGCGGGGAAGCGCGTTGGAGAAGTGTGATGGTTGGGCCTTGGGGTACCAGATATCTGGTGCTCTTGATGCTCTTCTTTCCTCTCTTATACCTTCTAATTTGCCACGTCTTTGTGTTGGGGACTTTCATCTATATCTATCATCATGTGACTCATCAGTTGCATTGCACTATCCTTCACTCACATCATCTCTTCCAAATTCCAACTCCACCCTCCCACACCTTGGGGTCTACTCTAGATATATTTTCTGTTCTATTACTGTTTCCTCTTCCATGTCTGTGCTACCTCTCTACTCATCTGGCAGTGCTCTACTCTCTTCCACACTTATTCTTCCCCTATCTCCTATAGTCTACCCTTTGTCTATGACCTTTCTCCATCGTGATCCCTGTCACCTTTCACATTTCTTTGTTCTTCTCTGCCCTTTCCCCTCTTATTCCCTCTACTGATGTCTTTATCTCCTTCTCTGTTGATCACTCCCTTGCAGACACCCATAGCCTTTTCTACCCTTCCTATTCCTTTGTTCCCTCATGTAAACCATCTCAGCCTTGGGTGACCCCCACCCTTTGCTCCACCAGCCGCTCTATGCGTAGGGCTGAACAGCAGTGGCATAAATCCAAGGCAATCTCTGACTTGCATCTCTTAGTCTCACTTAATTTGCTGTATGACACTATGCTTCACTCTGCTAAACAAAGCTACTTTAACAATCTTTTTGCTTCTCTCTTCTCCTACCCTCGACGACTCTTTCTGAATCTTTATCGTATTCTCTCACCAACTCACCCTAATTCTGCATCTCTCTCCTCTCTCTCCGCCTCTGACTTCGCTCAGTATTTTCCCTCCAAAATCACCCTTCTTCCTTACTCCATTCCTTCTTCGTCTTTGACTCCACTCCCTACTTTCTCCTCTTCTCAGTCTCTCATGACCTCCTTCTGCCCCATCCCTGAATCTGATGCTCTATCTGTTCTACGTAAAGCTCATTACACATCTGTTCCTGGCGATCCTCTTCCTTTATCTCTTATCCCTTCAGTCTATTCTTCACTTCTCCCTTATTTTACTGCTCTGTTTAACTCTTAACTCAGCTCTTCTACTGTACCCACCTTTTCAAGCATGAGTCTATCCTACCTATTCTTTAAAAACTTACTCTTGATCTTACTCTCTCCTCTAATTTCCACCCAATTTCTCTTCTTCTCTTTCTTTCTAAACTATTTAAATATATTGGGGCTCATTACAGGTCCGGCGGTAACTGTGCCGGTGCTACCGGTGGGTTGCCGCCTGTTAGTCAAGATTGTGTGCAGTATCCTTTGGAAGACTACAGCAACCTTGAGCCCCTGGCACTGGGACACCCAACCTTTGGTATATGTCTGTAACACACAGCTTGGTAGTGTGGCTGAGCAGCCAGGCTTATCTAAAGAGGGGTGAATGTGAGCAGTAGGGTTGTAACACATAGTTTCACAGTGACAGTTATTCAAACAAACACACTCAAGGTTTCTTGATTAAACAATTGTTGATTTAGTTAACAGTCATTTATATAAGCCTTCTTCAAAAGGGAGCAAATATATAACACTTAAAGTACACTTTGTTTCTCTAAATCAGATGATACCCATTGGGGTGGCACACAGACACTTCCTACTCCCTCAGGTGACTTACATAGCTAGGACACTGTGTACATTGATTTATCACTGGTACATTTAGAGTAATACTGAGTTTAGTGTAAAGGATTAGATAGGGGAATAAAAGAAAGGTTAACAAATAATTAATAAACTGGTAAGCACCGTTTAAACCTTCCAATGCAAAGTAAATTAACCCTTGGCTGGGGGAAAGGCAAAGGCACAAAGTCAGAGGTAGAAAAGTCTCTCAGGGAGTCAGGACATTTAATGTTAGTTGAACAAAGTCTATGGGAACTGACGATCGTCTTTGCAGGTGAGTAAAAGTCTTGCACAATGTTTTTAGAAAAGTTTGTAGAAATTAGATTCACTTGAAGGGCCACACGCAGGGAGGCTTTTAAAGGCTTATTACAAGAGAAGGGGGTCCTGCCTGTAAACATATTATTCCTTTGCAAATTGTTCAATTGCAAATCTACTTCCATGTATGGCAAACTGGCAGCATATTATTTACTGTCATGTAATGCATAGCTGTGTACAGAAAATGCAGTTAGGCACTCAATGGGCCTCATTACGACTCAGGCGGTAAGGGGTTTACGGCGGCGTAAACAGCGCCGACCCTTACCGCCTGATTCCGAGATCCCTTAGCGCCATGGAGGTTAATTACGCCACCGTAATTTACGGTGGCGTAATTAACGCCTTCCCCACTCCCATTATGCCCTATGGGGCAAAAATGGGAATGGGGAAGGGTAAATGGGGATTGGGGACTTACCGCCCCGCCAACCTCGGAATGGGGCGGTAAGTCCGCCAACCAACATGGCGTAAACATAGTTTACGCCATGGTGGTAAAGGTACGACCCAGGCGGTAACTTACCGCCTGGGTCGTAATGAGGCCCATTGTAGTTAGTGGAAGTCAGTTTTTTACTGATTGCTAACACAATTCTTTTTGAAAACCAACACATAAGTTAAAAAATATATACACTGTGAACAACGTAAGCAAAGACACAACTAGGGTTCACATAGCACTACACAGGGTATCTCATGATTAGAGACAGGTCCAAATATCAATGTAGTCCCAACAGGGCAAAACAAACAAACAAAAGCATTACTTCATGCCAATGCAAATAACAAACAAACACATTACTTCATGCCAATGCAAATTATCTCATGATTTCAGAATTGTACAGATACCAATGTAGTCACAACAGTGTTAATTGTTTTCACATGTGTAAGGGAGTTCCCAGAAAAATCAAAAGCAATTTTGTCATTCAGTGTGAACATTATAAATATGTAGAGATAGGTAGTCCCAAACGACAGAATCTACAGGGTGCACAAGATCCTGCACCCCGTAGTTGGGAATGGAAGCTCCATATAGAGGTTTTTGTTGGAAGCTTGTTAAGGGCAAAGCTTCAAGCAACCAAGACAAGTCTCAACTGAGAACACATGAGAACACATGAGGCTACACAACAAGAGGTAAGTTCTCTTAGGTTTACAGTACCTTTGGTTAGAAGAAATGGTTCCAGCTGGCTTCTGTTCCTGTGTGGCTCTGCAGATACTGTTGTTCCTGGGCCTCAGTAGCGGGGACAAGAGGGAGGACGTCTGGGGACTCCTGCAACACAATGGGAATGTCAGCGGCAGCAAAGGTAAAACTTCAATTCAGCGGCATTTCACGGTTTCAGCTCCTCGCGTCTATAGCAAATAGCAACACCGCCATTCTCAGATACCACTTCAGACTTTCCTCGTATCTGGGGTCCAGCACTCTGTTGGGGTGGCTCAGGCTCGGTCAGTACTGCTTCAGGGAACTCTGGAGGATGTTCCTGGAGCTCGGGTCTGACTTAAAAGCGATGCACTCGAACTGGTGTTCCACTCCCTGGCACTTCGGCCCCAGCAGCAGCAGTGGAAGTACAGCAAGCTTCGAGAGGATGTCCAGGCGAGTTCACTTTGGGGTTGATTGGTCCCACCAACCCAAGGGGAAAAGTCGTCCTTGCAGAGCTTCTCTAGTTGAGGCAAATTCAGAGCTTCGGCACAGCAGCAGGGCTTCACCGGGCAAAGCAACGGTCCAGGAGTTGCAGCAGGCTGTCTCTTCCAAGTTCTTCTTCAGATTCCTTCGTCCAATGGTTGACTCCGCCTTCCAAGCCAAAAAGCCTTGCCTTTTATGCAGGTTTCTCCCATTCATTCCAGCATAGCTGTCAATCACACAGTAGGGTGGCTGTCCTCCAAGGACTGCCAGCCGGCCAATCACCTTTGGGTACATTCCTGTAACCAAGGGGATTAAGCTGAGGGATTTTCGGGCACCTGCCTCACTTCCTTCCCCTGCCAGACATACTGGAGCCAGAGGCGGGCTTCACTTGTGAATCCTGCCAAAGGCAAAATGAACAAAGGCACCAAACCTGTTTTGGCATGCAGAGTAAATCTCAAGAAGGACCTTTCCAACAAGAAATGGTGAAAAAACAAGACCGGGGCCATTTTGACAAAATGGGCACCCATTGGTGTCTTACTGCAGCTGCGAATGCAGTCCGCGGTAAAAACACTAAATGGTAGTAACAAGTAAACCACTGCCACCAGCCATTAATTGTAGAAAGGGTAACATAAAATTGTTACATGAGAAACTAGACGAAGGGGACACAAAGTAACCCCTCCATCACCCTATGTTAAGATAGTGTGTGCTGGATCTAGAAAGTTACAAAATATAAGTAAAGTAAGTTTCACTTCACTGCTCTTGGAAGGTGCTGTGTGTCACAATGTAAAGATGATGCCTATGGTGTTTGTCAGACTTCAAAGTAAAAAAAAACAGAAAACACATAGAATTAAAAATACAACGCCCCAAAGTTCAGCAAAAAGAGCTGGGGGTCTATAAGGTGGGAGGAATTTAGCACTAAACTGCAAATTCTCCCTAACACTGCCGGACCCGTAAATATTTACCAGCGCCTGACTTCCAACACTGGTGGCCCGGAAAGCCAGGCACCGCAAACGGTAAATCCCCATTCCCATAGAATCCCATAGGACTCTATGGGAGTGGGGACCACATAAGCACTGGCACTGTTGCTAACAGTGCTTCCGTGCATGAACGGTCTGACTACCGTGGCCGCTGTGCACGGTGGCGCCGGCAAGCAGACCTGTAATCTGCCGGTCCGGAAACTATGGTGCTAGTAAGCTTTCCTGCACCATTGTTTCCAGACTGGCAAGGTCTGAATGAGGCCCATTGTCTACGCACAGGTCTCTAGGTTTGTTTCTCTTAACTCACTTCTTCCTTCCTGTCAGTCTGGCTTTAGAGCCCACCAACCTACTGAAACTGCTCTTCTGGCTGTCTCTGAATCCGTTCTATCCTCCCGCTACTCTAAACGCTCTTCCCTTCTAGTTCTCCATAACCTATCATCCGCTTTAAATATGGTTGATTATTCAATTCTTCTTTCTTCTCTCAGCCATCTCGGCTTTTATGAGACTGTCCTCAATTGGTTCTCCTCTAACCTCTCTAACTGTACCTATTCTGTCACTTAGGCTGGGAACTCCTCTCTCATGGAGTACTCATGGAGTACTCCAAAGCTCTGTCTTGGTGTTCTGACTTGAGTGCCGTGTAGACCGATGAGACCTCCGTCCCCAAGTGACGCACAGGGGAACAAAAATAGAAACCCGCTGTGCGACCCTTGAGGCCACAGGTGAGAGATGTCTTCCCAGATCCACGGAGCCTCTGGAACACCGATGCTGCTGTCAAGAAGGAAGGAGGTTAAGCACCAGGCAATCACAATACAGGCAGGTGAATAAAGTAATCTAAAGTGTCTTACCTATCTGGTGTAAGGGAGACCCAGGTAACCTAGTAGGGAGGTTCGAGGCTCATTAGATGCGGCGGTCCCTGGAATGGTAGAACCGCAGGTTAGCGTGGATGAGGAGTAGCCACCTGTGAGAGTCAGGGTTTGACTTGAATCCCCAGTAGGGAAAAGGCGTAGGAGACCAGCAGGGTACCAAGGGATGATCCAAAGACAAGTCGAGGTGCAGTCCAAATATCCGGCAACAGGTAAACAGTTCCAAGCAAAAGTACCAAGGGGTGTCCAAGGGAGTCCGAGATAGAGTTCCGTGATCAAGGTAACAAGGAGCAAGTTGTAACGCCAAACAGTGTCCGAAGCCAGCTGAGAAGCAATGAGCGTTCTGTCTCTCAGACCTTTATACTGATCGCCCCTGGGTCATGTGACGTCCACCAAGATCACATGGGGAACGATCACGTGACCGGCGTGAAGACGTAAGGCCGCCCTTTCTGCTATACGTTCTCCAAGGCAGTTGCCAATGCAGAAAGGGTTGCAATCGAGCCCGTACACTAGTACGAGGTTTTCGGTTCTGTGGTTTCACCGAATCACTTGAGCCTCGAAGCTTGGGAGGAGATGTTGTGGGAATGTGAGCAGTGTTCTGATGTGTCGTGGCCTGGTGTATAGAGGATCGCCTAACATAGCCCCCCCCCAACGGCCCACGACCCCGTGGGCAGGACGGATGATCCCTATGGAAGCGGGCTACCAACCGCGGGGCATTCAAATCAGATGCGGAAACCCACGAACGCTCCTCCGGGCCGTAACCCGTCCAATCCACCAGATACTGGAGCCTACCCCTAAACCATCTGGAACCCAAAATGGCCGACACCTCAAAAACATCAGGAGAAGTCAAGGACACCGGCGCAACAGGGGTACGAAGACGGACCGAGTCAGGACAGGGTTTGAGGAGGGAGACATGAAACACAGGATGGATCCGCCAAGAGCTGGGGAGTACTAGACGGAAAGCCACCGGATTAACAACCTGTGAGATCACATACGGCCCAACAAAGCGAGGCAGCAATTTCCGGCAACCCGCTAGGCGAAGATGTCGGGAAGATAACCAGACCCTAGAACCCACCGCCAGAGGGGGAGCAGCACGACGTTTGCCATTCACACGGGCCTTCATAGAGGCCTTTGCTTCAGTGAGATGAACCACTGTGCTCGCATGAATAGCAGAGAGATCCCTAAGACATGTCGTGGCCGCAGGATTCGAAGAACCAGAGGCATCAGGGACCGGCAAAACCTTGGGATGTTGACCATAGAGGGCGTAAAAAGGAGAATAACCAGTAGCTGAATGAGCCGCATTGTTATACGCGAACTCCGCAAGCCGCAAAACGGCCAACCAAGAGGACTGATGTTGCAATATGAGGCAACGAAGGTACTGTTCCATCGATTGATTCGTCCTTTCGGTCTGACCATCGGTCTCCGGATGATAGGCCGAAGAATACCTCGTATCAATGCCCAATAGTTTCGTCAAGGATCTCCAAAACCGAGAGGTGAACTGTGAACCTCGATCAGAAACAATGACCGAAGGGAGGCCGAATAGCATAAACACATGTTCAAAAAACAGGTCCGCCAAGACAGGGGCCGAAGGGATGCCTTTGCATGGAACAAAACGGGCCATCTTTGTGAACGTGTCCACCACTACCCAGATGGTATCGAAGCCTTTCGACTTAGGGAGATCGGTAACGAAATCCATTGTCAATGTATGCCAGGGCCTGGGAGGTACCGGAAGCGGAAGCAACAACCCAATCGGTCGACCCCTTTGATGTTTAGCCTGGGCACATACCGCACAAGATCTGACATAACACTCCACATCGCGCTTCATAGAAGGCCACCAACACCAACGCTTGAGAAGGTCTAAAGTGCGCTCTTGTCCGGGATGGGCATTAAAGGGGGCGTCATGAGACCACTCAAGGGCAAGATTACGTGTATCAGGTGTAGGAAGGAACAGGCGTTCATGTACGAAAGGTAAACCATCAGAATATACCGGATCCCATTCTCGTAACTGGTCAGAATGATCGCTAGTCCAGGATCGAACCGAGTCTATCAGTGACAATGAGGGAGTACAGAGACAGATCACATGACTCTTTTCGAGAACAGTGTCGGGGAACGTAGGCAATTGGACCCCCCCCGGGGAACGTGACAAGGCATCCGCCTTCCCATGCGCCGTTCCAGGACGGTGCATAATACGGAAGTCAAAGGAGGAAAAGAAAAGATGCCATCGGACCTGTCTGCTATTAATGCATTTCAGGGAGGCCAAATCCTGTAGGTTCCGATGATCGGAGTATACTGTGACAGGATACTTAGCCCCCAGAAGATGATGACGCCAAACACGGAACGCGTCCATGACCGCCAAGAGTTCTTTTTCCGTCACGGTATAATGAGACTCAGTACTGGAAAACTTACGGGAGTGGAAAGCCACTGGATGTAATTTGCCGGTGTTAGGACACGTTTGTGACAGCACCGCCCCGAGGGCAAAGGAAGAGGCATCTGCCTCGACTATGAACGGAAGATCCGGATTGGGGTGTTGGAGTACCGGTGCGGTAGTAAAGGCGGTTTTCAGAGTCTCAAAAGCCTCCTGCTGTTCTCTCTGCCACTGATATGGTACCCGAGGACTAGTCAGGGCCGTGAGTGGGGCTACAATCGTGGAAAAGGAAGAGATGAAACGCCTATAGAAGTTGGCGAATCCTAAAAAGGCCTGCAAGGACTTGAGTGTTTGAGGTACTGGCCAATCTAAGACTGCTTTGACCTTAGACTCGTTCATGGATAACGCCCCAGGGGTGATGTGGAAACCCAAAAACTCAACAGAGGTCTTATGGAACTGACATTTCTCGGGTTTGGCAAATAAGGAATGTTTGCTTAAACGGGTTAATACTTCTCGGACGTGTTTTACATGGTCTTCCAGATCACGAGAGAAGATCAGGATGTCGTCCAAATACACAACCATGTACACATCCAGAATATCCCTGAAAATGTCATTCATGAACCGCTGGAACGTGGCCGGGGCGTTACATAAGCCAAAGGGCATGACTAGATATTCGTACAATCCGTAACGAGTACAGAAAGCAGTTTTCCACTCGTCTCCCTCGCGAACGCGTACCAAATTGTATGCGCCGCGTAGATCGAGTTTGGTAAAAATGGAAGCATGTGTCAAATGATCTAAGAGTGGAGTGATTAACGGGATGGGATATCTATCCTTCTTGGTGATCGCGTTAAGACGCCGATAATCCACACAAGGACGTAAATCCCCCTCCTTCTTGGGTACAAAGAAGATAGGACTTGCCGCTGGTGAAGTGGAGGGGCGGATGTGTCCTAAACGCAGGGTGTTCTGTACGTATTCTTTTAACACCAGTTCCTCCGAAGGAGACAGAGAGTAGATCCTGCCCGAAGGAACGGTGGAATCAGGAAGCAATTCGATTGGGCAGTCATAAGGTCTATGTGGAGGTAGTACCTCAGACGAGCCTCGATCGAAAACAGAATCGAAAGCCAGATATTCTGGCGGGATCCCAGACACCAACCCCCCAACAGTATGGGACTGTATGACTTCTGGATCGTCAACCGTCAGTGTGAGTTGTGCTAGGGCTCCCAAGACCCGAGAGGGTGTGTCAGGGGCTTGATGGATCGGGAGACAATAGTTCTGACAAATATCGGACTCAAAGAGTACAGTGCCTGCTTGCCAATTGATCAATGGATTATGTTCACGTAACCAGGGAATCCCTAGTATGATACCGAATTGAGGTGCGGTGATCAAATCAAAACTTAAGGTTTCTGTGTGTATGTCCTGTATGTTCAACAAGAGGGGTGCAGTTTGATGTCTAACAGGACCAGAAATCAATGCAGAGCCGTCTACGGCTTGGACAGGTTCCGGTCGTGTTTTTACCACTAAAGGTAGATTGAGGGAATGGGCCAAATCAATATCCATGTAATTACCAGTGGCACCAGAATCAATAATGATATTGACTACATGTAGAAGGCCAGTAGAGGGACATAGAGTAGCCTTTACGGAGATAGGTTGAACACGAGCAAAGGTAAGAGGGGTTCCCGGAGAAGGTGATGGAACACTCGACCTGGTCTCCGGTTCTAAGGTCGAGCCATCCGAAAAACCTGACTCTTCTTGGGACGTCGAGGACACTCTTTCACGAAATGTCCAGTGGTGCCACAGTAAAAGCACGCATTGTCTACCCTTCTTCGTTCCCTCTCAGATGTTGTAATAGGACTGCGTACCCCTCCCACTTGCATAGGTTCTACAGTAACAGAAACGGGAGTATTAACAAGAGGAGGAGAGGAGGAGGCCCCTGATTCAGCTCTACGCTCCGCTCGGCGTGCATCTACCTGCAGGACGAGATCAACCAATTCCTGGTACTGAGTAGGCATAGAAGGGATCACTGCTAAAGCGTCTTTCATGGTGTTACTCAATCCCCTATAAAAGACCACCGCCCGCTTATTTTCTGGCCATGATGTTTCCGCAACTAGCTGATTAAACCTGGTGATGTAATCTATCAGCGTTCTTTTGCCCTGAGTCAATTCCAACAACTCCAAATCCCTAGACTGTGCCTTGTGTCGAGTATCGAATACTCGGGACATTTCTAGGACCAACAAATCAAAGTCGTAAAGAACCGGGCTATTGTTTTCTAACAGGGGATTAGCCCAAGCGGCAGCTGTTCCAGCTAAATGGGAAAGGGCGAAGGCGGCCTTAGCAGTGGACGTGGGAAAAGCCAAAGGCCTGCATAAGAAATGTAACTTGCACTGGTTAACAAAGGTTCTGAATGTCTTGGGATCGCCCTGGTAACGTTCAGGAGCAGCCAGGGGGGAAGGAGTTGGGAGGACTATTGGAGTCGGGACTGGCGGTGTAGGGGAGGAGCTGCCCTCTCCAAACTCCGGGTCTGGAGGAAGTGAATGCTGAACGCTCTGTATGGTATCCAGCCTTTGGTGGATCACTGTGTTCGCGGCGGCCATATCTGCCCTTAGTATTGTAATTGCCTGAACTAAAGCAGTTATGGGTTCGTCCGTGGATCCCTGCATCGTCTAACACGACTATACGGCTTCTCAGTCTGTTCTGACTTGAGTGTCGTGTAGACCGATGAGACCTCCGTCCCCAAGTGACGCACAGGGGAACAAAAATAGAAACCCGCTGTGCGACCCTTGAGGCCACAGGTGAGAGATGTCTTCCCAGATCCACGGAGCCTCTGGAACACCGATGCTGCTGTCAAGAAGGAAGGAGGTTAAGCACCAGGCAATCACAATACAGGCAGGTGAATAAAGTAATCTAAAGTGTCTTACCTATCTGGTGTAAGGGAGACCCAGGTAACCTAGTAGGGAGGTTCGAGGCTCATTAGATGCGGCGGTCCCTGGAATGGTAGAACCGCAGGTTAGCGTGGATGAGGAGTAGCCACCTGTGAGAGTCAGGGCTTGACTTGAATCCCCAGTAGGGAAAAGGCGTAGGAGACCAGCAGGGTACCAAGGGATGATCCAAAGACAAGTCGAGGTGCAGTCCAAATATCCGGCAACAGGTAAACAGGTTCAAGCAAAAGTACCAAGGGGTGTCCAAGGGAGTCCGAGATAGAGTTCCGTGATCAAGGTAACAAGGAGCAAGTTGTAACGCCAAACAGTGTCCGAAGCCAGCTGAGAAGCAATGAGCGTTCTGTCTCTCAGACCTTTATACTGATCGCCCCTGGGTCATGTGACGTCCACCAAGATCACATGGGGAACGATCACGTGACCGGCGTGAAGACGTAAGGCCGCCCTTTCTGCTATACGTTCTCCAAGGCAGTTGCCAATGCAGAAAGGGTTGCAATCGAGCCCGTACACTGGTACGAGGTTTTCGGTTCTGTGGTTTCACCGAATCACTTGAGCCTCGAAGCTTGGGAGGAGATGTTGTGGGAATGTGAGCAGTGTTCTGATGTGTCGTGGCCTGGTGTATAGAGGATCGCCTAACACTTGGGTCCTCTACTCTTCTGCCTTTATACTACTGCCCTGGCTTCCATTATCACTTCTTTTGGGCGTACCTTCTCCTCTATGCGGATGATACTTACATTCCCTTGTCTTTCTACTCCTTTTCTGATACCATTCATTCTACCCTGTCTTTGATTTCCATTCAAGGCTGGATATAATCTCAATATCCCCATTTTAACCCGTTTAAAACAAAATATTTTTTTTCCTGCCTCCCTCCATTATTCCCACTCCTCTTCCTACCTCATCTATTTCCTTTCGTTCTGCCTTTCTTTCGATTTCTGCCTCTGCCCATAATCTAGGTGTGACCTTCGATACTTTTACCCCACATATTGCGTCTATCTCTAGAATATGCCGCTACCAACTCTTTAATATCCTCAAGGCCTGTCGCTTTGTCACCTTTGATGCCACCAAGCTTCTTATCTCTTATCTAGGCTTTTTATGCCTGTTCTATTGCTCTAACCTCCTCCTTGGCCTTCCTTCCTTTTAGCTTTCCCCTCTTTGTTCCATCTACCATGCCTCCATATGTGTTCGCTGTATTCTCCCTCCCCGCAAATATATTTCTGCACCCTTCCAATCTCTCTGCTGGATCTCTTTTGAGGCATGACTTCTCTTCAACATTGTATCATTTTTAAATGTCTCCATGGCCTTGCTCCTTCCTATGTCTCGTCACTCACATTCTACACTCATTCTCGTTCCCTCTGATCTCAATCACTCTTTCTCCTTGTGGTTCCTCGATCCCCGTGCTCTTCCTTCCATGTCCGTTCTTTCTCGTTTTTAGCGCCAAAACACTGGAATGCTCTCCCTCTGTCTCTTCAGTCATTTTTTTCCTTTTGTATCTTTAAATCTCGGCTCCAGGACCATTTTCTTCTTCCTCGTTCCTCTCATTAAACAATAATTATCTCATTTTTCATTCACTTTTATTGTATCATATTTTGTTCTATGTACAGTGCTTAGGCGTTAGGCACTATATAAATAACATTAAAATACAAACAATACAAAAATGTTAATCCAATTTTATGACAATGAGATTCAACTCATTATTGGACTGCATACGGAGATCCCTCACAACAACATCCTTACAAAGTGTCCATCCTGCATCCAGGCTAGCATCTAGTATCTAGAACTGGATTCTACAATGTGAACTCTGCTTGAACTTATGTATAACAGAAATATCAATCTTCAGCTAATTAGTCTTTCATCATCTTACCTTCACAGATTCCCCTTCAATTGGTTCCCCGAAATCCAGGGGTACTTTTAATATGATTCTAAAACTGAAGTGAAAATGATTAATGAAAAACTCTGTAGATATATTTGCCCTTTCACTGTAAATATTCTAGCAGGGGATAATTTTACTATTCGCACTCTGCCAATCAAGTGGCTGGAAACATGGGAAGAAACTGATAATGTCCACTCGAATTCCACCAGCCACGCCCCTTCCCTGGGTTCTGCTGCCTTTTTTCAGCACATCAGTACTGTACCCCCCAGTAACTCCCCCATGCCTCCTCTCAGGCCCCCACATCATTCCCAACATCCCCCAGACTCCACCCTACTTACCTGCAGGGCCAGCTCTGGTTGCCGCACTGCTTCCCATCCACATCAGCCCGGTATGATACACATAAAAAAGGGACTAGTCCCTTTTCTTTTTGCTACGGCAGTGGATAATCTTATTTTTGGCATGCCCGTCTCTCATTTAAAAAAAAATACTAAACCGTTCACAGCAAGCATAAAGGCCTGGGGTGTCAATAGCGGTCAACCCTTCACTGAAGCACATACAGGGCCAGTAACAGCACTGAGCCTTCGCAAAGGTCCTCGCTTCATTTGGGCCTACCTAGGCTCTGGCTGATGGGCTGCTACCCACCCTGTGACCCCCTGGCACAGGTTGATTCCTACATTGCAACTCCAGCGCTAGGAAATGTGGGGCAAGGTTTTGATTTTGGAGCCCAATCAGTGGAGCTACATGAGGACACCCAGGAGGACATTTGAAAGAACACTAAGGTATAGTGTGATATCCTACCCACACTCTAGAAAAAGTAAAAACTCTGTGAATAATCTTTGACTCGAATCTGATGTTTACTTCTCAAAACAACAACCTTACTAAAGCCTTCAACTTTCGACTTTACATACTTAAGAAAATTCTACCATTCCTAGATTATCTCTTAGATTGAAGTTGTACATGTCTTAGTGTCAATAACAGATTTCTGTAATAGTTTGTATGTAGGTCCTCCAAAAATGCATTAAAACCAAATGTTAATCAAAAAGATACCACTGGATTAGGTGCGCTTTATAAATATCTAAAATAAAATAAATAAATAAAAACAGAGCTGCAAGATAGAGGAGCAATCTTTAAAAAACAAGATTGCATAAAGGGAAAGTTCAAAACACTGCCTTGGCTTGCCTCCCAACACATAATTGAGTTTAAAGTTCTATGCCTTACTCACAGAGCATACATTGACAGGACTCTTAATAATTCAAGCACATATTGTTTAAACCTAAAATCCCGTGAGAACTCTCTGCTCTTTATCAACATCCCAACTCCAAAGGGTCTGTTCTAGGAGGCAATCGCTGAGAGGCCCCCGACTGATAAAGATTGCCCCAAAGTTATGGATTACTGACCACACCGCCTAAGATTAGAAAAGGACCTTTTAAAATTCTGAGAAGCCTTTAAAACCCCAGTGTTTAAATTTGCACTTGGGAAATGCTCCATATGTTTAATATGCCTAATGTGAACACCATCAACAGAATATCACCTCAAAACTAACCTTAGTTACTATAAAAGTTGTTTTACTTTCTTTTCTCAAATTCGCGTGAGCGCTCAAAAGCATTGCCCTTTACATGTAGCTCATTGCAACAAAACATACACAAATATGCCATGAATGGGTTGTATTAATAATACACGGCCTTCCTTACTTGTCTCAAAGTGTTGTTCTTTATCATTTTATAAGACCATGTTACTCACATTTAATTATGTTACCTTTTGCTCTGTAAGGACTAGTCAGCCGTTCATAGTCTGTGTTAAGAAAGGAGGAAGGCAATGAATGTGTCAAGGGAAATGTGCACGGAATCGCACAGTGAACAACTTTGAATCTAACAAAGTGCATACAATACCCAAAACCCGTGTATACTAAAACCCAGGAGTGCAAATAGAGTGAAACAATAATACCAATATATGAAAAGGGATGTGGGGTAAGCACTTAGAACCTCCTTATGACTGAAAGGAAAGTCGGCAAACTCGTTACCCACTATGCTATTACAGATACTGACAGCGCTAAGCCCACGTAGAGGGCAAGCCAGGACAGGATCTGTGAGCTGACACTCTGGATGATACTGAATAAGGAACTTAGAAACAGTACTCACGAGGACCGGAAAGACCACTTGAATGTCAGTAAACCCACAAACCCAGTTGATCAAACTGGGACCCAGGAGGCTATAACAGCAATGGATGGAGGATAACTAAATACATAAGACCCAAGTCAAGGGGCAAGTAGGAAATGTGACGATAGAATAGAGAGGAAAACAAAAGGCATTCACACAGGGGCTAGTTACAACTGCACCCCACACCTAATAAGCAATGGGAAATAAATGCAGAAGTGCAAAGGAAAACATGGAATGGATCCCAATAGAAGGTAAGGATCAGGAGCAGGGAAAATGATAACACAAAAGGAAACCTTTCCCACCCATCCAAGGAGAAAAGGCCGGAAGCTAAATCTATAAAGGGAAAGACTAATGCATTAAGTTTTTCAGTAGCAAAGCACAGCATCAAAGAAACAGAACACAGGCAAATTGGGCTGCATCAAAGGGTAGAGCACATAGAAAGGCTGCCTGCAGACAGAGGAAGACAGAAAGGGAAATCCAGAAAGCAGAAATCAATTAAGCACATAAATTCGAAATCCAGGGCAGAGGAACAAGAAACAGGAACTAGGAACAAGGCACAAAAGCTAGGAACCAGGAACAAGGGACCAGTCACAACAGGAACACTGCAACAATGACCAGCGCTGGACTGAAGTAAACTGAGGCTTTTAAAGCTGCTTAACGAGCACACCCCTCAGGTGTGCCGCCTGCTGCACCTGCAGCCACAGGTGTTGCCTATCCTCCACCCAACCTTGTCATGCAAGGGAGGAGGTGAAGCAGTGAGCCAGGCATTCTGGGAAGCATAGTCATTAGATTAAAGTAGCATGCTGGCTGCCAAAAACCTGGAATGCATCCGGAAGGGAAGTAACTTGGAAAATAAGGTTTTAGCGCTCCCAATTCATCACAGCACTATAGCATAAGGTTCGGAGGAAATGTCCAGTAGGGAATAAACCCCAAAAAAATGCCCCCAATTGACGGGAACGGGAGCGAAGGGAGCGAGCCGTGACACTATACCCCCTCCCACGTCCGACTCTAGGCGGCCGTCACCCGCACAAAACATCTTCCTTCCATGACAGGAGCGCTTTGTCTTCGGAGGTGGCACTGACGGAAACGATGACCCGCGGGCAAAAGCAGAGGGACTGGAATGAATAGAATCAGGCCACAGTCTAGAAGAGCCATAGGCAGGTTTTCGGTGAGGAAGAGACTCATGGGTCGAAGAAAGGCATGAAGGACTTGCAGGACCCGAAGCAGAGTTGGAAGGTCCAGGAAGCTCAGTCACTGGGAGCGAACACTCATACATCATTGAGGAGGGAGGCATGCTGGTGCAACATGCTTTAGACAATGGTAGATGCTCTGGTAGCCTCCCTGCTGAGAGCGGACACACAGGAGGCGAGAAAATAGCAGGTTTCAGGAAATGTTCATGTTCAGAAAAAGAAGGTGGCGGCCGAGGTAGAGGTTGGGATCTTCTCCCATCATCCATCTGGGTAAAGGCCTGTGGTTGAGGGTGACCAAGGTTCGACTGCATCTGTTCTACGCCTTGGGGGCCTGGAAGTCCAATGGGTTGTACGAGGCTGGCACTCCTGGTGTCAGTCATGTAGCCACCTTGTTGCACGTGGGATACAACCGCAGGGACGTTTGGCATACCGATAGGAGTGTTAGACGCAGTACTTGGCACATCAGGCACACTCGCAGCAGGAGCAATAACAGGCACATCTTGAACTGCAGCAGTCATACCCTTCCTTTGGCTACTTGCACCCGACTGGTGCTGCAGCTGGGGGGCCATGCCCGTCCCCTCCCTCAGGCTCATGTGGGATCCGGTAACAAGAAAGCTGTCAAGCGGCTGATCCAAACCGGTCCCCAAATGCGAACCGTCCGGCCCGCTATCCTGGTCGGCTACTTGTTCGGTGACTGGGCCATGGCGGATGGTATCCGTCTCCCTCTCGTAACACTCCAGGCAAGTCCAACGGCCTTGCATGTAAGGCCCTCCCGAGTCGTGATCCAGCTTGATGTTTCTGAAGAGAGAGCTGGCAGAAGTCTCAGACTCAGATGTTGCATATTCGGGAGGAGCTGATGCTACAGTCAAGCAGTTGGGAGAATCAACTTGTGTAAGAGGCAGGCATTCTGGTGATCCCCCTGAAGCAAAAGAAGGGCAGGCTGGACGTTCATCCATAGTAAATGGTTGGGATTCAGGAGGTAACTCTGAAGTAGAAGAATATGCAACATGATCAGACAGAGTAGACAGGTGCACCTCCGATATTGGCAGCGAGGCTGAGCAGGATACAGGTTTCTCATAAACTGAAGCCAAACTAGCAGTAGGCTCTGGGACTGAAGACATGCACTCAGGATGTGCTACCGGAGGCTCCATGGCAGAAGGATAATCTGCTGGATGAGTCACTGTAGCCGAAAACAGGCATGCCAGAGGAAATTCTGAGGCTGAGGGCATGCAAGCTGGATCCGTCTCGTTAGCTGAAGACAAACTTGTCAAGGTCTTTGGCTCTGACCACGTACATGGTGAAGGCTCTTGAGTGGCTGGCAGACATAGCAATTGTTCATTGATTGAAGACACGTGTGTCAACGATGACTGCAGAGCCGTGGACTGGATAATCGCAGAGTCAATGGTTGTAGGAGGACAGACTGAAGTCCCAGAAGCCGACAGACACATTTGTGGCTCAGGAATGGAAAGCACCTTTAGGGCGGTTGACTCCTTGGCACCAGTAACCAAAGACTGAGCTGTACCCATGCCGTCCCTCTCCTTAGTGGATGACACAGAGTCTCTTCCTTTGTAGAAGTCAAAATCAACCAGAGGAATCACCATAGTAAAGTCTCTGTTAATCAGGATTTCGTCAAATGTCCATTCCTCTGTCTTAGCTTCAGAAAGTGGCATATTAACAATCAACATTTCAGGAATCGCCTGCCGGGTCTTTGGTTCAGTATACTGTGGAAAGAGTCCATCAAAAGAAGAATTCTGTACTGTCTTTGACTGTTCGTTGTTACAAAAATTGGCAGAAGGAGGAGCGAACACAGAGGTAGCATCGTTTTCCACATCAGCTTGAATGTGTACTTCAGTCTCAGCAGCTAGATCAAGGGCAGAACCTAAGCCTACAGCAGTGACTGATTCTGTGTATGCCACCATTGTGGATTGTGTTTGGAAATCAGAAGCATGTATGTGTTCAAGCTCAGAATTATGACAAACTGCTACACAGGAAATCTTAGGTAAAGGAGTGGCTTGTAAATCTTCAGCTAACAGCAATTCCTGACAAACGGTAGAACAATTGTCAGAACCTGTGCCCTGAATAAGTGCTGTGCTAGAAAAAGGACTTTCACTCCCAATAGATTTTTCATATTGACAAGTATCATGACCTACAAAAATCTCCGCACTCAGGGACTGAACAGTATTCACTTCATCAACGGATAAAGTTTGAGGTGTATTCAGAAAAGACTGTAAGGTCTTATTCTCCTCTTGTAAAGTAATGTATTCTTGTTTTAACTCCTCAAGTTCAGCTTTTAACATGCCCTGCCTTAACTGTACATCCCTATCAGTAGGCACAGGGGAAGGCATGGTGCCATCAGAGCTGGATCCTGCCCTAGCCATCCGGATGTGCACTGATTGTACATTGTCATTTACTGCCTGCAGGTTTTGTGATCTATACTCTCTCTTACCGACTTGGTCTGTGTTTCCCTTAAGCAGACTATTGACATCAGACCTCTTGGCATTAGGGACTACAGTAAGTACTTGTGCAGAGGAGTAAGCTGTAGGGTGAGGGCTGAACACAGAAGATATGCAAGAAACCCCTCCATTCTTTATGTTTGAATCATGAAACTGTTCAATCTGAGATAAAGCACAACCGGAATCATGGGGTTCAACAACAGAGGTACTCGTGTGTAATAAATCTAGCAGTGTGTTGTTTTCCGCTGCTAAGGCTTGTGCGGACATAGAATCTGGATCAAAATTAAAGACAGAACTAGGATCAGGCAATGTACAATGGGCCATCCTGTGGGAGAAATACTTTGCACGTAAATACCCATTCGTGACAAGGGGTTCATTTAAGTCAGGATCAGTGATTTGATTGTCACAGGTAAACGTAAGGGAAGCTTTCTGTACAAACTTGTTAGTGGCCTTGCTGCCTTTCTTTCTTAAACTGGCCATATTCAAACGGGAATAATGGCTGGTCATTCTGTTAAGAAAGGAGGAAGGCAATGAATGTGTCAAGGGAAATGTGCACGGAATCGCACAGTGAACAACTTTGAATCTAACAACGTGCATACAATACCCAAGACTCGTGTATACTAAAACCCAGGAGTGCAAATAGAGTGAAACAATAATACCAATATATGAAAAGGGATGTGGGGTAAGCATTTAGAACCTCCTTATGACTGAAAGGAAAGTCGGCAAACTTGTTACCCACTATGCTATTACAGATACTGACAGCGCTAAGCCCACGTAGAGGGCAAGCAAGGACAGGATCTGTGAGCTGACACTCTGGATGATACTGAATAAAGAACTTAGAAACAGTACTCACGAGGACCGGAAAGACCACTTGAATGTCAGTAAACCCACGAACCCAGTTGATCAAACTGGGACCCAGAAGGCTATAACCGCAATGGGTGGAGGATAACTAAATACATAAGACCCAAGTCAAGGGGCAAGTAGGAAATGTGATGATAGAATAGAGAGGAAAACAAAAGGCATTCACACAGGGGCTAGTTACAACTGCACCCCACACCTAATAAGCAATGGGAAATAAATGCAGAAGTGCAAAGGAAAACATGGAATGGATCCCAACAGAAGGTAAGGATCAGGAGCAGGGAAAATGATATCACAAAAGGAAACCTTTCCCACCCATCCAAGGAGAAAAGGCAGGAAGCTAAATCTATAAAGGGAAAGACTAATGCATTAAGTTTTTCAGTAGCAAAGGACAGCATCAAAGAAACAGAACACAGGCAAATTGGGCTACATCAAAGGGTAGAGCACAGAGAAAGGCTGCCTGCAGACAGAGGAAGACAGAAAGGGAAATCCAGAAAGCAGAAATCAATTAAGCACATAAATTCGAAATCCAGGGCAGAGGAACAAGAAACAGGAACGAGGAACAAGGCACAAAAGCTAGGAACCAGGAACAAGGGACCAGTCACAACAGGAACACTGCAACAATGACCAGCGCTGGACTGAAGTAAACTGAGGCTTTTAAAGCTGCTTAACGAGCACACCCCTCAGGTGTGCCGCCTGCTGCACCTGCAGCCACAGGTGTTGCCTATCCTCCACCCAACCTTGTCATGCAAGGGAGGAGGTGAAGCAGTGAGCCAGGCATTCTGGGAAGCATAGTCATTAGATTAAAGTAGCATGCTGGCTGCCAAAAACCTGGAATGGATCCGGAAGGGAAGTAACTTGGAAAATAAGGTTTTAGCGCTCCCAATTCATCACAGCACTGTAGCATAAAGTTCGGAGGAAATGTCCAGTAGGGAATAAACCCCAAAACATGCCCCCAAGTGACGGGAACGGGAGCGAAGGGAGCGAGCCGTGACAGTCTGCTCTTTCACATCTTTATATCTTTCTCGATATGGTCAGTCTCTACATGGTTTCTCAATATCGTCCCATGTCATTCACAATTCTCAATTCTTAACAGTTTCAGGAACTTGCATGTTTATCAGCCCTTCGCTCAGGCACAATGTTCTTTTTTAACATTTCAAGTTCCTTTCCGACTTACAGCATATTTCAGGCTTCTCAGTGGCCCTCTCAGCCTCCAGGTGCTTTCTAAACCTTCTCAGTGCCCCTCTCATCAGCATTCTCAGTGCGCCTTCAAACAATAGTAACTTACTAAAGCCTCTTAAAGCCCCCCTCAGTCTCTAGGCATACTACAAAATTCTCAGAAGCTCTCTCAGGCTGTAAGTACTTTCTAAACGTTTCAACTTCCCTCTCATATTTTAGAAACTTTTTAAAATTTCACATGATCTTTTTACAGCTGCAGGCATGTGGGGGGATCATGTGCTAAGTGTAAGTTCACAAGAAGACCAATTAATTCACCCCAGACAACATGCCATGGGATTTGAATTCTCACACTAACAGTACATCAAAATGGCAAATGCATTGGATTAAGTGGCAATATCGGAAACTACATGTTGGAAAAATCTAGATCTACCCACACTCAAACTAAGAAACATTGTGCTAGACTCTGAAGACAAGTAGTCAATGCACCATTGGTAGAATTCATGTGACTCATGTAATGTGGATATATCATGATGTAATCTCGATACAGGCTGAAACACGTGTATGGGGTTGCTGTTGGTACTCTTGTTCAGAGTGGAATTGTCATAGCATTTCGGTGCTGGACTGCCCATGAGGGTGGGACAAAGACTGATATGCAGATGGATATTTCCCATCTGTGAAAGGTACAGTAAACAAAAAGTGTGTGCTGCAAACTCTCATCTCAGAACAGGTTATCATGCCATGTTCTTTCTGGAGAGGAGCGCCTGCTACCTTTTTTTTAAATGTCTTCTGGATACAGTATCATAAGGTGCTGGCTAGAAAATCTGACACCCTTCTAACCTGACATGAACTTCATTTGATTTTCCATTTAAGCTCTCATCATAAAGGTCTAAACCAAATGATTCCATGCCCTGCCTAGATCTTCAGTATATAAATCCTCCATAATTGCAATTTGAAGGGGGTGGCAAGAATGTTATTTCATGAATGTGTTATTTAGTAAAACACGTGATGATTCTGTCACTGAGAATAATGCATCCAGACATTAAAACACCTCAAGGTGCTTAAAAATAAAGAAATTGAGTGCCAAACACATTCTGCAATTTAAATATTATGTCAACATTTTGAATCTTCATTTCATTTTAAAGAGGTCCCCTAAGATGTGTGAATGCAATCAGTGATTACACCTAATAAATGTTAATATTAAAGGTGTAAAGTTGCATGTGTTAGACTTTAAGACTGTATCAATCAATCAATTTGATTTGTTTCAGATTTCTCCATTAACATCAAATATCAATATTGACAGTAGATACATTTTAACATAACATTGTACACTTTATTATTTTAATTAAAACAATTTGTCCCTATAAGCAATGCAACAAGATTATACATAAAAGCAATTTCATCACAATTCATTATATAATGTATTGCTGCTCCACAAGTCCTAATTCCATGACTTTTAAAAGCACTGCGCTAAGTATCTTCTTCGTAATTCTGTGAAGCATGGGCAAATTCGCTAAAAATGTACCATATCTTCTTCACTGTCCATACAACATTTACACCTGGAGTCTGCCTGCTTCCATTTCACATGTTTCCTTAGCGGCAAAAGATGTAATCTGACAAACAACAACCATCTTCTGCAAGTTGGAGAAGCTACTCTAAAATATCACTTTTATTGCTCTCCCGATGTTTCGAGTACTTTGCAAGTGAGGAAAGGTTGCCAATTTCCTATCTTTCTAATTCCGTTCCCCATTTGCATGCTTTACTATGAATTACTGTATCCACAATGTTTTTGTTCATGGGCCGGTTTCCATCACAAATATCTTTTACAGACCAGGTTCCACACAATTTTATGGTTGCATTATACCAATTGTGTTTTGCCTGAGCTGCTGCCATTTCGAGTAGTGCTGAGTTTACAATTGGGTTGATAGACCATTAGTCTTTCTACAGTATGTCACAAATCTTATGTTTGCTTCCAAGCTAATAGTTAGCATCCCCAACTCTTGCCTTAATGCACTAGCAGGAGTTCCCGGCGGTAATCCTGTAATCTGTTTTAAAAAAAGATTCTGCCCAATTTTGAACTCTAAATATCTTCTGTAGCCCCCGATTTCACAGCGATACAAGACCATAGTTCTTGCTTTTGCTTGTAAACCTGTAAACATTTGTCAAACCTTCTATCTACAAACAAAGAATAAAACCCTAATATCCCTTTTTGGCCCTTGACCATCTATTCTGCTGTGTTTTAATATGTGTAGACCAATCCCATTTGGGGTTGTAGAGGAGGTCCCAAATAAAGCCTGCACTCCAATCGTCCTTTTTGAAGTTCCAGGAACGTTCACACCGAGATACGTGACGTATAATGAGCAAATAAACCAACAGAGCGCCGCAGTAGGGCTCTGCCCAGTGTCTATCGGAAAAACAGCACCTATTGAAGCACCAGTATCAAGAAAAGCATGGACGGTACGGTATCCAGTGAGGAAACCCTACCAACAAATGAGACGAAATGATGAGTTTCTAAGTACAGTCCCGGAAGAAACCAAAAAGGTCGAATGGCGACGTCACAAGAACCCGGACTGACTCACAGATAGAAGAAATGACGACCCGAGAATGACACAAAGAGACGAAACACCATGAATAAGGATATTGTGAACTTAAAGTGAAAGGACGATGTCGAAATACAAGAAGTAAGCTGTAAGCAAGATGAAGATAGTAATCAGTTTACACCTGTAAATATGCTTGCAACTGCAAGAAAGCTAAGAAAACAGTGTGGCTTGATATGCAAGTAGATGAATAGTGCGGCAAGCACCATTACACATAATCTACCTCAAAACGGAGCACAGTATTATAAGAGTATTTCTACTTTGCACAAGAAGCAGAATCAACTCAGGTTACTAAAGGCCAAACGAGAAAAGATTCATATTCTAGCAAAACGAGAAGAGACAGCTGAATCGAAACTAGGCAGAGGCAACTCGTGCCAGGGAAGCCAAGGTCATACCAATAGACGAGGCAAACAGTAGCGACATTTAAATGAAACTAAGAACAGAATATCCTGCCTCTGAAAGGTCAAGATAAGAAGACGTAGGCAGGTGGCGGGCTAAATGAGAATCAAATACACAAATTGAGAGAAAAGAGACAAATTCACGGTGTGGGAAGGACGTGACCAGCCGAGCAAGAAGAAGCTAGGGTTCACACCTACGCTTGGCACCGGACCAGGCAGAGATATCAGAACTTTGCCAGACCAAAGATGACGTTTCGAGGCCAACCACAGTGAACTAATTGACAAATAGCTACTAGAGAGATGATTGATTGTGACCATAATTGGAGAAAGGCCGGGTAACTAAGGGGCACCTCACACCTGGCTGATCATTCTGCGTGCTGCTAAGCAAAGTGGAAAAGTATGCATGGGGTTGGTGCCCACCCAATCACAGTGGATCAAGTAATCTAGGGTCCTATAGTCAGTAGACCCAATGAGACGTCATACTTTTAGTGACGTCTACAGTAGTCATTCTCAAAGGAAGGGCTTAGATGGCCATCTGACAGAGTTACCCAATCCCCTCACTCTGTTACCATATACAGATACAGCACTTTTAGCAAAGTTACTTTTTCCTAACCAATAGAAGTGCTTATTAACTTTTGAGTGTCAAACATCAATTATGGCGAGTTTTGAGTATAAATGTTTCAACTTGTATGAAGTTTGTTGGAGTTGAAGTGAGAAGGACGATTGCATCAGTGCTGATATCCATGACTCCCTGTTTTCTGTACTTGTCATTAAACAGACTCCGTTTGCCAAACCATTGAGTTGTCATTATTGATTGGTGCTTGAGTAACAAATCTGCACCCCCATCCATCTCAAGGGTGCAGCTATCTCGTCTTAAAGTATTTCCGAGCAAACCTTGGCTCTATGGGCCGGCCGGGGGTCTCGGAATACACTTGGTAGCAGAGATTGATGGTTTTTCGATTATCGATTATTGATCAGGATAAAACACCCATTGAAGGTCGACATAAAGTAACTCTAGGTCTTTGGCAATATCACAAGTCCTTTGCCATTCGGCTGAGTAGACCGTGAAGCTCCCCGTAGGCAGTGGCAGTGTAAGAAAAATCTGCAGACTAGGGTCTGAAGGAACCTGTGTTTCCCCACGCAACCCCTTCCCATTCCTACGGGCAGCTGAGCGGGTGAAAAGCCGAAGGAGGCAGTAACAAAGGCAGTGATCCCGAGGGTCCAGAGAGGAACCATGCGAACGGTGAGTGAAAAAGACTGAATGTTTTGGCAAAAGTGCATGCTTTAGAACAAGTAAAGGGAAAAGGTACCAGAGGGAGGCAGGAAAGAAAAAACAAAATATAGGCAGAAGTAGAGAAGAATGTATATATCTAAGGGGAAGGGGATAATGACTCCAGAATAATTAAGCAAACAGAGAAGATACCGGGGAGGACACCCCTGAGAAGTGAGAGGTTACCGGGGGAGACACCCGAGAAGTGAGAGGATTCGCCTTATTTCTACGCTTTTAATACCAGCGGCTAGAAGAAACGTGTACTCATAGTCCCAACTAACAGGGGAACAAATAGACTACCACGGCGATTAAAGAAGCCATGAAAGGGGTACGTTTAAACTCCATGTCGGGGTAATATTTAGAGGCAGAGATATCTGTGACCAGCTGGTGTTCGTCTAGTCTGTTGAACGTCTGTTTTACATCTTATTTGTTGTGATGTCACAAGTAGAAAAATTTTCCTTGAAAAAACTGATTTTAATTTTACGCGATTGAATAGCCAAGATAATATCGCATGCGAATGGATGGTTTTTGAGTAAAAAAGAAGATATCAAATTTTGCAGAAAAAATCGGGATTGGAGCTTGCGCTGTTTGGTGCTCGCTCATACTGTTGGAAGTTGTTTAAGTCACGTGAAGCGTTGACAAGTGTTATATAAGGAGAAAGAGAATAGATTTAAGCATGGAAGACATATCTTCATTAGCACACCTATGCAAACAATTGCTGAAACATGCCCCCAAGCTAAAAGAAATATAGTACAGAGTGGGTTAAGGGAACCGCCCACAAGATGTTTATGTCATGGCCACAAGGTGGGTCCTTATCTAAATCTTTTTTGCAACACATGACAACATATTTGCATGCCACATAGACGGGTAAGAAGTTAGACAAACGATTAGCTGTTCTTGAGCTTTGGAAAATGTACGAACAGGGAAAGGAAGAGGAGGCGCCAATAGATTGGATACTTAACATATGCGCCACCCGCCCCGTCTGTAACAAAAGCTGACGACAATAAGGATGAATGGTTAAACACACTGAGAGAACTTAAAGCAGCTACAGGGTATAGCAACTTGGCATATGAGTCACCTACACAAAGTACTGATGAAAATCAAGGTAAAGAAAAGGATAAGGATATCACCTCCATAATCCCAAGGGACAAGGAGAGACACGATAAAGAGAGACAGGACCAGGCACAGACAAGTGCATCTCTCGACAAAGAGAGAGAGGGCAAAAGATAGAACTGATGAGATAACGTTCGCAAAAAACAAATGAATGGGAGGGCACATTTTATTGAAACTAGATGGCAAAGGCATTTATGATGCGAAATAAAAAGGGAGGCTAGACAATGTACAGAGAAAGGAAAACAAGAAGGAATTGAGAGATGGAAGAATAAGGAAAATATATAGACAAAGGCGAGAACAGCTATATCGCGAAGAGCAAGAAAGAGAGCTCGATCACAAACAGAGAGCAGCCAATGATCACGACAGACAGAAACAGCAAAGATTAGAGGAAGAGCAAAGAATACGAGAGAAGAGAATAAAGAGACAAAGGGAGGAGGAGATCCAAAGGGCAGATGAATGTAGAAATGAAAAGAAAAAGGAAGAAGATAGGGGCAGAGAAGAGGCGAGGAAACGCAAAGAATTTGATGACAATGTAGAACGTAAGCGAAGACAGAGAGCATGCGCTCTCGAATATCTGGGGAAAGAGGTTAGAAAACCTGCTCCAGTAGTAGATTGGGAAGACATCGAGGAGTTCTTTCCTGCGTATGATTCAGTACCAGGCACATCAAGGGCAAATATGGAAGATGACTTTGATACCAGAAGCATCGGAGAAACGATTGATAGAATATATGATGAAATGGGACTAGAGCTAATACCTCAAGGGTGTTCTTTAAACCCCTCTGGCAGCTTGTGGTGACAAGACAGCACTGGTAAACCCGCAATGCCTATAGGCCTATTATAAATAGTGCTGGAGCAGCTACATTACCCAGCCCACATGACAAAAGAGAATTTAGCAGCAACACTCGCAGAAGACTGGTTTATACCGAATTTGACTGAGCACGTTGCATTCTTTATGGTAAACTGTGTAATCTGCCAACAATTCACAGCTGGGCACACATAAAAATTAATAAGAGGAGTCATCCCCAAGCCAAATGGGCCCTTTCAGCACTTGCATGTCGATTACGTCGACATGATTCAACCATGTAACGGGTACAGATACTTAATTGTTGTGGTGTGTCCATTCTCTAGATGGATTGAGGCAGGTCCCTGTACACACCCAGAATCTACCTGTACAGCCACATTTTTAGTAGGAGAAGAGTTCCCCAGGTGGGGCGTGTGCGAGGTTATGAGATCAGATAATGGCCCTCACTTTGTTAATACAGTATTTGAACAGATCAGCTTGCTGCTTGGTATAAAGCACAAGTTCTCATCGGCATATCATCTGCAAGGTAACAGAATCTGTGAGAAGCTCAACGGCTTGTTAAAGGAAAGGATAGCCATGTTGAAGCTTACTCTAAGATACTGATGGTTGCACTGCCTTCCTTTGGCACTTTATGCACTTAGGAACCAACCCGGTTCCGACCATCATCTTACGCCACACGAGATAGCCACAGGAAGAAGAATGTGTACTCCTCTGACACCCTGAGGTAGAGCTAGATGTGATGCCCAGTCAACAGGAGAAATTTTACGGTCTGAAATCCAAAATTACCCTAAATGCATGACATCTTGCCTTATTGTAATTTCAGACCAGCTGCAGAGACGACGAAAGGGGTACAGGGCAGCACGGAACACAGAAGGAGATACTACTCACGACACAGCTCAAGGACTTTGTGTACCATCCATTTTCCCTGGAGACACCATCCTTGTAAGCAACCATACGAGGAAAAAGTGGGATGAGCCAAGATTTAACGGTCCCTTCACAGTGGAGGACTGCACACCGTCTGCAGTAAAACTTCAAGGCAGGAGAGCTTGGATTTTCCTGGGCGATATCAAACCCTACATCGGAGAAGGCCCCCTGCCTGCACCCCAGCACGATGAGACTACGAGCGACGGGGAAGATCAACAGCACATGCAGATGAGATCCATGATGAAGAATAAGGACGTGTCAGCAAAGCAGCAAAAGTAAAGACAAAGAACCTTTGTGAGATAGTTGTGGTTTCACTTGGAACATCCCTCTGAGCAACAAAGAGGATAAGGGCATATTAAACGGACACTTTGTGCATCCTAGTTGCAGGGTGAAGAAGACAGCTGCATTTATGAACCACAAGAGTCTGTTGACTGTGAACTTTGGACTGAGGCACACTTAAAACCGTGATGAAAATAACATGCCAAATTTTGATCGAGGACCTATAAGTTGGAAGAAAATACAGTGGGCCTCATTCCGAGTTCGGAGGTAACCACGCCGCTATTTGCGGCATGGCTGCCTCCGAACTCGTCCAAAATCCGGCCTGGTGAATGGAGTAATTACTGGTCCATTCCGAGGTCGGAGGGACCAGTAATTCCCCATTCACAAAGGCCATTCCCCATTCCCATTTGAGCCCCCATAGGGCTCAATGGGCTGGGGGAAGGTGGCAATAGCGGTACTGTAAATTACGGTACCGTTATTGACCCCGGAGTCCCATTGCGGGTTCCGTCCTTAAGGACCCGCAAAAGGAACTCGTAGTAGGGCGGTAAGGGTTTAACGGCACCGGTCTCGTTACCGGTGACCGTTAACCCTTATCGCCCTACTCGGAATGAGGCCCAGTATCCAGACTCATTTCACACCGAGACCCTATTCGGAATCACTTATGGTGTCCCGCAGTAGCAACATCACCAAAGACGTGGTTATATATTTTAATCTACCCGTCATTGGTGGGGAGAATCACCAGTGTCACTGACTTTCTTCAAGATCCCGAGAACCAAAAGGCAATAAGAAGATTGCTTACTGTAATTGTTGAACAATTTCTCCTACTTCCTGAGTACAGCGAAGAGAAACCAAATGTCTCAAGCAGAGAAGGAAGTAAATGAACTTATCAATACATTGTTCTTTCGCATAATCGAAGACTGCCCAACTCTTGTCGGAATAACGACAGACACACTCACGTTTCTTTGAGATCCAGTGAATAAAGAACATCTAAGCCACCTCCTAAATAAAATTATGATTCTAGTGGCACTCCATGCAAACGGTCAGAGCAGACATTGTGTACAATAAAGAGAAAGCATACAATCCTGAAACTCAGCAAGACAGGACGGATGTCCTTGTCACTAGAAGACAGCAGGTTGGCTCACAATGTCCTCTTTCGTCTAGTCACTGACTTTCCAGAGCTAGTGGGGAGACCGATCAATGTTGACGTCCTCACATTCATCAGAAATCCAGCTAATGTTGCACAGATGGGCATGCTCTTGCATGGGATCGTACTACAAATAGAACTCTCTAACCATCAACAGAACTATCTGAGGAGATTCTAAAAGCTTTCCGCCGAGGGACAGATCGAGGAAACAGTGTCAAGGGTTTCATATTATTCCATTTGTTGTTATTTTTCTCATTTTTCATATTGACCAGGACACAGCATGTTTTCAGGACTGAAGCAGATCCGAGGCGTGCACTGGGAGCTGACCTACTTTGAACATGCACAGTAAAAGGATGTGCCAAAGTGTTATTTGATTAGTTTTTCCCATAGTTTAGCAAAAGAACTGCATCCCAAGATAATAGACAATTCATTATTCACAAGAGGGGGGACAATTTTTGTGTAACACCTGAAACTCACAACACAGAATCCGAAAGACTATATTGTTTAAAGAAATATAGTAAAAGGTAGACATTCTGGCGAATGATTGAGATTGGGATCCAGAACAGCAACCTTGTCCTCCCGCAGGAGGAAAGACGTCCATGATTCTCTGGAAGGAAATGCTGCCGCCTGACATACGGGGCATAATGTATTTATGTATTGTATTCATCATTGTTTTACTGTCATTTACAGTCAGAACTGCATTTTTCATTGGTACACAAAGTGCTCCAATTCCAGTGCACCCACCTAATGATGAACGCATGGAGCCTACAAAGATATCCAGACCTCATATAGTCATTCCAGTCCCTAGAAAATCTGATGGTGGAATGGGTGAACTTGAAATGGATGTGATTAGCAATAACACACACACACTTGTGAAGATTATTGACAACCACATGCATGACAACATGGAATGAACACGCAACAGGCCTAGTGTCAATGACTGCAAAACCACAACTCAAAGCCTGAGTGAGGAAAAAACTACATACTACAAGAAATACAACTATACGTAAGGTGAAAAGACACACGGAAGAGACTGAACTTGTGGAAAAACAAGACGGTGGAGGCGACGCCAACAGGAACAACACTGATGGACATACCTGATTCAGCACTTATGGAAATAAAGTCAAGCCTGGAAAATATTCTTGCACAAACACAACTGATAGCAGATTCATTTTGGCCATTCGTAACCAGAACACGAAAAGGACAAGAGGAGTTAGAGAATAAACCCACAGAGACAGCATGGACGAACACATATGTTCCAGTGAAAGGGACAAGTGCAAGTTCCACAGTACAGCCACATACTAGACAAACGCCAGTATGGATACAAACATTCCTAGCCAGAAAGAAAAAGATATATGAGGACCAGGAAAGAACTGCCAGAATTTGATCTACTCAAATGGCACAGATGAGGAAACCTGTGCCATGGACCAGTATACCTGAGAACCCTCCAGCAAGAAGGAGCCATACAGATGAATTCAGGGATGTAGTGATAGCAAACTACAGGACAGCATTAAGACTCAAGAGAAGCATGCATGGAGATGACAATGAACTAAACAATTACTTGAACAGCACAGCACATTTGGGAAACAACATTTGGTACCAGCACATGAAAGAAGTTGGAAGACGGAGTTCAGAGGGGGAATGCTTTGTTTGTGCACTCCTACCGTACAGCATGGGAAAGTTCAAGATCTTTTTAGCTGTAGAAATTGATGTTCAGACAGCACACTGTCTCTCACACGCAGCAATGTGCAAGACCAGAGGCCAATTCATGGGTAGTGATGCCTCACTGAAATAGGCAACTGAAGCAACCAATCCAAATGAAAACGATTATGTCCAGGACATAAAGACAAGAAACAATGGAAAGATGAAACACATTATGATCAGATACGAGAAGCCTGGAGTTAAAGGAGCAGAAATCAGAAGAGAAGCACACCAGAAGCTAAATGTCCAAGGAACAACTCCAGAAGAAGCTTGGAGATGGAAGAACAGAGGCCAAATACAGAACCAGATTATTGACGAAACTGACAAAGTGGACGATGACAGCTGGTTTAGATCACTATTCTCATGGGTCCCACAATAAATGGCAGATGCATTCAAGTTCCTGGGAGCCCTGCTAGTAATGATATTATTAGGCTTCTGTGTCATTAAGATAATAATTTCTCAATGCCAGAAAACTGCAAAGAAAGCCATAGGGATGAAGATTATGATTAACATCAAGCCAGGATGGAAGCCGAAATACCTGATTAATGAAGAACTAAGAGACTTTGTGAAGGCTAGCATTCACGCACCAGAGGGAACAAAGTTTCTCTACCCCAGGAAACATTGAACTATGTGCGAAGATTGGTTTACTGCAGCCCAAATGGACAATGTCAATTGATGCCCTGGAATAAAGACGAACATGTAAAGACCACAGGAAACCTGAAAGGAGTAATAAAGATATGGACTCCAAAGAGACACTTCTTCAAACTATCATGTATAGATCCAGAAGATGAGGAAGGAATTAACCCAGGCGATGAAGTGAAGATGAATATAGAATAACCGAGTAAGATGAATCCAAACACAACAACCGCCATTATACATAATTTACCTCAAATAAAGCACAGTATTATAAGTGTATTTCTACTTACAACAAGAAACAGAATCAACCCAGGTTACTAAAGGCCAAAAGAGAAAAGATTCATATTCTAGCAAAACGAGAAGAGACGGCTGAATCGAAACTTGGCAGGGGCAACTCGTGCCAGAGAAGCCAAGGTTATACCAATAGATGAGGCGAACAGTAGCTACATTTAATTGAAACTAAGAACAGAATATCCTGCCTCTGAAAGGTCGAGATAAGAAGACGTAGGCAGGTGGCGGGCTAAATGAGAATCAAATACACAATTTGAGAGAAAAGAGACAAATTCACAGTGTGGGAAGCACGTGACCAGCCAAGCAAGAAGAAGCTAGGGTTCATACCTATGCTTGGCACTGGACCAGGCAGAGATATCAGAACATTTCCAGACAGAAGATGCCAACCCAATCACAGTGGACCAAGTAATCTAGGGTCCTATAGTCAGTAGACGTCGTACATCTAGTGATGTCTACAGTAGTCATTGTCGAAGAAAGGGCTTAGATGCCCACCTGACAGAGTTACCCAATGCCCTCACTGCGTTACCATATACAGATATAGTTTTGACGAGTTTTGAATATAAATGTTACAACTTATATAAGTTTATTGGAGTTGAAGCGAGAAGGACGATCGCATCACTGCTGATATCCATGACTCCCCGTGTTCTGTACTTGTCCTTAAACGGACTCCCTTTGCCAAACCATTGAGTTGTCCTTACTGATTGGTGCTTGAGTAACAAATCTGCATCCCATCCATCTCAAGGGTGCAGCTATCTCGTCTTAAAGTATTTCTGAGCAAACCTCGGCTCTATGGGCCGGCCGGTGGTCTCGGAATACAGGGTAAACATTAGGCCCAGATATGAGTACCCTTTTACAATCTCTATATTGGTATCCTCAATCTGCCAGTTTAAGATTTTACCCTTTTCCCAAAAACCATAACTTTAGATTTGTACTTGTTTATCTTTCACTTGTGCCTATACAGATATTCTTCAGTGTAAGTCAGTCCTTTTTTGTAACCCTGCATGCTACTGTTAAATCTAAAATTACAGTGCCGTCCGTGTACATAAGATCACTAAATGATACTGACTTTAATTGGGGGGACAATTTCTGACTTGCTGTATTTGGATCAAAATCCAATAAAAACAGGATAAACAATGGGGCCTTAGGACACATCTATTTAACTCCTTGATTTATCAGAAAGGTTTATGTACAGGTACCTTTCCTCTCTGCTCGTACTGATACCACAATATCCCTATGACAAAGCTGCATCATATTCAGCAAACCCTGAGACATTCTCAATAAGTCCAATGTACACCACATCATATGTCCATCTACCGAATCAAAGGCTATTTCTAGATCTAAAGACTCTGCATATAGATGTCCCCCTCTCACCCTACAGTACTTCTCTATTATAGAATTATGTGTGAAACAGTGATCGATTGTACTGAATCCGCTTCTAAACCCTGCTTGGTGATAGGTTAGCATCACATTTTCCTGTGTCCAAGTTTCAATTCTATTGTATAACAGTTTAGCAAATAATTCATAAGTGGCATCAAGTAAAGAACTCGTCCTACAACAATGGGGATAATTAGACCCATAATTAGACCCACCCTTTTTAAATATTGACATGATTATACTTTGCTTCCACAGATTTGGCCACTCGTCTGATATACAGATTGCATTAAACACTTTCTTCAAAATAGACATCCACCAATCGGCTAAATGGATAAACACTAAGGGCAAATCCCATCCGGCCCTGGGGCTTTGGCCTGTTTACTACTCAAAATGGATTCCTTAATTTCACCTTCAGTGGAAGCAATGTCGCTTCCCTGATTACAATTCCCCCGACTGTCTAGGCCACACCATCGCCCATGAATAGATTTTTATAATAATCTAATGTGTCTCTCTCACCTCATTATACCCCTTAGCCAATAATCACCAACATTACTTTGTATTCTTTGTATCCACTGCATCCACAAATGTGTCCCATTGTTTTTCAGTGAACTCCATCTTTTGTCTTTGAGCAGTTTTTATGTTTAATTTTGACAAAGTGCTTCTGTCCTGCATTGTACTTATTACTTTTAACCAACATATGAAGATCGCATTTTTCTCTCCTACATTGCTTGTCAAACCATGGTGCATGCACAGGTTTATTACACTGATGTAGATACCCCATGTCCTTTTGCTTTGTAATCTTTTGGAACCTGTTCTGGAAATCCTCAAAGCTACTAATGCATTCTTGCATATTGCCCCTGATATTCATCGCGATTTGTGCTACCTGACTTAGAAGATCTACGCTTGAAAGATGCATTATTTCTGATTTAGTCAATTTGCATCTGGGATCCCCATCAAGTATGCTGGGATTCACTATAATAACAGTTGAAGCACCTTGCCATGAAATCCCAAGCTCTAAAGGGAAATGATCACTCTCGTGCCTCTGCGCAATTTTAAACATGGAAATATGCGCAAAAAATAGCTGTTGACCAGAACATAGTCTGTCATGGAGTGATGTATTCCTTTCTTACAGGTTCTTTTAGATGGAACGTCTCCCTTATATCTTCCATTTAATTCTACCAATGAATTCTCATTAATACATTTTTCTAGGATATTCCCACCAGTATCAAACTTGGCATGTTCCCCTGTTCTTCTTGGAATTGAACAAATATCTTCCAATTCTATTTTTCCATTGGTCCTCTCCGGCATCTGGACTTAATCTGATACTGAGATCACCTACAGTTATTATCCCAGTCAGACGATCCTTCCATTGCCAATTGCCCAAAACTTCTTTTAACCCGATAAGAATTTAACCCCCTTTTCCAGAGGATTATATTTGAAATTAGCAATTGCCTTCCAGATGCGTCATCACTCAATAGTAGTACTTAATTCATATGTGAAGTTGCAGGGGATTTTTTGTACCACATAAGGGACGTGATTGCCTATCAAAGTGGCTAAACCGCCCTTCCTGAGCCCCTCCTGCTTTCTTACGCAGATATTCAGTATGTGGAATAACTTGGCACATGTATTTCATCCTTGAGCCAAATTTCCTAAAAGTTGATAATATCAAACAATCTCAAGTACCCCAGCCAATCTTTGTGCCATACTTTGTTTGCAAAACCCGCTATATTCCATGATCCTATTACCAAATGGTTATCTGATCTGACTGGATCCTGCCTGAACCATCCCTCTCTGATGGTTGCTCTAAAGCTGTTGTGGTTGCTGACAACATATATTTTGATACACCTTATCTTGGGCCACTCTTGACATCTTTATCTCAACATTCTGACTGCCACCTCCCTCCTTCTTATACCCGACGTTCAATCCAACCCTCTGGCTGGCCGTACCCCCTCCACCTGCGTTGTCTGACCTACAATGAATATATTAAGCAAGAAGTGAACACGTATCAAAACACATGACTGGTTCACAGAATAAAGATATGTCAGTCAAGCGGTAGACAGGGGAACAAACAGTTTGTTCAAAGCTTGCAGTCTGTGAAATTTCACCAAAATCCCCGCTATCTGACTAAACATATGACTCAGCCACTAAAAAGGCCACATTGACCTAATCGTGGATTCTGGGGTCTACGTAATGCACAGTTCTAATTATTATGACCGTGCAGCCACAAAACTGTCCCCATAACTGCTTCACAGGGGGCAGTATGTTTCAGCAGCAAAATAGTAGTAGTACTCGCCTTCCCCAGGACCAAAATAAAAGGTGACCGCCGCGGCCCAAAAGATGAAATAAATAAGATCACTATATTGTAAAGTTAACTAATTGAAAGCACCATGACCTTTTCTAATTTGTAAACCTTACTCTCAAAGAAAACACCCTTTTGGCTCCTCCACCAATAGAAATACAGGGCACCATCACCAGAGTCAAATCAAAGTCGTGGGACTCATTTCTCTATCAGTGAACTCCCCCTTGGGGATATGGCGCCTGGAAACACTTTCTGCTGTATAGGCACCATACAAATGTCCAATAAATAAATAAATGTGGGGGAGGTGCCTCTGTAAGGCTGGGAACCAAGGCCTCTCTTCTCACGGACATGGCTTGATAGGTGGTGTCTCATGTGTAGAACACATGGTTTGATATCTACAGAAATGAATAATTCATCAGAGGGACTATAGCAAAGTTAATGAAAAAGTAACTCTACCATGTGTAGGCAAGGAAAAGAAACAAACCTATGGTGAAAAAGTAACCATATGCATGAGGGGACAAATCACCCTTCTGATATGTTGCAGCCTCGGTTTTGTTTGGAGATGCTTAACTATGTGTACTGATTCTGTGGGAGATCTAGAGAGACAGGGAAGAAGAAACTGCTAAATTAAAAACGGCTGCTCTCCAGACAGCTTCTCCCAACTCCTCCACAGACATATTTACATGATCCCTTTGACCAGAGACGTCCTTTAGCGGTCACAACTGCGACTTCTGAGGTCTCCCTTGCAACACCTGTGGTCTCCCTTGCTACCCCTAAAAAATAAAATTCCATTTTTTTTTTTTTTTTTTTTGTAAAGCAAGCTCCTGGGCTGTGGCCAGCACCATGTGACTCTTTACTTCTGGAGTGGCTAAACCCTAAATAAGAAAGAATAGGAATACCAAATAATGAGCCTCATTACGGGTCTGGTTGCTGTGCCTGTAACAAAGTCACGGCAGCCGCCAGACCCGTGATTTTACCGGCACCCACGAACGGGCAATTACTGAGTCATGCCGAGATCGTCGGACCCGGTAATTGCAAATTCGCGGGTGCCAGCAATAAGGCATTCCCCATTCCCATTCAGCCCTATAGGGCTGAATGGGAATGGGGAAGGTGGTAGCACCGGTACCGTTAATAACGGTACCGGTGCTACAGTCCTGTTCTGCTTGCGGGTGCTGGTACGTCCACAAGGTCAGACCTGGTGGCTGCAAAGGCACCCGCGAGCAGAACTCGTAGTATGGCGGTACGATAGCAACAGTGCCGGTAGCGCTACCGGCACCGTTGTTGCCTTACTGCCATACCTGTAATGAGGCCCAATGTGTCTTTCTGGAATTCTATACAATAATTGCTAGACTCATTCAGGTTTATTTAATGCAAACTTCAGGGGGTGAGTCACTGGTTTAGCCTGTTCTTAAACACCTCAACTCAGCCTTTCATCCTTCTGAGGTCGATAAATGAGTACCAACACAGGTTGGGTGATATTGGGTGTATATTTTTTCTATATAAAGCGCTTATGCGTAAGTGCTATACAATGTGTCTTTCTGGAATTCTATACAATAATTGCTAGACTCATTCAGGTTTATTTAATGCACACTTCAGGGGGTGAGTCACTGGTTTAGTCTGTTCTTAACCACCTCAACTCAGCCTTTCATCCTTCTGAGGTCGATAAATGAGTACCAACACAGGTTGGGTGACATTGGGTGTATATTTTTTCTATATAAAGCGCTTATGCGTAAGTGCTATATAATAACATATCATTATCATTTGGCCATGAACGCCTGCTTGCATGCACAGTAAATAGGTAATATGGTCTATACACACTAATCTTAATGATACATATGGCGATCCATTCTTGTATGAAATGTACTTCACATTATAGTGATATCGTAACCATATTTTTCGCAATGTATTTAGGAACAATGCTATGTGATGCCACTTCCGGTTTTGTCAAGGGGTGAAATATCGTGTTCCATGGCTTCCCGCGATATCACTTCAGGCTGGGGTCAAATGACATCACTTCCTATGATGTCATTAGAGGTCAAGGGTCATGTGATGTCACTTCCGCTACCTCTGGCATTTTGGTGAAATGACGTCCTTGCCTTTGACCAGCACCTTTTTCAGTTTGCCCATCTTCGGCCATTAACAATTCTCTCCCCCCTCAATACCATGCAGTTGGCTTGGCTGGATGGTACAGTTTTCCTCATAAATTCAATCTATCAAGCGCTCAAGCGCTTCTACAATTGATCTATCTGAGAGGCCCAATTTCTACAGTGAAACGTGTACTTCGCTACTATGCCTGGATTCGACATTGTTAGAGACTTTCATTCCCGCTGAATTCATGTCTGACCTAATTTACTCTTCATTTGCCGTTGCTTGCAGGTAGCTGGTTTCCTCTCGCAGTTCGGGGGACTCAAGATCATAGACAGCCTCCTGCCCACCAGTAGCCCCCTCTACTGGAGACTCATACTCAAAAAATTCTAAAAATTCACTTGTTTTCAGTGCTTTCAATGGAACTGGCTCACGTTCTACTTTCCAGCATCTAAAGTAGAGCAAAGTATGACAGAGGAGCGGCCCTCTAGCTCGCTGTTATTATAATCTTGTCATTATTTGTAGCCCTGTTATTTCCTGGTTTTGCACGACAATTCACCATTTGCTGTAGCATTGCGCTACATAGTGCCCATTTTATGGTCGCCTGATATCTTAGGGGTTTTCCCCCTTGCGCCTTTTTGGGAGCAGATTCTTAGCCCCTGTCACTGGTCGTTTTAATGGCATCGCTTCATGCTTTGACCTCAATTTGTGATTTAGTATGGAACAAACACACTATATATAGTTTGTATATATACAACTAGCAGAAGTACCCGTTCTCCGAATGTGTTCCCTAAACAGACTAAACAGACATGATAACACTCTCATCAATTGTTGAAAATTAATGATCCTGTAGGCTGCTGTTCCGCCTGGTGTGGTGCAGTTCGTTGCAGTGCAAATATCTCAGAAACTGTGCTTCCTAGGGCCTTGAAACGTTGTAGGACCTCAAGTTTTGTTCCTCGTGTCGGGACCGATTGAGAAACAAAATGTTTTGTTTCCCTTCCCAGAGAACATGGTTCACAGCATTGTAAAGCTTGTTTAGAAACAACATTTTTTTGTTTCACGTCCTGGTGAAAATGGTTTATGGCTTAGTCAGCAGGCACCATCTTGCAACCATCCTCAAGAAAAGTAATTTCACCTGATACAGCAACATTTTGGAAACTTCTAGAATGCTACCTGTCTTCACCTTTGCCTCTCAGGTCCATTCGCCTCTCATACATTTTTTGTTTCCATTACCGTTGAACATGTCGGCTTCGTCGGCAGGCCACAAAACCACAACAAATTTTTACTTTTGCTGAAATCCAGGGAAAGTGGTGGGGTGTCCAAATGTCATGTAGCCAGGATTGTTTGAAGAGTCCTAACAGGTAACCATGCAGATTATGGTGCAGATTGGTGAAATGATGTGGAATTGTATAAAGAACAACGTTTGGCCAAGCCACAAACTCACAAACCCACAAATCCTGCCACAAACCCACAGACACATTTTGGGCCTCATTACACGGACAGCAGTGGACCAAGGTGCTATTAGCACCTTGGTCCATGCCGGTAAAATACCGGCACCGCCTTGGTGGAAAGGGGAATTACCACCCTATTCCAAGGTTGGTGGGGCGGTAATTCCCCATTCCCCCCATTCCCATTTTTGCCCCATAGGGCATAATGGGAATGGGGAAGGTGCTTATTATGGCACCGCAAATTGCGGTACCGTAATTAGCTCCCTGGTCCCTTTGCGGGTTGGTTTTTAACGCCTGCAAAAAGCAGGCGTTAAATTCTCCAACCCACAAAGGGACCTCGTAGTAAGGCGGTAAGGGTTAACGGTCACTGGTACCATTAACGGTGACCGTTCACCCTTACCGCCGTCCGTGTAATGAGGCCCTTTGACTTTTATATATGTAGATAGAAGGCACTATTAGACTGTAAGAATATTTTTCTTTCAACTTGATATAATCAATGCAATAATGTCCTTTTTTTTTTACAAATATGAGCATCAGGCCTGCTATAATAGACTGGTATATAAGTGACGTGGAAATCAATACTTTTTGGTCAGCCAACGTTACTTTAAACATATCAAACTCATCCCCCATACATTTCCTAAGAGGCAAAACGCAGGGGCATAGCGCAGCATCACATCTGATGGCCTGCAATAAAAACACTGCACATTGAACTGACTCAGCTTCTTCATGAACCTGTATGTTTGTCTCAATGGGGCTCATGGTCGCATGGGAATCGGGGGGACACAAGGAAAATGCATAAAAGGCTTGCATAGAAGCTGTTACGCGTGTTCCTTACGTTAGCCCCCATTATCATCAATTTGTACGGACAGAGGAGAGGAGGAATGCTGGAGATCCCTATAGGGTCTGGTAACTCAATGCACCACCATAAAGCAGGCGGACCCCATAGGGATCCGTTGTTTACAATTACAAATAATTGATGTCCGACATATGCGTTTATTTCTTATTTGTGAGCCTCACTTGCCAGTCAGCATCTACTCACTTCGCACTGCGGAGTGCAAATTTGAAGGGCAAAAGGTGGCGTACATGCTTGTACGTCGCCTTTTGCCCTTTACATTTGCATCCCGCAGTGCAAATGACAAAGATTTGGTGTTGGGGAGCCAATTACGCTGCAGTGCAAACGTAACTGCTCTGTGCCGTCAAATGACAAATGTTCCTATGTGTCACCAGAATTGCGACAACTTACTCCTTGAGTAAATTGTTTTTTTCTCTCACTCTACAGGTCGGCACTTTGACCTCAAACTGAGAATTTGGAACACTTCAAATTTGTTCTAACATGTTTTTCCTGATATTTTATATTTTCTCGAGTTTTGGTAGAAAAATGTGTCTGTGGCCCTCATTACGACCCTGGCGGAAATCGCGGTGCTAAATGCACCTCGGAGCACGGCGGAAAGCTGCCGATACCGCCATGGGGGTTGGCGGATTTTCCGCCCCATTCCGACCTTGGCGGGGCGGTAAATCCCCAATCCCCATTTTACCCTTCCCCATTCCCATTTTTGCCCCATAGGGTATAATGGGAGTGGGGAAGGCGTTGATTACGCCACCGTAAAGTACGGTGGCGTAATCAACAACAAGGTCCCGTAGCGCCATGGATTTCTCCGCCCGGTAAAACCAGGCGGAGAAATGCTCCATGGCGCTACGGGAACTCGTAGTAGGGCGGACGGGTCCGCCACGAATACCGCTGGCGTAAACCCACTCCGCCAGGGTCGTAATGAGGGCCTGTGAGTCGTTTTATTACATCACATGTGTTAGTTTGTCAGTGGTTGAAGAGACATGCTTTTATTTTTGCAATGATGTTATTCCCGATAGGGTTTACACCATATTGTAGTGATTAAAAATCAATGTCACCCAGATGTGTTCAGGATGCCTTGTTATTTCCTCAATCAAGACTTTATAGTGACACTTAGGGCCTCATTACACGGAAGGCAGTAAACCATGGTGCTATTGTTGCCGCCGGTACCATACCGGTGCCACCAAGGAGAAAAGTGGAATTACCACCCCATTCCAAGGTTGGTGGGACGATAATTCCCCCTTTCTCCATGGCCCTTCCCCATTCCCATTTTTGCCCCATAGGGCATAATGGGAATGGGGAATGCGGTAATTACGGTACCGCAAATTGCGGTACCGTGATTAGCACCAAGGTCCCTTTGCGGGTCCCAACTTTAACGGCTGGTCTACACCAGGCGTTAAGGTCGGGTCCCGCAAAGGGACCTCGTAGTAAGGCGGTAAGGGTTAACGGTCACCGGTACCCTTACCGGTGACCGTTAACCCTTACCTCCTTCCGTGTAATGAGGCCCTTAGATTTAATGGTCAGAGACCGCTGTTGTCTTCTTTAACATGTTCTCCTCTTGGTCCTCTAACATTATGTTGTTAGTCTATTGTGGCTATTCCTCAATAAACACTGTGATGTTCCTTCATTTGGTTGTGACTCGATGGTTGAGTTTATGCCTGACTAATCTGGGGGCATGCTGCTGGCCTTCAGGTTCAATGTGAGCACATTTATCCATATTTTACTTCTGAAATGTACATTTTCTTTCTCCCAGGTATTTCACATTGTTTCACCTCACACAATCTCCTTTTCTTCTTAGCTTTAAGGTCTGATTCAAAAGTCTTAAGAATGTCATCCAGGATTTGCTACTTTTTGAAATACTGGGAGTTGCGTTAAATCAATTTCGGTTCATACGTTTGTGGGGTTCACTTATTCCAATTACATCTCATGACATTAACACACCACGTGTGAATTGACAACATGCTGCATCCACCTGTTGTGACAGGCATGTGTCCTAGTCATTGGTGGGAAGAGCATTACATGAATTCAGTCCAGTGCGCTGACAACATTGTGGGAGTCTGCAATGGCACAGAGCATCCCCTCGATGATGTTAATAGTGGTCCGAGTTAGGATTAGCATGTGGACATCCAATCAAAGCAGCATCACATCAATGTTAAATGTTAAATGTTAAGGTATTTGTACCGTGCACCGTCACCAATGTAATTGGTCCCCAGGTGCTCAGGCAGATCTGCAAGCGAGAAGGCGGGGTGGGTTAGTAAGGTGAAGAGGGAGTAGGATAGAGAGAGAAGTGGTGTCCTGTTGGCAGCTTCAGTTCGGTTTACACCGTGCGCTGAGCTTTGGTGCGAGTATCGGATCGATGTCAGTCCTTGTGTGCTGTTGGTGCGGCTTATGTGTTGTTTGTTTGTTGTTGCAGTGTGGTGAAATGCGTGTGGTTTGCTGTGCGATAGGTGGTTGTGTGAGTTTTTGTGTGAGTTAAATATGCAGAAATGTTGAGCTTTTTGGTTAGTGTGTTATATGTCTCGCCACTAACATTCGCAATATGGCTAAATACCTAGATTTGAGAATCATGTATGGTGGGGGAGGGGTCCAGGTCTCACAGTATACTATGTTTCACCATACAATAGACAAAGATGTAGGCCACACTTAGATTTAAGTGTCCTGCAAAGTGGTGGCGAGGCCTAGGTTTCTTAATATATTACGTTTCACCATATAGTAGACAAATGTGGAGTCTATATCTAGATTGAGAGTCCTGTATAGTGGAAGAAAGGCCTAGGTTCCACAACAGGTGCGTTTCAACATATGATAGATAGAGATGGAGGCTACACCTAGATTTGAGAGTCCTGTAGAGTGTGTGTGACGCAGGCTAATGTTCACCATTCTATCTAAGTGTGGCACTTGCTTACCTTCACAATTCTATCTGGATGCGACGCAGGCTAATGTGTAGAATTTTAAGTGTGGCACTTGCTAACATTCACAATTCTGTCTGGATGTGACGCAAGCTAATGTTCACAATTCTTTCAGGTGTGGTACTTGCTAACATTCACAATTCTATCCAAGTGTGGCACTTGATGAGCCAGCTTAACATTTTGGAAAATATGTGGTGAGTTACACTGTCTACCAGCTTATCTATACTCAGGAGTTAAATATTGGTGCAGAACTGAAACATGTTTAGGGTTTTGTGAGGAGTAGGAGGGATGCTAGAACGGATGGTGCTGTTGTGCTCCTGGTTGCCTTGGAAGTTACCCATGATGACCCATGAATTGTGTCGATTGCAATTAGATGTTATATGATTGGGGACCTGGAGTGGTGGGAAAATACAAAATAACTCTAAAAGTGTTAGCAATAGGCTGCCTAATTTGTATTATGAAAATTCTTTATTACTTGACTTTAGATCTTGTCCTTGATTTTTGCTCAATTCAGAGGGAATGGTTTACTTTATGAGCTCAGAAAATGTGAAGTGCATATTGCAAATCGAAACTGAGAACGAGAAATTGCTCTTTTGAGAGTCATTTGTTAGCTATCTTTCTTGTCATGTTGGGAATACATCAATATGGAAGAATAATACAAAGACAATGATTAAGCAGTGTAGACAATATGAATCCGCATCTTAGACACCTAAGGCCACTTGCACGAAGAGGATGAAGGAATATTAAGAGCAGAATTCAATTTTCTTAAAATCACACAAATTGCTTTCTTGATCTGGGAGTAAAAAGTGTATAAAAGGCAAGAACAGAGGGGATGTATTTATGAATCCGGAGGACAATGAGATAAATGATGTGACAGGTTTGGGACACATAGAGCGGCAGTGCCGGGGACAGAGATGTTACTGTGGTTGTGGAAGAAGACCACATTAATCATCACGTTTTATAACCATGTGACAAGTATGATGCATTTTGTTGATGATGTAGGCTGAAAAATGCATAACTGAGGAATGAGTGTGGCTGTGCATAGTGAGGCCAGGTAGAATTACACATTGCCAGCACGGTTTTGTGAATGATAAGAGTTGATATCGCTGTGTTCTTATGTTCTTAGGGCCAAGGCAGTGGTGGACCTGTTCTTCGCTTTCATGAACTGAAGAATAATGAGCTTGAGACTTGTTATCACTCAGCCATCAGCTGCCATGCCATATGGCAGTCTCTGGGAACACACGGAGCCTCACAGCGAAAATAGAAACTATTAGTAAAGGTGGCAGGAAAATGCACAAAGCAGGTTCTGTTCAGGACAGCAAACAGAAATTATAAGTCGTGGGGCTCAGCTCTGGCCAACACCTGCACAAATTAAGCACTGGTTCTCAGAGGTAATGGCAATGTAAGTTTAAGCAATGAGAAAGCGCTCTGTTCATAATTTGACATATTAAGACAATGCTAAATCAATTACCATTGATGGCACAGATATCCGCTCTGAGCTTCTGTAGGTTTGTATTGCTATTTTCTTGTTTCCCACCTACAGAGGAATAATATTAATGTTAATACCTAAGTAAAGCAGGAATAATAAACACGTGATTCTCACAGTTAAGGTCAAAGATCAGTACCACCTTTTTATTTCCAGTGTAGCATGTGCAAGATGCACTTTACACATGCAGTCCATCTCTCTCTGACCAGAGGCTAGAGTCTTGCGGTGGATTAATATATATTTTTATTAGTGCATTTGGTTCAGGGGTGGACTGGGAACTAAAAGAGGCCCTGGAAATAATGTTCAAAGTTGCCCTATGTGACACATTTTCAGCAAGCCCAATACTTTTCCTATGAGAACATTTAAAAATACCACACAAAAGAAGCCCAGGGTGCAGAGGCCCACCGGGAAATCTCCAGAGTTCCCTATAGGCCAGTCCACCCCTGATTTGGTTAGTAAATAAACCGTTTGCACAGAAAAAAGGGTACAACATTATAAAAAAAAACGTACACAACCACAGTTACATGCAACTCAGTGCAATATAAAATCATTAACAATTCATATAAAACACTGTTGATAGTGGTTACCCTAGTCTAGAGAATAGAATCAATCTACAGCACATCTTATCATCGAAGGAATCACAAGGACTATGTGGACATTATAACTAAAAATGACAGGTATCAAGTGCAGCTGTGTGCTTAAAGTGTTCCTTCAAAAAGTGCAATTGACTCCTTCTAAATATAAAATGCAGCAGATACAATAGTCAATGATTGGGCAACCATTATGGTGATCCAAAATTGGTCAGTGTTTCGGCTTGTCTCATGAGTTACAAAATATTGATATTCTTTGAGCTAATGTGATCTTAAAACTGGACAGGATGTAATGACGTGGCGGCTGGATTCAATTACTAGGTAGCAAAGGCAGCAGAGTCTTTGGTTGGTTGGAATGCCCCGCTAGCCACCAATATATTCTAGAGTAGGCACCATGTTAAATCGAAGGTAAGTGACACATTCCCTCACATTTACAGAGCACAGTTTGGCTGGATAAGACAGAGGAGTGTTCAAATTGAAGCCCTAAATGCAAAATTCGACAAATCCCTTGTTGCTGTGAATTTTACTCATATTGGTGGCTCTGTCCCAGTCCATGGTTCTGTTTTTCAATATGAGATGAACATTGGGTAGGATTAGGGCTTGCTCTAAAGGCAATATTCTCTAAATTATGCAATGCGGATGTTTTCATGTCCTGCAAGAAAGAATTATTCAGGACCTTATCAGAGAGATGAATAGCAAGCAGTCCTAAAAGTGAGCCTGGTTCAACCCAGAGGAGTTGAAGCTTTAAGTACAATTTACAGTGTTGAGTTAACCAGAGAGACTGGATGAATGGTGAGCCACGTTTACATTTTAGGGCCTTCGGGTACTCCCCTAAGGACACCCAAAAGAGATCACAGCAACTTCCCCTCGATTCTGTCTAGCCAACAAGCTTGTTGAGTTGAGAGCGCCTCAAGTGCATAATGTGCCCCCAGGACGATTCTATAAATGGTGAAGAGACCCTCAACATTGGATCCTCCTTTGCTGGCCACAACCTCTTGATTATAAGCCATTTACAAGCAATTTTTTAAGGATTTTAGGCATGATGTGGTCGCCATAAAAAGTGAGCACCGGGTTAAATTTGATAGGGAAGCCCAGGTACATCTAACTTCCCACTAGTTCAAGAGTGGAATGGGCCACTTTCCAATCATTGGACGGTTGTTAATCGGATCTGCCACCGATAAGCATAGCTTTTGTTTTCAAGATTTTAATTTCATTGTGGTTTGATGTGGTAAAGGCATGTGGCACGTCCATAGAAAGCAAGCTGTAATTCAATTTGCGTGTAATCAAGAAACATTGGACCTCATAACGGGTCCGGCGGTGTCTGTGCTGGTAAAAACCGACAGGGAGCCGCGGGACCCGTAATTAATTACCAGCGCCTGACTTCCCGGTAACACTGGGGCATGCCGACCCCGTTGGCCGGGAAGTCAGGCACCAGTAATTGTGTAAGTCCCCATTCCCATGGAGTCTCAAAGGACTCTGGGATGGGGACCACAGAAGCACCATTAACCATTAACAACGGTGTGGGTGCTTCCGTGAAACTCTGCGAGTGGGTGCCGTTCTGCCTGCCAGGTCTGACCCTGGCAGGCGGGACGGCACCTGCCCGCAGAGTCGTAGTGTGCTGTTCCAGAAACAGCGGTGCTGTAAGGTTTACCGGCACCATTGTTTCCAGATGGCTCACTCATAATGAGGCCCACTGTATCATCGGCTTAAGCCAACCAGGGCAAAGCTGCGGGCATGATACTGAGTTGAACGCCTTGGAATAATCAATGAAACAAACGTACAGTTGCTTGTTAGGTCGGCATAAGAGGTTCGCTATCACATGGTGGCATGCACAAATATTATGAATGGTATTATGGGATCATCTAAAGGCAATCTGAAACTTTTTTAGGAGTCCCTTTTCCTCTGCCCATCTATTTAATTTTTTTAAGATAACAGATGAAAATATTTTGGAGGTTGAATCAAGCATGGCTAACAGCCTGTAATTGGAGGGGTCCATCCTGTCCCCTTCTTATGTACAGGGATGAGGATGGATTCTCTTCAACTGGTTGGGACCTTGGAACCACATTTGTTGAAAAAGGTGCTGGAGAATGGAGTCCCAAAAGTCAGGATTGGCTTTTATGACAATTTTGGCAAGGTATTCCGTTTTGTAATGATCTCTACTATATCATCTGCATCAAAGCCTTATGTTTTCCTTCGCCTGTCTATACATTTCAGGCCTTGGATCTGTTTTTTATGATCGCAATAGAGATTTGTAATGGCACCAACCCAGGTATCCTCTGATATAGGGTCAAGTTTGTGCAAGGCATATCCCGCTAAGTATTTCATATAGCAGTGGAAAAAAATGTTGTTGTCATTGGCCCACAATAAGAGAAAGAGAAACTTCCATTGGCATTACTAGTGGAACTTTTATATTGCTTTAGCCAGTTCTTATAGCGGGGTGGACAGGGAGGCAAGTTGCGTAACTCTGTCCTCACGTGACAAAAAACGAGATCTCTTGACAGCAGTCACTGCCTTGCGGTAAAAAAAATTCTGTCGATGAATCAAGAGATCAAACAAGCCTAAATTGGCATTCTTGTGATTGCTGCGTGTTTGGTTCAAGTGAAGAAGCTTAGTAAGGGCGGTCATCATTTCTTGGATGTTCCAATTGTTCTGGGTCAACCGACTTTCAGGCTGCTGCTGGATGGAGCAAACAAAGAGATTTAGCTTCTTAATCGTGTAGTCCGTCCAAATGATACGTTTTTCGTGGATGTTCACGGTGCGACCCTTATTAACCCAGAGGATTTTTTTAGGATCATGCAAAGCCTGTGTCCAGGATAAGTGGATATGGTCACTAAGATTCATAAAGTAGATGGACAGGGAACTGCTTCTACTCCACTGTAAAAAGTAGACATATACATAGTCAAGGCTGGAAGCATATTTCCTGTTGTACCAGGTTTGCTGTGACATGCTATCATCCCGGTTCTTTATGTTTAAGCAGCTTAAATCAAACACATCTACGAGCTGACCCCAACCTCGATCCCCCTTCTTCTCTTACATGCTACACAAGGCTCTTCACCAATATTACTTTTGACGTCACCTGAATCTAGGAGGGCGTGGAAACAATAAGCTGTAAAGTTGCCTGCAAGAGTCACCACTCTGGCAGGGTATAGGTTAATCCAACGTAATAGAAGGCTCTCAATCATTATTTTAATGGTTTTTGTAGCAAGACCGCCGAGAGGGTCATATAGATTCATAATTAGGGTCCTGTCTGGGGGGACGAATGATCTTGAAGAATGGCAGACAGGACAGATGGGTTCACACGCCCAGCAGTGAATGCCCCCCATTTAAACTGGACCCTGGCTCCAATTGCCATTCCCCCCATTAGGTGAACCCTCTCCTTTAATGTTGCCCGCCGACACATCACATCCAAGGTACAGTCTCCAGTCATCCAAGTCTCTTGCAGAAGAAAAACATCTCTAGATGAGATGAAAGTAAAGCCTGCTAGACGCTAAAGAAAGGACCTCAAACCCTGGGTGTTCCAGGAAAGCCATTTGGCATGTTCTGAGATGATGGATCATCACTTGCAAGTGACTCCTAGTGTGCCTGGGATCCAACAATCCACCTCAGGCAAACCTAAGGACCGCTCGAATGGTTTGATGAAGGAAGCTTGCATGCTGACTCTTTCCGTGGTGTGATTAAAGACTGGTGTAGACCTCTCAGGCTGAACTGAAGGAAGCTGTGTAACCTCAGGTGATAAAATACTGACTTTGTGTTTATGACATACCGTCAATTGAAAGTGATTTAATTTCTGCAAAGGAAGAGCAGAGCAATTCCACTGTAATTAGAGAAATAAATTCAATCAACACCTCTCTGTCCTAAGACTACTGTCCCGTGGTGGATTAAACTGAGGAATGAAGATGCCCATTATAACTAAGTGGAGGATTAAGTGTTTTAAAATATAGGCTATCTTCCAAGGTATGTGTTGCCAGTAGCTTGCACTTGTGATAATGTACTTTGTGAAGGACTGTGGCAGTTGATGTGTTGGTTGCATTTGAAGTGCTTGTCTTTACAATATTAGCTACATGTGCTTTGCAGTGTATTTGGAGGCACTGTAATATGGTGAGCCATCAAAGGAGTGCAAGTGTCCTCAGATCCATACAACATTATTGTTTAACCCCTTTAGTGCTAAGAGTATATTGCAAGGGTGTGGAAGCAGGAGAATGACACACAGGTGGCATGATTGTTGCTAAACACTGCTATTCATGAGAAAAATAAAGGAAAAACCATACCTCTCCATATTACTAAGGGGGGTTTGTTTCCCTGCCTCAACTTAATACTAAGTATATGACAGGATTTCCGTAACCAAATGTCCACCATCCTGTGTCAAAACCTATTTCCTTTCCTTAAACTTCTAACTAAAGTAAAAGGTTTGAGAGTCTTCTTAATGTAGAAGAATGGCTCTCTTCTTCTGATATGATATGATATGATATGATATGATATGGTATTTGTAACGCGCCTATACACATGTGTACTACTCTGTAGAGTGGACCACCATACCAGTAGTCTTGAGAGACTATTTCCTGGGGGTATGACTCCCTTCCCCAGGTTGCAATTCCTTTCAAAGGCAACACAGAACGTTTGAGATTGAAAATGTCTCAGTTCACAAATAAAGCAAAGTTCCAACTCAAAACCTAAGTGCCAAGAGTCTTTCTCGGGCTTCTCACAATGTTCACAATACCAGGGGGAATGACTCTGTTCCACTGGCCTTTCTCAGGCTTCTCACAATGTTCACAATACCAGGGAGAATTACTCAGTACCCCTGGCCTTTCCTAGGTTTCTCACAATGTTAATGTGAACGATATCAGGGGAAATGACTCCCTTCCTCTGACCTTTCTTACATTTCTCACAATGTCAAGAGAATGACTCCTTCCTGGCTTTTCTTACAATGTTGTGAAACACCAAGGGGAATGGCTCCCTTGCCCTGGCCAATCGTTGGCCTTTCAGAAAGCCAAGAGAATGACTCCCTTCTGTTGACTTGTCTCACAATGTTCACAAACACTAGGGTAATACCTCCCTTACTCTGGACTTTATTATGGTTTTATCTCACAGCCCACCTGGTTCAGTGCTCTGCCAGGTACTGTGACTATGACAATAGGTTACTCTTCATAAGAGGGTGTGGGTCCCAGACCTTTGAGCTTCCCTTCTCTTGATGCTGTAGACCGGGTTCATTGTCCTGCCAGGTACTGTGCCTATGAACATGACTTAGGTTACTTATCATAAAAGGGGAAGCTTCCTAGACCTGTGAGATTCTCTCCTTTTGAGCCTGGAGACCTGGTTCACAATCCTGCCAGGTACTTTGACTATGAAGATGACTTTGGAGGCAGTTTGTTATTAGATGTGGGTCCCAGACTCCTTCTTTGTGACTTTTCTGCCCTTCAGGGTTCCCACCAACCGTCCTGGCTACTAGAACCTCTCCAGGCTTCTTACCGGTGACCTCTGGTTGTCCGTGGGCTTCTCCTCCCTGCTCGGGCTTCCCAGGGGCTACGATAGCCTCACAGCATTCCCCTGCTCTTTGGCTGCACGTTTCCAGTTCTCTGCGCACCGGTTCTCCCAGTCAGCTGGCTGCCCTGGTGCAACCATGACGGATCTGCCAGAGACAGCAATACAGTCCTCAAAATGTCTCGGTCTCCCAGCGTCTCTTTTCCTCTAGCTCGTTTTTGAGTTTCCTCGTTCCTACAGAAATAGTCTGACAACCTGTGAAGTCCTTCTCCCCTTTTTATTAACGGGTTGGATATGCCTTTTTCCAAGTTATCTAGGCTGCGCATTTTGTTTCTGCTGGTCCCTCTGCATTGCTCTGTGCCTCTTCCTCACCTCAGCATTGATGGTCTCATCCTCAGCTGGGTTACTTGTGCTCTTCTTCATCCCAGTTTCTGTATATGACTCACTTAGGTAGTCCCTACTCTTCCTCGCCCCAGTACTTTTTAGGGAGGTCAGATCATCTACAGTACAAAGATACATGGAAGTCTGCAGGATTATGGAACCCTGTGTAGAGCAGTAGAATGAGAGAATTGGGGATATGCTTTGGGCATAAAGCAATCTTCCTGGACAGTTGTCACTAGTCCCACAGGGGGGGGATCCCTCCCCATGTGATCCACCCGCTGAGTACCACCCCCAGGGGGACTATCGGGTAGCGGCCTCACCTCCCTGGCGTCATGGATAGGGGCTCCTCCCAGGGGAGCAGGGACCACATCCAAGGATTTATTGTGTACCTTTCGCCTAATGCTGCTGGATTCCCCAGCTGAGGATGTACGGAGGGTTTGATGTTTTCACCCCAGGTCCAGATAGGGGTGATAGGATTCAATTCTTCTTCTTCCCAGGTGTCAAGGGGGGAGTATATCTGGTCTGTTCTATTTATTTCTTCGATGATGTTTCCAAATGTAGGGAATTCTGTGCCAATAATAGTTTCCTCTGGGCTCTGGGGGATGATGGCACAGCAGATAAGGGTTTCTTCGCACCTGATCTTAATAGTTAGTGGAGTCTGGTGATATACCTCCTGGTCACCATGTACAGAGGTGATTTTGACTGTTCTTCCCCTCAGTAGTTCATCGGTAGAAATTAGGTCTGCTCTTACCGCCGTTTGTTTGCTTCCCGAGTCTACTAAAGCTGACTCTTGAACTCCATTCACTGTGACAGGTTCATTTGTCTTAAAGGGAGTGGACAGACAGAAACAGTTGCTCATTGGTTCCATGTCTAGATCCTCCCGGGACTCTGTATTTTCCCAATCTCCCCCTCCCACATCCAACCTATCTCCAGAGGATCCTCCTTTTTATTTTGGGAGCAGTTCCTTGCTAGGTGTTCTTTCTCACCACAAGAGAATCAGGTAAATATCCGTGCTCTAATCACGTTCCCCTCTACTGGTTTCCCTAACCCCTGTTCTCGCATGAGAAGATATCTTTTTTCATCTCTTTTCTCAGCTGCTCTAGCCCCTGCTATCACAGATTTGATTGGGTTTCTGCGGGAGCAGGGGAGGAGGGGTCATGGCGAACTCTAAATTTACCTAGGGATTTGTTAGGAGGCAGATTTCGGGGGGCTATTTTTGGTCTTTACGCCCTTCTCCATTTTTAGTTTGGGCTATCAGGAGTCGCTTGAGACACCTATAATTGTCCAAACTATTGCATTCGAATATTGATTCATGTGTACATAGGGATTATGGCTTCTGACAAGGAGCAACCATGAATTACATTTCAGAAGGAATAAAGAGTTTATTAGGTGTTGTTTGATTATTGATCCGTCCCATTCCCTGCCCCTAGCAATGCTAATCTGTATGGCTAATCCCACCCATTCCTGCCCATCTCAGCAACTCTTTAAGCTCTGAGCTCTTCCATGGAGGCAGCCATATTGGATGACTGTCTCTAAGGAAGCTCTGCAAAGAAGCTGAAAGTATCGTCCATATTTGAATCGGAAAGAAAACACGCATCTTCCAAATAAAATGATGCATTGACTCATGTGAGTGTAATCTTTTTTAAAATAGCTAAGGTGAATTTATTTAGTTTTTCATTGCTTTGTTATATTTCTGGTTTAGGGCCAGATCAACACACAGTCTCCAAAACCACTGCCTCGGCAGCAGAGGTTTTCATGTACACACATACATGCACACTCTGACTTTGTGCAAGTAACTACTCGCTCATTCTCTTATTTAATTTTCATTACCGTGTGCTACATACTAAAATTTCAAATTAGGGCCCAGAAACTGAGCAAACTGGGGTGTTGGTGTTGAGGAGCTAATTCTTGTAACCATACACCAGTTTGCCTTTTTCCCCTCTTCTGGCTGCAGTTACACACGTAATTTCTAAGAAAGTTTACAAATACATGTTGAGAAACAGGAAGTGCCACTTCCCCAGTTTTTCACTCTCTTTGGCCTTACACAATGGAAACGCTGCTCCACTTTCTGTTCTGTATAGAGGATGAAAAACAAGCAGCAGGGGGAGGAGCTGCTGCAGCTAATAGGCGAGAGAGAGAGAGAGAGAGAGAGAGAGAGAGAGAGAGAGAGACTAGGAATGTTGTTTATTGCAGGGCAGGAAAGGACAGATTGCAAAAATAAGAACTCCCTGTGTGTCCACTGATTTGCGACTCAATATGAATGTAATGTGCTCTCGCCCCACTCATATTTGGTTGGGATGTTACGTTGGTGCACAGGCCTGTTTCTGGGTGGAAGACTCTAGGAGTGGGGGTGCTGCTTTTTGAATCTCTCTTTCTGGGCTGCACAGAAACAGATTGAGGAGCGGAGTGCTGGCTGCAAACAGTGGAGTGGAATCCTTGTATCACAGGGAGTGGAAAACGGCACCAAAGCAAAAGAGCTGAGAGACAAGACAGAGGTGGATTTGAACGTCGAAGTCTGGTTCTTTTCTTGGCTTCCATAGGAAATATGAAACACCTACATGTCATCGCTCGCAATTTAGGAAACAAATTTCAGTTTTGTGAAAAATAATGTTGAGAAATTGTCGTCTATTAAAACTTTTTTCTATATTTTATTCCAATGCAACTCAATGAGAAATGCCCCTATTTTCCCTGCTTTTGACTCAATATCGTCTTCCTGGGTGTTACCAAATGTTTGCATGTAAGACATCCTTCCCACTAATCGCAACTAAAATATTTATCATTTAGGACGTGATTCATAAAACATATTTAGCGCAATAAAGAGATGTGCTTGTGTTACATCATAATTTAGACCCAACATTTCTGGGTGATTTTCGAAGGGTTGTAAATGAGTGCACTTCTAATTGTGACATTTGCATCAATTGTAATTGTAATTGTTTATTTATACAGCACTTATACACAGGTGGAGTGCTTCAAAGCGCTTCAAGGCGGGAGGGAACAAGGGAGTACAGTAATCATTCTTAGGCCTTGAAGTTGCCGAATGATCTAACAGCAAAACTAGCATACTAGGCCTGACAGCGTTTCTCCTAGTGCAAGTCCATGAAGTGTTACAGTTGCAACAAAGGTAGAGAGAGGGGATAAAAAAAAGGGGGCGGGTGACAGGACAGACGAACTTACTAGTCCTAGCACATTTAGGTCATGCATGCGTACAGACGGAGGTGCGAGGAAGGGGGGCTGGAGGGAGGGGGAGAACAAACACGTCCAGTCCAGCAGCGCCCTGGGTTAAGTGCCCACAATTCAGAGCCCTTTGAGAATACATATATATAATTGTGCAAAAACACAGGGATAATGAGGACATTTCCACAGTTAAAGCACATTCATGTATCGGAAACCAGATGTTCTTTTCCATGCATGTAAAACGTCATTAGCCTGCGACTGTCATGGCTGCCCCTTGTTCAGATTGGACCACAATAGAAAATAACACTATGGGCTTCATTACAAGTTTGGTGGTATTTCAGTGTAAATATGCCGAAATACCACTAAACAGATTTGCCACTAGGACCATTTGGACCGACGGAATTACCGCCGGATTACAAGTGGTGGTAGGCAGTGTTAATCCCCATTTAATGGAGTCTGTAGGACTCCATGGGGATTTCGGCAAAATTACTGCCGCCTGTAATTACATTGATTTTTGGCGGTAAGGTGGCAGAATCGCTTCCAGCTTTTTGTGCAAGGTGAATCCTCCACCTCACCGCCAAACTCCTTTTATGGCAGTGCGGGAATGCAGTGGTAACATGGTGGTAACCAAATTACTGCCATGTTACTTCCGTTCTTTCCTGCCCAGCCATACACGTAATGAGGCCCATATGTACCAAAATTAGCACAAATTCACAAGTTAAAATGTGATCGTTCTCACAGAAATCTGTTTGAATAGTACCTAGCGGCACATGTGTTTGGAGCAACTTGTGAAAGAAGGGCACTGAGTCTATAACGTTGATTAAATCACTCAGCTTCACTAACTAATGTAATCTGTTATAATAGGCATTTACACTGCACCTGTTACCATCATGGTGCTCTTCCATGTCTTCACCAGGTCTGGCTTCAGGCACTCTATTTATCAGCACTATGAGTGTAGTCCTATTTAAAACAATAATTGGCAAAGCCAAAAGTTTTGACTTGTGCATACGTTTTAGCGATTTGCAAGGCACTGCTATTAGATGTCCAGGTACATGCACCATTTTGCAGCGGCTACCTTCAATGGCCAGTTAATACCACTACTGCTGTGCCTGACAAGTGCCTTTCCCATGCCAACAGAAAAGCCCAAACTGTTGGCATTGCCAATGCTTTTTATGTAAAGCTCTTAGTTGTTTGGAGGCTTCAGCATGAACCTGGGCGGTTTCAATGGTGGTGTTCATACTGGGCTTACTTAGCTGTAACACTGCCCTCTGTAAGGAGGATAGTAAACTATTAATAATTTGCTCAAGGACTGGCACCTCGATAACCTCTGGTAAGGTATTTTTTCCTAGCCACTGAGATAGTGTATTTTGTACTTGAGTGCCTAATTCTAAAGGTGTTTCATTAGGGTTCTGCTTACTTTCTCTAAATTTGTGTCAGTAGAAGCTTTCCATCTATCCCACCCGGTGTAGTAAGCCCTGCTTAACTTCATCAAAGGGAGAGGCACCCGGTGGGTTGAGGGTTTGGTATGAGCCCTGAAGTTTGCCCCGCAACAAGGGAGCGAGATAGCAAGTTTCCATTTCTTTGCTCCAATGCAAATGCTGGGCGAGTCTCTTGAAATTAAAAAAAAAATTCCCAAGGGCGTTTCACTCCCTATAGGGTTGTAGAATACAAAGCAGGGGATTAGTCTTTGTTGGCTAGCTGTTAGTCTGTCTAATCCTTCTTGAAACCTAGTGTCGGCCTGCATTTGGTATGCCACTAGGTGTTCGAGTAGGGCCTCCATGGTATTAATTTCGATTCACATTATGGGGAAATTGGAGGTCTCAGAAGTCTTGTCCTCTGGTGCTAGAAACAATGGGCCAGGGGGATTTGGGTTTTCTCTTGAGGGGACCTCTTCCTCAAATTCTTTAGGAAAGGAAAACGACCTTCTCACTGTGATAACTCTGGTGTTTCCAATCTATCACCTGTTACCTCAACTGGGTTTTCGGCAGGAGAGGACATTTGAATATTTGCAAAGGGAACTGTAACAGGGGGCCATTTTAGGCTAGGTTGTATGTCTACAGAGCCGATTGGTAGTAATTCCCTATTGGGTTTTATAACCAAGTTCAACCTTGAGTTTGGACTGATGGAATAATCATAAAGTTCTAACTCATTCACTAGGGCTCTTCCCTTATGGAGGAGTCATTGTCGGCAAATGGGAACTTTGAACTTTTCCCACATTAACACATTTATAGCAGAGATTTGGTCCCCTGGAGAAACTTGTAAGTGGAATTCCTCTCCCTTTATCTGTTTAATTGTTATGATTATAGACTTATCTCAAGGTACACTGAGAATGGTTGAAGAGTCTTGATCACAGGTATGTTTTGGTCCACCACTGTTTATCAGGTGGATCAGTATCCCACCACTGACACCATACAGAGGAGGCAGCTGACACACAGGTGGCATGATAGTTGCTAAAGACTTTTATTTGTGAGAAAAATAAAGGAAAAAGCCTACCTGGCCATATTACTAAGAGGGGTTTCCATGACTCAACTTATTACTAAGGATATGTCAGAGTGTCTGTTCCCAAAAGTCCACCATCATGTGTGAAAACCTATTTCCTACACTTATAACTAAACTCAAAGGTTTACACAGGTTTGGATTGTGGGAATCAGCCAGTGAATTGAGCAAACTTTTGGGCTACAAAGCCTGCCCCGGGTGCTAATAAATAAAAAATATTTGTTTTCAGGAACCGAGTAAACGTAAATGTTGTTCTGAGGTAATATCAATGTTGTAATGAAAACAAGGCCATTTTTTGATGTCCCTGGATGGAAGAGCAATTGTAAAAGAGCAACTTTCTTATGGAATATGTCAGAGGAAATGAAAGTGCAGAAATTAAATTTCCTGCAGAGAGGGAGAGACGTGAGGGCTTATAATTGAATTAGCCAATGTAAGTGCTCCTGCAAAGTGAATCAGAAAATGATCAACGTTGATCCCGTCAGCTCAGTGGCCTGATCAGCACTGACCATGTTGTCGGTCAATGGCATGCTTTTCAAGTTTTACAAAAGATAGACATATGCCTACAGTGCATAGTCTTTCCCCGTTGTCTATTGTAGTTAGAAGCATGCACTGGCAGCTCTCATTATAGCTGAGAGGCAGTGCTTAGTATTTCTATAATATCTTTTATTGTGAAAATGTCTTTCTATTTCAGGCCCATGGGAATTTAATAAGCAGTCTTGCGATGTCTTGTGCACTATTTAATAAAAATCTCTACTGTACTAATTGAGACAGGCAGTAACACTTTCGAATAGTAGGGAAAGCATGTGTGCTGACGATACACTTCTTTCTCTCTTTTGCCAAAATGTCAAATCTTCCATAATTGTCTGCTATCTCTTTGGGTCATAAGTTCTAAATGTACTTTGGAACAGCACTTACTTCAATTTTTATCATTGTTTTTAAACCTTTCCTGGTTACTTAACAGGTTTTTTGTGTCAACATTTTACAGGAAACCTTATTCACCAAAACAATTTTTTAAAGGCTCTTTTTAAAGATTAGCCTTTGCTCTATGTCACTGGCTTTCACTGGCTTTTCAATTTCCAGAACGCCAAGCAAGCCAAAACATAGCATTTCTCTCTCATCAAAACAAATACATATTCATGATAGTCTCCGCTTGGTGAAAGGGGATTTTAATTAATCATAATCCATCACAAGCTACTTACCGCGTGACTGACATTCCAAACAGGGGGTAGTTACAACTAAACAAACTCTGTAAAAGTCACAAAGATCTAATTCGTTTTTTCATATCAGTTGCATCTCTTTTGAATCAAACACCTATCCTAGAGATGTGGATGAGTGATGAAACGCTTCTTAAAGGACTGGATAATTTAAAGTATTTTCTTTCAAAAGGGGCCAGAGTATTGTAAAATCTGCCAGTTTCTGCTGGCAGACACAATCCCATTGTTTAGCGCTACATGTGGAAAACCTGTGGATTTTACAATGCGCCACACTCTGAATGTGTTCCCAGAATCTGTCCGGTAACTTCCACTTGAAAGCTAGGACTTGAGGGAAGTCGAACTAAGAGAGTGGATGAGGACGTAATGATACTGTTGGGCTACTAAATTTTGGGGGGGCATATCCATAGAAGGCACTTTGATTTCTGGACAGTGCCTTGAAATGTGTGTGTGGTGGAGCACAGCGATCCTGTGGAAGCAACGAAAGGCAGGCGTGATATACTCAGCTGTGCTGAGGTTCGTCAGTTGCCCTGCCATGGATTTTTAAATGACCCAAATTGGATTAATGACGAAAACAGGTGCTAATGCATTGCTTACACAAGCTCGAGCTGTGGCACTTTCGTAGCTGGCACCAAGGTGGTTTGGTCCGAAGAGGGAAGAAAGGGGAAGCTCATGTGAAGCAGCTTCAGGCGGAAATTGCTGGTGTTGGCCACGACATTGACTTGTGACTAACAGGGGGCACGGTGCCAAGTTGAAAGCCTAAATTCCTGAATGTCGTAACAGGAGTGACACATAGATGCATAGATAAAGGCCAAAAAAAAGAGTCCCAATCTCAGAGCTGTCGCTGATCATCATCACCTCAGTTTTATCCAAGTTTAATTTAAGGCAGTGGTTCCCCATCCACTGATTCATTCCATCATAAATTGCCTAAAGTTGTCCCTCAAAGTGACCCTATCGAACCAATAGAACAAATGATAATAGATATATTTACAGATCACAAAGGCATGCCCTGCTTGATGTAGAAGAGTGTGCTGATGCATATATTGTCATGCACAACAAATCAGTTACACAACTACGCACCACGCCGCTTGATACCCCGACACACACTGCTAAACTCCCCGGGTCACAGTCCACCTCCCAAGCCATCCCTTCACCTATGGTGCGAGGGAGTCGTCATCACCGGCGGATTCGGGCCGTGCGCAGAGGCCGGCCCGGTTTGTTGCCTCGTTTCCATTGGCAACTCCCGTGGAGACTGCATTCGGGCTGGAGCACCCGATCGCGGTTACTTCCTGGTTCCGCGACGGCTTCCCGATCACGTGCTCAGGTTTCCGCTCACGTGACTGGGAGCCAGCGCACGTAAAAGCCGGGAAGTTCGAGTTGCTCACCGCTTCACAGCTGTTTCATGACTCTGTTCAGCGCTTTCAGGATTCACGTTGTTTGCTGCATCGGATTTGGACTCAGGCTTACGAACCACGGATTGGCTTTCTTGCTCCACGGATACTGTCGCTCGGAACTCTGCACGGATACTGGTACTTTGGACTCTCTTGCTACGCGCTACAGATTGCTTTCGGATTTCCCCTCTGGCTTTCGACCTTTCGACCATTGGCTTCGAGATCAGTTTCAAGTTCCCTTCGGCTACGGAAGGGCTACAGGTATCAGCCGGTACCTACCATCTGGGACACAGCTGCCCGGATCTTTGACGCTCCCTCGCATCTGACCCCAGGCACCCTAGCACCATCCCGCTAGACTTAGGTAAGAGAGTTTTGCACACTTCTTTATATCAAAGTACTGTGTTTGCCTGTGCTAACCCTAACTTCCTTTTAACAGCCTCCGGGGTCCTCTGCGTCATCGGATCCGGCGAACCATCAAACCACCTGTGGCCTCAAAGCTCGCACAGGGAGTTTCTTCACTCTCTCCCTGTGGGTGATTTGTGGACAGAGGCCCATTACTCTTCACTAGCGGCAAGTCACAACATATATTTTACGTATGCTTGTATTTTTTATTTTCAGGAGATAAATATACATTTTTATGTTGTGTGGTAACTTTAAGCCGATCAAGGTGTGCAAGTCCTCTTCCTTTTATTCTTCGATAGAAGCAGAAGAACAATGAGAATAGAATGCATCTTTGACAAATAACAGGTTTCAGTGTTTCTGAAAGACAAATGATTATATATCTCTTTTTTGTCCTGCAAGGAACTACAACGCAGGTTTCCAAGATACCAAAACTGCTCACATAAGTATTTCATTGGTAATTTTTGAGGGACAGAGTGCTTCGCCCGGAGATACCTACAAGAGTAACAACATTATATGGGGCAATCTTGTAGCAAGTGCCTTACATAAGTGGGAATAATGAGTTATTGACCAATTGATGTAGTGAATACAAGATAACACCAGGGACAGGAAGGACAAAGCATGAAACAGGCTAGTCCGAGGAACAAGACACGTGCAGGGTCAGGTGCATTGGAGGTAAGCAATATAACACAGCGGGCCTAACAAAGATAATTCACATGCATTATAGTGTATGCGTTACTTTTGATTGCCACTGGATGCCTGCTTTTTTCAAGAGGTCTTTCAAAACAATGGGAAATAACAAAGTCTTTGTGGGGGTGTATTAATCACCCCCACAACCTTTAATACCTTATGTTTTGTTAAATATTTTCAATCACTTTAAAAACATTTTTCTGAAGTTTTCTTAGTAAGACATAGGTGGACATTTAATTACGGGGTACAATGTAACATCTCTTAAAGGTAAGCACAATTACTTTACTTCACAAAAAACACCTACAGATATAAAATGAAGGCAGATACCTGAAAACAATTCTGTGCAAATAAGCAGGAACTTTCTGCAAACAACCCAAAATTTGTCACACTGTAAAAAATGCAATAGGGAGTCAATCCTTTACTCACTTCATAAGCACCTGACCCATCATGTACAATACATTTTTCATTTCTGACATCAAGTCTTGTCCAAACAATGGTACAGTTAAGATATTTTGTGCAAACAACAATATTTAGTGAAAAGAAACCATGATGTTCAACAGATATCAGTGCAAAGCAGAACACATTTAGTTGTTAGCTGTTTAACTGAGAGCACTGACTGGTTGTTTGACTCTCTTATGTAAAGCCATGTAGTCCTAATCAAACATGGGGCCTATTCACAGTCTAATTTGTTGAACTTGCAATACTTTGTACAAAAAGCAACAATGGTGTTCAACAGATATCAGTGCATAAAGGAAAATCCCTTGGTTTTTAACTGTTGAACCTAGGACACCAAATGGCTGTTTGGCCCTCTTGTGAAAACCCATGTAGTCCCAATCAGACATGGGGCCTATTCATGGTCGACACGCTAAACTCTAGCTATTGGTACAAAACAGATATTGTGGAAGTGGCAGGGGATTTTACTGTCCTGCTTCCTCAGACGCTTCAGCTTGTTGTAGTAGAAGCCTTCCTGTAGACCTAGAATATTAATGGTCATTTAAAACTATCTGACCTCAAAGACCATTGAACGCTGCTATTGGCAGCCACTGTCCCACTGACCTTCAGTCCTGAATCTCCCAGCTTTGATGGGATGAAAGTGCAAAGAGGTGGAGGGTGAATATTTGTTGCTCAAGGGGCCAAGAGATAGCCTCAAATGCCAGTGTTCTAAATCTGTAACAAAAATATATATATATATACAGCAAAGTGTATATTTGGTAACATGTGGCATTAGGGCTCTAAAGTACAGTGAACCATGTGTACCTGTGGCTACCGTATATGCAAACTCAAATTTTTCATATGTCGCTTGGTTACAGGGAATGCCATGTTTAAAGGAGCTCATGAGGTGGTCCTGCATAATGCAGGAAACCTGACTGTGGAGAGGGGAACACAAACGGAAAACTAGCGTTAAAGGATCACCCACGGTGTGGAACAAACAATGTGCCTAGCTCACGATAAGTATCCAGGCAAGCGATATTAAATAACACAGAGTTGATAGACCGCCGTCTTCATATGCGGCTCAGTGCAGATACTGACAAACCTGCAACAGGGGGTCTTAGTCCTGTAGCTCCTGTAAAAAATTGTCAGTTCAGGGGAAGTTTGTAAACCACTTTCTGAAACCACTGAGCCAACTAACTACTTCCTTCTTAAAAGACACCATGAGCATGATTGACCATTTTGAGATTTCACCTATCGATACGTCTACACAACTCCTAGTTACGATGAACTTAAGAGCACTTTATACAAGTATACCATAGGACACTGCCATTGACTGCATTTGTGATCATTTAACTCACCCTATGGTTCAAGACACGGTACCTGTGAACTTCATCATTGAACTACTCACTATAGCTCTCTCCAAGAATGTCTTCATGTTTGATGACACGTTCTATCTACAGGTTTGTGGCACAGCCGTGGAACAGCTTTTGCGCCCAGTCTATCAGTGATATACATGGCTGCCTAAAAAATGCACATGTCTTTGCGGATGAGAATCCCTTCCATCGAAGGATCTCAAAGTGGAAAAGGTACATAGATGATACTATCTTCATGTGACAAGGGGACCTATGTACCCTCATGGAATTTCACACCTGGTTGAACAATAGAACATCGAAAATCTAGTTCACCATGTCAAGCAGCCCCAGGCAGGTCAACTTACTTGACCTCATTGTCCAAAAAAAGAAGGCAATCTCACATGCAATCTATACAAGAAAAGCACTGATAGAAACACCTTGTTACATTTCAATAGCTTTCACCCCAGAATGCTGAAGGTAACGTCCCATATGGGCAATATTTTTGCATCAAGAAGAATTGTTAGTGTATAACGGATCACTCATTTTTTAAATGAGGAGGCGAGCCTATAGACGTTAAAAAGTCCATCGGCTGTGTATAACATCTCCAAAAACATATTAACTACAGAAGAGACAGCCGTCTTAGAGAAAGGATTCTCTTTCATTCCAATGAAAAATCCCAGCAAAATGGAATTGGAAATTGAACTTCGAAACTTCTTTAGAAAGGTACGCCTTAGAGATTACTTTGCGACCAAAATCGGTGAGTCCACTGATGATAGTAATACACCTTTTAGACCCAAGTCAGGGTTCACTCCTACAGCCCAAATTATCTCTAATGAAACTATAATATTTGAACGTTCTGTCCTGAGGGACTTCAATTCCATCCTGTCTACCCCTTTGGAGGCTAAACATAAAGGCTCATATAATTTCTCTAAGAAAGAGTGGCAGTGTCTACGTAATCTTAAGGAAGATTCTTCTATCATCATTAAACAGACCGATAAAGGCGGGGCATAGTGGTATGTGACACTGAGTACTATGACACCGAAGTTATGAGACAGCTGGATAATGCTGCTGTTTATCTTAAACTAAGAGGTGATCCCACCAATAGCATCAGGAGGGAAATTCTAGCTGTCACTACACAGGCACATGGCATCGACATATTAAGCGACAAGGAGTTTGAATACCTCACAACTAAAGGAACTAGGACTCCCTTGTTTTACATTCTTCCCAAGGTGCACACAAATAGCCTTAACCCTCCGGGTAGGCCTATTGTTTCTCTGTGCGGATCTATCTTGGAACCTTTGGGAAAATATCTAGATTTTTTCCTCAAACCTCTAGCAGCTGCTACTGCCACCTATTTGGCTGACACAACAGATGCAATTTTGCACCTTGAGGGGATGCTATTTGTGCCTGCAACCCATCTATTTATCACACTAGAGGTGGAGTCTTTGTACTCCAACATTCCACAGTTGGAGTCATTACCGATAATGAAGTTCTTTTTGGACTCTAGAAGTGACCCCCAAATGGTCCCCAGTGAATTTTTGATTGCACTATTGGAAATAGCTCTGACCAAAAACTATTTCAGGTTCAAATAATCATTCTTTATACAAACTTAGGGTACTGCCATGGGCGCAGCATTTGCCCCGTATTACGCCATCCTTTATATGTGGGCATTTGAAAAGGCCTTTATTTTGAACAACTCCAATCCATTCTACCAGGCCATAATATTTTACAAGAGGTATATAGATAACATTATTATCATCTGGGACAAAACTAAAGGTGAAAATGCAGGGTTTTTTACATGGATTAATGCCCTTAATGTATACCTTAAGTTCACTATGTCCGCAGACAACAACTCTATACCTTTTTTGGATCTCCTAGGTAAGGCTGAAAATGGATCTATTGCCATGGACCTCTATCGCAAAACCACAGATAGAAATACCATACTCCATTTTGATAGTTTCCACTCCCACTCATTACAGACTAGTATTCCGTATGGGCAGTTTTTGAGGGCAAGGCGGAACTGCACTGATAAACACAATTTTTCTTTACAAGCAGATATAATTCAAAATCGTTCGCAGTCCAGGGGTTACCCCACCCTTGTGTTAAGACAGCCACGAAAAAGAGCACACCACCAACACCGGGATATTTTGTTATCCAATAATTAATCTAACACACGGTTGGTGTGTGCAATGACATTCAGCACCCACCACCAGGCCATTTAAAAGGCTATAAACAAACACTGGCCCTTGCTACAGCTAAATTATTCCAAATTGGATTTACCGATGTATGCCCTTAAAAAAGGCAAGTATCTCAAAAATTGGCTATCCAAAGCCGACAGAGCCCAAGTGACACAAAACTCAATCACTATCTCTGAAATATGGGGCATGAAGAAAATCTGCGGCTATTTCTCATGTGGCTAAAGTTGCCAATATGCGTCAACTTTGACAAGCAAACGGTGAGTATCAATAACAAAACATGGCACCTTAAAGATCATAATACCTGTTATTCTAAGAATGTTATATAGTCTGTTACATGCCCCTGCAATAAGACTTATGTAGGCAAGACATTCAGGTCGGTGAAACCTAGAATTACGGAACACAAGTCAAAAATAAGAACTAAAAGTGCCTCATACCCCTTAGTACCCCATTTTCTTGAGAATAACCACAACTATGATGAACTCACCTGGTGTGTTTTGGAATTAGTCACAGGCGTGGACCTATATGCCACTGCCACTAGACTTTCCACCCAGCAACAATGGTGGATTTATAACACCCAGAGTTTCTCTACAGGGCTCAGTCTTCAAGAGGAGTGGATCTTGGGCTCTTCACTTATTAAAGCCTGAGCATATATCCTTTATACATGAATTGTCCTCATATTGTAGTGTTTGAATACTGACAACCAGTGGGTTGTCAACTAAACCCTGTTATAACCCAGGTGAATAATTAACATCTATTGAAGGCATTGGTATCAATAGAGATTATTTCGTGCTGAAATAAAAAGAAATATATTTTTTGTATAATACCAGTTGGGATCACATATGGCCTCCAATTTGAACCTGTGTGTACCTATGGCGCGATCTTTGTATTTCTATCAATGAATGACTTCGGCCGAGGAGGTTGAGCTGCCCCTTACAAATACAGGCGGATCTGTGCGCGTACGATACTGGCATCCGAATGGTTAAGCGTCCGTAAGCAGAGCACGCAATATATTTTATAGTCCTACGTCTATCTCTTCTGATTCTCGTTTAGTTCACGTTACGGACTAGTGTTCTAACACACACTATAGGTGGGACGAACACGCCGCTTTGACACCGGCTATATTTGTTTGCAAATAAACGCCCGTTTGAGACCAGACAAGGCGTTGCTTCTAGCCGGCTACATGTTCTAAGAAAGAGAGAGGAGGGGAGGCCCCCACAGGCTTCACGGTAAGTGTCTAGAAGCCATAGAGTCGGCTAAATCCTGGTTTGCCAGGTCGAGTTATGAACTAACTTAAACACTAACTTGCATTGGCCACTTGAAATGAGGCGAATATGTAACGCTCCGTAACACCTGTATCATGTACACTGCTGGCGTTGGCATCATGGGTCCAGGTGCATTTTTCTTTTAAAGTGTAGATTCCCTAGTGTTGACAGCATGAATGGATTTATAACACGTTAATTCTTAGAGATAGACATCAATGAATTAAAGATGTAATTTATCTGTTGTGCTAGATGGCGGCGCTGCCCTTTCTAATGCACTAATTATAGAAAAAATCTTTCATTGGGCAAAAAAGAAAAAAATATGTATCTCTTTGCTTAAGGGATAAGAGGAATGTTGGTACTGTACCGTGAGCTTTCTAATTCAGACTGAATACTCGCTGATTAGTGCCTTTGATATGTTTCCTGTTATACAGGTGCCGTTATTCAATCCAGAGCATTGGTCTCTGTTGTCTTTTTACCTTATCAGGCTATAAGCCTCCAATAAGAGGACGTTTTCACTAAACTTGACTGACAGTGAACTAAACACGAGGAGTGCCTATGAGCACTAAACTGTGGTGTCTGAAAATGTGCTTCCTATGGCCATCCGGGCTATAGGCATGGGCAAACCGAATGCAGTTGGCTAGGTCATTTCACTTTTTTTGCAAATAGGGGGAAGTAGTCCCCACTTGAATGAATGTCCTTGTTTTGTGTCTCTGTCGACCAACCGCGTGGTGGCCTATACAGTGCCGGGCAGACACTCTACTGGAAGCAATAGTTTAATATCTCCTTCAGCCCTTCATTTGAGAATATCGTAATTATTGGGATTATTCTCCCCCTCCACATGAATGCTTCAGGATACGATTGTAACTGAAGCTTGCTTGACTGTATAGTATTTCTCAAATGGACCGAAACCTAATGTGATTCTTTCGTCTTTTCTTTTCTTTTTTCCTGTTTTTTTTATTTTATCTACTACAGGGTTGATTAATTTCGCTTACCCTCTATTGACTGTAATGATATGTTGTATTTTTAAATTATATCGTATTCTCTGATGAATACACAAGGGATAGCACTGTAATAGTTGCACCCATATCATTTAATACATGAGTAGCGATCGGAGCTACTTATAATAGCTATAAGAGCCCCAAACAAGACCCAAACAATTAATCCATGGTTCGCTGGGACAGTTGAGAAAACGAAACTCCCAACACAGGTGAAGGGAATCGCCTAAGCCGGGTGGGCCAAAATTCGCAGGTGTACCAGCGGAAAAATGATGCCATTAGTGTATGGGCATCAAAACAATCAACACAGTGATGAAGGCAAAAAGAAACCTGAATTGAAAGATAAATATATTGGGCGGCAGAATAATTCTAATTGTACAAGAATGCCGCTCAAACTGCTCTCACAGGTACTGCTAAGACAAACAGACATAATATAGTGGCAAGGGAGTGCTGTATGTCAACTACATTGACCTAGGGACCATTAGTAGTATGATAGTATAACAGGTCAGCCTAGCAATATTCATTTCATAACAAAAGTAGTTTCGACTGTGAAAAAGTTCTTCTAACTAGACTCCAGTTGATTCCCGTCTCCATCAGGTGCAGAGTCCACACAGCACCCCCAGTCTCCTACTTCACTGAATTTCAATATGGCCCAGGCGCCATCATGTGATGGGTCGTGGATGTGGTGAACACAAACACCAATGTGACAAATGCACTCTTAGATAAGGAAGACTAATGGGTCTTCAAGTTACGAAAACTCACCAGAGGCCTCAATGAACAGGCACCTGGCTATATATAGAATTTGTGCTGTCTTTTTTATGTGACTTGGTCTGTCCTCCTTGCCATCCAAGGGCATTCCACATGTCACAGTGTGCCCCCTTAGAAGAAGCAATGCCCCGGGAAACATGACTGCTACTCATGCATTAAATGATTTGCCTGAGTGGATGTAACTATTAAGTATGTCCAGGTTAGAGTTCAGATTCAGATAGAAGCACATGTGACATTCCCCCACATGGCCACCTGACCGACTCATGTATTAAATGATATGGATGTGACTATTAAATATGTCCAGGTCAGAATACATATGCATTCAGAACCACGTGTGTTATCCACCCACAGGTTCATCTGCTTCTTACTATATGACATTTCAGCAGCATATCATTTCCGTACCGTACTCCTGTACAGCACAATCCTGTTTATAAATGACAACATTATCTATTGGGTGGCGAGCAGGGTCTTACACCAGAATCCTGCCTTGCACACTGTCAATACTGCTACAGCTACACGGTCATCTCCATTTTGAGCTAGGTACATTCTAAGATTGGCTGCCCTTGTTGCGACTCACCAGCTGTCTTCTGCCGTGCTGTGCGTGAACCACGTTCAACTAAACCAATGAGTGGGTGTCACCTTTATACATAGTCAGTTTCAGTCGCTCTGCTTCGCTCGCAGCACGTTACCATGGAAAACGTACAAAGGACACCATCAGCTAACATACGAGGTTCCTCTCACCCTTTAGCCTCGCCGTCCACGACAGGCGCTTTAACATAGTCGGTTATTTTTATATACCCATGGCGGCCTGTGGCAACATTAACTTCAGTTAATTCCCCTGCATTTAGGATTTTCTACAGGAGCTACGGGACTAAGACCCCCTGCTGCAGGTGAGACAGTATCCACTCTAAGCCGCCTATAAAGACAGCGGGCTATCAACTCCGTTTTGCCTGTCCCAGGTACAGTTAATATCGCTTGGAAGGAAACTCTTCGTGAGTAAGGCAGATTGTTCCACACCAGGGGTAATCCTTTAACCCTCGTTTCCGTCTGTGTTCCCCTTTACACATCCACGTTTCCTGCATCATCCAGGACCACCTCGTGAGCTCCTTTAAACACAGCATTCCTTATTATTTAGTGACATATGCAACATTTGTGTTTGCATGTATGGAAGCCACGTGTACACATGGCTCACTGTACTTTAAAGCCCTGATGCCATATGGTACCTAATACACACTTTGGTGTATATATGTATATATATATATATATATATATATATATATATATATATATATATATATATATATATATATATATATATATATATATATATATATAGTGAAAAATCTTTGTTACAGGGACGTTATGGTTAAGTTGCGCTAATAAAAACCTATGAAATTCAGTAAAAAAACTTTGTCAAAGGGACGTTATGGTTCCAAGTAAAACCGAAAAACCCTTGAAATTCGCCAGTTATGGTAAGCTAAGCAACCATAACTCGCGCCACCACCGTGCACTGCTAAGACTAACACCCAACACATCAAAGATGACATCACAAATGTCATTGATGACATAACTGATGACATCACATGTGTATGTACTTTTCATGAAATATATGTACAAGGGATTCTTATTATAATGTTGCGAAACAAGTGTCAAGGATCATTGCAATAAATATCATACCCTAATTAGTACTTTGAACGATGCATTGATATAAATAGCATTCTATTATGGGATTCTATCTAGTATACTAAGCTACTCATGCAGAAACATAACATTGTGTGCAGTGTACAAGATGAAGGTATAATATTCGTAATGTTAATATGTTGAATAATGAAATGATAATTGTTTTCTTAATAGATTTTTGTGTACTGTGAAATATGTAATAAGTAGCTCATGAAACACATGTATTACATAATTGCATTACTATAGACAAAACACAAAGACACTAGAACACATACCAATATGGGTATATACAGGGAAAGTGAAGTTAGCAAAAAAGCACAAGTTGTAGCAGAAACAATTCATAATTTAACTGATTATTTTCATGCAAATAAATGATTGCTCTGTTTCAAAGCTGCTATTTACCCTAGGTATATGTATCACTTGATGTGATTGGACCCTAAGGAAAGTAGTGTGAGTACAATGTATACAAATATGGCCATATACAGGGAAAGTACAGCCATAAAAAAAAAACAGATCTATCAGAAAGTGCTCATAGGTCTATTGATTATCTTTATGCACAAAAAGGATTGCTGTCTTTCAAGCTTGTGTCTTCCCGTATGTATATGTTTCATATGATGTGACTGGACTCTAAGGGAATTACTGTAAGAACCTACTTGAAGGATACGTCTACAAATAAAATACATGTTTTAGTTTCTGACTGTTACTGAAGAAAACCATGTGGCCTAGATATGTCAGCAAAAGAAAAAAGAGTGAGCCAGACATGTGATGCCATCAGTGATGTCATCAATGACATTTGTGATGTCATCTTTGATGTCCTGGGTGTTATTCTTAGCAGTGCACGGTGGTGGCGCGAGTTATGGTTGCTTAGCTTACCATAACTGGTGAATTTCAAGGGTTTTTCGGTTTTACTTGGAACCATAAAGTCCCTTTGAAAAAGTTTTTCACTGAATTTCATAGGTTTTTAGTAGCGCAACTTAACCATAACGTTCCTTTAACAAAGTTTTTCACTGAATTTCATCATAGGTTTTTAGTAGCGCAACTTAACCATAACGTCCCTTTAGCAAAGTTTTTTCATTGAATTTCATAGGTTTTTATTAGTGCAACTTAACCATAACGCCCCTGTAACATTTTTTTTAAACTAAATTTTAAAGGTTTTCATTAGTGCAACCTCACCATAACATCCTTTTCAATAGATGAAGACCACTAACATCTTATGTCCTCAAAGTGGGAACATCGGGTGGTAAAAAAAACAAAAAGATTTTCCTTCCTACACCGGGACGCCTGCGGCTTCCCGGTGTAGGAAGGAAAATCTTTTACCAAGATGGCCACCATGGAAAGGGAAGGCGGGGTGTATAAAGAACACAACAGGGCATGAGTGGGGGGTGGGGAGGAACAGGGGAGACACATGGGCATGAGCGGGGGGTGAGAGGGAACAGGGTACAAACGGGGCATGAGCCGGGGGTGGGGGGGAAAGGAAGGAAACACGGGGCATGAGCGGTGGTGGGGGGAACACGAGAGAGACACGGGGCATGTGCAGCGGGTGGGGAGGAACATGAGGGAGACACGGTATGAGCGGGGGGTGGGGAGGAACAGGAGACAGACACGGGGCATGAGCGGGGGGTGGGGGGAACAGAAGACAGACACGGGGCATGAGCGGGGGGGTGGTGGGCAACAGGAGAGAGACATGGGGCATGAGCAGGGGGCGGGGGGTACAGGAGACAGATACGGGGCATGAGCAGGGGGTGGGTGGCAACAGGAGAGAGACACGGGGCATGAGCGGGGGGTGGGTGGGGTACAGGAGACAGATATGGGGCATGAGCAGGGGTTGGGGGGCAACAGGAGAGAGACACGGGGCATGAGCGGGTGGGGGGAACAGGAGACAGACACGGGGCATGAGCGGGGGGGCAACAGGAGAGACTCACGGGGCATGAGCGGGTGGGGGGAACAGGAGACAGACACGGGGCATGAGCGGGGGTTGCGGAGGTACAGGAGACAGACATGGGGCATGGGCGGGGGGTGGGGGGCAACAGGAATGAGACACGGGGCATGAGCAGGGGGTGGGGGGAACAGGAGTCAGACACGAGGCATGAGTGGGGGGTGGGGGCAACAGGAGACAGACACGGGGCATGAGCGGGGGGTGGGGGGCAACAGGCGACAGACACGGGGCATGAGCGGGGGGTGGGGGGAACAGGAGACAGACACAGAGCATGATTGTGGGGTGGGGAGAACAGGAGACAGACACGGGGCATGAGCAGGGGGTGGGGGGCAACAGGATACAGACATGGGGCATGAGCAGGGGGTGGGGGGCAACAGGAGAGACACAGGGCATGAGCGGGGGGTGGGGGGAACAACAGAGACAGACACAGGGCATGAGCGGGGGGTGGGGGGCAACAGGAGACAGACCCGGGGCATGAGCGGGGGGTGGGGGCAACAGGAGACAGACACGGGGCATGAGCGGGGGGTGGGGGGGCAACAGGAGACAGACACGGGGCATGAGCGGGGGTGGGAGGAACAGGAGACAGACACAGCGCATGAGCGGGGGGTGGGGAGAACAGGAGACAGACACAGGGCATGAGCGGGGGGTGGGGGGCAACAGGAGACAGACACGGGGCATGAGCGGGGGGTGGGGGCAACAGGAGACAGACACGGGGCATGAGCGGGGGGTGGGGGGCAACAGGAGACAGACACGGGGCATGAGCGGGGGGTGGGGGGAACAGGAGACAGACACGGAGCATGAGCGTGGGGTGGGGAGAACAGGAGACAGACACGGGGCATGAGCGGGGGGTGGGGGGCAACAGGAGACAGACACGGGGCATGAGCAGGGGGTGGGGGGCAACAGGAGAGACACCGGGCATGAGCGGGGGTGGGGGGAACAGGAGACAGACACGGGGCATGAGCGAGGGGTGGGGTGAACAGGAGACAGACACGGGGCATGAGCGGGGGTGGGGGGAACAACAGACACGGGGAATGAACGGGGTGGGGGAACAGACACGGGGCATGAGCAGGGGGGTGGGGGGGCAACAGGAGACAGACACGGCGCATGAGCGGGAGGGTGTGGGGGGTAACACGATGGAAACACAGGGGGTGGGGAGAACACGAGGGAGACACAAGACACAGGGCATGAGCGGGGGGTGGGGGGCAACAGGAGACAGACACGGGCATGAGCGGGGGGTGGGGCCAACAGGAGAGAGACACGGGGCATGAGAGGGGGGTGGGGAGAACAGGAGACAGACACGGGGCATGAGCGGGGGGGTGGGGAGAACAGGAGACAGACACGGGGCATGAGCGGGGGATGGGGGAACAGGAGACAGATATGGGGCATGAGCAGGGGTGGGGAGAGCAGGAGACAGACACGGGGCATGAGCGCGGGTGTGGGGGGCAACAGGAGACAGACACAGGGCATGAGCGGGGGGGTGGGGGGCAACAGGAGACAGACACGGGGCATGAGCGTGGAGTGGGGGGTACAGGAGACAGACACGGGGCATGGGTGGGGGCAACAGGAGACAGACACGGGGCATGAGCGGGGGTGGGGGAAACAGGAGACAGACACGGGGCATGAGCGGGGGGTGGAGGGAACAGAAGACAGACACGGGGCATGAGCGGGGGGTGGGGGGCAACAGGAGAGAGACATGGGGCATGAGCAGGGTGCGGGGGGTACAGGAGACAGATACGGGGCATCAGCAGGGGGTGGGGGGCAACAGGAGAGAGACACGGGGCATGAGCAGGGGGTGGGTGGGGTACAGGAGACAGATATGGGGCATGAGCGGGGGTTGGGGGTCAACAGGAGAGAGACACGGGGCATGAGCGGGTGGGGGGAACAGGAGACAGACACGGGGCATGAGCGGTGGGGCAACAGGAGAGAGACACGGGGCATGAGCGGGTGGGGGGAACAGGAGACAGACACGGGGCATGAGCAGGGGGCGGGGGGTACAGGAGACAGACACGGGGCATGGGCGGGGGGTGGGGGGAACAGGAGTCAGACACGGGGCATGAGTGGGGGTGGGGGGAACAACAGAGACAGACACGGGGCATGAGCGGGGGGTGGGGGGCAACAGGAGACAGACACGGGGCATGAGCGGGGGGTGGGGGGCAACAGGAGACAGACACGGGGCATGAGCGGGGGGTGGGGGGAACAGGAGACAGACACGGAGCATGAGCATGGGGTGGGGAGAACAGGAGTTAGACACGGGGCATGAGCGGGGGGTGGGGGGCAACAGGAGACAGACACGGGGCATGAGCAGGGGGTGGGGGGCAACAGGAGAGACAGGGGGCATGAGCGGGGGGTGGGGGAACAGGAGACAGACACGGGGCATGAGCGAGGGGTGGGGTGAACAGGAGACAGACACGGGGCATGAGCGGGGGTGGGGGAAACAACAGACACGGGGAATGAGCGGGGGTGGGGAGAACAGACACGGGGCATGAGCGGGGGGGTGGGGTTTCACAGGAGACAGACACGGGGCATGAGCGGGGGGTGGGAGGAACAGGAGACAGCCACGGCGCATGAGCGGGGGGTGGGGAGAACAGGAGACAGACACGGGGCATGAGCGGGGGATGGGGGCAACAGGAGACAGACACGGGGCATGAGCGGGGGGTGGGGGCAACAGGAGACAGACACGGGGCATGAGCGGGGGGTGGGGGGAACAGGAGACAGACACGGAGCATGAGCGTGGGGTGGGGAGAACAGGAGACAGACACGGGGCATGAGCGGGGGGTGGGGGGCAACAGGAGACAGACACGGGGCATGAGCAGGGGGTGGGGGGCAACAGGAGAGACACGGGGCATGAGCGGGGGCTGGGGGGAACAGGAGACAGACACGGGGCATGAGCGAGGTGTGGGGTGAACAGGAGACAGACACGGGGCATGAGCGGAGGTGGGGGGGGGAACAACAGACACGGGGAATGAGCGGGGGGTGGGGAGAACAGACACGTGGCATGAGCGGGGGGCTGGGGGGCAACAGGAGACAGACACGGGGCATGAGCGGGGGGTGGGAGGAACAGGAGACAGACACGGCGCATGAGCGGGGGGTGGGGAGAACAGGAGACAGACGCGGGCATGAGCGGAGGTGTGGGGGGCAACAAGAGAGAGACACGGGGCATGAGCGGGTGGGGGGAACAGGAGACAGACACGGGGCATGAGCGGGTGGGGGGAACAGGAGACAGACACGGGGCATGAGCAGGGGGGTGGGGGGCAACAGGAGATAGACACGGGGCATGAGCGGGGGGTGGGGAGAACAGGAGACAGACACGGGGCATGAGCCAGGGGCGTGGGGGGCAACAGGAGACAGACACAGCACATGAGGGGAACAGGACACAGACACGGGGCATGAGCGGGGGGAACAGAAGACAGACACGGGGCATGAGCGGGGGTGGGGGGAAGGGGAGAGAGACACACGGGGCATGAGCGGGGGTTGGGCGGGAGGGAGAGAGCCACACAGGGCATGAGCGGGGGGTGGGCGGGAGGGAGAGAGACACACGGGGCATGAGCGGGGGGTGGGCGGGAGGGAGAGAGACACACGGGACATGAGCGGGGGGTGGGCAGGAGGGAGAGAGACACACGGGGCATGAGCGGGGGGTGGGCGGGAGTGATTGAGACACACGGGGCATGAGCGGGGCGTGGGCGGGAGGGAGAGAGACACACGGGGCATGAGCGGGGGTGGGGGGAGGGAGAGAGACACACGGGGCATGAGCGGGGGGTGGGCGGGAGGGGGAGAGAGACACGGGGCATGAGTGGGGGGTGGGCGGGAGAGACACACGGGGCATGAGCGGGGGGTGGGCGGGAGGGGGAGAGACACACGGGGCATGAGCGGGGGATAGGCGGGAGGGGGAGAGACACACGGGCATGAGCGGGGTGGGCGGGAGGGGGAGAGACACACGGGGCATGAGCAGGAGTGGGGGGTAGGGAGAGCGGCACACAAGGCATGAGCGGGGGTGGGGGGAAGGGGAGAGACACGGGGCATGAGCGGGGGGTGGGGGAGAGGGAGAGAGACACACGGGGCATGAGCGAGGGTGGGGGGAAGGGGAGAAACACACGGGGCATGAGCGGGGGGTGGGCGGGAGGGGGAGAGACACACGGGGCATGAGCGGGGGTGGGAGGGGGAAAGACACACGGGGCAAGAGCGCACGGGGCAAGAGCGAGGGTGGGCGGGAGGGGGAGAGACACACGGGGCATGAGCGGGGATGTGGGGAGGGAGAGAGACACACGAGGCATGAGCGGGGGGTGGGGGGAAGGGGAGAGAGACACGGGACATGAGCGGGGGTGGAGGGGAGGGAGAGAGATACACGGGGCATGTGCGGGGGGAAGGGGAGAGAGACACACGGGGCATGTGCGGGGGGTGGGGGGAGGAGAGAGACACACGGGGCATGAGCGGGGGGTGGGCAGGAGGGGGAGAGACACACAGGGGTGGGTGGGAGGGGGAGAGACACACGGGGCATGAGCGGTGGGTGGGTGGGAGGGGGAGAGACACACGGGGCATGAGCGGGGATGGGGGGGAGGGAGAGAGACACACGAGGCATGAGCGGGGGGTAGGGGGAAGGGGAGAGAGACACGGGGCATGAGCGGGGGTGGAGGGGAGGGAGAGAGACACACGGGGCATGAGCGGGGGTGGGGGGAGGGAGAGACACACGGGGCATGGGCGGGGGGTGGGCGTAAGGGGGAGAGACACATTGGGCATGAGCGGGGGGTGGGCGGGAGGGGGAGAGACACACCGGGCATGAGCAGGGGTGGGGGGGAGGTCGAGAGACACACGGGGCATAAGAGGGAGGTGGGGGGAAGGGGAGAGAGACACACGGGGCATAAGGGAGTGGGCACGAGGGGGAGAGACACACGGGGCATGAGCGGGGGTGGGGGGAGGGCGAGACACACACGGGGCATCAGCGGGGGTGTGTGGGAGGGAGAGAGACACAGAGGGCATGAGCGGGGGGTGGGGGAAGGGGAGAGAGACACGGGGCATGAGCGGGGGTGGAGGAGAGGGAGATACACATGGCATGAGCGGGGGTGGGAGGAAGGGGAGAGAGACACACGGGGCATGAGCGGGGGGTGGGCGGGAGGGAGAGAGACACACGGGGCATGAGCGGGGGTGGGGGAGGGATAGAGACACACGTGGCATGAGCAGGGGGTGGGGGGAAGGGGAGAGAGACACGGGGCATGAGCGGGGGTGGAGGGGAGGGAGAGAGACACACGGGGCATGAGCGGGGGTGGGGGGAGGGAGAGAGACACACAGGGCATGAACGGGGGTGGGGGGAGGGAGAGAGACACACGGGGCATGAGCAGGGGGTGGGAGGAAGGGGAGAGAGGCACAGGGCATGAGCAGTGGGTGGGCGGGAGGGGGAGAGACACACGGGCATGAGCGGGGGTGGGGGGAGGGAGAGAGACACACGGGGCATGAGCGGGGGTGGGGGGAGGGAGAGAGGCACACGGGGCATGAGCGGGGGGTGGGGGGAAGGGGAGAGAGACACGGGACATGAGCGGGGGTGGAGGGGAGGGAGAGAGAGACACACGGGGCATGTGCGGGGGGTGGGGGAGGAAGACACCCGGGGCATGAGCGGGGGGTGGGCGGGAGGGGGAGAGACACACAGGGGTGGGTGGGAGGGGATGAGAGACACACGGGGCATGAGCGGTGGGTGGGTGGGAGGGGGAGAGACACACGGGGCATGAGCGGGGATGGGGGGAGGGAGAGAGACACACGAGGCATGAGCGGGGGGTAGGGGGAAGGGGAGAGAGACACGGGGCATGAGCGGGGTAGAGGGGAGGGAGAGAGACACACGGGGCATGAGCGGGGGTGGGGGGAGGGAGAGACACACGGGGCATGGGCGGGGGGTGGGTGGGAGGGGGAGAGACACATGGGGCATGAGCGGGGGGTGGGCGGGAGGGGGAGAGACACACGGGGCATGAGCAGGGGTGGGGGGAGGGAGAGAGACACACGGGGCATGAGCGGGGGGTGGGGGGAAGGGGAGAGAGACACACGGGGCATAAGGGAGTGGGCAGGAGGGGGAGAGACACACGGGGCATGAGCGGGGGTGGGGGGGAGGGCGAGAGACACATGGGGCATGAGCGGGGGTGTGTGGGAGGGAGAGAGACACAGAGGGCATGAGCGGGGGGTGGGGGAAGGGGAGAGAGACACGGGGCATGAGCGGGGGTGGAGGAGAGGGAGGGAGATACACATGCCATGAGCAGGGGTGGGGGGAAGGGGAGAGAGACACACGGGGCATGAGCGGGGGGTGGGCAGGAGGGGGAGAGACACACGGGGCATGAGCGGGGGTGGGGGGAGGGAGAGAGACACACGGGGCATGAGCGGGGGTGGGGGGAGGGATAGAGACACCCGTGGCATGAGCGGGGGGTGGGGGGAAGGGGAGAGAGACACGGGGCATGAGCGGGGGTGGAGGGGAGGGAGAGAGACACACGGGGCATGAGCGGGGGTGGGGGGAGGGAGAGAGACACACAGGGCCTGAGCGGGGGTGGGGGGAGGGAGAGAGACACACGGGGCATGAGCAGGGGGTGCGAGGAAGGGGAGAGAGGCACAGGGCATGAGCAGGGGGTGGCCGGGAGGGGGAGAGACACACGGGCATGAGCGGGGGTGAGGGGAGGGAGAGAGACACACGGGGCATGAGCGGGGGTGGGGGGAGGGAGAGAGACACACGGGGCATGAGCAGGGGGTGGGGGGAGGGAGAGAGACACACGGGGCATGAGCGGGGGTGGGGGGAGGGAGAGAGACACACTGGGCATGAGCAGGGGTGGGGGGGAGGTTTGAGAGACACATGGGGCATGAGTGGGGGGTGGGGGGAGGGAGAGAGACACACGGGGCATGAGCAGGGGGTGGGGGAGGGAGAGAGACACACGGCGTTCGTGTGCAGACGGCAGATCCCGCTCCTCTGCCCTCCGCTGTCCACCATGTGCCGATGGCGTGAGCAGGGGGCTGGAGGAACAGGGGAGAAATGGAGCATGAGTGGTGGTGGGGGGACAAGAAGGACACACGGGGCATGAGCGGGGTGGGAGGAACAGGAGACAGACACAAGACTTACTGTGCAGGTGGCGAGGAACAAAGATGGCGGGCATCTCTGAAGCCAGACGCACTGCACGCTTTCACCGCATCCAATGAGAGAGCACGTCAGATGTCCGCGGACATCACGCAAGCTGCTTGCCCAATCACCGTCCTGTCCGCGGAGCGAACAGGGAAGTGTGTCCGCGAAGTGAACACAGATATCACCAATTTTTTTCACTTACATTTTTGTCATTTTTTTAAAAACTACTGGACGGATTTACACCAAATAAAGCAAAGCACGCTTTCGGGACCAAGCCGCCACTCCTGCCGCAAATTTGGTGTAAATCCGTCTAGCGGTTTGGGCTGTAGGCATGAGCAAAGTTTTTTCCCATTATGTCTATTGGAAAAAAAAAGTTTTGGGAAAAAAATACTTTTTTTGCAAAGTTTGGTGAGGATTCGTCCAGGGAGAGCGAAGTTATAAGCCGCCCAAAAAGTGCTCTTCTTATGGAAACACCAACTTAACCATAACTACATGGCCACTACCGTGGCCATGTAATATATATATATATATATATATATATATATATATATATATATATATATATATATATATATATATATATATATACACATATATATATATATATGGGATACATTACTCACCGTAATCGTATTTCTGATGCTTGTATCTGCTTAGATTCACATGCTGTGCATAGGCCAACATCTAGTGGAAGCTGCGGAGTATTAGTTTGTTTTTCGAAACTTGAAAATGGGCGTCGACACAGGCGTGCCAGTAATACTATCCCTAGTATGACGTCCACTGTACCCAAGATCCCTCACGCGTCTAGGATCCTCATATTGTATTTTTTCTGACATGAGGAAGCATGAGGAGTAGCGTGAGTACAGATAATCCAAGCAGATAGACAGAAAGGTAAGACTACAAGCAATCATGCGCCTTCTCTCGGAGGGGAGGAAGGGTGGGTCGCATGTGAATCTAAGCAGATACAAGCATCAGAAATACGATTACGGTGAGTAATGTATCCCTTCTGAGGCTTGTGGAATCTGCTTAGATCACATGCTGTGCATAGATTAGCGAGCAGTACCAGAAAAAGGAGGTGGGATGTGAGAAGGGTCATGAGCAAACAGGTGTCTGAGAACCGCTTGTCCCACTTGTGTATCTGTCTTGGAATGAGTGTCAATGCAGTAATGCTGAGTAAAAGTGTGAATAGAGCTCCAAGTAGCTGCTTTGCAAATGGTGTCGAGGGGAACATTTGCAATGAAAGCCAGAGTGGCCCCAATGCCTCTAGTAGAGTGGGCTCTTGGCGTAAAAGGCAGAGTTTTTTCAGAAAGAGAGTAACACAGCTGTATACAGTTGATAATCCACTTCGAGATAGCGCCTTTAGAGACGCGATCTCCCTCTCTGCCTGTGGCTACGGAGACAAACAGTTGATCTGTTTTCCTTAGCGGTCTGGTTTTATTTACATAGTAGAGGACTGCCCTACGCACATCTAGGGTGTGTAGTTTCACCTCAGCCGAGCTTTGCGGGTTCTGGAAGAAAGCCGGAAGCTCGATGGACTGGTTTACATGGAATTTAGATATATATTTAGGTGAGAACCTAGGGTGTGTGCGTAAAACCAGTTTGTCTTTGTGGATAGTAAAGAAAGGATCCTGCACTGACAGAGCCTGAATTTCACTGACCCTTCTTATAGAGGTAATGGCTACTAAGAAGGCCGTTTTATAAGTCAGGTGTTTGAGACTACTTTTATGCATGAGTTTGAAAGGGGGGCCCATGAGCTTAGCTAGCACCACATTAAGGTCCCATCCTGGCGGTGGGTTAGAAATAGGAGGGTGAAGTCTCTTTACTCCTTCCATGAAGGCTTTAACTACTGGTACTTTCCACCACGACACCTTGTTATGGGATGTGGTGTAAGCCGAGAGGGCAGCCAGGTGTACTTTCAGAGAGTTAAAAACCAATCCTGCATCCAGCAGGTGGAGCATGTATGTCACAATGTTGGAATGTTGGAAGGAATGCAATCAACCGGGTTGATTTGTTTATTCTGGCACCAAATAACGAATCTCTTCCACTTGTCAAAGTAACAGTGCCTTGTGTTTGGTTTCCTGGATTCTTTTAGGATGTCCATACACCTCTGTGGTAAATTGAGATGTCCAAACTCTATGACCTCAGGAGCCATGCTGCCAGGTTCATTGAGTTGGGTTGCTGGTGCACTGTTTGACCTTGTTGATGGGACAGTAGGTTGTACCAGGCTGGAAGTTTGATGGGCTCGCACACCGCCATCCTGCGTAGGTGTGGAAACCACGGTTGTCTCGTCCACATGGGAGCAACTAGGATGAGCGTCATCGATTCCTTGTTCATCTTGTACACCACCTTCCTGATGAGAGGAGTTGGTGGAAAAGCGTACGCAAACATCCCTGACCAGTTCATCCACAGGGCATTCCCTTGGGAGTCTGGCTGGGGGAACCTGGATGCAAATCCTGGGCATTGTTTGTTTTCGCTTGTGGCGAATAAGTCTATAGTGGGGAACCCCCATTGAGAGAAGAGATCTTCTACGATCTCTCTGTGAAGGACCCATTCGTGTTTTTCTGGGAGGGAGTCTCTGCTTAGAGCATCCGCTAGGGAATTGAGCTCCCCTGGAACATGTTGCGATGACAGGAAGATGTTCCGTCTGAGTGCCCATATCCAGATTTTCTGGGCAAGCTTGGACAGATTTGGCGAACGAGTCCCTCCTTGCTTGTTCAGATAGAACATGGCTGTCGCGCTGTCCGTCAGGATCTGCACCGACAAGTTTAGTAGATGGGGCTCGAACGCCCGAAGCGCTCTGAATACTGCCAGAAGCTCTAGCAGGTTGATGTGGTTCTTGGCTACTGAGTGAGACCAGAGACCCTGAGCTGTGTGGTGGAGATGGTGAGCTCCCCACCCAGTCAGGCATGCATCTGTAGTCACCACTGCCTGTACTTCGGGATCGTAAAAGGGTTTTCCCCTTGCGAGATTCTCTCTTGTCCACCAGTGTAGGCTCTGTACAAGTGTTGGCGAAACGACCACTAGATCGTCCCACTGACCACTTGCCTGAGACCACTGTTTCGCCAACCATTCCTGCATAGGACGCATGCGCAGTCGCGCGTGGGGGACCAGGTAAATGCATGACGCCATCATGCCCAGTAACCGCATTGCTTTGCGTACCGTTATTTGTTGACCGGACTGATAATGTGGAATTTGCAGTAGTATATTCCGAATTCTCTCTTCCGAAGGGAAGGTCAACCCTTTCTGAGTATCTAGGATTGCTCCTAGGAACTGTTTTGAGGTGCTTGGCACTAGGCTTGACTTCTTCTCGTTGATTGAGAAGCCTAATTCGTGGAGGAGGTCGATAGTCCTTTGAATGTTTATCCTGCAAATTCCTGGGGTTTCCCACGTTATGAGCCAGTCGTCCAGATAAGGGTACACTGGGATTGCCTCCCTGCATAGGTGTGCAGCTGCCACCGCCAGTACCTTGGTGAATACCCTTGGTGCTGAAGCTATCCCGAAGGGCAGTACCTTGAATTGGTAGTGGCGACTGTCCACCTTGAAGCGCAAGTACTTTCTGTGCGCCGGGAGCATGGAAATATGAAAATAAGAATCTTTCATATCCAAGGTTGCCATGTAATCCCCCTTTTTTAGGAGGGGGATTACCTCTTGTAGCGTGGTCATACGGAATCTTTGGGGCTTGACATACTTGTTGGCAGGCCGTAAATCCAGTACTGGGCGCATTGTCAAATCTTTCTTTGGCACAAGGAAGTAAGTTGAATAGATACCATTGTTTACCTGGTGTCCTGGGAGGAGTTCTATCGCGTCCTTTTCTAGCAGAATGGCAATCTCCTCGAGAAGGATCTTCTGATGTTCTAAGGAGTGTACTCTTTGTCGTGGAGGATGGTTCCGGGGACGCTGCAGTAATTCTATACAATATCCTGTGGACACTGTTGACAGCACCCATCTGTCTGAGGTAATTAATCCCTTCCCAAGTCTGGGTGAAGTTGGAAATGCGTCCCCCTACTGGGGTTGCGTGAGAAGGGACCCTGAACTGAGCGTCACTGCTTTGGTGGAGGCGTGCCACCTCCCTTGTTGGGGCTGCCTCTGCCTCTTCCACGCCCTCTTTTGTTACCCCTGCCGTAACTTTGGGTAGACTGCTGGCTGTTGTTCCACTGTGTACCCTGTCCCTGGGCACAGTTGCCTCTTTGTGAATTTTGGCCGTGTGGGCGACAAAAATTACTATTCCCCCTCTGGTTAGGGGGTTTGTTGGTTAGTTGGCCAAGGGATTTCAGTGTCTCGTATTCGTCCTTGGCGTTTTTCAGTGCGTCTTCGACCGCTTTCCCAAACAATAGATCGGGTTCCACTGGCTTGTCTATTAATGAAGCCTGAGTTTCTGTTTTGAACCCCGACTGCCATAACCACGCATGTCTTTTGATAACAGTACCTTCTGCTATCAATCTTCCTGCGTTGTCCGCTGCGTCGAAAGTTGCTTTCAATATGCAACCAGGCACGGCTCTCCCTTCTGCCGAGATCCGAGCCAATTGGCCCTTTAACGGTTCAGGAGCAGAGGCTATGAGCGCCGCGACCTCTTCCCATTGATGGCAGTTGTAGCTGGCCAACAGGGTGGTGGAGTTAGCAATCCTTGCTTGGTAGGCGGACGTTGAGGCTACCTTCCTGCCAAACCCGTAAAGTTTCTTGCTCTCCTTGTCGGGAGGAGCTTCTGATGAAGATAAGGGTGTTCCAGCCCTCTTCTGAGTGTTGGTAACAACTAAGGAGTCTAGTTTAAGATGTCCTCTTATATAGAGAGGGTCAGACTGGGCTGCCCGGAAAAGTTTTTCGACCCTGGGGTTGACTGCTCTGGTGAGGTTTGGGTTCACCAGGGACGGATCTATTCTTCCTTGGATGGATTTAAGGATAGGGATGGTCTGAGCGACCGGCCTCCTCTCTCCCACCAACTCTTCTGCAAAGTCCCTTTCCTCCTGTACACCGTGGGTGTCGATGTGAAAATGTTCTGCCACGCGAGCGAGAACCTCATTAAGGAGGGGCTGGTTATCGACTGGCGAGTCGGTAACTGGGGCTTCGTTCTCTACCGGGGAATCTACTCTGTAAATTTCCTGCTCATCTTCTCCCTCCTCCTGATCCTCATCATCCGCATAGTATTCCGTCCCGGTTTGTTCCTCCATAATTACAAACTCCTGGTCCCCCTCAGGGAAAGGCTCTCCTTGGTACCTCGGGTGTGGAGTAGAGTATGGCTGCACCTCGAAGGGTTCAGGTCTTTCGAACCGGGCCTTTTTACTTAGGGGGATAGGATCAGTGGAACCTGAGGGTGTGGCCCCCTGAGGGTCATACGAGAGGAAATGCTCTGGATTCTTGTCGTAGAAATCAGCCAAGGAAGACATCCTTGACATGACCCTGTCTATGTCTTCGCTGGACCATTCTTTGGAAAAGGGGATGACTTTAGTAGGCAATTTAGGGGACTTATCAAGGGTACCCTTGCTGGATGTTGATCTCTCAGTAGACTTGTATTTGTCTGTCTCCTTAGGGGGGACGGATGGTTGTACAGGAGTGGAAGAATGTGCTTTCCGCTGTTTCCCCCCCTCCCCGTGCGTGTAAAAATGTTTTCCCTGTCCCTTGGAGGCCCCGGAGACTTTTGACGCCTGGCGTCGAGGATCGAGAGAGGTATCTGTGTTTTTCGAGCGTGGGGCCTCGCTGGTGTTAACTGCAGGCACCGTCTCTTGGAGCGCGGCCTGGGGGTGGAAGTCGTCTTCGTCCTCCGACGATCGAACTTCCGTTAGTCTAGGGAGCGAGGCACTCTTGGCAAGAGTGGATGATTGCCTTGCGTCATGAGGCGATCTCGATCGAGAGCGCCCAGAGGACACCGAGTCGGACCGTTCTATCTGTGCCTCTTTCCGAGAAGTCGACGTCGTCGAGGTTCGGTTGGACTTAGTGTGCTTAGTGTGTGTAGGGTGTGTAGCGCTTGCGTCGCCGGGGGTCTTCCCCATAGCCGCCCTGCCGGACGACCTTCCGAAGTCGGGGACCTGCGCTCGGCTGTCTTTCGACGCCGTAATGCCCTCGCCGACCGAAAGTACGGCGTCGCTGCCATCGCTGAAGGCGCCCTCCGCTGCCATGGCCGCCTGCCTGGCGTGGTGGGCCCAATGCTTAGTCGAACGGTCCTTAAGTGTCTTAGGTTTAAACCTACTACACGCTCTGCAGTTCGCTTCGGGGTGGTCCCTCGGCAAGCAGAGATTGCACGAGGCGTGCCTGTCGACCCAAGGGTATTTGCGGTTGCACTTGGGGCAGAATTGGAAAGGGGTACCCTCCATACGCACCTAAAGGCAGCGGGCTGGTAAGTGTAGGAAATATATAAGGTGTACCTATATACCAAGAGTGAAGAGTATGTACCACCCCCCACTCTCCCTACTTGCAGGGCCGAGGCCAGCGGCCTACCAGGCCCGGGCCGAGCCCAGCGGCCTTCCGAGGCCCAGATCTGTCGTGCAGCAGCCGACGGTCGATGTCTTCTCCAGCCGTCGTCGAGTGTCGAGGGTCGACGTTGGGGTGGGGAAGGATGTCAATAAGAATTATAAATTTTAATTATTAGCAAAAGTATGGCTAAGGCCAGGGGACTCCGCAAGATGCTTCCGACCAGTATGGCGGAAAAAAACAATCTGAGGATCCTAGACGCGTGAGGGATCTTGGGTACAGTGGACGTCACACTAGGGATAGTATTACTGGCACGCCTGTGTCGACGCCCATTTTCGAGTTTCGAAAAACAAACTGTAATACTCCGCAGCTTCCACTAGATGTCGGCCTATGCACAGCATGTGATCTAAGCAGATTCCACAAGCCTCAGAAATATATATATATACATATACATATATATAAAATGTTTTAATTACATTGGAAGATTGGAAGACAGGGCATTTGAAATGAGCCCTTGCTACTTTCAGCAACAAATGTTCGCCATCCATCTCTTTCCACCTTCATCCCATCAAAGCTGCCAGTAGTACAAAGTCTTCTACTACAACAAGCCAAAATGTCCGGGGAAGCAGGACAGTAAAATCCCCTGCCACTTCCACAGTACTTGTTTTGTACCAATAGCTAGAGTTCAGCAACATCGACCATGAATAGGCCCCATGTCTGATTAGGACTACATGGGTTCACATAAGAAGGCCAACCAGCCATTTAGGGTTCTCAGTTCAACAGTTAAAAACCAAAGGTTTTGCTTTTTGCACTCATATATTTTGAACATCATTGTTGCTTTTTGTGCAAAATATTGCTATTTGCACAAATAAGAATGTGAATAGGCCCTATGTTTAATTAAGGCTACATAGGTTTACATAAAACAGCCAAATAGCAATCCAGGGCTCTGAGTTCAACAGCTACAAACTACTGAACATCATTGTTTTTTGCAGTAAATATTGTTGTTTGCATAAAAGACCTGAACTGTACCATTGTCTGCACAGAAATAAAAAAAATGTCAGAAATAAAAATGTATTGTACATGATGGGTCAGGTGCTTATCAAGTGAGTGGCTTGATACCCTATTGCATTTTTTACACAGTGTGGCACGTTGCGTAGTTTGCACAAAGTTCTTGCTTACTTGCACAGAATTGTTTTCAGGAATATGTCTTAATTTTGTATTTGTAGATTATTTTTTGTGTAATAAAGTGTATTTGTTTACCTTCAAGAGTTGTTAAATTGAGCCCATAATTAAATGGGCACAGATGTCTAATTAAGAAAACTTCAGAAAAATGTTTTTAAAGTTTTTGAATTTTTTTTACAAAAATTGAGTTATTAAAGGTTTTGCGTATGACTTCTACACCCCCACAAAGACTTTGTTTTCTCCCATCGTTTTGAAAGACCTCTTGAAACAAGCAAGCATCCACTGCCAATCAAACATAGCGTATATACACATACATTGCATGTGAATGATCTTGTTAGGCCAGCTCTGTGTTATATTAGTTCTTGGCCCCAGGACCTATCAATAGGGGCATCCCTGCTGTTAATCGCATTGGAGGTAAGGACAGGCGACCCAAGGTGAGGTCGTGCTAGGCCAGGGAGTTAAGAGTGCTTATTATAAGCTCAGCATGTGGAGTTTCAATGCAGATTTAAAGGTGTGAATGGTAATGGCATTTTTACACTGTTGCATTCCATTGGTGAAGTGCAGAGCGAGAGAAGGAGCAAAAGTGAAAGAATGCACGCTGTAGGGTGTAAACAGCGATAATAAGAAGGGTGGTAGAGTGGAGGTTGCACGGACGAGAACATCACGAGATATGGTCACTCAGGTAAGTAGGGGAAAGCCTACAGAGGGATTTCAAGATGAGCAGAAGGAATTTGAAAAGGGACTCAATTCACATAGACAGCCAGCCAACGTGAAAGCGGTGATGGGAAGTGGCTGAAGAGTGGGGGAGGTGGTAGAGGGTGTGGGCTAAAGTTGAGCATTTTGTTGAGCAGGGCAAAAGAGTAGAGGGGAGGGCAAAGACGTGGCTCGCCGAGCACTGATTTCGACTGAGTGCCAGAGTTAGTTTGAGTGGTAGGTGAGGATAGGGCAGAGGTTTTTGATGCTAAGCAGGTTAATCCTGGAAGAACTAGAGATTGCCGTAATAAAGATAAGGAAACTGATACCACTGTCAGAAAGGACTCCAAGGTTACATACTTTAGGGGATGGCAAGAGCAGGCCTGAGGTGAAATGAGACCAGTGAGAGAAGGGGCGGATTTAGGGCCGTGCAAGTAGATGACTTTTTGAGAAGCTCAGCATGAGATATCAATGTGCCACCCAGATACATGCATAGAGATTGAGAGTGAGAATGGGGAAGAAGATTGGACTACCACTCAAAAAGAGGTGATAGGGGAACCCAAAGAAAGAGATGAATTGACCAAGGGAACAAGTGCAGAAGGTGAAGAGTGCACATCACTACGTTTATGTAAATGTGTGATGTAAACATTATTTTGTCCTGATGAAGGCCTGATCGTATATTGAAATGGTGTATTAAAGATATTCTCACATTGATGGATTGAAACAGTCACATTTTTTAATAGAGAAAGAGGGTTGTGTAGGGAAGTTGATTGTCCTAGTGCTTAGTCTTGTGTTCTCCATTGACCTTCGAGTAGGAGACAATCACTGGATGACAGTTCTGACATCTTTCACTTCACAAAATTCACAAAATCCCACCCACATTTGGATCACTCACTCTATAATGTGCCTATAAGTCTCTGACAATTATCAATAACATTTGTTGAGTGACGAATACTGTTTTTAAAATGAAGATGTACAGTTTATTTTTTAGGACAATTACATTTACATATGTGTGCATAGTTTGCCAGAACATCTTTGACCTGGGATGTGCTTTCGAGTCTGCCAACTTGAACTTCATGACACCCGCCATACTGTCTATCTCAGCACTCTTTTCCTTTTCTAAGTGTTGAACTGTTGCAGAACTTGCATTGCGTGATGTCCAGGATTTTTGTACACTTCGTTGCCCAGATTTGGGACACTGACTTTTTGACTTTCCGCCTTGTCGAGAACAAGGCTTTCTATTGGAAGAAACTTTAAAAAAGAACTGTTTTATCAGAGTGGGCCATGTTATCCTATTTAGTACAAAGACAGAGAAAGAAGCATGCTGGCAACTGTGCCCTCTTGGAAGTATGCATGTTATGTTTCTGGCATTTACATTGTGCACTGCTGCCATTTGCATGGTTTCCAGGCACACTGGTCCACCTGAAAAAGAGGTGGGTAGGTTAGGTTAGTGCAAAGAGTGGGAGAATTTAAGAAAAGATTTGCTCTTGTTTGTCATTCGGAGCACTCAGGTAATGCGTGTAGGTCTGTTTCTAGGTGTTTTTTTGGCACTTATAAAGAATGCATCCTACTAAAAGGAGTACTCCGATACAGGTTGTCTCGCAAAGGAACTCTGTGCCCCCTACTTCTACCAATCGCAAGAAGAAGTCAAGAAAAGAGGAGGCAGCCTGCAGATAGAAACAGAACTTCTAGTGGAGCAATGGGGAACGCCCATGTACACTTCATTGTATTGATTGTAAATTGCCACATGCCGCCGGTGCATTTGTCAAATGTGTATCTTGCCATTCACATTACCCACATGATGAAAGGTGTACCTTGTCCCATACTTCTGCATTACACAATGTGTCTCATGTGAAACCATTGTATCCCTGAGCTTTTCAAAGGCTACATCTTCCAGCAGGTCATTTGCCTTTCTGGCCCATATGTTGACATTGGACCTCATTATAAGGATGGCGGCCACGGTATGAACGGTGCTGGTAAGGCACCGGCACCGTTCATACCGGGCCGCCGCATTATGAGTTCTGTTCGCGGGTTCCTGACAGCCCGCCAGGTCTTACCTGGTGGGCTGTGCGGCACCCGCAAGCAGAACTCGTGATTGCACCGGAAACGTTATTAACGGTGCCGGTGCAACCATGCTCTCCACCCCCATTGTGCCCTATGGGGCAGAATGGGGATCGGGAGCCCGGCATTACCGCCACCAGCGAATGGGCAATTGCCGGCCCCTTCATCTCGTAATGGGCCGGTTATTGCCCAATCGCGGGAGGTGGTGCCAGTAGCGAGCATGGCGGTAGCTGTGCCTGCCATACAGGCACAGCTACCGCCATGCTCGTAATGAGGCCCATTGTCTTTTAGAGTTTCTTTTTGGTAGATACTGTGATCCTCTACTGAACTGGAATTTTAGTGCCAGTAGGAAGTGTAGTAGGTACATTTACATCATTCAAGGTCTGGGACTGAGCCATCATACCATAGTTTGTTTTATGGGGCGCAGTGGAGCACCTTTCCTCTATCAATTTGTTTAGAACGTTCTTTTGTCCGTTTTCTGGTCCTTACATGGATGTTTTCGGTCGTGTGTTTATGGTTTACAGATGAGTCCTGTGTCGGAAATGCCAACAGATGCATGAGGCCCAACCTGATAGGCACGATGGGCAGTGTTACTATCTTTTGCCCAGGGGTTCTTGGTTTAGAAACGGTTGACTGATTATCTGCCTAATATATTTGTATATGTGCCCGACTATAGAAGGAATATTTTCTATCAGACTTGTAACCAACGTTATACTGCGCTCAAGGTAATCTTGTTGACTAAAACCAATTTCTTCCTTCGATATAGAATGTTAGTGCTTGTGAGCGTCCTTTATGAATCATGGCGCAGTGGCTACATGCAAAGCACGTTGTGGTGGAGGTCTGTTATCTGGACCCTCTCTAGAGCGGTAGGTAATCCACTTACATTTAGTCGCGAAGATGGTGACTGCTAATATGATAACCAGAATGCCGATCACGAATGCAATGGTAGCGGCTATCCTCCAGTTGCGAAGCTTTCTTTCAAGTTCTTTGTCATCTGAAATGAGATTGGCAGGCATCAGCATCCAAAATGACTTGCCATTTTATAGCAGAATCTTCTGTGCCCACTCCTTACACCACCAGCAAATACTCTTTCCGACTCTATCCTTGGTACTGAGTTGTATTGGCCTGCATCATCATGGCCCTTGCATCAAGAAGAGACATTTGGCTCTTCATTCATTCCATGGCAACCGCTGACTCAGGTGTGCAGCTTGTAGGCCCTACTAGCCCCTGATGAGCCCCATATTCCCAGTAATCAAATCCTCCATTACATTCTTTCCTAGCAACATGCAGTCATGAAAGCAACGCCCGTGTCTGTCATTTCCAGGTACCCTTGCCTGCCTGTTCCTGGCACACCAAACCGTGTGATCAACATTTCTGTCCCTGTGGCCCGCCTATTCCTGATAAACACGATACATAATTAAGCACAGAAGCTCAACCTAGTTCTTAGGCAATCTTTCCCTAGCATATAATCAAGACTCCACCTTCCTCCACCCCAGACAAACACAAAGGCCAGTCTCTTCACTGTACCCATCATCCTGGTAGAATGAAATTGAGTTCAGGTTTTTCCTGATACCTCCATCCAAAAAGCACTTTCATTACCCACCCTTCAATGGCAACTACTTGAATCCTATGATGTATCCACAAAGACTCCAATAGAAGCACATTACTTTTGATTTTATTTCACAATGCATTTGCAGCATTACATTGTTAAGAGCTATTTATAACACAATGCGGCAACCTGAAACACACCTTGTAATTAAAAGTGAGTCATTGCTAACGCATAATCTAGTGTTGGCTTGAATGCTGTACTATTAAGATGTTCATCTTAACTGAAAGGTATGTATGCCACAGTAAAGCACATAACAAAGCAATGTTGCTAATAGATTGGTGGAGCGCTGCCTAGTACCATGCAGACATGTATTAGAGTTCTGTAAAGCAGATTGGCTGAGGGCAAGACAATTGATAACCACTATGTGCTCTTCTCATTGGGCATCTCAGCTAGAATCATAATGCATCTTCTGTGGGATAAGATGTACTCATAGGAAATGTCAATTCGTACAAGAGGGTCGTTGTTTCAATAGTGCCAAGTTCTACATTTCTAATGAACAATTTCAAATACTTCTTTGGCCTTTCCTAAAATCTGCAAAAGAAATGTAGAAGTGAAGGCATGTCATTTAGAAGTAAAGACATGTCAAGTGAAGGCGTGTCATTTAGAAGTAAAGACATGTCAAGTGAAGGCATGTCATTTAGAAGTAAAGACATGTCAAGTGAAGGCATGTCATTTAGAAGTAAAGACATGTCAAATGAAGGCATGTCATTTAGAAGTAAAGACATGTCAAGTGAAGGCGTGTCATTTAGAAGTAAAGACATGTCAAGTGAAGGCATGTCATTTAGAAGTAAAGACATACATGTGCCCTGTTAGGAACACTGGGTTAGATTCACCATCATCACCGTGTTCTGCTGCTCATTACACCTCTTCCCATTTTTGGCACAGTGAGATGTAACTTAAAAAATGGCATTAACCAAGCCAGCTAGTGATTCCAGTCAGAGCCTCACACCGCCACCGGGTGCAACTTCTGGTCCAACTTCTACTCTGTTCACAAAGAAAACACACTTAACCTGGAGAACCACCTGTCCCGCAGCTGTTGGCGGAATTTCCTCCTCCAACAACTTAGCCAGAAGTGACACTTCACTTACAAAACCTCTACAAGGTTTTTCTCACACAAACAATTTCCCCATACGCTTCGCGCTTACTACACACATTAAAACTCATTTCCAAACATAAATATCCACCTTGCTTCTTATCACACCATACTTACACCATCATCTGTCAGGTGGAAGTTTCACCACACACCATATGTTTCAACAGCTGGGGAAACCTTTAGTGAATTCCACCAAAGTTATACCATGGAGGTGTGTCATTCATTTGCATTCACACACACACCCTCAAACCTCAGAACTTACCCACTGGCACACACCCAAAATCCAGGACACCACAACTGACAACCCCTCCCAGATCCAGAACACCACCCAGGTAAATACCCCCAAAACCAGGACACACACACTGACACATATTGCAGGCAGCACCACTTACGTGGTGAAAGATCCACCTAGCACAAGCAGGTCTTCACAGATATTTAATCATAAAACCTGACTCCTAACATACAGGCAGAGCCCAACAAGGCTGCAACAACTGCCAATTCTAATCAGTAACAAACGGAGCATGCTCTGTCCAACACTACTTTGTGCGGGTCATTTGGAGGCAACTCAAGCACTGCTTCTTAAAAGATCTCACTCAGCACGACAGCTCGTGGGTGATGGTCAAAATGGCCTCCTCCCTTTCTGAGAAGCTGCTTCAGATGTGGAGCAAAGCTGGCAGGCACAAGGCCAACAAGTCCTGTGCGTTTACCTGCCCCTTCGTGTTGTTATCGTGGGTGTGACTGTGCACCTTATTCTTGTTGGCCATGGATACAGGTCTGTGTTGCTTTCTAATTGATGCTTTCTTACAATACATGCACCTTTCTCGTACTACTTCCTTTTCAAACTGATCTGTTAGGTGAGTATCTGTGTCATGCTGCCTGTATTGATGTTATATTTTGCCATTGTAGCTGTGTGAAAGTGTTTGTCACTTTTTGATAAGGACTTCATTATTTTAGTTGAGGCATGCATTGCTGTCTGCGGTTATCAACTTTCTCTTTGCTTATTCTGATGCGCTTGGTATCATATACACACACCTGTAACTTATTGAGTTGTAATTGGAGAGCTGTGCTGCATGTGGCCTGACCAGGTATATCCTAAATCATGTGTGTGCACTTCAGTGCACTGTCATTGTGGTTTTGTGCAGGTCAGGATTGAGGTCCACTGGCGGAGCATTTCAGTGTTGCTGGGTTGCCAAATGACACACCAGCACAGAGTGTAATATACAGCAGTGAAGTGCAAGTGAGCAATGTATGTTCTGTCAGTGCGGGCACAGGGCCGGCTGGTACTCTTAGGGCCTCATTACACGGATGGCGGTATTAGCACATGGACCAAGGTGGTCCATGCCGGTAAAATACCGGCACCGCCTTGGTGGAAGGGGGAATTACCGCCCCATTCCAAGGTTGGTGGGGCGGTAATTCCCCCTTCCACCACTGCCCTTCCCCATTCCGATTTTTGCCCCATAGGGCATAATGGGAATGGGGAAGGTGCTAATTACGGCACCGCAATTTTGCGGTGCCGTAATTAGCACCAAGGTCCCTTAGCGGGTTGGTTTTTAACGCCTGCAAAAAGCAGGCGTTAAAGCACCAACCCGCTAAGGGACCTCGTAGAAAGGCGGTAATGGTTAACGGTCACCGTTACCATTAACGGTGACTGTTAACCATTACCGCCATCCGTGTAATGAGGCACTTAGTGTGTTAAGAGTATAGAGAAAGGTGCCAGCATTGCAAGAGGCCATAACGGAGGTTGCCTAGTAACCCCAGCCTAGCCCAGACGACACCCAGGCTTAAATGTATGTATTTTTTGTACAACACCTGTGCACTGCAACTCACTACAACTTAAGTGACTTACTTAATGAGCGAGTGGCACGTGCAGGGGCCACTAACGTGGGGCTGGGGTACCATATATTTGGTTGGTGACCACTATGCTCTGGGGTTAAGAAAGACACGTGTTTTTCCAGTTGTCTGTGGCCAGGGTAAAAGTGTATAACTTTGTCATTCCTTTTCTCTCTAATCCTAGCACCATAGTACGTCACATGACGGTCCATCTAGAGAATTATGTGAGAGTTCCTTTATACAAAATGAATAGAGAAAGAAATAGAACCACTACCTCTGTTAATTACATGTATCAACGATGACCTTGCCGACTTGGGCATATGCTGCAAAAGAAAACCCATTAAATACATAGGAATTGAATTTACTCCAAACATTGACTCGACCATTTCTAAAACCCGATGCTCGATAACTCAGAAAATAAAAGTAAAACTAGAGAAATGACCCCCCCCCCCTCCCACACCCCTTCACCTGATCTGGTGGGGCAGACTTGATACAAGCAAAATGATGACCTCGCTGATAGTACTATACCCCTCAGCAATGATCCCCATCCCCATTACTAACACATTCTACAAGGAAGTAGTCTGTTCTCATAAACCTTCTGTGGAAATCCCCAACAATCTCAGATGAAAAAGCTCCCAGGGATGGGTCAGATCCCCCAGCTTCCTAGCATATCACCATGCCTTTATTCTTGCCCAATTCAATCAAATCACATGTCCCCCTTCATTAGAGAATGGGGGAAACCAGATGGGTAGAATGGGAAGAAGCCCTTCCACTCCTGTTTCTGTTAGACTGCAGACTCTTAATGAGTAACCCACAGAAATGTAATGATCATGCGATATTTGCGTCCTCATCCTAAATTTTCAATCAATTCATACAATAAGCTGGATCCAGCCAAAATATACCCTATACATCCTCAATCTGGCTCAATTTAATGATAACTATCAACATGAAAAAATTACAATGGGTACCCCTCCCCTTCACTTCTGCTGAATTACAACTCAAGTATGGACTACCTTCCCACGAGTTTGATAATTACCTGAAATTAGCTAAAGTAATGAATTGATTGAGATTAAACAACCAAATAACATATACGCATGAGACAGAAGACACACATTTGAAAAGAAAACTGTACAAGGCCAGAGCACAAAAGAAGGACCCTTAATGATATACTAGAAAAAAATACATCAACAACGAAGTTGATATAAGAACAACATATATCCACCAATTTAAACCCCCACCAATTATAATTGGTTATTTATAACACACTTAATACCCAGAAGTTTCTAAACGCAGCATCAACCTGTGTTGTTCGCATTGTCTTGCTTTCAAGGCAAGCGCGTTGCCCCTGAGCTATTCTCCCAAGACAATGGGAAAAGGTATATAAAAGACTAAGTAAAGCCTTGAGATCCGCTAACATATCACAAACCCTATAGTTTGTGCTACATAGAGTTCTTGAGCCACCAGAAAGAATGTACAAAATTATAATCACACTGACCCAAAGTGCTGGAGGTACAAGATCCTCAAGTAGTTGGCTCAATTGAGCATATGCTGTTCTTCTCCTCAGACTTGTCTGGATTCTGGATGGAGTTTACATGTCCCATCATGGACATACTGCAGCTTAACCAAACGAATTCACCAAAAGATCCCTGTCTCAATGCCCTAAAGAATGACAACACCTCCCCCGCCCCAAACATATCCAGCTATTAGATATATTACTTGCTGCAGCCATTCGAGGTCTCACCACCCACTGGAAAAACCAAGACCCTCCATCCCACAGGTTGGAGAACACATTGTGCCAGGAGCCACTTTCACTTGCTCAGTTCAACCATCTATGGAGTTTCCTGGAAAATTATCTAACCCACACAAGCAACGGTCATAATCTGGAGGTTCGTAAACCTACGTAAACTACTAACCTTACCGCCAGGTTCCAACTCGAGTGGCTCTGTAGTATACTCAACAAGGTACACACAACTGCACAAAGTCTTCATAGGATTATAAAATAAGTCCCTCCATGGCCCACTGAACGAATAGAGTACATGTCATCTTCAACCGTGCCACAGGATATCGTCACCCATTTCCAGCCACACAGCAGCCGCCAATACCCACAAAGAAATCTGTGTCAGTCTCCATTCCTTCCTAACTTCTCCCCTTCTCTACAACACAGCCTTACATAGCGTGCTATAAGTTCCCTTTACTGTTCCTAATTTTCTTACTTGCTCACTCACGCTCTCTCCTCTATAGTCTCTCTTTTTCTTTTCTTTTATATTCAAAGAGCAAAATAAACCAAGACCTGAGCAAGACATACAATGGATGTTACACGTATATCGCAAACATGATTTTTGCAAAGGTTTGCTAATAGTTTCTCAGTTGCACAAAACACAGAACAAGCTAAAGGTTCAGATCTGTGTAATAAGCAACATGAAAAAGTTGAATTGGTATAATACTTTCTTGTGTTTTCGTTTGCATACTAAGAAGTGTGCTCCGATACGCCCCGCGCCAAACACATACTGAAGTTGTAACACCCTTGGGTACCGGTTATTCTAATCCAAACAGATTTACTCATATGTTTGCTGGACTTTGGCATTGGACAACATTTGTAAAGATGTGTTTATTGTTATAGTGCAGAAAATCGATAAAAGAATTAACAACAACAAAAATCGCCCCAAATCAATCGCATAACCGCCTGCTGCCTGTATGGTATATCTATTAATGTCATTGTCTGTGGACATTGGGCTACAGTCTAGCCCCCCTGAAATGCAGGGCTACAGCTGAACCCTTTCACCAGCATGCTCCAAATTTCCTCTGAAAAGGCACGTCGGAGATAGCCCAGCAGAGCATCATTAACCTGATGATAAAATGCGGAGCTGTCTCTCACAGGCCTTTGCTGATCAGCATGCCATGCTTGAAGTTTCTTCCGAAAGGGCCCATCATCACCATCATCATCAGCATGCATACGTTTTCTCTCAAGAGAACCTGAGGGATAGCTCAGTATTTTATAATCACCCTGAAGATGAAATACTGGACTGACTCTCATGGGCCTTCTCGGAGGACACTTGAAGCACTGCTGATAAAATAACCCTGTGAGGCAAGGACAGCGACGGGCCTGACGACTACATGTTTACACATTTCCTTTTCAGCACAGTAATGATTAAAAAGAAAGAACGGTGTTAATGAACATGAAATTTGCAGGACCTCCTTGAAGTAATGGTTGCGTTGCCTCCTTATTTGAAAATGCGCCTCTCTTAAATTGGCCCCTCCCTGCATGCCTATCTATTCCACGTAGTTATCCCATTTCCGCATTGAGAGGTAGGGAAGGCGAACATCTATTGAGGGAATATTGCTGTGTTTTGGTGTTGGATGAAGTACTCCTTGAAGAGGTGGATAGTCCATTCGGTCTTCTGTCCAGCACTGTAAAAGTGTTGGTACAGTCGGGTTCGATGTCTGATTCGATGTCATGTCTTGTTGTGCTGCACTGCTCTCCAGAGATGGTGACATTTTTTCACCTGGGGGAGTGGCCATTATGCTGTCACTGCCATGTAGATAATAGCTATTAGTACCAGGCGAGGGCTCAATCAGAATGAAACAAGCATTCTGATTGGCCCTCGCCGGGGCATTACCCGGCCGGGAATCCCTTGGCCGGGATTCCAAAGCCATTGTTCCCGGCGGGGGGGCGTAACAGCCCCTCAGCCAATGAGGAGGCTCTGAGCGGGATCCCCTTCGTTATGGGCCCCGGGGCATTACCTGACTCTGTAATTCCCCGCCACTCTGGGAATATTGCTTAGTTAAGAAATATTACATATGGAAGGGGGTGTCGAATATCTGCATTTCGTTAGGAAAGAAATGTTGAATTGCTCTTTTAACATAACCTATACTTGTGACCTGAGCTTTGAGTCGCATGCAGAGACTATTCAGCTGAGCACACTTCCTAGCCCCTGCTCTCTGCAACTCAGGAAGGAAGAGGTTCTCATGGGGGTTCCATGTGTTAATATCCCCGCAAAAATATCGCGATACAAAGATATTGCAATATTTTTGCGGCAATGTTGACCCATGGATGCTGCGGGGGACACCCCCGCAGCACCCGCATTATTTTAAAATGTGCAAGGTACACCCCCGCAACACCGGCTCCCAAAAATTATACCCTCCAAAAATATTGCCTATGCAGAGACAAATGGCCATATGTATCGGCGATATTTTTGGTGTGGTTATTTTGTAGGGATACCCTCATGGGATTACATGTGGGTCGCATGAAAGTGAAGTAGCTCATGCTCATCCAGCCATGTGTCTTCATAATCCCTAGGTGTGGAGGACAGAACGAATGCTTACAGCAGTCCTTCCACCGCCACCCTGTGCACATTCTAGTTCTTCCTTATTGATCAAAGCAAGATGTCAGGATAGATGAGACGGCAGCTAAGACGGTAGTTAAATTATCTGAGATAAGGCATGCCCTGCGCTGTAACCTGCTTTGTGCATGCTTGGGTGGGAGAACAACGAAGCCCACATCCCCTGCGCCTTCTCACTTCAGCTTGGCACAGAAGCTGCAGTGTCAACTTTAAATCCCACAGGCTGCCCCCTTTACATTTCCTCCCTGGGTTTTGTGAGAAACCTGAAGGTGTCTCACCCGCTAGTCCCTGGGGATCTTTCATCCAGGTGGCCAGAACATGGCCATCACGATGGTAAAATGTTTGGCTGAGCTTAAATAAAGAGAAGAACCAAAGAAAATTGTGAAGCTGGCAAATGTGAACTCGACATAAGGATGCCTGTGAATTGAAAATTGTTAACTGGCAAGTGTGACTCCAGCTGAGGGATGTCCACAATGGATAGTTGGTGAAAGGAACATTGAGACTCTTAAGTGATATGTTTTGAGTAAAAGTCCATAGTGAACCCGATTGAGGGAGGCTAACGTTGCAAGAAGGATCAGAGCCCAGCTGAGGGAGATCCAAGGGGTGAGAAGCAGTGGCCCAAGGTGAAAAGATTGCCAAAGGTACTTTTGTTTGTTTATTGTTTTGGTACAGCCGACCTTCTAATGCAAGAGACTTTTCCAGGAAAGAGTCTTGGCATCGTTGAAAGGAACTGTAACCTCATGCTGGCAAGGCCCAGCAGTGTGCTGTGCTCACAAGTCCTGCCTTGTCCCATGGTAGAAATGTGGGGAAGGGAGACCCAGCCATACCATCCTGACTTATCATTTGGTGAACACTTCTTTATTTTCTTGAGAACATTTATCCCACACTATTTTTGTAACTATTGTTGGCAATAGGATGTTTTAGTTTAGGCCCTTTTTAGTTGACAAGACGCTATGAGGACTGTTTTCTTATTATTTGATGGCCATAGCTTGCTCCCATCTTAGATTTAGGTTTATATTAGGCATTCTTCTCACCCATTATACAGTTTAATAAACACCCTTGAACTGTGATCACTTGTGTCTGTCTTTACTGTTGCCACCATCAGTTCCTTACAGTTTTAAAGGGCATTAATAACTATCCTCCTACATTGCTAAGAGAGGTATAATATCTGAAAGCCAGTCTCAACACCATTTTTCAATTTAGTACTGATGCAATGTGCAGCTGAGCTGCTCCCATTTTAAGTGTGTCATGGACTGTCACTACCAACCTTTAAATACCACGCAACTTGTGAAATGTGCCAGTTGACAATTGAACACAAGTCCCTTGTTTCCTCCAACACATCTCACACATGTTCAACCTATATTGGCCCCTTTGGCCCACCTGATCTCTACCTTCTCCTCTAACTTTTAGTGCTATGCGGATGACACTCAGCTTTCCTGCAGGCATCCCTCAGCCTCATCTCCTCTCTCGCTCATCCCTGACTGTTTATCCGCAATTCAGGATTAGTGCGCCTCCAACAATCTCTGCCTTAATGCCAATAAGTCAGAAATCCTTCTCATTGGGATCCCTGCCCCTGCTTTCCCTCTCTCACTCTAGCCACCCGTCTTGGGCCCTCTTTCATAGCCTTCGTGCAGGCATAGAACCTTGGTGTCACCTTTAACTCCACTCTCGCTTTCTCTCCTCATATCTCAGATGTCGCCAAGAAGTCCCGCTACCAGCTGCACCTCCTCAAAGGGACTCTTCCCTTTCTCACTTTCCCCAGAAGTTCACTTTCTCTAGAACTCCAGTTTTCTCTAGGCTGGACTACTTCAACAGCCTCTTACTCAATCTGCCTTCCTCTACTCTCCGCCCTCTGCAACTAATCCATAACAGGACTGCAAGACTTATCCTTGGCCCCAATCCCAAGGACCGTATCTCTCCAGCCCTGAAATCTCTCCACAGGCTCCCGGTGGCTGCAAGGATGAAGTTCAAGACCCTTTGCATTTTCCACAAGGCTTTCTGCGTCCAGGGCCCACACTACATCCAACGCTCTCTTCTGAAATACCTTCCTTCTCGAGCCCTTCGCTCAGCTACCTCCAAAGCTCGAAGAGTTAGCCGCTTCTCCAGGCAGAGAATGTGGGGTAGATCTCTCTCCTCTGCAGGTGCCTCCCTCTGGAATGGCCTCCTGGCCCCTCTCAAACTTGAGCCAGACCACCTGATGTTTCAGAAGCAGCTCAAAATGTTCTTATTCTCCTCTGCTTTCTCTCTCTCCCCAGATGACCTACATGACCTACCTGTCTGCTGTACCAACTGGTTGCTTGGCTACCCTCACAGTCTCACTGGGTACCAGGCTCTTTCTTGGTCAGTCACCCTTGCACTGCCGCTGGGCCTACCACACACTTGGGAGCTTTAACCTTTAGCCATACAGTCCATTGTTCTCCTTGCACTACCCAGAATTGCGCTACCCTGGCTGCACTTACTCAGAGCATTGATGCCCTGTTTACTCCTCCCCTCTCCCTTGCACTTCTCCCCTCCCTTTCCCCTTGCACTTCTCATTCTCACGCTTGCACGATCTGAATGACACAAGGCCTGGGAAGATCATTTGTCTTGTCCTCCCTCTATCTTCCCTCCCTTGTCTTGTCATGCCTAGAAAAACCTGTGTACACGCATGTTATAAATGACTTATCATATCCTATCAAATATGTTAGTGTGCAAGGTGTTTTAGCTCGCTTTCTTCTGTATATACCCAATTTTTTTTCAACTTGACAACGCAGCCTTTGACTCTTTTACCTTGAGTTAGGACCCATTTCTGCATCCGATTTGAGCAAGATAAAAAGGTTGATGTGATCATAAATACCCAAATATTATTCAGGGTGACTTGCTGAAAAAGCACAGGACACCAAACTTCAACTGATTCTCAATTTGTGGGAGAATTGTTCATGAATGTAGATGATTGCACTTTAATTAACGCTATTATCACTTTTTGTGTTTTTAACAGTATATCATGCCGCATTGACATCTACTTTCCTTCATGGGATCTCAATTATTTCCTTTCCACATTAGAGACAGGTACCAGGCATGATTACAAGCCAGTTTTAAATCAGGAATTCTCTTGGCGGCTTAAAGCAGAAGGCTTATAGGAAGTAGTAGTCATTAAATCATTGTGTACTTGCATTACTGACAAGCTTAATGAGTGATAAATACAACATGCATGCATTTTCTTTATCTGTTAACACTTCCCTGCCCCTATCCTATCATATACTGTGCAGTTTGTTCTGTGGTAACTGTAAGAAGCTCATGGTGGCAACAGTAAAGACAGGCACAAGTGATCACATTTCATTAAACTGTAAATGCAGGGTGGAAAAACGCCTAATCTAAACCTAAATCTAGGATGGGAGCAAGCTTCGACCATCAAATGAATAATAAGGCAGTCCTTGTGGCGTCTTGTCAAAGTAAAAGGCCTATGTTAAAAAAACTAATGCCAAATCCTTACAACTAATTACAGAAAGAGTGTGGGATAGGGTTTTCAATAAAGAAAGAAGTGTTCACAAATAATAAGTCAGGATGTGATTACCTTGCCCTGGTCTTACAATACTCCTTACAGTCACAAATCTTAATGTGTTTTCAAACAATTCACTGAGCACATCCCCCGATTAGGTTCACTTCTGTCAACACACTGTTCATGGGACTTCAGTCTTCGTCCCTTCTTGTTAGCATCATTCTACCGGGTTCACTCTTGCCAACTTGTCATTCGTATCTTTCTCATTATTTTCTTGTAATGCTGGACTCACTTCCCTTCGATTCACACAAATCTGTCGGCCAAAAACTTTCAACTGTAAAGAGGATTTTACAAGACCCCCGTATGACCACCTTGGCCCCCTTTTGCCTTTTCCTAAGGCCTTCTCGTTACGGTAGTTTCTACCATTGTGTAATCACTCAGAGTTTCCTGCGTGACCACCCACGTGGTGCCAGACTGCTCTGTTGCTGGATTTCCCCCTTTTCTATTAATAACTCTGTAAGCTTTTCACAGTTCACTTATCCGTTTCCTACTTTTCATTCAACACAGTTTGGTTTCTTATCAACTCTCCCCTCGATGAACCACTTGGCCTTCTTTCTCTTTGGACTCAAGCTTGGTACCACAGATGCAAGCGTCTCTCGCCGGCTTGGTAATCAACGGAGGAGGGTCTTGTGTACAGTTGACATCTGATGCAACACATGCTGGCTATTGTTTGCGGTCTTATGATTCCTTCTGTGGTGGTCTCATGGGCCTTGGTTGGAAAGGGCAAGGTCGCTTCTCTCCCCGTCACCCTCTCGGTATGCGCCGTCTTTCTCCTCCTCTTGAACTGCTGTGCTGAATTAGCTCTCAAGTTGTGCGATCTGCCATGCTCAACCTGTGCTCTTGTGCTCAACCTTTTATCCCTGTGGGGAAGGGAAAGGGCCGTCAGGTGTGTGTGATTCTGGTTGATTGCCTGACTTTGCCTGACCCTTGTATTGGGACATGTCAGGTAAACGGCTCTGGTGTTAGTCCGTTGCCTTTCGTGTTGTGCTAAAGTGTTCATGTCAGAAAAGGGGGGGCAGTGTTTTGGAATATCCTACATGGTAGGATGGGGAAAAGGTGTTGAAAGAAGGGGAATACCGCGTCTCACCTGTCAGTGTCCCACTCCCCAAGGACCCCCCCCCCCACATCCAGGTGATCCTCCCTCACTGGTCCAACCCCAGGAACTGGATCCAATAGCGATGGCCGTGTCATGGCCATCTGGATGACAGGTCCCCAGGGACTAGCTAGGGAGACACCTTCAGGTTTGTCACATAACCAACCATAATGTCATACAGTGACGAATATTATTCCGTTTCATGTTCTGCTTGCATCAACCTGTCATCACGCAGGACAAATAAGGAAGACTTCATGGGACCTTCAGTTTCCAACACCAAGTTTATTCTTTCAGACACTCCTCTCCAGAACTCATTAGCCTTGTGACAAAACCAAATTTGATGACTAAGCGTTCCCTTCACTTTTTTGCATTCCCCGCATATGTTGTATTTGAGCAGGTTTTTTTTATACATCTGCTCTGGTGTCCAGTATTTCCGATACATTAATTAAATTGAAATGGCCCTAAGGCTCCTGTCAAATGATGCTACTTTCACATTGTTATTGCACCTCTTTCGGCGTCTTTGTCTCAGTTATTCTCCCAGTTCTCTAGCCCATATTGACAATCTCTATGTTTTCTTTGCCAGTTGTCGCTAGAAGTCTGTAGAAAGGCTGCTACCGGATGGGCAGTAGACATGCATATTTCCATCTGTCACCAGACCTCCTTTTAAAGAAGCAAGTGAGGCTTTTTCTCACACTGTCAGATAGGACCCCCGCAGTTGTCGATATTCTGTGTACGTACAGTTGCATAGATCATATTGCCGACAGAGTCAGTTGTAGGGGATCCAATTCCCATTCTCAAAAAGTCTCCAACAGTCGATAAACAGTTTGAGCATTAATAATTTAATTTGTTTCTTGCTACCTCTATCAACCATTGAAAGAATCATTTACAAAAATCGAGGGTACTCAGGCACATTATGGAGTTCATTACTAGAGTTGCTTGGCTCAATTGGGTATAAATCATTAGGGATATTGACATACGCCACTATACTACCTTCTACTATTTCTTTTCTCTCTCTTTTTTCTCCTTCGCCTCTCACACATTGTGAGCTGTGGTTGGCTGATCCTTACCATTGGACATGCCCTTTGTGAAGGGCTACTGTTAACATTGTATACATTACCTATGTTTTGCGTTTGTTGCACATGTTGAAGAGATTCTATGTACTATGTTTTATTTGAAAACAAACACCTTTAATACATCATTCCTTTTCATATTATACTTAAAGTTCTCAAACTTCCCAGTGGGAACTATGATTGACTATTAAACTTGTTTAGATCACTTGTTTAGATCAAATAATAAGATATAGCCAAACATGATTAGTGGTATTTTGATGAAAACTTTACAGAGGAGCGCAGCGCCAAAAGGATATGACAATGGGCCTCATTTTGAGTCCGGCGGTAACCGAGCCGGAAAAACCAGCAGGTTACCGCCGGACTCGTATTACCATTCCGCCTCCGTGATTCCCGGAATCACTGGGGCATTACAACCCCAGTGACCCGGTAATTCCGGAGGTGGAATTCGGTAAATCCCCATTCCCATGTAGTCCTATAGGACTCGATGGGAATGGGGAAGTGGAAACACCGGCACCATCTCGTGATGGTGCCGGTGTTTCCACGTCCTCCTGCAGGCGGGTGGTGTTAAACCCGCCAGGTCAGACCAGGCGGGAATGACACCTCCCGCCTGCAGAACTCGAGATCAGTCGGTCCGGAAACAACGGTGGCAGCGGGTTTACCGCCACTGTTATTTCCGGACCGACTGACTCGTAATGAGGCCCATTGTATTTGTTGGAAGAGTGTTTTAGTTGAGTAGCATGTTAGAAATCTGTTTGTTTTCATGGTTACTGACATGTCATTAGTGAAAGTTTATGAACATAAAATCACCAAGAATCTCATACAACTAGTTTTCTTTCTGTAGTAACAAAGATTTTGGAAAAAGGGACATCATTTGATTATCAATGTGAAAATGAGGATACATTGCAATTCTTATACATGGGTTGGCCAGAGCCTCAAGCATCAGAGCAGCGGTGGAACGAACTGACACAATGAATTACAGGCTATTGCCCCTATTATGTCAGGATCTGAGGGAGCAGTTTCGAAAACCATCCCAAATGCTGATCAACAAAAGCCGGAGTCTTGCACCAGCTGTAATGGGGCTGTTTGTCATCACAAACATCCAATTCATGGTTATTATCAAAGATGTCCTATCCCAAGTAGCGCTTGACTGAGAAAACTATAACTAAAGTGAAAGGTCCCACTGCAAGTAAGCATCTCAGATCAGGTATCTTGAACATGCTCCTCAACAGAAGTTGATCTTTTTTCAGATGGCACACAAAGCCTACAAAGATGCAAAGCTGAAAGGTTGAGCTCATACTGAACTTCAACCAACACAAGAATTGATGGTAGATTCTATTAACAATAAAATAAACCAAAAGGAAAAAAGGAGATGGATGACACCCTCGCGCTAATGATTGCATTCACTCTGTATTAAGACTCACAGGGCCTCATTAGGAGTTTGCCAGTCCGAAAACAAGTGTTCCGGTAAGCTCACCGGCACCCTTGCTTCTGGATCAACAAACTCCGGGTCTGCCTGCCATGGCTGATGTGCCCGACAGGACTGACCCTGCCGGGCGTTGCGGCCACGGTAGGAAGACTGTTAACGGAAGTACCAGCACCATTGCTAACTGTGCTGGTACTTCTGTTTCCCCACTCCCATGGAGTCCCATAGGAATCTATGGGAATGGGGACTAACAATTTGCTGGTGCCTGACTTCCCAGGCCGCCAGACTCGAAATGAGCCGTTGGTACCGGGAAGTCAAGCGCTGGTAAATCATTACGGGTTCGGCGGCAACCCGCCGGTAGCACCGGCAGGGTTACTGCCGGACCCGTAATGAGCCCCACAGCCTCTGTGCTTTATAAAAAATGAGGTGCTCACATAATTTGTTAGGAAACTCAATTGCATTATGACATCCCTTAAAGAAAAGGCCTGAAATACACAAGTGTTCCTAAAAATGCATTGAAATTTCAATCATGAAGTGTGTCTTGAATTTAAAAAAGCAAATCATTTCTGCAGTGACATTTCATATGTGGACATCGTGAGCTAATGATGCTTACGTAACATTGACTAGTCATATACTTCAAAAAAGTGGTCAACTGACAGATTTCTGATTAGGAGCAAGGTCTTTCCCTGAGAAATATAACAGCTGAGAATCTAGTGGAACAGATCGCATTCATTCTTCAGGATTTGGGATTTGCTTTGCTTTGGAGCGATTCAGTTCGGTGACAACAGATTATGGTTCCAAAGTTCTGAGGCCCCTCAGGAAAGCTTATCAGATGCATGGATCACTGCTTTCACCTGATTGTGACCAAATCAATAGAATATGCTAGAACAACGGACAACATGTTTGGTAAGTGCTTTTCTATAAGCACTTTTTTCTGGAACAATCCTGTATCTACTCATTCATTGAAAGAAATGGAAGCTAGAAATAATCTGGCTGTAACAAAGCTAGATAGATGTGGTCACTCGGTGGAACTGCATTGAAATGGGAAAGAGTGTGTTACAGCAGGAGATTACACTCAAGGCTGTTTTATCTGAAGCAGCACAAACAAGTAACATCTGTGCACAGAATAGTCTGCAGTAATTTACGGCACAGGTGTCAGACACTTTAAAAGATGTTTTAGACATCTTGATACCATTTTTAATTGCCACTGAAAATCTACCAGGGCACACATATGCAACTTATTCCATGGTAATTGCAAGTGTTGCTGAATGACTGGAATCACTGAGAACTTGAATTGAAGAACACACAGTTGCTGAGAGAGCGAATGACGAGGAGGGCACTGATGACGCAAATCCAATGGAGGAGCATCTTGCACTCTCTCAAGAAAGAGCTGAAAGCAGCCATGATTCCATGACTAGATTCAAGATTCATGTGCAGAACCAGGAAAGATCTTGTATATGTAAGATTGAAAATATCGAAAGCCATTTTGTTTTGGGTAAAGCTACTCTTTTCGACCCTAGGTTCAAAATATATCGTTTCCAGAAGCAGAATTTTGCTGCATTCCATTTAAAGGCACTAGAATTAGAAATTCAGCAGCTCGTGCCTGAAACATTGTGTGCCACAGAATAATTAGAGTTGGAATCTCTTCCCCCAAAAAGAAAATTTGAAACCGTGAAATTTGAAAGGTTATTGCTAAAAGAGAAGCTGAATCTGAAAAAGCAAAACTATCAACCACTTCGGAATGAGCCCCTTACATTGCTGAAGGATCTGAAGATTCAACAACAGATGCGTTTTTCTGATAGGGGGACTTGTTGAAATATATTCTGTGCCCTCAAAATGAGCTTTTAAACATCTGTGTGGCACTGCAGCGTTCCCACTGAGCAAATGTGCAGCAAGGCAGGAGACACAGTCTCCTTTGTCAAGGAAACATCATTCCATGGATGTGTTGCAACATTTATCTCTGTGTGTAAGTGTGAAAAGTCGGTCAATGGACATGTATAGATTTGGTGTGTAAGAGCGAGAGCTCTGTGGAAGTTGTAGAAGGAAAAGATGTAAGCTGCAAAGCCCATCTTCGTTGTAAGCTGCAAAGCCCATCTTCGTTGGCGAGGGCCGTAGGACTATTTTCTGAAGATGAAACAGTCTCTTCCTCATGGTTTAATGCCTCTTTTCTGAATTCTCTGTTGTCTAGTAGAAAGGAACCGTGTTGAGTCCAAAAAAATCCATAAAACATTAGGAGTGGTATACATCACTGAGGAATGCATTTAACTATCACGTGGTGTCCACTGTCGCTTTCATTTCATCCTTTCTCTTATAGACATATCACACATTATATAACTCTTTAAATCTGCGAACAGATAGGTCACACATTGCACAATAGTGCGTGTCCTTTTACAGAGAGATGAGCACTGCACTGACTAGACATTTGGGGCCATCTCTATGCTATTCAGCCCTAGTGTAGATTTTGGTTACCCTGTTTCGAATCTGGAAAATGACATTCCCCAAATGTGTGATATTGGACAAATCGCGCCTCCCTCTGTGCCTCAGTTCTTATATCTGGCTGAAATGAGAGTAGATGCATCTGAAGGTTGTGTGCCATCACTTCCCACATGTCACTTAGGGGCTTGGTCAAATGGCATCACTTCCTGTGATGTCATTGGAGGTCATGGGTCGTTTGATGACACTTCTGCTATCCCTGGCATTTTGGGGAAATGCAGTCCCTGATTGAAAGCAACGTTTTGAATCACAAAGACATGTCCAATGTCTGAAGGCTATATCTCTGCTCTTTTAACAGAAACATGAACCTTTGCCATAAACAGATCTTGGTATGGTTGACCTGATCTTTTTAGTTGTGGCTATTCATAACTCAAAGCCCATAGGCTTCCCTTTACCATGATAATATTTTCGGTATATAACTGGCTATAAACTGAAACCATTGTCATTGTAAGTGAAGATAAGCAGATTTGAGGAGATGACCACCAATGGCAGAGGCTGATGAATGTTTTAAATGGATGGGCGAAAATATTTTCATCATAAAGGTGTAAGCGACCAAGCATAGCGAGAGATCCCAAATCAACCAAACGGGTTTGGGGTGGGGGTTGGGGGGTTCGCCCCCTATGAAATGTTTTTAAAATAATGGGTTTATATTGTGCATTTTAGAGAATACTTTCTGTAAAAAATTGGGACAAAAGCCACACAGTTTATATTGGTTTTGTAGGGTAACACAAGAAATAATTCAATAGACGCAATTAAACAACAGGGCGCAGAGCATTTTCCAACTCAGTTTGATGATTTCTTTACCCACATGATATGCCAGTATAAAAGAAAATGTTATGCTGGCCGCTCCAATAAATTCCAGGATTGCCTTATAAGAGCATGTTTCTGTTGTTTTTTAAGTAAAAAATGCTATGCCGCAGTTAGAAAATATACCTAGACTAGCTGAACCAATCTAGCCTTTCATCATGTTTAGTTTACCCTTGATTCCCAGTAAACAATGCTATGCCAAAGAAAAAAATACAAAACTGGACTAGCTGTCTAGCCATATAAAAATAATTATGTTTGCTTTAACCATGATGCTGAGTAAAAAATGCAATGCCAGTGCTACAGTAAGAAAACGTAAACAGACTGGCTGCAGCAATGCAGTCCAGTCTAGCCCTGCAACAACACTTCTCATATTGGTTTCAACCTTAATGCAGAGTAAAATATGCCAGGCCAGAGTCAGAAAATGTAACCATACTGGCTGCAGAAACGTAGGCCAGTCTAGCCACATAAAACCACTTATTCTTATCATGGTTGCTTTAAACACAATGCCAAAAACAAAAATGCCTTGCCAGAGGCATACAATATAACTAGAATGGCTGCAGCAATGCAGTCCAGTCTAGCCACTTAACAAAACGTACCATATTTGCTTTAACATTAAAACTCAGTATAAATGCACTGCCTCCCACTGCACCCGCCAATCAGAAGCCTGGTCACCATGCTGATGAGCGGGCCTCTGATTTGCGAGTGTGGGGGGAAGGTATGCATACTTCATGAGACCAAACACAAGCATTCATTCAGCATTCATGCACATTCATTCAGTCGCACACACATACACCTTCACAGCTTTTATAACTCTTTTCACCCATGTACCCATAACATACACTCATTCCTCCACATGCAGCCACACACACATTCACACATACATTTTTTCTTTCTTACCTGCAGCCCAGTCCAGAATCCTCTCCACCGCCATCAGGAGGGCATGATTCTGCATTAACTCTGTGGCTGGCGAGCTCTCCTGCTCCTGCACAACATGAACAGGAACCAGGAAGCAGACAGAGCTTCCTGGTTCCTGGTTCCTGCACACATGTGCAGGAGCACCCCCAGGAGTACGCCCCAGCAGCTCTAGATGTACAGGAAGGTTCAGGAGCACCCTCTACACACATTCAGAGCTGCAGTACCCTAGCCTGAATCCCGATTGGGCCATGCAAGGCTGGGGAAGTAAAACGCCCCCTGGCCTTACATGGAGCATTGGACATGCATGCTGGGGTATAAACTGTCAAAGGGAATCCACGTTCCCCCTTGTCAGTTAAAGCAAGCCCAGGAGCACTCACTGAGCTGCTACAACTGAAGGAGCGCTTAGTATTTTTACTGGGCTGGCTTGCCAGCTTTTCCAGAATGGGCGGGTCGATGCCCCAGCACCTATTATGAATGAGCCGCGCCTGGGTCACACATCCTGCGGGCGATCATTTTTTTTCGTTACTAATAGCTCAAATTAAACAATATCAAGTTAGTCAACCTTAGCAAAGTCGATTTATGAATCATTTTACCCTACTTCATGTAATATCTGCCTTGTGTTCATTCTAGTAGAGATAATGAACTCATGTTGGTGTTTGATGTGTGCTTACACTTGTTAATACATGTTAATATTTATTGACTGATTTATGTTGCTTAACAACTGCTCCTCATCATAAATCTTACTAAATTTATTTTTAGACAAGGTTAATAAATACCACTTAATCCTGTATTATATTCAAATGTCATTAAACTTTTAAATAGAAGTACTCAATAAATGTTTTGTTTCGATTTTAAAGAGTTGTGTCATATTTTGGAAGCCATCTGCTTAACGTACTTTATTAACAGGTACATCTTAACATACAGGCAATCATTTGATATGTTGTTTAGAAGAGGTTTTCTTATGGAAGTGTGGAATTCCTGGGCCTAAAAACATGGACTAAAGAAATCCTTTTTTAGTTTCTATTAGATGTGGATTGCCAATCCATGAGAGGAAAGTCTTATACATTAGTGAAGCAAGAAGCTCAACTTTTCACTATGTTCTAAACTTATTATTTAGTAGATCTTGGGTGATATATTTTATACATGATAAGTACAATATCTTTTATCACATTGTTTCTGAGTGACTAACCAAAAATAAGGCTGACTTTTTCTGATGGCTTGGCTTGTGCATTGGCTCTTAAAGCCAACCCAGGCTCTTGGCATGGCTCTGGCTTGGCTCGTCCTATGAAATCCTTAGCTTGCCCGCCTCTACTCCCCAGTATCTCCATCGGAAGAAGCAGGCCTTCATAGAAGCCGGGGCAGATGTCCTGGTAGAGTTTTGACTCAGAAACAATGGCACATGTGCAATCTAGCAGGACACCGCTCCACCATCAGCAAGATTTCCAGCTTCTGGGGGAATGCGACAGGAAAAATGAATGCCCCAGTGCGTTGATGCTGGGCTGTTGGGGAAAGGAAAAAGAAAAGGTCCAATGAGAAGGCATGAGTGAGGGCCAATACCAGATGCATCATAGTCATGGCTAAACTCAGAGTCCCTCCCACTGCTTAATTTGTGGGGGTATTTGCCCGGGCACTTATTTCTGAGCCCAGTTTGATTAGTCTTTGGTATTTTAGCAACTTTACTATTTTAATTGTGAGTTAGTCCATCAATTCCCTATAGCACGAAAGCATGTTTTCTCTTTTGCCTGTGATAAGATGGTCAATATGTTCCACTTGCCACTGATAGAATTAGAGCAAAATGTTAACAATGGTGTGTTTTAGAGAAACACTTAAACATTTAAGTTATTTCAAGCCGCAACTAATACGTTATGTTGATACTGCCATAGTCAGATAATACATCACCTTCAATGAACCAGTGGGAGTTGCAACTTCAACCCCAAATATGTTGACACTGTATGGAGCAGACTTGGGTGGTGTCCACTCTGGTGTGTCACAGGTGTGCTAGAAATTGTTTGGGCCCTGGCACTTATTTTATTACAAATTAAGCACTGCAATCAGGAGAGACTCACCAACATTGAAAAGGACAACCTAGCCGTCATCCCAGAGGGAAGCATAGCCTGCGTTCATGGCATCAACACCGTCAAGAAACTCATGACAACATATATATAGCACTCATTCACCACTATGAATGTTACTGTTCACTCTGCCACTATGCATGAACCCCCACACTGCAATACACACACGCACACGTACACACACACGCACACACGCACACAAACACCTGTCCCAACAAGCTATTGGGAGGGTGGAAAGCGGGTAAAAGAGTGCACTTGACCTTCCAGAACAAGAATATGTTGATTTAATCAGCTCTGCCTGGGTTTAGGGGTGAAAAGGGAACTTAGGAGGACAGGAGCTGTATAGGTGATGCGACACCATTCCTCCCTACATGTCTGCAGACAAATCCTAGACCCTATAGAAAAAAGACATGAGACATTTGCCATGAAAAATCCACAATAAACATGCAAAAAGAGTGGGAAATATGTGGGTTTGGGTATAGCAAAGGCCGTATGTTAACAGGAAAGGCTGCCTGCAGTGAGGCTACAGATGGCGTCATGTGTAGATGTGGGGCACACATGCCAAGGGAGGAAAGGACATGAGTGATGTCTCTCTGGTTTTGGGGAAATAACATTATCACCCATACTACCAGTACAGAATCAAGCTGTAATCAATAGGCGAAAACGCTTAGGTTCTATAATACCAATTGGGAGTAACACATACAGTTCTGCTTGCACCCAATGCATTTTGGGACTAGGAGTTCCAGCTTTACAAATGTAGCTTTAAGCACCGCATGCTTCAAAATGTGAACCAAATGAAGGATTGGATGACGGAAAAAGTCATATGGTATTGTGTCATTAAAAGACAATAAAGTGGCCACTGGCCACACCAACCTCTCAATCCACTCCGACTCCCTGCATTCTCTCTCCCAATGTGCTATCCACCATCCAGTTCTCTACCTCTCACTCTCCCTTCTGTGCGCTGTTGCTTCCTTAGTGTGTTACTTCTCTTGTTCCCCTCTTCCTTCTGTTCTCAGTCTTTCTTTCCATCTCCCATCTGTACTCCTAATGGCCTTCCTACTACCGCTCCTCCTATCTAGCTCTTTTACGTTGCACCTCCTCTCTGTGCTCAGTAGAAAACAACACTCCTTAACCCCCTCTCCTATGAAATCTACCATGCTCCCACAGTCATGTCTGCTTGTTTCCCTGTGTATGCTCTTAAACCTTGAGCCATCTCCTCTACTCACACACCTGAATGCTGTTTTCTTTCCATCTTCATCAATCTCTGCATTCTCTTCGCCCTGTATTTTCCCACTCACACTGCTCGACTCTCGTGCTCTCTATCCCTCCTGTTTGCATGATCCTTTCTGTGTGAACTCTCTCCATTTCTCTCTCTGTTGCCTCTCCACCACTGGCCCCGCTCCCCATTGGCACATTTTCGAAACTCAATCATGCCACAATTGGTTTCGCATTTTCAGAGATGCTTGTGGGACACCTAATCTAACAGTGCGCCTGTCATCATCGCCCAGGATGAGGAATACACATGTAAGGATAGGCCCAAAAAAAGGGGTTCACAAAACTGAGCATGACCGTCTGAACTTGAAGTCACTGGTCCTGCAGGTACTTTCTGACATCATATTTCAGTTCTCATTTGACAAGCCTGCACCATGGCCCATGACTGAAGGTGAGGGATGTACATTTCAATAGGTTATGCAAAGCATGTGGCCTGCCCATTACACTACAACATACATGTACAGATGGAGCGATCATGTAGAGCATTCAGCCCTGCCTACGGACTGGCCCCAGAGCACTGTACAATTAAAGAGGAAAGAGACGGGGTGCATAGGAAAAATGGGAGGGCTGCCAAGAGGAGAGGGCAAGCTCAGAAGAGAAATCAGAGAGGTGACCGGGCAGATAAAGGATCAGACACTAACAGTGTCATTATGTAAGACACACATACTACAGCATATACATGATGCCCCTTTCCTCTCGGTCCCCTGCTGTAGCTGGCATGGCACGCAAGTGCCCTTCATCACACAGATATAGATGCATTTGACTAGGGAGAACCGAGATCGCTACCAGGTGCTCAGCCTTACTATTTCACTGAGCACAGAGACTGGCACCATCTGACTGCAGGATACCTGTGACACTAAAGATTGCCTGGCAAAGAAGACCGAGGGGCAAGATTGCAAGATCTCAGCCTTGTCGGCTATGGTCGCTGTATCATAGAAGCACTGTACTGCTGAGGGACATGGTCGCTGTTGGCATGGCTACAGGACGCTGCCGGGGGCAGCCTCTGTAGCGCAAGACTATTGGCGTGGGCTTTTTGGGTGCCGCGCTGTGGCCACAGAGCCCTTTCAGCTGGGTCGCAATGGCGGGATAGCCAGCATGCTGCTGCTCATTTGGCGCGAGGGAGATTTGCACGCTCAGAGTTGAGCCTATTTCATCAGTAACTTGCAAACAGCCTGTGAGAGAGTGAAATCTGCAGGAGACAAATGTCTCCTGAGGTCCCAACACTGGGTGCCAAAAGAACGACTGCGTATACACCTCAATCAGCCATCTTCGTAGCCGCCAGTGATACCGATGCCCCCCTCCCTCTCTGTGGGCATGTATGTGCATGAAGGCTCAGTACAGTAGACGCGTTCCGCTGTTATTCATCAAAGGAGTGATTGTCCAATTGTTTTATACTGCACTTCGCATATGGACTGACAACCTGTGCCTGGCAGTCAAGTACTATCAATTCATAGGGCCTCATTACGACCCTTGCGGAAATGGAAAAATGATGGCGGAAATGCAATACCGCCATCGAACACCGCTCGTTGCGATCATGACCCGTCACCGTAAAGTACGATGCCATTAGCGACACCGCAGTGAACGGCAACGCTAACTGCACCAAGTACGCGCACGCGCGCCTTGCAAAACCGGAATCACCGCCATGGCGCAACGGTACGCGAATTCTGACCCTAGCGGACATGTACTGAACGCCATCAAGCACGTCGTAAAGTACCATTCCGCCATGGCGAGAAATACGGCAACGCGAACCAACCGTAAATGGCCCACTGAGTGCCTGTACTCCACTCCCTGGCCTCATTGCACAACTCCTGGCAGGCGCAATGTACACACACTATGCAACCAGTGAAATCCACTATTCACCCATGCATGCCAACGTAGAAAAGCATGCAGGGGCTCAAAGCGCCCCGTGAGTGGGCATCCATGTACGGCATGTCACCATAGCCGTACTGACGCAGCACAGGCATGTGAAGGTACAACACATCAAAATGAAAATCAAGAACACATGACACAAAACAACAGTAGTCCCCCATCGCTTGCCACCAGCGCAAGGCAACATCCACAACAGCATCCTGAGGGGGATTGCACCAGCCCTGTACTCATGCCAGTAAACAAACCAACCATCAGCAGAAGCATGTACCACACAAGTCAACTCAGAAGGCGGAACACAAAGCAGATCATCATGCAATACATACCGCCACAAAGCGAAAATCGCCACATCACCTGCAAAGAACAACGCAACACGACAAATATCGGAATACAATTTAAATGCACATCCAAATGACAAAGGCCCCACATCAATTTGCAAAATCCCACCAAAACAACCATCATCACCGAGGGCTGCATCTGCAATAATTGACCGGCTTCCACTTGTGTGACGCCCTGTACCATCATGGCACACAGGGCTTACATCAACGTTCCAAAAGGCAACATGGAAGCGGCAAGAACCGCAGGTCCGTCCCATGAGGCAGGCACTAGTCGAGCTGAAAGGCCGAAATGTTGCACCTAGCCACCAGTACAGCGTAAGGGCATGTGGCCCATTGGCGATCGTCCCATATGATCGAAATGGTGCTCCACTGATTCACCCGAAGCTGCAGGAGTCGAGAGTAAAAACCATCTGGAGGAGTGGCGTAGAGATGGCATCTGCAATAGGGCAGGAGATACCTGTCACCCAAAAGAAACACAAATCAACCGATTGCATTACGGGACTCATGATGCATTACAATCTTCATTCAACACACCAAATCCACACCCATATGCATGCTAGCCCACTCCAAAGGAATATACACACCCCTAATCCAGTATCGAATCACAACGAAACCAATCGAGCTAAATACACCATTGGCAACGTCGGTTACTGTGCATGCGTCCGTCAAGATAGAACCCATGACATGGGATTAGTAACGTGCCTAGACACAAGTGTATGAAGGCGCGTCGAGACAGGGAGGATCCGACAAGGGCAGAGAGACGTATGTCCCACTATGGCAGCCTTGCATCACATAACGCAGGGGAAGGGGAGTGAACCAAGAAACCCATGTACATGGCAGACCCTAAACGGATTCATCAGTCCATGCATCCATTCATCATTCCCTCATCCCGCAATGAAAACGCATGAATATTCACTCACATAATATGTGAAACTTCCATCGCGTCTGTGCGTAATGCAGTCCGCAAAAACCACTGTGCCCCTGGCCGGATCTGTAGTGTTGTGAAGCAAGATGGATTTGGGAACGTCCTGCCTTATCGTCCACTACGCTATTGCGCATCCCATTCAATTCATATCATTCATTGCCTGCTCGTTATGGGCCATGTCCCAAGGACATTCTACAATAGAACGTTACATTTCCAGCCAGACCTGTGGGCGTATCCTCGCCGCTACTTCAAAACCAAAAATGCTGGCCTTCGAATACCTCACTTGCAACATTACGTCGAAAAGGCTTCTGTGAACGCTTGCATTCACAATTACATCAATGTAGTGCGGCTGTGTGTCATGATGCTAACTGGCTGCAATCACAAATGGCACGCCACGCCCGTCGGTGAAGTACGTTACTGTGCTGCATGAGGGTCGGCCATCGATCGAGCCCTACATACCACTGACTCTTCACAGGTATGTAAGCGGCTGCAATCATAGCATGTGTAACAATGGGAGCATAGCATGAAAATCAGTCAAAGTACATCACACTGCCATCGGGATTTGATACATGATTCCAATCCCAAGATGCCATGCGGCCAAATGCAGCCTTACGTGCGGGCCGTGCTCGACCAGAAGGGATTGCATCTGCCACAGATTCATTCAATCAGCACAGGTGGAGGCCATACAGGCCGACAGCACATATATTGCAGACCCAAACCCCTCCCACAACCACTCCCACTCCAAAATGCTACCGGCAGGACTAGCGATGTTGGGCCTGGGGTACCAGATAGCACTGCAAGTGCTACAACTACAAGAAGACGACGAACAACAACAGGTACAACAACCGGGCGCACAGGGGAGACGGAGGAGAAGGAGGAGGAGGAGGGCAAGGCAGGGTCAGCAAGGCCCACAAGCACTGCCACCACCACCACGCAGGCGGCCCGCAATCCCACGCCTCCGAGCCGATCCGTTCAACCTCACTGCTGAGCAGATCCACACCCTCTACCGTTTGGACCGGGACACCATAATCGCCATTGTGGACATGACACATGCTGACCTCGTGAGCATGATAGATAGCCCAACCGCCATCCCACCCCTACTGAAGGTGGTGTCTGCACTCCACTTCCTGGCCACAGGCACCTACCAGCACACAGTGGGACAGTTGCATGGCATTTCACAGCCACTGTTCTCACGGACACTCTTCCAAGTGCACGATGCCCTCCTGAAGCACGCCGACGACCACATCACACTACCACGCACGTACCAGGAGATTACCAACGCTAAAGTGGGATTCCATGCACTTGGCGGCATCCCGGGTTGCATTGGTGCCATCGACTGCACCCATGTTGAATTGGTTGTCCCACATGCCATGGAGGTCCAGTACCGCAACCGGAAACAATTTCATTCAATCAATGTGCAAATGGTGTGTGACTCCAACAAGATCTTTACGCATTGTTGTGCCAGATTTCCAGGATCTACCCATGATTCTATGGTCCTGAGGAACACAAGAATACCACGCTACATGGAGCGACACGCAGGGCACAGATCCTGGCTACTCGGTGAGTCTCATTTCATGCATGACATCGTGGCCCATTTGATGCGTCAATGACCTTGCAGGGGGGGGGGGGGGGGGGGGCTACTTAGCACTATCATTCCACTGACACCCTTTATTCGTCTCATACAGGTGATGCCGGGTATCCACTGAAGAGATGGCTCCTTACACCAATCCGGAACCCACAGAACGAGCATGAGGAGGACTACAACCATGCCCACTCACGTACCCGTGTGGTCATTGAACAGGCATTCGGCCTACTGAAGGCTCGTTTCCGCAGCCTCAGCAGGTCTGGCGGGGCACTCATATACAGCCATGAGAAGGTTTCTAAGATGGTCATGGCATGTGTCATGCTGCACAACATGTGCATACGTAGGAATGTGCCCATGCCCCCTGACGCTGTACTGCATGCACCTGAAGATGATGATGATGATGATGAGGGTGGGGATGTGGAGGCACCTCAAGGAGTCCATGAGGCACAGGATGCACGTGCAATCCGACAGAGCATCATAGATGCATGCTTCTAGCAACCACGCATGGTGCCTATTACACGGAAAGGGGACCTGTGGCACTGTGTGTGTGTAGTACAGGCACATTGTGGACTGTACGCCTATGAAGGCCTCGTACGCAAATATCAATGTCCACACATGTCATTGGATGATAATGAGGTGCTGTATTGTTGATGTGATTTGATTTATACACCCTATGGACCCGCCACCCAGTGAAGCCCAACACACCCCCTCCACCCTACTACCTCCCCCCCCAACACCAGTGTCCAAATATGCATGCTGTCCGTGGGTAGACGCTATTGCAAGCCCCCTCTACGGGTATCAGGGGCACCCCTGCCCGTGGAGCGCAGGTTCCTGCCAGATCTGCGTTGGGGGCTGCCCTGGACGGAACTTGCCACGGATGAGGTCTCTGCCTGCTCGCGTCCATGCATGTCTCTGAGGGTTTGTGAGAGCTCCGAGAGCACACGGCGCACAGCAGCAAGTTCAGCACAAACGTCTTTGGACGTCGCATGCAGTTCCCCCCTCAGGCTCTCGGTGTTTTTCTCCATTTGTGCTCTCAGGCTCTCGGTGCTTCTCTCCATTTCTCCCCTGAGGCTCTCACTACTTTTCTCTATTTGTGCCCTGAGTGTCTCGGTGGATGTTTCCATGGCTGCCCTGGAACCCCCGCATTCATTTGCATGGTCCTTGAGTAGCGTGGACGCTTCCTGCTGTTGCTCGATCAGCAGGTCGAGGGACTGTTGCCTCTGCTGGGCCATGGACATTTGCGGTGGTGTGACAGGGGGGCTGCTCAACACATGTTGCCTTGGCACAGGACTTGTGGGGGTTGGCCAGTCGTCGTCTTCAGGGTGCCCCTGCGTGGTTTCGTCATGGTGTAGGGGATGGGACATGCAGGGGGATTGGGAAAGGTCATGGATGGTACCTACGTCGCCAGCACTGTTTTCCGTGTCGGAGCATGCTGGCATGACAGCTGTGTCCCCTATGGTGCTGCTACCACCAGAGGCGGTGCCATCAGATACGTTCTTTGGGGGGACCTGTGGTGCTGGGGTTGTGGACTTGCTGGCTGCTGGGGTGCCTGTTGCAGTCCCCTCCAGTGTGCTGCCACTTGATTCCTGCTGCTGCCGTGTCTTGATCCTTGCACCTGAGGTGGAGGCTCTTGGGACGTTGGTCCTGGCCCTCTTTGCAGGCGTGCTGGTAGGGGTGTCCTGCAGCTCGTCGTTGGTATCGGACCCTGTGGTGGAGTAAAGAGGGGCGAGCGTTAGTTATGGGTCTGTCGGATTTGGAATGGCAACGTATCAAATGCATTGGGGTGGTACATGAGGCTGGTTTGGGACTGGGCCTTGGAGGTGGTCTCATTTTCGTGTGGATTGAGGATGCATTCATTTGGCTGCCTGCAGTTAGGGGGTGCATGCTGCACATGTAGGGGTTGTTTATGGCTTCTTGATTGATTTGTTTGTTCATTCTGACTTTTAGAGGGCGCTGTCAGGGCTAAGTATGTATTGCACTATGGGGTCACATGGTACTGCACATGTTCGTGGTTTGTGGATTTCGCATTGTTTCTCTTGGCCAACCTACCTGATTCTCCGGATGTCGGCACTCCTTTCTCCATCCCTCCGACTCCCTCTATGCTCTCCATTCCTATGGTGGAGGCGCAGATTTCCTCCCAGGGGGTCAACTTGATGGGCGACTCTGAACCCCCCCCGGTAGCTGTGGCGATGTTCCTGTTCGCAGAAAGTATGCTGCGTACGCGGATCCGCAGGTCGTCCCACCGCTTGCGACATTGCTGTGGCGTGCGGGGTGTTGTCCCCACCGCACTTACGCGCTGTGCCACCAGGACCCATATGGCCTTCTTGTTGGCAAGGGCCGTCCTGGTCATTTGACTGGAGAAGACGACGGCGGAATTTTCCTGTAGGGTCTCGGTGAGCACGGTCAGTTCCTCTCGGGAGAAGTGTACCTGCCGCTTGCGGTCACACGCTTTCTTGGCTACCTTTCCCATATTTATTTTTTTAACTGGGGTTGCTAACGGGTTGGGATGTGTCAGGGTCGGATTTTTTATGGTTGTGTTGGGATTCGGATTTTATAGTTGTGCGGCGTGCTGTTTCCCGTTCCGGCCACATGCTTTTACTTCCGTTTCCGTATATTTACGGTGGCCGTAATTTGCGGTGCACGCTCGTTACGGTGACCGCTCATTACGGTGACCGCTAAGATGGGTGGCGGTATTGCACCTGGTGCAGCGTACGGCGGCGGTAAGGGCCGTTTTGGGGTCATTTCCGCCATCGCAGCCTTTCGGATTCCGCCATGGCGTAATGCTCGTGCCCGATGGGTCGTGATTGGCCGCACTTTGCTCCTTCGTGCAATGGCGGAAACGCTATTTACGCTGTTGCGGTCCGGTCAGTCGATTTCCGCAAGGGTCGTAATGAGGCCCATAGACTGTTTTGTGCCTATAAAATGCACGTGCATGCTTAAGTGGGATTGTTAAATCCAATCGAATTCCGCATGCAGAGCATGTTTTGAAGGATGGGCTGCCCGATATGTCTACACCGGTTATAATAAAGAAAAAAGTGCACAGATAGGCTAACAGATTTTCATAGTCAGGTGCACCCTCTGATCACGTGTGTTTGGCTTCAGAATTTAAGTAGGCTCGGGTAGCGGTGTGCATAGGTGTGGCTGAGAGCTGTGGTTCCCTCCACGTTCATAAATGTGTTTATAAGGTGTAGGACTCAACACGGCACAGAGTGCCATTTTCTGTTGCTCCCTGCTCTGTGTTGACATTTGCACACAGAGAAAAGGGCACAATGTAGTTTTGATGAAGTGGAGTGCAGCCAGCCAGACACAGGAAGACGCTGCGGTGGGTGGCCAGTTCTTGAGGCGGATGCATGTGCATAGCCACAGGAGTGATGCCACAAACGGGGAAGTCGAAGTCATTATGATGAGCATCAAAGAGCCAGCGCTAGGGACAGCTGAGCCACCAGCTTCTATCATCAGTGGGGATCTAAATGGGACATCAGCAGATGTGTAGGGGAAGATACTAGGGAAAGAAGCCATCAGAAAGATCATCCACAGATTTAGAAATGCAGTCCACACAGCACCACCTCAGCCTCAACGCATGGCAGCGTTCATTGTACCAGAACCCTACATGACATAAGAGCCCACCCCAAACCAGCCGGAACGTTTCCACCTTTGGGATTCGGGGGTGAATGACGAGAACGGCATTCTCATCTTTAGGCATGCATCACATAGGGAATAGGCTGGCGAAATGTAGAAGCCGTAGATAGATGGGACATTCAGCATGGTTCCAGCTGTCTTTCATCAGGCATATGTGATGATGGCAGAGCGGGGAGGATATGCGCTGCCAGCCCCCTATTTTGCTGCCCAACAAGGACAGAAGCACCTACCAACACATCTTTGAGGATCTAAGGAACATGTGGCCAAATCTTGATTGAGCCACCTATCCTACGGATTTTGAGTAGGCTGCGATTGGGATGGCAAAATAATTTTCTGTCTAACAATTGGTTGGTGATTTTCTGATTTAGCCAGGAATTTCTGAAAGACTTTTGCAGCAGCCAGTCTCCTCCAGAGGTAAAATAATTATCTTGACTTTGCACTGGCAGCTCTCATGTTCATGAACTAGCATTTGTCCCTATCAATAACCTGGGCAGAGTGGTGGTGATACTGGACAATGCAGTGCCAGAAGGTTTGTTGTCAGCAATTTTCTGCTTTGAGGAAAATTAAATGGGCTGCTAGAACCCTGACCGATGCGGCCGTCATGCAATGTCTCCACTGGAGATTTAGTCAGTGTATGAAAGGACTTGTCAGGACCACGAATGGACAAATAGCTTTGCTGAAGCCACCCTACGCAGCATGAAAGTTGAGTTTGACATGGACCATCACACCATCTGGAAATGTATAGATGGAACATGCATGATTCAAAAAAAGAAGAGGCCACTTGTATGAAGAGTACATCCATGGCGAACATCCACCAGTAAAGCAGAAATGGTACCTGGACCAGAACAGAAAGAATGCAGAACATTGTGGCCAGCTATTGTGAAGGCACCATGAAGCAAGACAGAGACAACAGATTCAAAGTATATAAAAAATGACTTATTAAATCAAATGTCAGGATGGTGGAATGCCTGAAAAAAACTAAGGAAAGTCGTAGTCAAAGAGTTCAACTTAAAGGTCTGTCTGTGTCCAAAACCTATTCTTGACCACACAACTAAAGCTAAACAATGTGTAGGGATGTGTGTAATTAAAGAAATAGTGATCAAAACAAAGTTCTGAGCTTCTTCCAGCTCTTCACTTTCTTTTCAGCTCCCCTTCCCCAAGTTCAAGAAAGTTCCACAAAAAGTCTCAGGACTACCTTTCTCAAATTTCAAAGCAATACAGTTCCACACAATCCTCGACGTTCCCTTCCCCAAGTTCAAGGCAACACAGTTGAAAATGAAAAGGGTCTTGAGGCTCCGTCCTCAAGACAGCATCTGTAATTCCTTGAGTCTCATGATTCCCTTCCCCAAGACTTCAATGTAGCAATGTATACCTGTCTATGGGTTTTAAAAGTTCACCACAACTCCAGGTCAACTTGCTCTTTCCTCTGGATTTTATCTGCAGTTAACTTACAGTGTTGTTTCTTGGGGCATTTCACAATGTCTTTGAAGTTCACATTTTAGGGTTCCCTTGTCTAGGCACAGTTGTCAGTCCCCACAGTATGTGCAGCTTCACACTCTCTTGGCTTCTCCCGGTCAGCCTTTTGGCTTTGCCATAATAGTTGTTGCTCACTTTGTATTAGTCTTTGGCCTTGCCAGATCATCTTAATTCATAAAGTTCACTTTGCAGTGGTTTTATCAATTTCCCACCTCTCTGTCGCACTCTTTCACACTTGTGCCTTTTTCTGCAGGCTATTTTCAAATGGTCACTTTCCCATTTGACTTTCATCCATGAACCGCTTTGCCCACAAAGTGTCACCCAACTAGGTTTTTAGTCTGTGTTATTTAGCATTCCTGTGACTTTTCATTCAGTTCGGTATTCGATAGGTTACTTTTATAATGAAGGTTTCTCTTGTTCCCTTCAATTCACTAAATACCACGTTGATTGACCAGGGATACAAAGACTTGGTCTTCCAATTCTGAAAACCCTCACATGCAACTTGTCTTTTAATTGCTGTTAATGTTAATGATAAAGGATATTTGTACCGTGCACTATCACCACCGGAGTGGTCCCCTGGCGCTCTGGGGGCTCTGAAGAGGGGGGGAGGGTGAGTTAGTGGGAATAAACTGGAAAAGTGCAAGATAGCAGTGATGTGCTGATGGCAGCCTCAGCCCGGTGGGTCCGTCGCCTGGGCTTGGGGTGTTTTACAGTCGGTAGTCGTTGTGTGCTGATGTGCAAGTCTATGTGGGGTTTGTTTTGTTGTTGCAGTGTAGTGAAGTTAGTGCGGATTGTTGCGTTTTAGGCTTGTGATTGTGTTTGGTTAGAGTTTGAGAAGTGTATGCAGAGGGATGAAATGTTAGTGGATTGGTTAGTTGGCATTGCTGTCCTTGCAGTTATGTCTATGTCTGATGTTTGCTATCATTCACTATTCCATCGTTGCTAATTTTCAATATTCTGTCTAGATGTGAGGCAGGCTAGTGATCACGATTCCAATCAAGTGTTGCACTTACCATCATTCACAATTTCATCCAAGTGTGGCACATGCTAATATTCACATTTCTATCTAGATGCAACACAAGCTAAAGTTAAGAATTCCATCTAAGTGTGGCGCATGGTAACATTCACATTTCTATCTAGATGCGACACAAGCTAAAGTTAAGAATTCCATCTAAGTGTGGCGCATGCTAACATTCACATTTCTATCTAGATGCAACACAAGCTAAAGTTAAGAATTTCATCTAAGCGTGGCGAATGCTAACATTCACATTTCTATCTAGATGTGATGCAAGCTAAAGTTAGGAATTCCATTTAAGTGTGGTGCATGCTAATATTCATAATCCCGTCCAGATGTGACGCAAGCATAAGTTAAGAATTCCATCTAAGTGTGGTACATGCTAATATTCAGAATCCCGTCCAGATGTGATGCAAGCAAACGTTAAGAATTCCATCTAAGTGTGGTACATGCTAATATTCATAATCCCGTCTAGATGTGACGCAAGCTAACGTTAAGACTTCCATCTAAGTGTGGCACAAGCTAACATTCACATTTCTATCTAGATGCGACGCAGGCTAAAGTTAAGAATTCCATCTAAGTGTGGCGCAAGCTAACATTCACATTTCTATCTAGATGCGACACAAGCTAAAGTTAACAATTTCATCTAAGTGTGGTGCATGCTAACATTCACAATTCTAGCTAGATGCGACACAAGCTAAAGTTAAGAATTTCATCTAAGTGTGGCGTATGCTAACATTCACATTTCTATCTAGATGTGACGCAAGCTAACAATAAGAATTCCATCCAGGTGTGACGCAAGCTAACATTCACATTTCTATCTAGATGTGACACAAGCTAAAGTTAAGAATTCCATCTAAGTGTGACGCATGCTAACATTTACATTTCTACCTAGATGTGACGCAAGCTAGCACTAAGACTTCTATCTAAGTGTGGCGCAAGCTAACATTCACATTTCTATCAAGATGTGACACAAGCTAAAGTTAAGAATTCCATCTAAGTGTGGTGCATGCTAACATTCACATTTCTATCTAGATGCGACACAAGCTAAAGTTAAGACATTCATCTAAATGTGGCGCATGCTAACATTCACATTTCTATCTAGATGCGACACAAGCTAAAGTTAAGAATTTCATCCAGGTGTGGCACATGTTAACATTGTTACACCTGTCTAAAGATGATGCGGGCTAATCTTAACATTTCTGTACAGGTGTGGCACTAGTTAGCATTGGCTAGTGTGTTAGTGCGTAATGCACCATTTCAGGCCAAGAATTGAATTAGGCTTGTGGTCACAAATCTCTCTATGAATGCATGGCGTAATTCTATGGCAGTCTACGTTATGGAGAGGTGAGGTAGAGTGGCGAGGGCTTTCTAGAGTAGAGTAATTTCTCTACACCCCACCCATGCCACACTTACAGTTTTGTTGGTGTCTGTTGGCTGCTGGCTTCCTTTTCTTCCCCGGCGGACACTTGTAGACACGCCTTGGAGCTGCTATTGTAGGAGCCGCCGTTTGCCTCAGGGCCCTTAGCCAAGGGGGCTGCCGGGCAGAGGGCTGCCCTGGGAAGGTCAGTTATGACCAGGTGGACGCACCAATCAGGGGAGGGGGAGGGTGGGACTGTGAAAAGACCAGACAAAAAGAAAGGACTACACCCCACAGACTGCACCCTTTGGATGCAGTCCAGAACAGAAAAAAATCAGGCTCAGAAGCCAAAAGAAACACGAGACAGACACCAGATTAGCACACAGTGCTCACCAAAAAATATACATACATAAATGATTAAATAAATAATTTAAATATATATATATATATTGGAAAAAATACTCACACCACTCCAAAAGAGTGCATAAAGCATGCCAAAAACGGATTACAATCATTGTGAAACTACTCACTCAGAATCAGCCAGCCCCTAAAGGTGCTTCCACACTGGTTTCTCCTGCCACATCCTTCCACATGGCAGTCCTCAAAGCAAATGCTGTGTAAAGTAAACACTTGCGCAGTGGTCTGTTACTAAGTTTCAGCTTGCATGTCAGTTTAAATAATGTGAATGGCTTTAACCATACTGCAGCGTTACTTTTCGGCTTTCACATGCATAGCGGTTCAGGTTTTCGGGGCTCTGAAAAACTCACCAGCCTCTTTGAAGGGGCTGTGTTGCATGGCGAACCTCGCGCTGAACCTCTGCTGCTTCTGGCTTCCCACCGGGGCTTCAGACTGCCCCTTTTCCAACTTCAGTTCTCCTGCTGCACGATCTCTGCCACACAGAGGACGAGCTTCTTGGCCACTCACGGGATAGGATTCACATGCCCAAGAATCCTCATTTCCGGCACGCTTTACTCCCGGCAGCTTACTTGGTCTGCCACAGCCCTCATGGCTACCACGCGTCCTCTGCTTCAGATTGTTCACACCTGTTGCTGAAACTTATGGCCTTTTAGCAGCCCTCAAACAGGCCTCCGGGTTTCTTCCTTGTTGCTCCTTTGGTCTCCTTTTCTACACCTGCAACCACTTAACAGGTTGCAGGTGAAAGCTGCCAAATGAACTTGCCTGACCATAGTTAAAGGGACATGCCTGACCTTCACAGTACTTTGCAGGCATCTTCCTCGTCCCAGTAATAGAGTGGTGAAAGGAGCTAGTGTTCATTACTCCTAGTTGCCTCTTCTTCGTCCCAGTTCTGTCATAGGTAAAGTGTGGAAAAGTGAAGGAATATGTTTTACAATAGCCTATAATGGCTAGGAGAGGATTAGGTTGATCTTCAATAGGAAATGGGGATACAATGTCACGCCTGTGGGTACCCTACTCCCAATCCGCAAGGACCCTCCACCCAGGTGATCCTCCCTCGCTTCTCCACCCCCAGGGTCAGGATCCAAAAGCAATGGCCTTTCCCTGGCTACCTGAGAAGAGGATCCAGGGGGAGTGGGAGTGAGGATACCCTCAGGTTTCTCACACCATCTAGAGCGTGGGGTTCTGGAACATCTGCATTGCCTACATACAATTCTTTAATGGACAAACCACATAATTATTTGCAGCTATATTAAGGGACATGTACACAGTTGGCCTAATATATATATCATCTATGGACATTAGTCTGTGTATCTGTTTATGACCTCTGTTGTGGTGATAGTCCTGAAGTGTTCTCTAGAATCACCTGTATCACCTAAAAGAGACTCTGTGGAGGGGGGTTTCTTTCTTTTTGCTTTAACTGTATTACTAAAGCACCAAGACTCCTCCCATGACTGCCCTCATGCCCCTGCCCTCACAACACACTCATGCCAATGTATCCATGCTAACTCTGCACTCATACCAGTCAGATGACCTCACAGTGCCCTCATGCACCTCACCTTCACAAGGCACTCATACCATGCATACACCCTCACCCTACATGCATGAACTTCCCCCTCACAAAGCACTCATGACACTCATCCACCCTCACAGTACACTCATGCCATACAGACGCCCTTAGAGTCCACTCTCGTGCCTGATCCTCACACTGCACACATGCGATTCGGTAACCCTAACAATGCTTTCATGCCCCTCGCCCTCACAAAACACTCATCCCATTCATCCAACCCAAGCCCTTGCAGGGCAAAGCCGCAGTGTTGAGCGATGCAGGTGCGCAGGAGATGCTACCCGACAAAACATAGCATGTTTGCTACATCCACGCATCCCCGCCTATAAGAACCGAGGCACAGACCCTCTGCAGCAAAGCCCTCGCACAACAAGGCTGCAGTATTGAGCGGTGTAGGTGTGGAGGAGATGCTGCCCGATGAAACGTAGCATGTTTGCTCTGTCCATGCATCCGCGCCTATAAGAACCAAGGCACGGACCCTCTGAGGCAAAGTCCTCGCAGGACAAGGCCGTGGTGTTGAGCGAAGCAGGTGCACAGGAGACGCTGCCCAACGAAACTTAGCACATTTGCTACTTCCACGCATCTGCGTCTATATGAACCGAGGCACAGACCCTCTGTGGCAAAGCCCTCACAGGACAAGGCCGCAGTGTTGTGCGATGCAGGTGTTTGGCGGCGAAGGGGCTACCGCACAGACAGTGAGCGTGGATGACTCACCCTCCTGTCTGCGCTGCCAGGTAAGAAGTTGCAGAGAGAGTTGAGCTTTCCTTACTACTCATAACCCCCTTACCTGGTGACCCCCTCTCACCCATACACTAGTGCTGTTGTTCTTCTGTGACCTGTACCCATGCACTGTTTTCCTCCATGACCTGTATCCCTGCATTGTTGTTTCCTCTGTGACCTGTACCTTGCTCCCCCACACTCCCTCCCCCCTGTTCACTCTGAATCCTCATTTCCCTGTTCGTGTACGCTCTCTCACACATCTAGGCCAGGCTTGATCCCTCTCATCCTAGGCCCTCTCTTCCAGTGCGCGTGGGCACCCTTGCATACTAGGACTGCGTTACTCTCTCGCTTCCTAGGCCGCATGCATTCCCATGCATTCCCTGATCACGTGTGTTCACTCGTGCTTAGGCCACATGCATTCCCTTGCATTCCTTGATCACGTGCGCTCCTTCGCACCTAGGCCATGTGCATTCCCTAGAATTCCTTGATTGTGTGTTATCCTCACGTTCTGGGCCACGTGTTTACACGTGCATCTTTTGATCGTGTGAGCTCCTCGTGTCCCCGACCGCGTGCGCTCCCACGCATTCCTGGATTGCGTGTGTTCCCTCGAGCTCAGGCCATGTGCATTCCTTCACATTCCTTGATCATGGACGCTCCCTGCATCCTTGGCCACATGGGTCCATGTGCATTACCGGACGTGTGTGCTCCCTCACGCTTAGGCCGCACGCGTTCCCTCACATTCCATGATCGCGTGTGAGCCTTGTGTCCTGAGCTGCATGGTTTCCCTTGCATACTTTAATCATGTGGGCTCCTCACGTCCCCAGCCACGTGCGGTCCAGTGTGTTCCCGAATTGCATGCACTCCCTAGCGCTTAGGCCGCGTGCGCGCCCTCTCAAATCTAGGTCTTGATAAGGACCTGTCTTATGGTCGAAACACGCGTCGGCACCCTCTCAAATTAAAACAATTTAAATAAAGCACAAACAAAATGCAAAACAAAAAATGTGGGGACCATATCTACTATGCACAACTAATTGAATAAAAGTAATATACAACTAAATGCACTAGCGCCAAAGGAATGGGAAACCAACAAGGCTTAATTTACCTACACTTCGAGCCCCAAGAGCACGGGCCCTTCCGTTTCCACCTACAGGCAGCAAGTGCAACAAGATCAGACTAAATATATTGAGTAAAGGCGTGGCCACCACTAGTTCTTAGTGCCCTCTTCTCTTTCTACAAATACTGCCTACATCCATTCTGTTCTTTGTTTATTAGGTTCCCCGGTTGATCGCCCTGTCTTTGTGCATTTTGTATCTCCTGGTTGTTGTTCATTCTTTCCTAGGTTCCCCGGTTGACTGCTCTGTCTTTGTGCATCTTGCATCCCCTGGTTCTTTACATCATTGTATCCCTGCTGTTCCTTCCTTTCTATGTTCCCTGGTTGATCACGCTGTCTTGGCGGTTTTTGTTCCTCAAGTTGTTTGCATCATTTTATTGCCTGCATCCTGCTGTTATTTCCTTCTTTCAGGTACCCTGTTTGATTGTTCTGTTTTCTATTAGCCTTTTCGCTCTTGTTTGCTTGTCTTTATTTGTATCTGAGTTTGTTCCCTGTTCTGTCTGCTTTCTGCCCCCCCTTCCTTTCTGTGTCCTTCCCTCCAGAGGCGTAGCCAGGATTGTCCATCAAGTGGGTCCTGAAGGTAATGTCGTTGGGCCCACTGCAGTGACATTTACATCTGTAAATGCCCACACAGAGCTGCTGAGTGGGCATTTACAGATTTTGGGTGGGCTTTGCCCGCTCAGATCCTACCCTGTCTATGACTCTGCTTCCCTCATCCAAGTGTTTCTCCCCCTCCTGCCTCCTCCCTTGCCAACCTCCCACCCCCCTTTCTCCACTCTCTCTTTCCCTCCACTCTGCCCTCCACACCCTCTATGGTGCTCTGTGTCTCTCCTATCTTCTCTAACTGTTTCTCTATCGACTATCCTATCCTTCTCACTAAGTCTGGTAGGAAGAAGTTCAAGAGGGATATCCTGGTCTCCAAGCAAGGCCTCCCCATCATGGATACCTACACCAGTGCCTCCTCCTGACAGACCCTTACCAACATCCTCTTTGTTGTTCCCTCTCCGTGCCTAAGGACCCTCTATATGGTCTCTTCTCTTTCTCCCTTTTCTTCTTCACTCATTAATGGTGGCACCCATTGGGAGGCCCTCCTGGCTCCCTTCCACTCCTCCAAGACCAACATTAATGTTAACCTAAATGGCACCGTCTTGGTCCAAGGCCCTCAGGCCACCCTCCTCCTGTTTGATAGATGCTTCCCATGACTTATCAACTTCCTTTCTTCTACTGCTGTCCCTTCTCTCCCCGCTTTGGCTAGTCTGCCTACTTACTCCTTGGCCACCTCTACGGCTGCCCTTGCTGCTTCTCCGGCCACCCTGTTGCCTCTTCCTTCTGCCACCCCTCTGGCACCCACCTCCTCTCCCTTGGCTACCTTGCCCTCTCCTCTTTCCTCCTCTGCCCACCCTCAGGAGCCACCAACACTTGCTCAGGACGTACCTCTGACCTGCACCTTCCACGGAAGTCTTTCATAGGTGGCAACCTGCTCCACATTGCCACTCTCAACTCTTGCTCAGCTGTCAAACACTCCTCTGACATCTGCCATCTCCTGGAAGAACTTGACCTGGATGTCCTCGGTCTGACCGAGACGTGGTTCACGGCTGGCTCTGTCACAAGCTTTGACACTCTCCTTCCTGATGACTACACAATCCTCTCGGCGCCCAGAACCAACCATCCCGGTGGGGGTGTCGCCTTGATCTTCCCTGAGTGGATCCCTGCTTTAATCATTCCTATGCAGGACTCCTCCTCCTTTGAATGCCTGGTCTGCAGGCTCTCTCGCTCTATCTCTCTCCTGGCCTTTCCCTCACTGTGGCCACTATTTACTGGCCATTGGGCCAAGAAGCTACCTTCCTTGCTGAGTGGCCGGATCTCTCCTCGTCCCTCCTCAGCTCTACCTCTCAGCTTCCCCTCCTCAGAGACCTTAACACCCACCTGGATGGCACCTGTCCTTCTGCAGGACACCTTCACAACCTCTGCGACTCCCTCTGTCTGTCTATTCTTCCCTCTGGCCCAACTCACTCTGCTGGGAACATTCTGGATGTTCTGATCTCCTCAGACCTCCCCCTCTCCAACCCTCTCATCACTCCTCTCTCCTGGAGTGACCTCTTTCTCTTTTCCTTTCATCTCTCTCTCTCTTCCCCCAGGCCAAGCTGATCCCAGCACTGCCATCTACGTTCTCGGTCAACCGACCCATAAAGCGTGTGTCAGTTGAGGTTTTCACTGCTACTTTCTCTCGTCCTTCTACACCTTTGGCTGACTCACATCCTGACACAGCCCTCTCTAACGTCCATCTTCATATCTCTGACACTCTCGATGTACTTGCCACTCTCATGAGGTTCTGCTTTAAGGCAAAATCCAAGTGCAACTCTTGGTATGACTCTGATCTCATCACCCTGAAACGAAAGGGAAAGGTGGCTGGGAGGAAGTGGAAAGCTACTGGTGCAGCCTCTGACAAACTGGCCTGCCTCCTGCTCCAAAGGCAGTACAGACTCTCTGACCTCTCCAAGAAGAGAGCACACATCTAAACCTGCGTTTCTGCGGCATCTAAGAACTCGGCCGAACTCTTCAAAATCTGGAAGGAGCTGGCCAACCCTGCTGCAGTCTCTACCTCTCCTGTCTCTTCCCAGGTCCTCTGCACGGCCTTGGCCTCTCATTTCATCACTAAAACACAGGACATTCTGTCCACCCTCTCTTCCTCCTCCTCCTCTTCCACGCCTGGCCTGCCTGTGGCCTCCTCCCCTCATACCTTCTCTTTCTTTCCGTGGTTCACCCAAGACAATGTTTCTCGACAAGTCAGATCTATGAAAGTCTCGTCAAAACAGGTTCTTCCCTGTTCTTTCAAAGCCATTGAGGACCACATCGACACTCTTTCTTCAGCCCTGGCTGATTTCTGCAATCACTATTTGCCACTGGAACTTCCCCTCCCACCTGAAGCACTCCTTTGTGCACCCCCTCCTCAAGAAGCCCTCAGCCGATCCTGAAACTGGCCATCTCCGACCTTAACCTTCTCACTCTTTTGGTTAGTTGTCTCCATGAATATCTGTCTGGCTTCAGAGCAGCCAGAAGCACGGAAACTCCTCTCCTGAACATCTGCGAAGTCCTGCTCTCCAACCTTGGCTCTAACCTTCCATCTGTCCTCATTCTCCTTGATCTCTCTTCTGCCTTTGACACAGTCAACCATTCCATCCTGCTCAAGTGCCTCCTTGATAACTGGCCCTGGCTGACCTCCTTTACCACTGACCGACCCTCTCAGGTCCAACTGGGTTCCTTCCTCTCTTCTATCTCTCTCTCTCTCTCTCTACCTGTGGTTTTTCCCTGGGGTCTAACCTCTCTCCATGGCTTTTCAACCAATAACTGTCTCCTCTCACCAACCACATAGCTGCACTCTGTCTAACTTTCAGTGTTATGCGGATGACACTCAGCTCTCTCTTAGCTTCCCATCGGCCAACTCTACACCATCTCTCATTCCTGACTGTCTGTCTGCAATTCAGGATTGGTGTGCCACTAATGATCTCTGCCTCAATGCCAGTGAGACAAAGATTCTCCTCATCAGAACACCAGCTCTCTCTTTTCCTGGCTGCCCACACTGAGTCCTCTTCCTTCTCCTACCTGTGAGGCTAAGAACCTTGGGTCATCGTCGACTTCACCCTCTCCTTCTCTCCTCACATTTCTGATGTCTCCAAGAAGTCAAACTATCAACTGCACCTCCTCAGAGGTATTCTTCCCTTCCTCACTTTCCCCCAGAAGCTCACTGTCTCCAGAGCTCTGGTTCTTTCAAGGCTGGACTATTGCAACAGCCTCTTTCTTAATTTTCCTGCCTCTACATTCCATCCTCTACAACTCAAGTAGAACAGAACTGCAAAACTTGTCCTTCACCTCAAGCCCAGAGATCATATCTCTCCAGCCCTGAAATCTCTTCACTGGCTCCCAATGGTGGCAAGGATCAAGTTCAAGACCTTCTGTCCACAAGGTTTTCTTGGGCCTGGGTCTGCACTACCTCCCATCTCGAGCTCTCACCTCATCCACCTCCAACTCTCTGAGGGTCAGCCACTCTCCCAAGCAGAGAGTTGGGGTCAGATCTCTTTTTTCGGCTGGGGCCTCCCTCTGGAACAGCCTACCTGCCTCTCTCAAGCTTGAGCAGAACCTTTTTGGTTCCGGAAGCAACTCAAGACCTTCCTCTTCGCTTCCTCTTTCACTCTTCCTCTCCCCTGCTGATAACCCATCTTCTCTGTGCATCTGGTTACCTGGCCGCCCCCTAAACTTGGAACCAGGTCCATGCCTGTCCAGTTGCACCCTGCACTGCCTTTGCCCCCCCCCAGCACTTGTGGTCTGTATCTGTAACTCTACAGTCCGCCCACTCTCTGCACTTATTAACCACCCACTGGCTGCACCCCCTCATTACAGGCACTTCTCCCTCTCACATCCCTTGTGCACTTCTCCACTCCCTCAAACCCCCCCTTTTTGCACTTCTGTCCTCCCCCCCCTCCCTGCGCTTGCACGCTCTGAATGACAAAAGGCCTAGTAAGATTATTGTTTTGTCCTCCCTTTGTTTCCCCCTCCTTGTCTTGTTGTGCCTAGAAACATGCTATGCATGCCATATCACACCATTTCATAGCCACTCGCACAGTGCACTCATGCAATACAGATGCCCTCTCACTCCCCTCATAGCTCTGACCTTCATACTGCCCTCAAGCCATTCAGTCGTCCTCACACTGCCCTCATGCTCCTCAGCCTTACAATGCAGTCATGCCATTCATTCACTCTCACACTTCGCTTGCGTCTTTTGGTCGCCCTCACACTGTCCTCAAGACATTCACCCTCACAGCACACTCATGTCATTCATCCACTCACCCAGTGCACACTTACCATTCAGTTGCTGTCACACTCCCCTTATGCCCCTGACTCTCACCCTGCCCTCATGCAGTTTATCCACCCTCACAGTGCACTCATGCCATTCAGTTACCCTCACACTGCCATCTTGCCCCTCACCTTCAAACACCTTCATGACATTCATCCAACCTCAGACTACCCTCATGCCATTTGCTACCCTCACACTACCCTCAGGCCCCTCACTCTGGTACAACGTCCTTTCATCGCAGGATATTTTTTTGTAGGGTGTTTTACTGTAAATTATTTTTTGAAAAAACCCATAACATTTTTAGGGGGGTTAGTAAATTATATATATGGGGTGTGGGTGTTTGGCAATAAATCCAAATGAAAGAAAATTGGTGGATTGGGGGGTACCCCAAAAAATAATGGAAAGAAATTTTTTCGTTAAAAAAATCACAGTAAAAAACCCAGTGAAAAAACATCCCGCGATGAAATGACATGGAACCCTCACTCTTACAGTGCATTCATGAAATTCATCCACCCTCACAATGTACTCGTGCCATTCATACACCCTCACAGCACACTCTTGACAATTAAGACGGCCTCACACTCCCCACATGCCCCGACCTTCACACTCCCCCATGACATTTGGTCGCACTTACACTACCCACATGCCACATATGATGCCCATTCACTAAATAGTTAATTATGTCTTGGTATGTCAGCGTGTGACGTTATGTGGATGTACCTAATCATCAGGAAGGGAGGCAGCAGCAAGAAAAAGGAAATGACCAGACAAAAGGAGGAGGACAGACTCTAGAGAAGGAACAGGAACTAGTGAAACCTACCTGTAACCTTTGATCAACCCACCTGTTGAACACCTATGTATGTTTATGTATATTAGTATGTTTCATGTAACTTGTGAAGTTTTCCAGCACCCAGTTACCTAAGGGTTAGGTGCGCGATACAAATAATAAACCTATACAAACACAAATACAAACAAATCTGAAAAGCGCACACATAGTCGAGCTTTATTCACTTCGTGTTTCCCTCATTAAGGGAAGGAAACATGAGAACTGGCGAAAGAGCGTGAGATCCTGCGTGTGCTGGCCTTCAGCACAACTCATGTAGAGTACCACAGTCAGACAGTCATAGTTACCTGAGCACACCATGAAGACCCGATCTTAAGCATCGCATTCTACGTGCCAATGCTGATTCAAGCTGCGTGATTTCAATGACGTACTCCTCGTCATAGTTTGCTTAACGCCTTATTCTAACCTGATAACATTCACGTGCGTGATGAGGCGGAGACTGGCGCCATTTTGCGCGGCGAACCATAGAGGGACTGAAAGCCTCATATAATGGGAGAGCATGGTGCTCTGGGTGTCTGTAACCACAAGGACACTCATTCACTCTGCAAAGTGGCATGCACATGTTACAGGATCAAATGTGAACATATATTCACTCTCCAGTGACCTGATCCAAATTTAGAAAAGACGTTTACTTCTCAAATTCTCAATAACTCTGATTCAACTCTAGATCTAATATTAACATGTCTGATGCGGAAGAGTCCGGAATTCAACAGTCAGGTGCAATTGCCGCTCGATGTCCATTACCATGTGACATATCTGATCCTCAAGCGTTGGGGCTGAAATGGGGAGGTTAGTTAAGATGGTTCAAGAACTACTTAGAAACTCTGAACTCGTCAGACGAATATGCCAGATATATGCCAGATATATGCCAGGTATATGCCAGATATATGCCAGATATGTGCTACTGAACCTCGTAGGTTATGAAGTGGAGGATCTAATTCTTAATTTACCGCCTGTCCAAATGGATGCATACAAGGCCCTTAAGGACTGTCTGAGTACCTGTTTTGATGCTCAGAGGACTATTGACCATGGAAGACACACCTTCAACGCCATGTCTCAGATGCAACAAGAATCTATGAAAATGTTTGCGACAAAGTGGATTGCTCACCGCGACTTTTAGAGAGTCATTGATGAAGAGGCAATTAGACTTCGTATCCTTGGAGGATGTCTAACAGTTCTTGTTTTGCAAGTTGTTGCTATGGGAGCAACTTCCACTAACAACCAGTCTCAGCATGGTGCGACCAGAATCCAGAGCAGAAACTCAGGCGTCACAGATCGAGGCAGGCAAAGAGTTCAAATTAGAATCGATGTATCATCTAGCTCACGCTTCAAGCGGCAAACACAGAGCAAGCATGAACACCAACAGAAATCCTTCATGTGTTGAATGTTATGGGCGTGGTCAGCCATTTCTTCATGAGGGAACATTGCCTGCCATGCGACAGAGATGCAGTGACTGCGAAAAAGAAAATCATCTAGTCAGGTGTGCAATTCAGCCCCAGTAAAACAAGAATCTCATTTTAAAAAAGACATCAAGGCCTCCTTCTTCACTTCTCCACCATTAGTCAGAGAAAGTGATCCCGGGGAATACATCTATCTACATGATGTCAGCTTTGGTGAATCCCTCTGAAAATGATATTACTTTTCAGTAGGTGATCATCCTGCTAAGTTTGTTATAGATACAGGAGCCACCCTAAACTTCATGTGCATTTTGGAATTCAGGAAAATGACCAGTAAACCACCTCTGATGTGCTCAGAATTGCAAGTATACGTGTGGGCTGCGAAAGGACTTGTCACCAATCTTGGAATATTCCAGATGATGCTTAGATACAAAGAAATGATGATACACAAAGAAGTTCATGTTTTGCAAGGGGGGGGGATCAAGGTTAGCAGCCTACTAGGGCAACCAAAAGCAATCACAATGAACATTTCTGCTGTAATGTTTGCTATGAAGCAGCCACATTCAATTGTGTCACAATTTCCTTAGCTATATCAAGGGCTTGGCACAGGCGTAGACAGGGTAAGGCCTGAGCAGGCAAGACCCACCCAAAATCTGTAAATGCCCACTCAGCAGCTCTGTGTGGGCATTTACAGATGTTAATGCCACTGTGGTCGGCCCAACTACATTAGCTTCGGGCCTCACTTGTTAGACAATCCTGGCTACAGCTCTGGGGCTCGTTTGCCAGAAAGGGGATCCTGTTGTACTTCATATTGAGGAATCGGTAACACCCATAGCCCAGCACCACTGTCTAGTGCCCATACACCTACAGCCTCAAGTTGAACAAGAAAATAACAATCTATCACAGAGTGACATCATAGAAGCAGCTTCAGATCCCACACTGTGGGTGTCTCATATAGTTGCAGGGCCCAAAAAGAATTCCATGAATGACGTATGTGTCTGTGTAGACATGAGACAAGTGAACAAGGCTATGATGAATAGCGCTGAAGTATTTTTGAAAGTTGACCTAAACAAAGGCTAACACCAGATAGAGCTTGACCCACAATCCCTCTGCACAACAATGTTCTCAATGTATTTGGACCTATACAGGTACAAGAGATTATGTTTTGGCATCTACTATGCTGTTGAGATATTTTTTTTTTTAAAAGCCTCAGTAAGGTCATCAGGCACATTTGCAACTTGTTTAACTACATCTTGATTTTTGGAGTGACCCTGGAACAACATGACCAAGCTTTATCTGAGGTATGCTCAGCTCTCAGTCCAAAGGATTGACTTTTAAGTGTGAGTTTCATAAGTTGCAGCTCAAGTTCTTTGGACATATTTGTTTCTCAGAGAGGCATGAGATCTTACCCTGGTGAACTCAAACGCAATTTCAGAGATCCCAGCCCCTTGAGATGTCAGTGATACACTAGGAATTACCAGCTATTGTGGCAGATATATAAAAGATTTGCAACCACAAGTACTCTGCTATGAAAAATTACAAAACAAGGAGAGTCTTTTCTTTGATCACCCTTTCTTTGATCAGGCTTTTCAACAGTAAAACAGGACAGTCAGGTCGGGCATGGTGCCATACTCACTCAACAAAGGCCCGGTCGTGACTCACAGCAAAGCGTGATTGCCAATGACAGCAAGAGCCTTTCAGATACGGAACGGGTGAATTCACAACCTGAAAAGGAAGGTCTGGCAATTGTGTCGGCCATTGAGCATTTTGACATGTCCCTCATTGGCAAACAATTCACAATAGTTACTGATCACCAGGTTCTGATAACTATATACGAAAGTCCAAAATGCAAGATGCCCTAACAGTGTGAGAGGTGGGGTTTGCATTTAAATGGGGGTCATTCCGAGTTTGGAGGTAAGTTCCGTCCATTACCGGCATGGCGCAAATAGCGTGTCCGAGCTGGAAATAGACCGCTAAAAGCGCACTATTACGAGTTCATGGGCACAAGCTTTGCGCCATGCCGGTAATGACCGTAGCGCCCTGGAGCAAAAATGCCCGAAAAACCCCCTACCGGCATGAACCGCACCGTAGCGAACACTACCGCCATGGAGCAACACGGCATTAGCGGTGACTGTAAATAGCGGTCACCGTTATTTATGATCACTGTTAAAATGCGGAACCGGAAATAGCGTCATCGCACAGGAACTCGGCGGCCATCTTTAAAAACACAATCCATTGCCATCCTCACCAGACAGGACCCCTGGCACACTGTTGACATACTGGAAAGTTACCACCACTACTGAGGAATGCCCAAGGCGCTGAAGAAGGGAGCTGCCCACCTCCGAAAGGAGTGGTTCAGCCCTGACGAACTGCAAATGCTAGTGGATACCCTCCACGAGCATGCTGACACTGTTTTCAGCAACGACATGTGGAGGGTGTTGGTGCTAAAAAAAAAAGACATCTGGGCACTAGTGGCGCAGAAGGTGAGCGCTGTGGGCAACACCCCCGCACCACAAAGGAATGCCGCAAAAGGTGGGATGACCTGCGGCTGAGGGTGCAGAGCATCCTCCCTGTGAATAGAAGCCAGGCCTTGGAGACTGGAGGAAGCACAGGTTCGCCCATGAAACTCATGCCGTAGGAGGAGACATGTGCGGCCATGATAGGCCCCAAATCCATTGAAGGGGTCGGAGAGATGGAGTGTGGTGCAACATCATCCGCTGATGGAGGTGAGTGTCCAAAGTCAATACTGCCAACGCCAATGTTATGAAAGTCACTGCTAAGGTCTGGCCAAGGAGTCACGGCATGGTCGGCCACACCCCCCCCCTGTAAATCATGCCGAAGGAAGTGAGACCCAGGCTAGTGCCAGGTGCGAGGCTGTAACCTATATGACACATACCACACAAAGTGGCCCAATGCATGAGGCACACAGGGCAGTTGATGTAAACAGTGTGCATGTTAGACAGCACAGTACCGGGCCAACATGAGTGACACAGACATATGCATGCATTTACCACCCAAGTATTGAATTATGTGCCGTTCCCCACCCAAATGCCGATAACCCACAAATATCTGAATGTGCTACTGTAGCCATGTATAAATGCTGGCTCTCAAATCATCACTCATGCCGTCCCTCTCTTCCACCCCCACAGGCAGTGAGCATGACAGCGAGGAGCAGGAGATCAACTGTCCCAGCACTTACAGGGGCCAAGGCACGGGCCGCCGTCTTCCCGCGAGGAAGACAACACCTGGACGCAAACTACCAGCTCCAGCAACGCCCGTGGAGGGTGCACCACCCCCACCCACACCCCTCCCTCCACTGGCTGCAGACACATGTCCAACGCCGCAGTCTGAGGAATCGAGTGTGTCTAGGGAGGTGGCAGCCACTGCCCCCCTCGATGTTGCCGACAGCCCCAATTCCATCTGTGGAGCAACTGAGGAGGACACATTTGAAGTCGTCCACACCCCTGATGCCCACTCTAATCCCCAAGTCTCCTATAGTGACTCGGGTGAGACTGACACACCTGAGCTATCTGGCCAAGGACCAACACAGGGACATGCCAGTCCTATGGCCAGTTCCCTTGAGGATGCGCTGGCAGAACATGTCAGCCCGATCCCCAGCAGGGCCACAACATCATCCGCAGATGCACAGCGGGCTGAGCAGCTCACAGCCCTGATCACTGATTTTATGCAGGACAATCGCAGGCCAGGGAGGAGTGGTTGGATGAATTGAGGGCACTGGGCCAGGTAATAACGGACAGCACCAACCGGCTCTGTGAGGTCCTCGGCCGCATAGCCGATGCTCTGGAGGCTGCACATCCTGCACAACAGCCCCAGCATGAGGACACCCCCTCAACTAGCAACTCGACCCAGACCAGCCCGCTCCGTCGGTCACGCCGTACACTGCGCCGCCAGGACATGCCTCCCCCTGGCTCCAGGAGCGCACAGTGACATTACTGCCATCCACATGTGGACTATGTGGACTCTATGGGACTAGTGTGGGGGTGAGGGTGTGTTGGGGAGTTGTGGTGGGAGGGAGAGGGGGGTGAGGGTGTGTTGGGGAGTTGTGGTGGGAGGGTGAGGGGGTGAGGGTGTGTTGGGGAGTTGTGGTGGGAGGGGGAGGGGGTGAGAGTGTGTTTGGGAGTTGTGGTGGGAGAGGGAGGTGGGAGGGTGGTGGAGGGTTTGTTTTTCACGTTGAAATTTTCACTTTAAATACACTGGTTGTTCATCTAAAAAAACAGGGTGGACATTCATCATTGCACATGTGTCATTTAATATTGCACAGTGCATAGTGTACATGTATCCCCACACCCAGTGCCAATGTCCTGACATCCTCACACCCTCTGCTGACTTGTGTGTCCGAAATATTGTCCAATCAATGATTGCCGCACAGCACGTCCCTCCTGTGCATCGGCACCATGATGCTGTCCTGCCACTTCTTCCTCCTCCTCCCCTTCATCATCATCAGGTGGTAGCAGTTCCATGTCAGGGGGCAGGGGCATGTTCCGACGGATGCACATATTGTGCAGCATTACACATGCCATGGTGATCTTGGACACCTTCTCATGGCTGTAGATGAGTGCCCCACCCGACCGGCTGAGGCAACAAAATCATGCCTTCAACAGGCTAAAGGTCTGCTCAATCACCACACGTGTACAGGTATGGGAACGATTGTAGTCCTCCTCGTGCCTGTTCTGTGGGTTTCGGGCAGGGGTCATGAGCCATGGCTTCAAGGGATAGCCACCATCACCTGCATGAGAGGGGAATGAAGGTAAGTGTTCGTACATTCATGGCGGACAACTGTACTAGTCTTACATGGCAGCAGGTGATTTCTGCCCATACACACATGTCCCTGGATGCATTGACACCATTTCTGGCCCCGCTATGTGTCCTGTGCAATGGAATGATGGAGGGGGTAGCATCTTCAAGATGGGTTATGGTGTGCACTCACATCTTGTTGCACGTGCATCATATATGCATGCAGCAGTGTTGGAGTAAAATCATTGATGTGTTGTGTTCTGTGAGATTGGTAGTAGGGAGTGTTGGCTGTAGTCAGTAGCATATTCGTCATTCTGCACTGATCAGATATTCATCATTCTGCACTGATCAGTACCATGGTGACTTGCAGCACTCCTATGGGTGTGCGGAACCAGTGACACGCTGTGGTATCCCTGTTAGGCTCACTTCAATGGACTCCCAGGGATGACTGTCCTGTGTGGTGATATGCTGGAGGCAGCGACATAGTGCATATGCAGTGCATAGTGCAGGATGCCCTTACAGTGTGTGAGGGCCGCCGATGAGTGGTGCATGTGTTGTGGGATGTGGCCTGGTTACCTGTTAGTCATGTAGTGTTAAGTGTCAGCCTTACTTCATCACTTTGGGATTTGGTAGTCATGTGCCGTTTCACTTGCTTTGGCGCACAGTGTTCGGTGAGGTGCACATCGTGCACTGGCATCAACATTTCCACCCAGGAGGAGTATACATCACCCCCCCCCCTTCCCACCCAGGTGGAGTATGCATCTCCCCCCTTCCCACCCAGGTAGAGTATGCATCTCCCCCCCTTCCCACCCAGGTGGATATGCATCTCCCCCCTTCCCAACCAGGTGGGTGGAGTATGCATCTCCCCGCCCTTCCCACCCAGGTGGAGTATGCATATCCTCCCCTTCCCACCAGGTTGGAGTATGCACCCCCCCTTCCCACCCAGGTGGAGTATGCAACCCCTCCCCTTCCCACCCAGGTGGAGTATGCATCTCCCTCCCTTCAAGGAAGTGGAGCACAGACACTACCTTCAGTAGAGGTGGGATGGCGGTGCGTATTTCTATGAGGCTTACTATGTCGTCATGTATCAGGTCCACGATGGTGGTGATGGTGTCACGGTCAAGCCGGTACAGGGTCTGGATCTGCTCTGGTGTTAGGTTGAAGGGGGTGGCTCTGATGCGAGGGATTGGGGGCTGCTGGCGTGGTAACAGTGGCTGCACTGGTGGGGAATGCTGGGCCTGTCTCACCCTCCTTCTCCTCCTGTGTATCCTCTGTGGTGGGGGCTGTGGTTGTTGTTGTTGCTGTTGATGTTGTTGCTGCCTTGCATGCAGGGCCTCCAGCTCCAGTAATGCTACTACTATTGGTATCATATTGGTGTGGGAGGGTGTGTGGTGTGTGAGTGTGCTCCTTTTGTGCTGTGCCAGACTCCATTTCCTCCACCTGTGCTGATTGTGTGCACCTGTGGCTCTTGGATACACTGCTCAGGGGTCTTAACACCTTCTCGGAGATGCTGGTATTTACTCCATGCCGGTAAGGTGCTTCTCGGGCTTCAGTAGGCCGTTATTTGCATGTCTGCATGGATTGTGATCAGCTCTGGTTTACGGCATGCCGGTAATGCCGGCATGTTGTGTGGCGCGCGCGCCTGGACCACTATTTACGGCATCGTAAAGTACGATGCCGTAAATACCTGGTCTGGTTGGTCAAAATTGCCCGTAGCGGTACCTTACCTCCAACCTCGGAATGACCCCCTACGACTTCTGTATAATTCATAAACCGGGGAAGGAGTTCAAGCCGGCACATTTCATCTACAGGCATCCGGTACCTGCAGCACCTAACAATCCATCGCTATCCAAAGAGTACATCATTTTTCTTACTCAAATCTACCATTGGGGCTAATATCCCTCATTATCGAACACACTCTAAAAGATCCTACTCTGTGCAAGATAAAATAACTAATTGCTTCAAGAACATGGTGTTTCATTTCACCAAACAGTAGTTTTAATGAGGACATTCTACTCACTGACTTGCCTGCCTTCAAACAAGTTAGAGATGAACTGTCTATATCAGCAGAAGGCATGCTTATGAGAGGTCCACACACTGCTTAAGCAAGATATTGTTGACACAGCTCATGAAGGACATAGAGGAGTAGTGGCCACTAAACATCAAATAAGAGACAAAATGATGCCATGGTTGAACACACAGTGAGTATGGGCTACCTGTGCAGTGCACAATGAGACCCCAAAAACCTGAACCCCTGCTCATGTCACAGCTGCCCGAATATGTGTGAACAGCAATTGCAGTCGATTTCTTTGGTTCTTCCATAGGATCTCAAATACTTGTTAGTTCTGGTGGATCAATATTCCAGATTGACCATTGCTTCGATGGCATCCACAACACCAACAGTAGTAGTCATTACTGTATTTGATTATATATTTTCTGCATGAGGTATTTTTTATTTTTTTTATTTTATTTTATTTTCATATTTGTAAAGCGCCTAGCAGCCCAGAGGCATCGAGGCACTGTTTCAAGAAAGTGACTTAGTTACAAGAAGTAGGCGGCACTGCTGGGGTTACAGGTAGCAAGTGCCTACAGTGAGGTACAAACGGTAGAGGGCAATGCCAGGGTTACAGGTAGCAAATGCCTAACAGTGAGATCCCGGGAGAGGTTATACAAACAGTTTAGTTTTGATTGCTTTTCTGAAGGCAGTGTGGGATCCGATGCTTCTGATTATGGGGGGGGAGTAGGTTCCAGTTGGTGGCTGCTAGCAACGGGAAGCTTGTACCGCCTGCTTGGGCTTTGAGGCTGTTGGGGATGGCGAGGCGGTTGGAGTAACTGGAACGAGTGGGTCTGTTCGAGGGGGGCGCGGAGAATCCCTGAGAGAGATACCGTGGTGCCGTATCATGGAGGCATTTATGGGTCAGTGCCAGAGGTTTAAAGAGGATACGTTCCTTAACGGGAAGCCAGTGGACTGATTTACTTGTGGATGAGATATGCTCTCGTCTGGAGATGCCTGTTGCTGCTCTGAGGGCATTGTTTTGCACTATTTGTACTTTCCTGATGTTCTTTGCTGACATGTCTAGAAGGAGCATGTTACAATAGTCGAGGCGCGATCCAATGATTGCTCTGGCGATGGTGGGGGAGTTTTGTTGCGTTAGGAACCGTCTGACGGCTGTGATGAGTTTTGAGTGGTAAGCAGCTGCTGATGATATTGCATTAACCTGTCTGGTCATGGTGAAGTTCGAATCCAGATATATTCCCAGAGTTTTGACTGACTGAGATGTGTGAATGCGGGTGTTGTCGATGAGAAAGGCGTTGTATTGAGAGCCCAACTTTCTGATTGTGCCCGGGGAACCGATGATAAGGAGTTTGGTCTTTTCGCTGTTCAAACAGAGCCAGTTTTCTGCCATCCAGGATTGGATGTTGGCGTAGATGGTGTTGGGGGTTGTTTGGTCTGCTTCATAATCACCCGAGAGAGGAATGAGGATCTGCGTGTCATCAGCGTAATTGGTGTACGTGATGCCCATGGAGTCTATGTACTTAAATAGGGACCTTGTGAAGAGGTTGTACAGTGTGGAAGAAATGTAGGACACTTGAGGAACTCCACATTTGATTAGATGTGGTTGGGCGCAGGCCTGGTCTGAGAAAACCTTCATTACTGTACCGCTAAGGAAGGAGGAGATCCAAGAAGTGGCATTGGGTGAGAAGTTGGCTGCGGTTGAGAGATGATTGCAGAGAGTGTCGTGATCGACCAGGTCGAAGGCCGCAGATAGGTCAAGAAATAGTAAGAGGGCAGGTTAGCCTGCGTCTCTGAGGTCATCTATTTGGTTCTCGAGGTCCAAGAGGGCGGTCTCCGTTCCGTGGTAAGGGCGAAAGCCTGACTGCCTTAGGCCCAGTAGGTGATGGGTTTCAAGGTATTTCTTCACTTGAAGGTATGCAGCTTTATCCAGGATTTTCAGTAGGAAGGGTACTGTGGTTATAGGCCTGTAGTCCCCTTGTGTTTTCGGATCCAATGTGGGTTTCTTCAGCAGCGGGCGCACCCAGGCTTCTTTAAGGCAGGAGGGCACTAGGTTGGATTTGAAGGAGGCGTTGATGAAGGCGGTGAGGAAGGGTGTCAGTGTGGGGGCGCTGTCTTTGATGAGCTGAGCATGGCAGGAATCGCCTTTGCAGTTGGAGGGCTTGATCAAGTTGAGAATAGCTAGGACGTCATGTTCTTTCATTTCTTGAATTAAAATGGTGGGATTTCCACTGGTACATTCCGTTGAATGGCTGAGAGTTGTTGTTTTAGTGCTTTTTGGTGGCTGATGATTTATTTCGTGCGGTATTCAGTTTGTTGAGCACAGCGTCTTGGATTTTATTGCACCAATCTTCATCCGTGGTAATGGTGTTAGGTGTGGGGGCAGGTCTTTCCAATTCTCTGAAGATGGTGAAGATTTCCCTGGACCCAGACTTGGCGTTAGATTTCCTGGAGTTGAAAGAGTTGGCTTTGGCTGAGATGATAGCGGTTTTGTATTTTTTGGCTATATTTTTGAAGGTCAGTTTGGTGGAGTCGCTTGGGTTACTTTGCAAGGCTGAAAGGGCTGAAGGGCTGACCTTTTTTTGTGCGAAGCTGGAGGTGTTCCGGGGAGAACCAAGAGTTTGTTTGTTTTGTGGTTTTTGCTTTTCTTGGTGCCAATGGGGCACAGGTACTTAAGTTAGATAATGGACCTCCTTTCTGCAGATACACATTTGCACGATTCCTTTGTTACATGAGCATAGAACATCATAAAATAACAGTTTGTGCCTCAAGCGAACGGCAAGGTGGAGAAATTTATGGGGAGTCTTAAAAAAGTAATTCAACAATGTGAACAGGGGCAATGTCTTTGAGCAAAGAGATATGTATCATGCTCCTAGACTTACAGAATTCACCCAACAGCACGACAGGCAAGTGCCCAGCCACACAGATTCTTGGGAGGAAGCCAAGGACATGGTTACAAGACATACCTGTGACCGATGTGAAGTATCAAAAGGAGGTTTTGACATGTGATCAGCATTATAAGAACACGATGAAAGAACATTTGTATCAGAAGCCGCAAGTGAAAGCATCCCAATTGCAAGTTGGCGACTCAGTACTAGAAATCAGGCGTCAGGACAGAAAACCACACTCTTTCTTTGATCTGGCACATTTAAAGATCGCCCATGTCAAGGTTTCAATAATAACGGCATGGATTCCTGATCGTGTCATCATGGGAAATGTGTCTCACTTGGAATAATAACATGAGATGGCATGTGAGGATGACGTACATCTGCAGACTCCAAAGAGAGCGTTAACCCTCTGAAGAAGAAGCTGAAACTGAAGAGGTAAACAGCTGCTCCAAGCCAAGAAGAATTATTCACAAACTGATCCGGCAAACAGAAAAAAATTAAACTGTGAAAGGAAAATAATAATGCGTTAGTAATGTGTTCCATGGGCTATACTGGGGGTAAACGAACTGGGAGCCCGAGTTTACGGCCTGAGCCAAGCGAGGGCAGTTAATGATGGCACTGCAACATTTACCCCTAGTATAGCCCTTGGAACACGTTACTAAAGCTTTTAGCAACCATGGTTACCAAGACAGTAGCCTTTGTGCAGCGTCCCGTTCAATGAAGGAAATTATTTTTCCAAGATGGCTGCCGTGGTAGTGGAAGGCGGGGCTCTGTACGGAGCCCCTCTTCCATTACCATGGCAGCCAGAAAAGCGGGAAGAAGCTGTTGAGGCGGCAGCACAATCAGGTAAGGCGGGCTAGAGAGGGGATTAAAATGATTTTTTTAAAAAAGGGAACCGAGGGTGAGGAAAAGATGGCGATCATGGTTGGGGGAGGCAGCCTGCAGGTTCTGTGGAACGTGGCTGAGATCAGAGGTTTCGGCCCGCAATCCGCAGAACCTAATTGGCTGCGTCCCCCTCCCCGGGCCGATTAAGGTACCTTATTAAACCCAGAGAGGATGTCCTATGCCTTCACTAAACGGTTCATTGTTTCTTGAAATGTGTGCGTGAAGCGTCATGCAAACGCACCCAATTCGGAAGGAAGGCAGGAGCAAAAGAAAGGAAACAATGAGGTTAAAGGAAGAGAACAGACTCCCGAGCGGGAACAAAGCTGGAAAGTACATACATTCTTGAGCTGTGTGTATTTCTTCATTCACTTTGTGTTAACCTTTCATTAAGGGAACACACGATAACCCTCACCCTCACAACACGCTCATCCCATTCATCCACCCTATATGTGCGCTCTCAGGAGGATAGCTCAGGGGCAACGTGCTTGCCTTGGAAACAAAACGACAGAGAGCAACACAGGTTTGATTCCTGGGTCCGCGCTTAGAAACCTCTGGCTATTAAGTGTGTTATAAATAACCTATCATATCATATCCTATCATGCCCTTCAGCCATCCTCAGACTTTCCTCATGCTCCTTACCCTCACCTTGCCCACATGCCTTTCGGTCACCCTCATACGGCCCTCATGCTCCTCCACCTCACAATCCACTCATGGCAGCGCAGCCAAAATGCAACAAGACACCCCTGCCAAAGGCAGTAGTTTTGGCTTCATAAACGTGCTACATTATTGTCCCAGTACATGTTCAGGTCACTTCTGTGCAGAAACATCTGCACCGGGAAACAGGGCATGCTGACAGGGGATCTGCAGCAAACAAGCTGCGCCGAGCCATCCTTTCCCAAATGGCTTGCAATCAAACGTCTTGATACACCTCTGCCTATCAAACTCTGCTGGTTTGGATGCAGGCCAGTTCTTCTGACGCGCAAGGGCAAGAAACAAATAGGCCAGGTTTCGCGAGAAAAAATACGTCCCCAACCTGCAATAAATTGATCACGAGTCGCTTTCATCTCTACAAAAGACCTTTGCTCAGAGGAGGGAAATTCGGCATGCATGTTGCCTCTTTCTAAGTTATCTAATGTGTCAGACACAAGGGGAGCCTAAGCCTGCACTACATCTCCTGAATGGAGCGGGAGGCAGAGAGAGGCAATGAAGGCAAATATTGCAGGATAAGGGTTCCTACCTGAAGCTCGGGGCTGCTGCTCCAGTACAAGAAAACCAACCCCCAAGGACCCCATATCAATTCATAGTGCATATTTTTGTTTTGCTGTGGAGGTTGCAATGTGTGGAGCTACAAGAAGATGGTGTGACTGTAGCACGCAACAAAAGCAAACATGACTTGTAAAGTGATGTTCGCATCACAAAATCCCCAAAGAATACTAACACTTAACACAAGCTTGAAGGGTGAGGCTGAAAGAGATAGGATAGAGAAGGACGATGTGTACTTAAAAAGTCCTCTCTAAAAAACAGAGGGCCTCATTACGAGTTGGGCGCAAAGGGATACAAGGATTTAAGGGTCACCTTTAGCAAACCGTAGAAAGGGAGGCCAGGTGGAACACAGTACCTTTAAAGTTGAGGAAGCTCCAGCGGTGGCAGTTGTTCCTGGCAGCGGGTGCAGTTCGTGGTTTCGACCAGGGGAAGAGAAGATCTCGTCGAGGAGGAAACCTGGAGTCGTTGCACTGCCCAGGGAAGAGACCAGCCATGGAGTTCGTTGGTTAAAAGGTGCGTTCCTTTTATTCGCGATCACAGTGGTGAAGCTTGGCTATCCGACCACCGGGGTGCTTGGCACGGAGCGATTCGACCAAGAGACATCCGGGAAGGCGAATGGCGAACTGGTTGATCCCACCAGCTCAGAGGAAGAAGACTCTTTCAGCAGAAGATCTTCTCTTGTCGTCGGGAAAGTGGTAAGGTCGTTGCAGCAGGGCTCCACCGGTGGTGTCGTCGTTGCAGATGGCTCAGCTTCTCCCCTCTTCAAATTTCTTAGGTCCTTTGGCGACTTCTGAAGTTCCAGTCCCAAAAGCCCTGCTTTTATGCAGAAAACCCCCCATTCAACAGCCTAGCTGTCACTCATACATGCTAAGTGGTGAGCCGGGCGGCTCACCACTGGGCCAATCAGAACAGAGTGCGACTTGAGTTGCTAAGGCAACGCAGTCCAGGGGGCCCATTCCCTCACCCACACATCCTGTGGAACCCAGACAGAGTGGCACCAGTTGGAGGGCTTCTGTGGACAAGCCCACCAAAAAGTGGAACAAAGGGCCCGACCTTGGTTGGAGTTACAGAGATGGACACAAACACCATTTTAGAAAAGAGTTCTGGCGAAAAGACCCAACCGGTGATTTTATATTAAATAAATAAATCAGCGGTATCTTTAACATTGCCCCAAAAAGTGGTGCGTTTAAAATCAATGGGAAAATCCCATAGGAAATATTTTGGTGGAATATTTTGCGTGGTAACCACTGCCACCAGCCAGAAACTCAACAAGGGGGGACTGGACAGTGCCCCCTTGGAAACAGACCCAGGGGCAATCGAATTAACCCCTTCCAGTACTTCCACAATATGATGGTTTGTACTGGTTCTGGTCACAATTTTGGACTAGTAAAGTCAATGGTGACTGTACATGCCCTGAGAGACAGTAGTCAGTCCCAGGGTATGGAGTCTATGTTTGGGGGTCACTACGACACCCCTGTGTTACTGCACTGAGGGTGCTGTGTAACACATACACTAAAACAGATGATACCCTATGGAGTAAAAGACCCCATAGCCCATAAGCACACAATAAGTCAAAGACATACCTCAAATCATGCCTAAGAGTGGGAGGAAAAAGAGTCTCACTCTTAGCAGGAGAAAAAAACAAACCCCAAAAATCCAGCAAAGCTGCTGGGGGACTCACTAGGTTTGGGAAATTAGCCTTATAAGAGACTTCTCCCTAACACTAGGCGTTAAGGATGGTACCCGTTAAGGGACTTTAGAGCTAATAACGGTACCACAATTTGTGGTACCGTTATTAGCGCCTATGGGGGCTGAAATGGGAATGGGGAATGGCTTTTTCAATGGGGACTTACCGGTCCCGCAAAGGTCTGAATAGACCGGTAAGTCCCCATTGAACGAGGGCGGACTTGGTACCGGAATTGGAGGTAGTCATGGCGCTAATAGCGCCATGATTACCTCCATACTCCGAATGAGGCCCAGAGTACTGTTTAAAGCCAAACATTAACACGTTGTTCTACCAACTCGACCTGAGAAGATGTGTGGTCACGTCCCTATGTTGCAGACTGGTATGAAATACCAGCTATGTGTGTGTGTGTGTGTGTGTGTATGTATGTGTACAAAGCATTTTCTAAGCAGGGACTGAGTTTTTAGTAATGATTAGCAGAGTTTGGTGAGCACTGCAGGTAAAAAACAATATCAGGTTTTTGATTTTTAAATGTAGGCAGGTATGCTAGGATCGGGGAAGAGAGCAACATTTGGAAGGCTCTGTTTTGATGAGAAATGATATGCCCCATGAGTGGTGGAGAAGGTTGTGAGTTGGGGTCTAATCAAGATACTGCACTTGAACATGGACACAAAACCTTCAGTGCAGAGCACCATTTTAATAAGGCGATGTTACCCGAGGCGGGTGGGCAGACCCTGCTATTAACGTCCTGCCTCCTACATGCAAACAAACATCCTGAACAGCATGCCAGCTCTGACTGTTCCCCTGGGTGATGCCATGATCACCCTGTGTCCGCCTTGCACACACAGAGAGCTGCCCATCATGCCAGGCCAATGCTGAATCTTGGCTCCTTAGCAATGCCACTGTTGACCTGTGTCTGCCTTGCACACACACAGAGCCACCCTGCTTGCCAGGACGTTATTTCACCAAAATGCCAGGGGTAACGGAAGTGACATCACAGTGCTACACCCCCAAGAGTGATATCACAGGAAGTGATGTCATTTCACCCCACCCTGAAGTGCCATCACAGGAAGTGATGTGACATCACAGGAAGTGATGGAACACAACCTTTCACCCCTTGAAAAAACAGGAAAGGGAATGGATTACCATGTGTACCATTAATATCAGTGTGTATAGGCCCATATTACCAAATTACTATGAATGCAAGCAGACGTCCAACGCCAAATGTTAATGATGTGTTATTATCTAGCACTTATGCTTAAGCGCTTTATATAGAGCAAATATACATACTACATCATCAAACCTGTGTTGGTACTCATTCGCAACCTCAGAATGATGTAAGGCTGAGCTGGCCTTGCTGGGAATTGAACCTGTAACCTGCAGTTCAAACCCACCATTTGATTGCTGCACCTTTGCCTATGTGTCCACCACTTGATTGTTGCTTCTAGTCATAGGCTACCCACCATTTGATTATTGCACCTTGCCTATGTGTCCACCATTTGATTGTTGCACCTAGCCATAGGCTACCCACCACTTGATTGTTGCATTTAGCACTATGCTGTAGCCTGACCTGCCTAGTTCGCTTTCTGCCTAACCTACCTCAAACACTATGTACCACAATCTGTCAATCCGAGTCTATGTGGCCGCAATCATCAACCTGACAGTACTACTTAGCACCACCGTTTATATCACCATGCCCACTGTACCGCATCCACAGAGCACAGAAGTCCCCTCTAGGAAACTTACTCTGAAATCCCCATGTTACACAGCACAGAGAAACCTCAGACTCTGCGCACGATTACCCAAAATATTTAAACCCCTCAACAAATATAATATCAACCTAGATCACCTCCGACGTAAATTTCCTCCACCAATGGAAGCCACCCCACTTCATAGCAGTAAGCCGCACTATAAAAGAAACAAGACCACTGCTAACCCACATGCTACCCCTAACTCACGCCTAATGCCACAGCAAGAACTTGACCTTAAAGTTGCATTAATAAATGCCAGATCCCTAGTTGCCCACGCTACAGACATAGCAGAGACCATCTTGGAAAATTACCTTGACTTAATTGCCATCACGGAGTCCTGGCTCCACGAGGCAGCAGGCCCAGGACTTACCCTAGCAGTCCCAGATAATTATACTATCCTGAGAGCGGACAGACCAGCTTCACGTGGTGGAAGACTAGCGATTATTGCCAAAACTAATCTCTCTATGAGAACTACCTCCATACCTAACCTAAAATCCTGCGAATCTATATCTATTAAACTACCCACAGCCAATTCCCAAACGCTAAACATCCATCTTCTATGCAGACTCCCAGGCCCGATCAGCACCTTTAATGAAGAAATTACCACTATTATCTCAGAGAAGCTAAAGAATTCCTCACAATCCCTAGTGCTAGGAGATTTTACCTTGGGTTTGATGATACTAATGATCACCAGGCTACCTCCGCAGCTAACATCCTGACAGAATTAGGCTTCACTCAGAAAGTGAACACGGCCACCCATACCAAAGGGAGAACTCTCTACTGGATCGCAAGTCACAATTGCAACCTATCCATCACAGCCATCTCCCCCCAAATATGGACGGACCATCACCTAATCTCCTTTACTCTCAATACGAAAAGACCCGCTGCTGCACTCATACCTGCTCCCGCCATACCCATCTTAACCAGAAATAAGAAAAATATTACAGCTGACAACATCCTACCACATATCCTACCTAATCTCAACTCCCTACCCAACCACACAGACCCTAGCCTACTAGTGGAAGAATACAATAATACTATGAATACCGCCCTCGACATCTTTGCTCCGCTAAAATTTAGGAACAGCAAACCTAAAAAGCATCTTAACTCTTGGTCTACACCCCACCTAAAAAACCTAAGATTACAGAAAAGAAAATGTGAAACGGCATGGAAGCTACATCCATCCCACTTCAGAAAATAAAACAAATCTAATAAGTATCTCTACGCAATACAAAAAGGTTATCATCATGGCCAAACAAGAAACTTATAACAACAGGATTACACAAGCCAATTCCAGCATGAAGGAGCTCTTCCCGATCCTAAAAGAACTGGAAACCCCTATTGCAGTACAGGATAACTCTATTAAAGACAAAACGTGGTGTACCAACATCCAGCTAGCACTAACTAACAAAGTGCCCAATCTCCAAAACAAAATAGCTCTAAAGAAAGCCTCACTCTCAGTCCAAATTCAAACTCCCCTGAACAAAACACAGAAGCCTAAACCCAAAGAACACTCTCAATTTAACTTCTCCAAGGTCCCAGTTATTGAAGAAGAGAAAACGATTCTTGCGCTTAAGCCATCCAATTGCAAAGGTGACCAATGCCCAGCACAACTGATCAAGGATGCTGCTAGAGACCTAGCACCCTTCATCACCAAACTTATCAACGCCTCCTTCTCTACTGGCACTATCCCGCGTAATCTAAAAGAATCTTGGGTACTCCCACTTCTGAAAAAAACAAACACTGGACCCTAACATACCCACCAACTACAGGCCAATCACTACGGTGTCATTTCTACTAAAAATCTTAGACAAGGTTGCATACACCGAAATTCAAAACTTCCTTGAGGCGTACCTACTCCTAGACGCTCGCCAATCTGGTATCCGGCCACAACATGAGACAGCCCTTATCGATTTAAAGGCCCAAATAGATGCACTAAGAGACGAGGGAAAACTAGCACTTCTCCTCCTACTAGACCTATCAGCTGCCTTTGATCTGGTGGACCACAGAGTCCTATGCAGTCACCTGGACTCAGCGGCCCATTTCTCAAAGGAAGCTATAGTCTGGATACAGTCCTTCCTTAGTGACAGGACTATGAGGGTCTTCTCCCTATCGGCCGCAGTAGACAGCAGACCTATTACCTGTGGAGTGCCCCAGGGATAATGCGTTTCGCCAACACTCTACAACATCTTCACCAAGCCACTCTTTGCCAATCTGGACAATCTGGTTATCACCTACACCAACTATGCAGACGATACCCAGATTCTCCTACCACTTCCTGTGTCTGAACGATGACAAAACAGAGCTCATTATCCTGGGCACCGCAGCTCATATCTCAAAACTTAGCCATAATTACTCGCCATTCATCATTGATGGGAACACTATCAAGGTCGCCAGAGAAGTAAAAACCTTAGGTTTTTACCTAGACTCAACCTTATCCCTTACCAAACAGGTAAACTCACTGGCCTCTTCTACATCCTACACATGTAAATTAATACGAGCCGGGAAACAATTCCTGTCAGTTGACAGCTGCCTAATCCTATCAAGAGCCCTCATACTATCACTTGATTATTGTAATGCTCTCTACATAGGGGCAAACAAACAAACCATTAATAAAATCCAAGTTCTCCAAAATAATGCTCTCAGGGCCGCCCTAAGCATCCCTAGAAGAGTGCACATCTCTGAAATAAGAAGGAAACAAAAATGGCTCTCCACCCAAGAAAGAATTACTCTCAAATCGGCTTCCCTCATCCACAAATGCCTAAACAACAAAGCCCCCCGCTATCTAACAGAACGATTTATCAGAAAAAATTCCATCAGACCACCAAAACAGCAAACCCTAAATGTCTTCAAGTGCCAAGATTTAAACTGTCAACCATTGGAGGATCCAGTTTCCCAGTTAAGGCAGCCCAATTGTGGAACTCCTTACCACACACACTTAGATCCGACCAAACATTTATCAAATTCAGAAAGAATTCTATCAAATGGCTCATATAAAGGATATGTAAACCCACACTACTCTCTTGCACTAACCTACCTGCATGTAATGTATTTGTATTTGATTTAGATCTGCCAATATGTAAATTCTGTTAATCATGACATGTTGTCCACAATGTAAAGTCGAGGAAACTGTTTTTACCTTGTTCTGTAACATCTGTGACTAAGCTGTAAGCTCTCTTTTCACTTGCGCCCTGATATCTCTGGGTCTGGCGCGCACAATAAATAAACAAACAAACAAACAAAACAAACAATAAAAAGTCGGGAAAGGCTCCCTAAGCGAATCCACGATCGGTCTGTGCCTAGCTGGCACAGACCTGTCCTCTCAGCATACCAATCCTATGCCGAGGTCTGCATTCCTGGGTGATACCATGATTGGTCTTTGTTTTCCAATGTTCAGATCTGTACTCCCGGGCGATGCCGATGCCATGGCTGGGCAGGTCTGCACAGACCCATGCACAGGTTATGCAGCGCGTGTGCATTGCCTAAAGATATTCTCGCAAATGCTCAGCATTTACAATGAAAAATGCACATTGGCACTCTTCGAGATTTTAGCAAAGGGTGTTAAATGGAAATGTTTAAAACCATGAGAAAGCACAATAAGACGTAATACAAAGTATGGGTATTTCCGGGAATTTACCCCCATAATTCTGTAACAGAAGATGTGGTGACATTGCTGTAATAAACAACATGGCTATCCTGTAACAGCTGCGCGCAAAGTCCTGCAAATAAAAAGAGGATGGAACGCTTCGAAACATGCACGAACATTTATGTGAACATGTTGCCTTTTTATAATAAGTGCACAAGCGAATTACACTACACAAAGGAACTTGGAATAAGTAGGTATGGATTTGAAAACAAGGATAACTGTTTCTAAAACGTGCCCATAATCTTTTGCGAAAAGCATTGAATTCGGTAAGCAGGAGTAGACATCAGCCAAAGCACCACATAATGGCAAAAAACGAGAGCATGCAGCTGTATTAACAGTGCTTGTGGGCACTGGTAAACAGGGCACACCCAGATTTCAGTAATTCCACAGACTTGTGTAAAAAGTGCACCAACAATTTCTGTAATCTGGGTTCCAGGGATGGCACCACTTCGCACATTACAAGAGGAGCTTGCTAGGGGCAGGCAGTTTTTCTCAGAGAGGAAATAACTAGTTATTTGCCAAACAGTTCTGTGCATGGGCCCGCTCTCAAGCATACAAGAGTACAGGTCGACAACAGAGCCCTTAAAAAAAAAAATAAACACAAAATCAACATTGAGCAGGACCTGCCCCTCCTAGGTGCATACCACTCTACACGTTAGCCTACACCACCATTTCAGATTCTCGTACTCTGAAGCAAAGGCCAACCAACACATAGCACCAACTGAAATGGTTCTGTGCCATGCGGATCGATGGACACCACTAAGGACATAGCTGTCAAGCAACTAGTTCTTCTCTCCTGCGAGATGCTCTCCACAGAGCCAGACTGTTGAGTAGAATGCCAAGCAGCACCCAAATGGAGAAGAGATTGTTAGGTAAACGATTCTTCGGTCAAGGATGATCAACAACACAACGTAAGTGTGATAGGTTGCTGAATCATTTTGCAAAACTAAAACCCTACCTTGCTGTGATTTAACAGTCTCCGTCTCCTGCACGCACCCGAGCTGCTGCTGCTGTCTGCTCTCAGAGCTCTGCCCCTCAGCCGAGTCCGAACCCCATATGAGCTCAGCTCAAGATTAAGAAGGATACATTTACGATCACAGACACTGTGACGCCGTCGCCGCTTCCGCTGCAGTCCAGGCATGGCAGCAGGCAATCTTCGCAAAAATATCTCAGAGGTCGCTTGGGAGATAGCAGCGGTCACTCTTGCGACCTCTGGCGAACCCCATATGACGTCCCTGATAGAGAGTTGGATGTAGAGTGGGCCCCACCCCCAGAAAGCCTAGTGTATGATACAGAGTGTCTTGAATGTATCCTTACAGCCAGTGGAGAGATTTCAGGGCTGGAGAGATTTGTCCCTGGGCTTCAGGTCAAGCACAATTCTCGCAGTCCTGTTCTGGATTAGTTACAGAGGGTGGAGAGTAGAGGATGGCAGATTGAGAAAGAGGCTGTTGCAGTAGTCCAGCCTAGAGAGAAACAGGGTTCGCAAGATAGTGAGCTTCTGGGGGAAAGTGAGAAAAGGAAGCATACCTCTGATGAGGGGAAGCTGGTAGTGGGCCTTCTTGGTAAGGTATGTGATGTGAAGAGGGAAGGAGAGAGTGGAGTCAAAAATGACACCAAGGTTTTTTGCCTCAGAGGAAGTCGAAGGAAGAGGACCCAAGAAAGGCAGCCAGAGTGAGAGAGGGAAAGCGAGAGCAGGGGTCACATCGAGAAGAATCGCAGTCTTACTGGCATTAAGGCAGAGATCATTGGAGGCACCCCAATCCTAAATCGCAGATAGACAGGACGGGAATGAGCACAAGAGGAGAGGAGGCTGAGGGCAGCCTGAAAGACAGCTGAGTGCCAATCACAAAAAAAAGTGAAAGTTAGAGGAGAAGTTGGAGATAAGGTGGGCCAAAGGTGCCAACTAGACATTGAAGAGCCAGGGTGAGAGTTTTGAGCCCTGGCGAACACCACATGTGGAGAGAGAGGTGGCGGAGAGAAAGGACCCATGTTGGACCTGGGAGGGTCGGTCCAGGAGGAAGGAGGACAACAACTCCAGGTCCTGATCTGTGATCTCCAGGTTCTCACAGAGTTGATTGATCATGTCAGAAGCAGAGAAAAGGTCATGGAGGATGAGGACAGATGTACGGCTTGAATCGAGATTAGTGAGCAGATCTTCACAGGTGTTCAGGAGAGCAGTTTTCATGCCGCTGGCTGTTCTGAAGCCAGACTGATGGTCATGAAGACAACCAACAGATTCAGTGTGGAGAGTAAGCCAGGAGTTTTCCAAGGAAAGGAGTGATAGAGAGTGGCGGATTACCAATTAATTACAACTTCGCAAGCACACGATTTATCCACATAATTGACGGAAGCCTAGAATACCCAACTGCACAATAATCAGGAACAAGAACAGTTTTTTAACACACACACCATTTGTGCTTTTCTTACAACAAGCTTATTTGACCAGTTGCCTACATTGTACAACAAGATAAACACGGCCAGTGCCCGCACTCGCATGCACCTAGTACCCCATTTGTTATGGGACTTTCAGACCCGTGGTCTGTCATCACGGCCCATGCTACATATAAGTATATACTTAAGGCCAGGTATATCATGTATTAAACTTCAGAAATTAGCTAAAGCAGGTGACTATGAATAACTCTTGACTGGAAACCTCAGTGTTTTGTCTCCTCGCTCCCTCCTTCCACCCTTATAGTTGGGATTTACCCCAGTTATTGGTCTAACCTATATCGTTCAAATGATCTAAAGAAACAACATTGGGTAAGAAACAATATTTTTACCTCATTGTACAAACAGTTCTACATTGATGTCCAGCATTACAAACTTACTAATTCGAACTCTATATGCAATTTTTGCTTTCTTTACCTAATCATCCTTCCCTTTTTCCCCACCCTTGTTTCTCTGTCTTTTATTTAACTTGTACATGTAAATCACAATGTATATGGTTAATATATTTTTGTTTGTTATTTCCTTATTATTGAATGGCATCAAAAATATAGGTTGGGCACTTTTTTCAATGATGAAACATCATATTGGGTATGCTGAATTACTGTACTCCTATTATCTTCAATTATTTATTCTTTTTTTCACTTATGGTTTGTCACACTAAGATACGCCCTGATTTGAGAAAGGCACCTTGCCGAAACACGTGTCACCTTAAAGGGCTACTTAAAATTAAATTCTATTTATCACAAACATTCTTTGGATTCACTCCTTATCATTTCTGGCGCAGTAATAAGGTGTGCTCAAAGCACTTTTTTCTTCAAGTTTAACAAACGGAGTATAGGAACTCTAAGTCTCCGTTCTCTGACACACCAATCGGACAGGGCAACCCAGCAACTTATCAGGTCGCGCAGGTCACCAAGTGATATCAATCAAATAAGTTCCTTCAACAAGTGTTCCTAAATAACATGTTGCTTTTACCCAACTAAGCGGCACATATTTTATGGACTGCATGTGGATGCAAGTCATTGATGGCTCTGCCTGAATTGAAACCTATGCATTAGGGTTGTTCAAATATGTCTGGTGATTTTTTAAATGTAATTAATTAATTTAATTTAATTAATTTATAAAGCGCCATGGGGCCCTAAGGCGTATGGGCGTCGATCTACAAACATGTGGTGCTGGCACCATCTGAGGAGCACAGTGGCAGAAGTAAATGTCGTTTCTGCTGCACAGCAGTAATCCAAAAGCAACAAACTGGTTAATAGGAAATCTCTCCCAACCCATAAAGCCACTAATGAGGAACAGCTCTCAGATCATGTGATGCAGGCTCTGGCATGTGTAGCTCATGTCATTCAGCATCTCTGCACTATACATGGAAGACTTCAGGTACCACAATGCAATACAATGTTAACTTAAAAGCAGTGACATGTTCATGTTTTTCCACTTCACATTTGGCAACTTGGGATCTGTGGAAGCTGCCTTATAGGTTGTGTTACCTTCAAGACATAGACACACCCTGGAAGGGACTGTGATAAAATCACTTGCCTGCGAGCATGAGCATTGTTAGGCAAAGGCATGTATCTTGCAGATATGCATAATGTGCAAAACGTTTAAATTACACAAAAAAGTGAACATGGTTTATGCTCGTCAAAGAAGCAGACATGAACCAGTCCATAGGTTTACTTTGTGATTCAGTTTACTTAGTCATAGGTTCGGACTGATAATTAAACATGGGGCTTTAAAAAGCAAATTGCCGTTTGAAGTGCTAATGACCAAGACTTCAAAACTTAACTAAAGCAGAGATTTACAGAGACACAGTTACTAGAACATTCTTTGTGGTGTCAGCTGCAGCCATTTCAACCAAATACTGTGAACATTATGATGTTTTGGCCCTCTTGAGACGGACACGTCAATCATGATGTCTCAGTCTCACACTGTGGCAAACTGCCCAGAAATGTAACAGGCAACACTAGCAGTATCGTGTGTAGGTGCCGACTTCCAAGCTGAAGGCTGGAAAAGGTGCACAGCATCACAGAAGGGGGCGTGAGGCAAGTTTAGCTCTGGTGGTCATTTTAGGAAACTCTACCAGTGACAGTAGGTACGAGGCTTAAACTTGTGACAAGGGAACTTGGCTTCCGGACGGTGGCAGCCAGCCCCTTTGGAGCCTGTCGTGGGCTTGGGGAGCTTTTTCGTTTGTGTTCTGCATGGACTGCGCCATGTGCTTCAGTCGTTAGTGGCAGGGGCACTGGGGACACTTAGAGGCAGCGTTGGGGGACAGCTGGCTTGAGGTGGAGTAGGAGCTAGGGCTGTGTTCTCTTCCTTCCTTATATCTCCAGTTTAACCTCTATTTCCTCCTCTCCTTGCCCCTTACCCATATTTCTGGTGCCTTCCTTTATACTGTGTGCATATTATTTGTTTCATTTTCTATAACGTTGCAAATGTTACATCAAAATGCATTCCTCAATCCTCATCATACTTTGTTCTCTTGATTTCGAATTCTCTTGCCCCACTTCCACTCTTCAGTGATTCACATTTCGTGTAGAGTATCACTTCTGCCTCTCCCTCTCAGACTCACCAACATCATCTTCTGGGGGTCATGGCACTCTCTCACCATTCTTCTCCCCCTTTTAACTTCCTCTTCTTACCATCTTTCCTTTCCCTTTCTCCTCTCACACGCCACCCTATATTTGCAAAATGGCTTCTGTCATGCTGCAGGGCCATGCATTCGTTCGGTGTTCACTGTGACTAATGGGGCGTGGCACCTGTGTTTGCATTTAATTCACAGATAATGTCCACCTTTAACTGTGAACCAGTCAGCAATTAATTATACACACTGGCTGTAATTTTACTCTGAATGCACGGTCGTCATTTCCTGCACAATATAATATCCAGGTTAAGGAGTTTGTCTATGGAAGAACACTGAACTGACCAACCAGGTTCAAAGCCCACTTACAGATAAAGAGCTATAATTATTTGTCATGGTAACTTTCATATTTGATGTGCGTTTCTCGCCATGTTGGTGCAATATTGAAAAAAAAGATCAATAATAAAATGTAGACTCATGGGGGCTCATTACGACCCAGGCGGTAAGTTACCGCCTGGGTCGTACCTTTACCACCATGGCGTAAACTGCGTTTACGCCATGGTGGTTGACGGACTTACCGCCCCATTCCGAGGTTGGCGGGGCGGTAAGTCCCCAATCCCCATTTACCCTTCCCCATTCCCATTTTTGCCCCATAGGGCATAATGGGAGTGGGGAAGGCGTTAATTACGCCACCGTAAATTACGGTGGCGTAATTAACAACATGGTCCCTTAGCGCCATGGATTTTAACACCTGCTAAAAGCAGGTGTTAAATCCGCCATGGCGCTAAGGGACCTCGGAATCAGGCGGTAAGGGTCGGCGCTGTTTACGCTGCCGTAAACCCCTTACCGCCTGGGTCGTAATGAGGCCCATGGAAAACAGAAAGACTAGCCTGCTGCGATTTAAGGCAGATTTGTGACTACATTTTGTTCAGCTTTGAGTCTGGGCAGGGTCTTTTCCTTCCTGGTGTGGCGGAGATGTAGTACTTAACTCATTTACCTGGGGCCACAGCATCTAACATCTCCACCAGTGCTAAAAATTGGGCAAATGCTTAATATGGAATGGAGCAAATAAGTTTTGCCACAATACGTATTATGTAAAAGAAAATTACTTTGCCCTAGGACAAAAAGAATCCGACTGATGTGTGCACTAGTTTGTTACCTGACATAAACGTGTTTACTACATTTGAAGTTCGACAGTAAATATCCAAAATAATACAGTTCTTTCATTTTGACCCCAGCGAACCATTTTTTAAAAAAAAATAGGGATTGGGGCTAAACCTGTTTGCACCATGTCATGCTTTGTATAATTCAAAAAATTGTTCTAGATTAATTTGCTCTACTATTTTGCACAAGAGCAAAGTTTTGATAATCTGGTACTAGATCTTTTCTTGGCAGTGCATATAATAAAACCCATGGAGGGCGGTCAGGCCGCAGGCTGACAGCAGTACATACCATGATTTCAGGCAAAACTCCAAACGTAATGTTGCACTCCCTAGAATTGCCGAAGATAAATGAGCACAGAACACTGTTTTCTTGAGCTTGCACGTTGCTTCAAAATAATACTACGTCCTTGTTAATTTTCTGGAAAAATCCACATCAGCTGAGTAGATGAGTAGAGTGTGTATTAGGAAACAACTGAGACACGCTGCAGACAGTGCAAAGGATTACACAATTCTGGCACGACAGGCTTCCTCTTATAACTGGTCTGAAGTGGGACTGCATGAACAACTCATTCTTGAGGATTTTATATTCTGAACGGCTTTTCTTCTTCTTAATTTTCTTCTGTTTTCTTTTCTTCTTTTCTCTTGTTTTATACAGTGATGATATATGTGATGTAGTACATACTGCTATTTTATTTTTCATTTTGTAATTTTGTGAAAAGTCGAATTCTTTGACTAAAGCACAATAAATAAAAAAAAAACAAAAGCAAAGTCCCAAAGGTTTCCCTGTCCCCCCCAGATTTGATGTGCCTCCTATGCCGCTGCTGCCGGCCTGTTCCATGACCTCGTCACCAAGGGCGTGATGACACAGGGTATACAGCAGAGTGGGCGTGTCACTACACCCGCCTTTAAAAGCAGGCAGATTCCATAGGAACCCAGTGTGCCAGCCATCAAAAAATCATTACTTGCAGGCGGCATTTGCATTTTTACTGAATAAAATAAAAAGCTGAGCCTCGAACCGGCCCATAATTTGCATCCTGCATCCGCCGGTAGGCGGATGCGCCGCCCTTGTACGAAGGCCGTACAAAGGCCCTGTTTGCAGCCAGGACCCCCTTCTTCGACGACCTCCGACGAGGGAAGAGGGCAGGAGCCCCCCTCCTCTCCTGCAGCCACGACTATCAGGATCAACAGGCAGCACTCGAAGTAAGTGCAGTCCCTCTGCATTTCACACGGCCTGCCTGACCGTGTCCCTCTTGCATGCCTGACCTGCCCATGCCGGGCGCGACGCAGCACCACAGCGAGGCTGAGCCTCGATACGGCCCATAATTTGCATCCTGCATCCGCCGGCAAGCGGATGCACCGGCCTTGTACGAAGGCCGTACAAAGGCCCTGTTTGCCCCTGTTTGCATCCTGGAGCGCTATACCGCGAGCTCTATAACCTGAGTTGGCACCAGAGGAGGAGCTCCGCTCACCCATTCTCTGCCTGCTCTTGCCGCCTCCTGCCGTCCCGTCTACCAGACTTTCTGGGCCACGTCTACCACAACCAAGGTAACTCTATGCCTCACCGCCATACCGACACCCCTGCTACCGTCATTGACTCCTAACAAACTCGTATGAGCACAAAGACACTGCCTAAGTGTGCACACCCGCTCTCCCTTTAACCGACCTGTGCACCAAGTCAGCCCTATGTGTAACTGTAAACACTGTGAACCTCTGCATACCAATATACTTAGACTATTATACCTGCCCATGTGCCCCTAGTCTAGGCCCTGCCTGATGGGTTGCAACCCACTTTAGCTGTTAAAATCTCGAACTCAGAAGGTGCTTTATGCATTCTAGCCCACCTGCCACATTTGAACCAAGTTGGTGCTCTATGCATCCCAACATCACTGCCATATTCTGATGGTGCTCCATGCACTTTAGCCTCACTGCCATATTCTGAATCTAAATGGTGTTCTATGCATTTTAGCCTCATTGCCATATCTGAACTTAGATGGTGTTCTATGCATTTTAGCCTCATTGCCATATTTGAATTTAGATGGTGCTCTATGCATTCTAACCTTACTGCCATATTCTGAATCTAAATGGTGTTTTATGCACTTTAGCCTCACTGCCATATTCTAAATCTAAATGGTGTTCTATGCATTTTAGCCTCACTGCCATATTTGAACTTAGATGGTGTTCTACGCATTTTAGCCTCATTGCCATATTTGAATTTAGATGGTGCTCTATGCATTCTAGCCTCACTGCCATATTCTGAATCTAAATGGTGTTCTATGCATTTTAGCCTCATTGCCATATTTGAAACTGGCTGGTGTCCTATGGCCGATGTCTATACTATAAATGCACACTGGCCTAACTAGCGTTACCAAGCATATTCCCTAGCCTACCAATATTCTCACCACCACTTAGCATTTTCCCATCTACTACTAGCTTGTTTGCCTGCGTCCTTATTATCCTAGTCAGTGTAACTCAATTTAAGATGGCTCTGCATTTACCCAACATGCCTTTTCCAACACTTGTGTATAGGCGCGTTACAAATACCATATCATATCATATCATATCATAACTACTCTTATTAACGAGGCACCACACTTAGACATACACAACCTCCAGCTACTCCCCACCAGTCTCCCTCGTACTACCCTAGATAGGAACCTAGGACTTAGAGCTAGACTAGCCAAAATGTATGAGCCTCTAGCCCGCTCATTGCCCACTTTACAGAAGTCCAAAGAACAGCATCCTCAATCCAGTTCTTCTACTAAAACCTCTAATCCACCTTACAACCCCACCACTAGACCCTATCATAACCTCCCCAGTCAGGGCATTCTCCAATCAACACAAGACAAACATCACACAACTACTACTAAAAACACAGCCAGCCCCAAAATCAAGGGAGCTTTGATCAACACTAGATCATTAGTAGCGCACGCCACAGAAATCGCAAGACCTGATCCTTAAAGAAGATCTTGATTTCCTCGCTATTACCGAGACTTGGCTAAACCCTGCAGCAGGCCCCATGCTCATGTTAGCAGTCCCAGATAACTATTCTATCCTGAGGCAAGATCGCCCCAACACCAGAGGTGGGGGTGTCACCTTCATACATAAATGCAGCCTGTCCATGAGACTAGCAACCTCCTCCAATGTCCCATCTTGTGAAACACTATCAGTCAAAGTCCCACTCACTAGTACCCAAACCCTCCATATCCATTTGATTTATCGCCCGCCAGGCCCTATTGGCACTTTTGATGAAGACCTCAATGCCATTCTATCCAGCAATCTTAAAAGCTCCTCTCAAGATCTCACCATGGGGGACTTTAACATGGGCTATAACGACCCGGTAGACAAAACAGCAGCACCATAGCTAACACTCTTGCTGAACTAAGCTTTGCGCAAAGAAGTATGGCACTCACTCATTCGAAAGGTAGAATACTTGATTGGGTGGCCGACCACAACTTCTTAGCGAACATCACAAATACCTCACCACTAGTCTGGACCGATCACCACCTGGTATCGTTCTTGCTGTCCACTGATAGACCCCCACCTCCGCCTAACACCATGGCCCCTCCAACTCTCACCAGAAACAAGAAGAACATTACACTAGAAAGACTCATCCCGAATTTACTCCCCACACTTAACACACTCCCCGATAACCTGGATCCAGAGATCCTGGTTGAAGAATACAACAAGGTTATGGCTTCCTCGTTGGACCTCATCGCCCCACTTAAACTCAGACCTAGTAAACTGAAAACGCACCTTAACAAATGGTACACCCCATTCCTCAAAAACCTAAGGCAGCAAAAAAGAAATTGTGAGGCTACCTGGAAAAAATCCCCTTCAGCCGCAAACAAACTCAAACTCTCCAAACTAACCACACTCTATAAAAAAGAAATCTACCTGGCCAAACAAACCTCCTTTGACTCTTGCATATCCCAAGCCAAATCTAACATAAAAGAACTCTTCTCTATACTTAAAGAAGTAGAAACTCCCATACTACCCCCTGATACTTGTACCAAAGATAAAAATTGGTGCTCAGAAATTCAAAATGCCTTGGCAAATAAGATCGTGACCCTTCAAAGTAAAATCGCTAGTAAAAAAGCTGCCCTAAAAGACACTCTCCCCTCCAAAATTCAGGATAAGCACACGACCACAGATCCTATCCGCTTCAAGTTCTCAAAAGTCAATACTCTTGAAGTAGAAAAAATTATCCTGTCTTTGAAACCATCCAACTGCCAGGGAGATCTGTGCCCAGCACAGCTCATCAAAGATGCCGCCCGTGACCTCTCACCCTTCATCACTAAACTGATCAATGCTTCCTTTAAAACTTGCTCCATCCCTTCCAATCTAAAACAATCCTGGGTACTTCCATTATTAAAAAAACCTACTCTGGGCCCAGCCATACCCACAAACTACCAACCTATAACCACTGTTCCCTTCTTACTAAAAATTCTCGACAAGGTTGCCTATGTACAAATACAGAAGCACCTAGAAGAACACCACCTCTTAGGATCCAGACAATCAGGGTTCCGTCCTCAACACGGGACTGAAACGGCACTTATCGACCTAAAAGCTCAGATTGATACTCTCAGGGATAAAGGGCAAGTTGCCTTGCTCCTCCTCCTTGACTTATCGGCAGCTTTCGATTTGGTCGACCATTCTGTCCTATGCTCACACCTCCATACAGCAGCACACTTCTCTCCAGAGGCCATCAAATGGATCACCTCATTCCTTAACGGAAGAACTATGAGGGTCTTCTCTCCCACGGCTGCAGCAGACCCCATTCCCATCACTTGTGGTGTCCCACAGGGCTCCTGCGTCTCCCCCACACTGTACAACGTATTTACCAAGCCCCTTTTCGATGATTTGGATCATCTTGGTATCACCTACACTAATTACGCAGATGATACCCAGATCCTCCTTCCGCTTTCTGGAGATTATGAAAAGGATTTGGCCTTGCTAAATAGGGTGTACATCATCATCCAGGCATGGATGGCCACTCATGGACTATGCCTGAATGATGAGAAAACGGAGCTTATCATCCTGGGTAATACGTCCAGTTTAAAGAAACTCAGCCCTGCCTACAATTCCTTCATGATAGATGGGAACAATATCAAAGTTGGACAAGAGGTCAAAACATTGGGTCTCTACCTGGACTCTAACCTTTCCTTCAAAAGACAACTGAGTTCCCTGGCATCCTCAACTGCATACACATACAAATTAATCTGCTCAGCTAAACCATTTCTGTCAGACACTAGCTGCCTCACACTCGCCAGAGCCCTTATACTTTCCCGCCTTGGTTACTGCAACGCCCTTTACCTGGGAACCTCCAAGGCTACCACCAACAAGCTACAAACTTTACAGAATAACGCCCTGAGAGCAGCCCTAGGCATCCCCAGAAGAGAGCACATCTCAGGACTCAGCCAACAGAACTGGCTATCCACTAGAGACAAAATCCTCCTAAAAACGGCATCTCTAACTCACAAATCTCTTAACAATGCCGCCCCGATCTATTTGATCAACAGTTCCATAGACAAGTATCCTCGAGACCCCTCAGAACTGCATACAAAGACTGCCTCTCTGTCCCTAATTTCAAACTTGCCACCATAGGAGGTAACAGTTTTCCAGTAAAAGCAGCCAAACTGTGGAACTCCTTGCCTCCCAACCTTAGAGCAGACATGCCCTATTTGAAATTCCGATCCATGCTAGTTTCTTGGCTGAAAACGAGGGACCCCCAAGATAGCTAGGTGCCAAGGCTATCACTCATGCTACCCGCACACTGTGTAACCCGTGCGCCCACTTTGTACTCGTGTTTATATTGTATATATTGCCTGCTCTCCCCATATTGCTCTGTATATACTTTTATTGCTAACATGTACACTTTAAATTTGTAACCAAGTTTCGAATATTCTTGTAAATGCTGCGCCTTGATACCCCCAGGTACACCTGCACATTATAAATAATAAAACAAAAAAAAAACAAACAAACTTAAAGTTTAAAGGCGACTTCACCTTCTTTTACTCTTCAATGTAGGGGACCCAACCACATGCATGTTTATGTAATTGTGGTCAGTCCCCTGCAAGCAATTGGCATATTTTGGAAAATGAGTATGAATGTCTCTCTATGAATCATTTTCTATGTTTACTCAATAGGATATCATTTTTTTTTAGACTGAAGATCCTGAAAGTCTTCATGAACAAATAGAAACACTTGTAGATTGGGAAAAATGAAGCAACGTGAATTAACAATTTCTCTCTCTTTCTCTCTCTCTCTTTCTCTCTCTCTCTCTCTCTCTCTCTCTCTCTCTCTCTCAAAAGTTGAGGGTCTAAATAACTCTCGGGCAATTTGCTATTATGAAGGTATGTAGTGAAGGGGCCATGTGTGAACTGAAAATGAATGTGTTTGCAAGTGTGGGTGTGTGTATGTGTATATAGACATGAAAACACAATGCTTGTAAGAATAGAATGACACATAACATTTACAAAAATAGGACAGGAATTCTGGTAAATTCACATTTTAGGTAGAGTGCATCTCACGTATAACACATCAGTTACACAACAACAGCACATGTTGCTCACTCACAGGACTGTATTCGGACTTAATGCTTATGGATTGGATTAGCAAAATACAAGCCACGCTAGAGGACAACAGCCCTTTACCGTTCGAGGCATAGTATTGCAACATTTGCATTGGTAAATTACCATCCAAGGTAAGCCTGAAATTGTTATATGTTTCTAAAATGTACCTGAAATTGCATCAAGTTAATATTTTATTAGCTGAAAAATAATTGTGCACATTTTCAAAAAACAGGCTTTCCCTTTGTGTAAAGAAATACATGAATGCAAGTAGCTAATGTGGCCTCTGTGACTATGGGCCTCCTTACAAGGTTGGAGATAGCCTTGCCGGTAAAACCGGCAAGGCTACCTCCAAACTTGCAAGAAAGTCTGGCACCCGTGAATGGGCAATTACCGGGGTATTCTGGCCATGCCGGACTTGGTAATTGCCTTTTTGCAGGTGCCTGAATCGGGTGATCCCCATTCCCATTGAGCCCCATAGTGCTCAATGGGCAGGGGAGTTGCTAGGTCTGGAAAAGACCCGGGGCTACGCTGATGTCGGGAATGTTGGGACTGGGGGCTAGCTAGTCTTTTGGCTGTAGCTCCTGAGATTCTATCCGGAGGATACAACCAAAATATCAGGGGCTATAGCCCCCTTAGCCCCCCCTAGCAACACCCCTGTCAATGGGAATGGGGATGCCTGTAGTACCGGCACTGTTCATAACGGTACCTGTGCTACAGGCATGCTGCGCTCGCGGGTGCCTTTCATTCCGCTAGGTCAGACCTGGCGGAATGAAAGGCACCCGCGAGCACAACTCTGAGTTTGCCGGTCTGGATACAACGGTACCGGCAAGCTTACCGGACTATTAAGCTGGAGAAAGGATCAGGCTGAAATCTGATTCAGTATTTTCCCAACGGAAGTGCCTATTTTGCAATTCATGATCACCGAACCTGTGGGTGCAGTTCACTTCATTCATCACACAGGGCAATTGACACACGGCATAGACATTTTGTGTCATGTGTCGCTTATCCCCACAATTTGTGGCATAGTTACATATAGTGCTGGATGTGTTCTGCGAGACGCACCTCAGCCCTGGTGCACACAACAGACAAGCTGACCTTTGAAATACCAGCTGTTATACCACTGTTTCTCTGGAAAGGACTAACGGCAAGGAAATGCAAGGCAGCCGGTGGTTTCACATGTTCTTTCATGGGCTGGGAACGATGAGCGGTGGGTTCCGGACATGGCCCCCACTCCTGCAGCATGAATAGTAAGACAATGGGAGGGCAGCAACACCTCTAAAATACCACTTCTGGTCTGCTGTACCAAAGAGAATAAACCTAGAGGAGAACCCTCTCCCTCTGTTGGCTGCTGTGTGCAGGGGCAGCTTCTGCCAAAGAAGCATCCTGCCGTTTTGGTTAAATCTGCGCTAGAGCAAACTCACAAAGAAACAAGCCTCATTACGAGTTTGCTGGTCCGGAAACAATGGTACCAGGAAGCTTGCCGATACCGTTGTTTCCGGACCCGCAAACTATGAGTTGTGCGAGCGGGTCCCTTTCAGCCCGCCAGGTCCGACCTGTCGGGCGGAATGGCACCGGCTCGCAGACTTTGATGGATGCACTGGCACACTTGCACCCAGTGCCGGTGCACCCGTCCTCCTCAGATTCATCAGTTGAGCACTCCTCAAAAATCGACAAACGGAAGTTATCCTTCTTTAATTGCCTATTATAGGATGTCATTGTGGACTTGTTTTTTCCTTTATCTCCTCCATTCACAAGCAGTGCCCAATACAATTCTTTCATATGTGTGATCCATTTTGCTTCTCTAAGGGGATTTACTGCTTTAGTATTATCATCTGCCACATAAATCCGATGCATATACCAAGATGTCTTGTTATTGCTAGATTTCAATATACCAAAAATGTACTTCCATTTTGCATTATTGAGGTAACAGGCATATGCTCTAAACAGGCTTTGATACTTTGAGCACAAGTGCACATCAGTAGGTAACTTATCTTCCCTTCCAAGATGACCAGATGTCTTTATTTTGCGTAAAGCAGCACAAAGATTTTTCTTTTTTTATTGAATGTTGATGTCAAAAGGTCGATCAGCATGGGTACTATGAAGCCAAAACATGGTGCAGTGCCCAACAGCGGGCATCATTTGCCTTATGTGCGCAAGATCCCTATGATTATTATTCATCAGCATCTGAATTAGCTCATTGCAGCTGTTCAATGTTTCTTAAAAAGTCTCAGGCAGCCATTCCCGGTCCCTCTCCCAAGCGCATTCTGCTTCTAGGGAATGCTAGTTTGCCTTTGTGCAGGCCCATAGCAAGTGCCAGAAATTCAGAATTTCTGTTCCTCAATTAGGACATTCAATATAAAAATAAAATGGTTTGGGTGAGGTTAGACGCGAGGGGGCTCGACAAAATAATTGGTAACTAACAGGGGATCTAAAGACGCTTGCATTTTGGCCTCGTCTTTATTCAATCTATGCTCAGACAGCCGGATTGATATTTGGGGGAATATTGGAGTGCTTCCTCCCAAATCCGTCAGAACACATTAGTTGGTTTTACTATGCAGATGATCTGATCTTGATTCCAGCGACATAGGTCTTCAACAACAACTAGACACTATAAGCCACTATTCTATAGTGAATGAGACCGAAATTAATTTATTGACTTCAAAATGATTTGCTTCCCAGCAAATAAATCAGGTCATAATCAAAAGCGGGGATGGCATAGTCATATATAGTGCTTGAAAGGGTATGCAGTGATAATATCGAATTATGAAATAAAGAATGAATTTTTAACGAACCCAAAACATCTATTTTAAAAAAAATGTTTTAAATGTACATATGTGGTTGGGAATGGGAATAGTAGTTTTTGGGGTGGTGGAAGGGTATTAAAAAAAGTTTAAAAGGGAGGATTGGGGGGAACACCTCCAAAAACATCAAAATGTGTTATTTTGTTTTTTAGATGTTTTGGGTTTGTTCAAAATTCATTCTTTGTTTTATAATTCGATAAAACCACATGCAACCTTTGAAATGACTTTGAATGCCTAGGTATAATCTTTCATTATGCATTAAAATGTTACACACATCAAGAATCCCATGACAACAAACATAGCCATTAAAAGGTTTTTTACTCTTACCACTTATTTCTGCATATATAAGAAAAATATGCTTACAGGTTTATATGCTGCAGAGGGTTGAGCAAAAGGGGACTTGTACTGGCTGAAAAGACTGGAAGTGAAGTTTTGAAAACACCTGTTAGGCCTTTCCAGGAGTACGCTCTCGCCTGTACACGCAATTAGAGCATAGTTGTGCTTGCCATCTATGGCTAGTCTGGCAAGACCTAAGCTCATTGCTGAATTTGTGCCTGTGTTTGCCGCTGGGCAACACCGGTTCTCTTATTTGGGCACCGGAACTAATTGATACGGCGGGCCAGTGCACGTGCAATTGTTTTGTTTCTTTGCCTTCCAAGTCTTCGATCATAAATCATTGTGATTTGTGATCTCTCTCGCTCTGCTTGCAGTTGCAGGTTGCAGGCCATGGCTGGCTGGGCCTGTGACTACAGCAATAGCAATGAAACGACAAACAGCCAATGAAAACTAACATTCTGTTGTTACTTTGCAGTATTTGATAAATTCTGTATAGTGGTGTTGTTGTTGGCACAGGCAGCACAGGGCCACCTTCATTTCACAAGTTACTGTGAAGGCATGGCGTTATGTCGTGAGAGAGCCTGCTGTCTACCTGCCCAAGCCAGCCCAGCACGTGTGGTGCAGCCTAGTTGCTTCCTGAGCTGAGGCCCTGCTTTTTCATTTGTGTGCACCAGGTTGTGCCACCCCAGAGGCCACGACAGGAGGAGACTGAGTCCCTGCCGACAGCCGACTCCAAAGCAGGAGGTAGATCAGTCCATAAGTGTTGTGATGATGTGAAGTCTGCTGAGTTCAGGGGCATGGGTGGCGGCGCAGTCCCCTGGTGGCGTGGCTGTCTGTGTGACCTGCTGACTGTCCAGGATTCCGTGACCAGGTCCAGGCAGAGTCAGACTGGCGGTCCGCGACTCCGCCGCGGGGCTGTGCATTGTGATGGGCCTACATTTTCTTCTTTTAAAACCTCACCTTCCTTAATAAGGCCACAATTCACCCTAAAATATTGTCAAACAAAGTGCTTGAGACTGATGGGTTTTTTTTAAACGGGTCATCATTAAAATAAAACAATGTTTAAGTCCACTACCTATATGCATGCTGTGTTACATTACCCTGGATTTATAAAGCGCACTGGCTCCAGAGTGGGGCAGAGAGAGTGAGTGAGTGTGAGTGTGTGTGTGTGTGTCGGTAAAGCCTTCCATATCGCCCCTCCCCTACCTCTCAGGAATTATGGCATACATTAGCCAAACATCGTTCATTTTCAACTATATATGCATGTTTTATTTCTGAGCGCATTCATCCTCAAACAATTGTCCTTCCCCTTCTACTGCTCGACGCAGTAGGATGTGCCCCCTTTCCACTGCAGTACAGCATTTGTTCCTGGCTTCTGCAGCATGGTTCCCACTGGCCTCATTTTCTACATCAAGATGTCCGCCAGCGTTTTGTACCTGCCTGGCCTTTGTCCTGCCAGGAGAGGCATACCCATGTTCCAGCACTGTGATTGGCCCATTGATTCAGCAAATCCACTGACCCAACAGAGCTGGGAGGCAACGCCTATGCCTATGCCTAACGGCAGAGCCCAATGGCCCTGTCTTTTAAGGGCTGAGTTAAAGGGCCCTGTCTTTCCTTGTTCTTCCCTGTGTCTTGCCCCTCTTGCCTGATGCATAACAGTCTGTCACTTGCCTCTGGCGCGCATTCTGTAGTGTTCCTGCTCTTTCCTCAGGTTAGAGACACACTTTATTTGGCTCACTCATTTATTTATTCTGGCCATTACTACTCGTTACTCGCCTGCTATCCAAACCATCCTAATACGAGTGCCAGATACCCTTCTGCTCTTGTTCCCTACTAAGTGTCTTTCACATCATGCCTGCACTGATATGCGCTCTGTAGCTTCATGTATCTTGCCGCCCACACCGTTACCGCCTGGATCCCTTCCGATACCATCGCAGCATATCTCAATGATCACCCGGACCCATAAACATTGACCTTTGCGCTGACTTGCAACTTACTTCATTCCATTGACATGTACAGCTGCAGAGGTTGCTATCACGTATTACGAGCCCAAACCCTAGTACAATAACATTTATGTTACCGGTGGTTCTTGCTTCATCTGATGTCTCTACCCATGCGGAGCCAACAAGTGGGCTCTAATTCGTTTTTTCATTTGTTTACTCTTCGCATCCTTTGTCATCACGTTCGCAATCTAGTCGTAGTTCCTGCAACAAGATGAGAGCTTTTCCTAGCCCGCACTCCTCTTTACACTTTTTATATTTTATATTTTGCCTGTAATCTAGACGTGGTCCCCGCAACAATAGGCAAACCTTCCTAGCCTGCCTACTACTTTACCTATTTCTCCTTTGCATGTAACTTAGAAGTGGTTCACCACAAGAGGCAAACCTTCCTAGCCTGCCTACTACTTTACCTATTTCTCCTTTGCATGTAACTTAGACGTGGTTCACCATCACCACAAGAGGCGAACCTTCCTAGCCTGCCTACTACTTTACCTATTTCTCCTTTGCATGTAACTTAGACGTGGTTCACCACAAGAGGCGAACCTTCCTCGCCTGCCTACTACTTTACCTATTTCTCCTTTGCATGTAACTTAGACGTGGTTCACCATCACCACAAGAGGCGAACCTTCCTCGCCTGCCTACTACTTTACCTATTTCTCCTTTGCATGTAACTTAGACGTGGTTCACCATCACCACAAGAGGCGAACCTTCCTAGCCTGCATACTACTTTACCTATTTCTCCTTTGCATGTAACTTAGACGTGGTTCACCACAAGAGGCGAACCTTCCTCGCCTGCCTACTACTTTACCTATTTCTCCTTTGCATGTAACTTAGACGTGGTTCACCACAAGAGGCGAACCTTCCTCGCCTGCCTACTACTTTACCTATTTCTCCTTTGCATGTAACTTAGACGTGGTTCACCACAAGAGGCGAACCTTCCTCGCCTGCCTACTACTTTACCTATTACTCCTTTGCTTGTAACTTAGACCTGGTTCACCACAAGAGGCGAACCTTCCTCGCCTGCCTACTACTTTACCTATTTCTCCTTTGCATGTAACTTAGACGTGGTTCACCACAAGAGGCGGACCTTCCTAGCCTGCATACTACTTTACCTATTTCTCCTTTGCATGTAACTTAGACGTGGTTCACCATCACCACAAGAGGCGAACCTTCCTAGCCTGCCTACTACTTTACCTATTTCTCCTTTGCATGTAACTTAGACGTGGTTCACCAGAAGAGGCGAACCTTCCTAGCCTGCATACTACTTTACCTATTTCTCCTTTGCATGTAACTTAGACCTGGTTCACCACAAGAGGCGAACCTTCCTCGCCTGCATACTACTTTACCTATTTCTCCTTTGCATGTAACTTAGACGTGGTTCACCACAAGAGGCGAACCTTCCTCGCCTGCATACTACTTTACCTATTTCTCCTTTGCATGTAACTTAGACCTGGTTCACCACAAGAGGCGAACCTTCCTAGCCTGCATACTACTTTACCTATTTCTCCTTTGCATGTAACTTAGACGTGGTTCACCACAAGAGGCGAACCTTCCTAGCCTGCATACTACTTTACCTATTTCTCCTTTGCATGTAACTTAGACGTGGTTCACCACAAGAGGCGAACCTTCCTAGCCTGCATACTACTTTACCTATTTCTCCTTTGCATGTAACTTAGACGTGGTTCACCACAAGAGGCGAACCTTCCTAGCCTGCATACTACTTTACCTATTTCTCCTTTGCATGTAACTTAGACGTGGTTCACCATCACCACAAGAGGCGAACCTTCCTAGCCTGCATACTACTTTACCTATTTCTCCTTTGCATGTAACTTAGACGTGGTTCACCATCACCACAAGAGGCGGACCTTCCTAGCCTGCATACTACTTTACCTATTTCTCCTTTGCATGTAACTTAGTCGTGGTTCACCACAAGAGGCGAACCTTCCTAGCCTGCATACTACTTTACCTATTTCTCCTTTGCATGTAACTTAGACGTGGTTCACCACAAGAGGCGAACCTTCCTCGCCTGCCTACTACTTTACCTATTTCTCCTTTGCATGTAACTTAGACGTGGTTCACCACAAGAGGCAAACCTTCCTAGCCTGCATACTACTTTACCTATTTCTCCTTTGCATGTAACTTAGACGTGGTTCACCATCACCACAAGAGGCGAACCTTCCTCGCCTGCCTACTACTTTACCTATTTCTCCTTTGCATGTAACTTAGACGTGGTTCACCACAAGAGGCGAACCTTCCTCGCCTGCCTACTACTTTACCTATTTCTCCTTTGCATGTAACTTAGACGTGGTTCACCACAAGAGGCGAACCTTCCTAGCCTGCATACTACTTTACCTATTTCTCCTTTGCATGTAACTTAGACGTGGTTCACCATCACCACAAGAGGCGAACCTTCCTCGCCTGCCTACTACTTTACCTATTTCTCCTTTGCATGTAACTTAGACGTGGTTCACCACAAGAGGCGAACCTTCCTAGCCTGCATACTACTTTACCTATTTCTCCTTTGCATGTAACTTAGACCTGGTTCACCACAAGAGGCAAACCTTCCTAGCCTGCATACTACTTTACCTATTTCTCCTTTGCATGTAACTTAGACGTGGTTCACCACAAGAGGCGAACCTTCCTAGCCTGCATACTACTTTACCTATTTCTCCTTTGTATGTAACTTAGACGTGGTTCACCACAAGAGGCGAACCTTCCTAGCCTGCATACTACTTTACCTATTTCTCCTTTGCATGTAACTTAGACGTGGTTCACCACAAGAGGCGAACCTTCCTAGCCTGCATACTACTTTACCTATTTCTCCTTTGCATGTAACTTAGACCTGGTTCACCACAAGAGGCAAACCTTCCTAGCCTGCCTACTACTTTACCTATTTCTCCTTTGCATGTAACTTAGACGTGGTTCACCATCACCACAAGAGGCGAACCTTCCTAGCCTGCATACTACTTTACCTATTTCTCCTTTGCATGTAACTTAGACCTGGTTCACCACAAGAGGCGAACCTTCCTAGCCTGCATACTACTTTACCTATTTCTCCTTTGCATGGAAACTAGACATGGCTCCCCGTTACTAGAGGCGAGCCTTTCCTAGCCTGTATCCTGCATTCTCTATTTTGCCCTAAATCAAACAAAGCTCCCTGTAACATGAGTTGAGCTCCTCCGAAATTGGATGTAGACCTATATATGCCGACACTGTAACTTACCTCATGCACTCATTTATAACCATATCCTTAAGTTGAATGCGCCTAGATACCCCCTGGGTTTTGTGCGCTATATAAATGTCAAAATAAATAAAAATACAACCCACATTTTCGGCATACAACTCAAGAGCAGATTCGTGTTTTAATTTGGTCCTGCCATTGCACAACATGTTCTAAAGATAAGTTATCATCCGTCTGCAAAACAATTTACCAAGATCTTGCTTCATCGATGACGCAACTGGCTTCTGCAAGTGCCCGCCACAAAATCTGGCACGTGCGCTGGGGTTATTATTCTGGAACGAGCAATCGCAGGCTGCTGAATATCAAAAATGAGCTGCCATTTGTAAAACACCAATCTCTACAAAGTACACATACTTGATCGGGCATCGTGGCTTTGTGTTGTGCACATGGCACACGTGTTAACTTGCAGAAGACATGTTTTAAAGTTGAGATCAGGAAAAGTTTCACAGAGAATTCTATCTTCTGTTGTGATGTTTGGAACACGCATTACCACCCACCCCTGTGCATCTGAGCAATGTACGTGGTTATGTTTTAGGGAATTCCTCCATATTGTAGTCTAGAGAGCAAACAAGCGACACATGCACAATAATTATAAATGTGATCCTTTCTCTTTACAGCATGTTTGAAGAGAGCGGGCTCCACTGGTAGGCTGGAAGGGTGCGAGCCGTTTAGTGAGTGCGTGGTGAATCAAGTATTGTAAGATGGCCGCGCTAACGGCTTCATCTGCTGGGTTAGAAAAAAAGGCTTGAGCTTCATGTTTCTATGAGGAATCCTTGACTGATTTGCTTGAGGCAATTTGACTTCTTCCAGTTTTGAAATATCTTCTGGTTAATGGCGGCGCATGGGGGGTGCTCGCTTTCTCATGTCACTGAGTTGGAAGTTGGTCACTATTGCGGCGTTTGTACTCCTGCCTCTGATTTTACAAACTAGATAAGAGAAGCCAAGTAAATAGTTGAAGACTCACTGAAATAAAATGACTCACCAAAGGTGGCATTTTGCAGAAACAAAGACTTGCAGAGTGGCTGGCGGGTGGGCTGCGGAGTGATGGTACCGTGGGGCTGCCGGAGTTGTCTCAGGGCTGCTGCAGCGAATGGAGAGGCGTTTCTGTAGTGGCTTCTCTGCAGTTTGGAGACGGTAACAACAATGGCACTGAATGTCCATGTGGTGGTGTTGGTGGGTCCTCCTGCATTGTTGCTGTTGTGGCGGTCGTCCTTTCCTGGTTGTGACTATTGGATTCTGGCTCCAGATGCCGTTGCAGGCCGGGTTTCTTCCCAGCTAACTACCGTGTTGGTGCGGTTGTGGACCTTCCTCTGCAATGATGAGCTATCCGATCTGTGCACGCTTTGTACAGTGTCCACGCCAGGCTTTTGGTCTGTGTATATGTTCGGGGTGGCTTTTTATAGACCAAACCTAAGTGAGTTTATGACACAACTTATTTTATTGTGAGTCTAAAAGCGATGAAAATAGAGTGGGTAAATATTTTGTTTTTTGCATCTTATAGTTTTCCATTCAGGATGTGGACAATAAAGGTACACTGATATTATTTTGGCCCAAAATGCTGCTATAAGGATTTACATGTTGTTATGAAGCTTTTATGCAATTTATGTAGTTTGCAAGTAAACTCTATAGGAGAGTATTTTTGTAGGTCTTATTGACACCCAAAACTTAAATATTTGTTCCATGTAAAGCGTGGAAGAAGTTGGCTGTTCTATTCCCAAATTGCAGAGTGGGTTAAAATCCCCGCTTCGCTGTTCAGCATAAGTGTGTGATCCCGGGCAAATAATGTAATCTCACACTGACTTCAAGTGTCACTCTACCCCCTTCTTCTCCTCTTCCCTTCTACCTCAACCCATGTGTGCCCTTCCCCATCCATCCCACTACCCGCCGGTGCCAACAGGTGCTGCAGCGCCAAACATGTGACATGGGGCAGCAGCAGTGTGATGGGCTGGTGGTGGGCCGATCTAGGTCTCGCACCAAAGTGGCCCGGGCCTGGCATTATGGGCCTAAGATTGTTTGGGCCCTGGCACTTATTTTTTTTACAAATCAAGCACTGCCTGAGCTAGTGAGTGCCCTCTGACTCGAAGGTTTGCAGTGTTAGTGTTAATGGCAACCAGGGCAGGACCGGCCTATAGAGAACCCTGTAGATTCCCCAGTGGGCCTCTGCAGCCTGGGCCTCTTTTGCGTGGTAACCTATTTTATTTCCACATGTTCTCATAGGAAAAGGGTTGGGCTTGCGGAAAATGTGTATTACAGGGCCACTTTGAACATTATTTGCAGGGCCTCTTTTGGCTCCCAGTCCACTCCTGATGGCAAAACATTCCTGGATAAGTTGCATCTTGAAATGTATAGAGTAAAGCAGAAATGTATAGAGTAAAGCAGAAACCCCCCCTCCCCCCGCCCACCCCACATCCGGAGCAGGCCCTGGGTAGGTATAAACAAGCATGTTAGCCCACATCGATAGATTTTATCTGTAGGGAGAAACTCCGTTCATAAGGGTAAAAAGAACCTGTTGGCGTCATATGTGCCACCTAAAATGTTCTTGCTGTAGAACTTGTGTGGCTGCATAACGAGTGTCCTAGCGGCGGCCACGCGGGCATTTTAATTTTACTATACACACCACACCACAACCACACACACGTTATCGCGGATGTGAAGTGTTCTGGCGGACAGCACGTACGTAGTTTGCCCTGTGGATATTTGCAGGCACTCTCGTTTGCCTTGGTTTTAAATATCTTTCGTTGGGAGCACGAAACCACTGTCAACAAGGCGCATAAAAATGTGCCAACTAAATTGAGCCCGTTGCCAAATACCAAGCGTTAAATATCACTGCCAGTTGTGGTCCCATGTGTGCCTTTTCGATGTCTGTGTAGTTTCTTCATATATTTCTAGGCCCCTGATTCTTCTATAGACCACCAGAGAAATCAAGGGCGCACAATCACCAAGAATAGCACTCAAGTACCGAATGCTGGTCTGGGGCGTGCCCCCGCCTTACCTTTGGGTGCGTGTGCGTCCCATCGCGACTTCGGCTGCTTTGCGTCTGACGCGTCCAGCACAGAATAGATGTTCCTGTCCTTGAACTGCAAGTCCTCGTAGGCGAGATCCCCCGACATCTTCCTCCTCGTGTGCAGTAAAGAAGCCGACAAGTATCTGACACGCGGATGCTCGACGTTTCTACCTCACTGTCCTCCTTCTTAGCAGGCAAACAAGAGGAGGTTCTTAAGCCTGGGCGCAGTGCTTCAATTGGCGCTTTTTTTAAAGTCACAGAGGAAACTAAAATCAAATCCTTTAAGCACCCATCCTATTATTGCTTAAGTTCTTTTTTTTTTTATTTTAAGTGACACAGCATCCTGTTTGATCGGGAACCAGGAAACCAGCGTGGTGACCTGACTTCTCCAGTTACTGGCAGCAACATGTAATTGCATGCAATAAACTTTACCATTTCGAAATTAGCACACACTGCTGCAGTCTGGTTAAGTAACATCTCTTTTTCCATGAGCCGGATCTAGGGGTTTGCCCAGTGGTGGAAAGTGGAAAAAAGGAACTACTGGTACTCTGGCTGCATCCAAAAATGAGGGAGTGGGCTGACGAGGCAGATGGGTGGGAGTGGACAGGGGTGGACTGGCCTATAGGGAACTCTGGAGCTTTCCCGGTAGGCCTTTGCACCTGCACCTCTTTTGTGTGGTGACCTATTTTATTTCCAAATGTTCTCGGTGGAAAGGGTTGGTCTTCCTGAAAATGCGTAATATGGGCCCCCTTGAAAATTATTTCCAGGGACCTGAGAGTGGGGAGCGGAGAAGGGGGGCGGCATTAACTCCACGTCCCTCGTCCTCGTTCCAGTACTTATTTTTGAGTATGTTCATGCTCACTGGAACTCTTTTTTACAAGCTGGCCTCTTCTGGCCCCTCCCACCCCAGGAGGTATAACTTCCCACTTACCCAATCCAAGGCAGTTCTTTTGTTCCTACGGGAACTGTCTGATCCTCTCAGTGCGGGGCACTTGAGGGGCAACGGCTGGTGTCCCACACCCGGCTGGGCCTCTGCAGGGCTTGGTTGCTGCAGGGTGCTAGTGTTCCTGCCGGGCCTCCTGGGGGGCCTGGAGGTGGTATGTGCCGGTTTCTTGGGCAACTGGGGTGTGCCTGGTGGTATCCTGGTAGCGTCTGTCATCTCTGGCGGGCTGGGTGGTCGCCTGCCCCACCTGACATCCCTGGTGACTGCTGTGGTTGGCGAGGGGGGTCACCGGGCCTCCGTCTCCCCCACACCCACTTCCGGTTTATTAGTTGGTGGTGGGCTACACCTATAATAGTGGTGGCGCAGCCCACTGGTCTTCTGCGCGGGGACCGTATGCTCCTGCCTCCCTTGCCCTCCGGTACGAGGTGGTGGTGTGGCCCGCTGGCATGCAGGAGAGGGCCTCAGGCTCTCACTTCTGTGTAAGTGGCGGGTTGATGACGCGACTCTGTGGTGTGGATGGGCCGCGGGTTCCTGCCTCTCCTGCTATGTCTTGTTGGTTCTCGGTTTGGGCCTCAGAGCTTTGCCGTCTCCTTCCCAGATGGATGTGGGAGGGGGTGGCGCTTGTGGGTTCTTGTCCTTTCCTTTCACCTCAGTAGCTACGGCAACACAGACTCCACACAGGCTCTCCCAGGCTTTTTTCTGCTTCTTAAACCAACGCTGTTCGCAGGCGTTTGCAGAAATAGGTAAACACACTGAAAAGAGAAAACATGCCATACCTGCCTCTTCTTCCTCCTCTAGGCTTCCTAGAAGATGTATGGTGACTGCCCCTACTCGTAGGGTTTCTTGCAAGGAATTCCTGGCATCCCATGCTGCCTCTGGTGTTTCTGTGCCTGCCCTTGGTCCCACCTCTTCTAGTCCCTCTTCATTGGACACTGCTGGGTCCTCCCTTTCGTTATACAATGAGTATGCCTCTGGCAAATACTAGGACCGGGATGAGGTCCAGCTGGTGATGGACCAGATTTACGTGTCTATGGGGTTTCAGGAGTATGCTGTTGTGGATCAGGTGGCAGAGTTCTCTATTCGCCGATATACTCATTCTCCCAAGCTGGGTCATCCATTGATCTCTGACATTCGGGACAAGATCATTTGTGAGTGGGCCATATTGGAACAAATCTCCATGCCCTGGTTCGTGGCTAAGCTGTACCTCCTCCTTGGTGAGGATGCCCAACTACCTCCTGTGGTGGAGGTTGATGACATTTTGCCCAGGGTTGTGGGCAGTTCTTCCATGACAACCATCAACCTGTGTTCCTGCACACATGCACACCTGCACACTGCATGCAAATCAAACAAACAGACAACCTACAACATTCCCCACACTGCATGTCCCCCCTCAATGATATGCAGCAAATGTGCATGCAACATATCCCCATTCATTACACAATGTCACATACACAATGCACACATCAGTCAACATGCTGCATGAACATATGAAGACGGCACATAAGCAGATAATTGATCACAACAACAAGCTGGCACACCCCTGGAATTCTACCAGTACAATGATAAGGCTGGGCATCACCTGTGTGGTATTGGGACAGTGCAGTGTACACAGTCATGGGAGCACATTAGCAATAAACACATGTGTAATTCATTTCTTGGGCACTCGTTCAATAACCCCAACTGTTTCCAAGTGCACACAGGGACAGGGGAAGGTAGCCAATACATTACAGAGATAAGTAATACAATCAATGCTACAAAGAAATCATGACAATAACTGGGAGGGGAGACAAACCCACTATGCTGTGTGAATGAATGTTCACAACGTGCAAGTGTACAGGGGTGGTAAGGGAAAAGTTTATGATTAGTTCATGGAGAACATCTTGGGGGTGAAGTGCCCAGAAAATAATATATATATATATATAATATATATATATAAAAAGAGAAGGGAAAAAGAAAGCGAAATATCGCTTCCTGGACGGCACTCTTCCTGAATCATTAAAAATCATCCAAACACGTCAAAAAAGGATCTCCATCAAACGTCCTTTATTTGTAAAGCATGGTGGACAAGTTGCAAAGGAGAGAACAAAAAACAACTACGCGTTTCACCCGAAAGGGCTTCGTCTGGTTGTAAACATAAATGACAGGCTTCCCATTTAAACACTTGTGCATGCAAGAAAGAAGTCCTTCTTTACTTTCCCTTATGTTTCCTTCTAAGACCCACTGTATGTTTCTCTGAGTGACATCTTGGAATGGTAAAAAGTATATACATATGTGTCCTACATCCAATGTGTCACTTCTAAAAATGTTACAAAAGTAGCCCATCAGATATTCATGGGCTAATATATTATCCCCATATCTATAAAGTGCATTGTGCAGTATGACAATGTGTGTTTCCACACATTTCAAAACGTTTGTACTGTTGTAGGTCATGTATTACCAGATTCTTCAAAATATGACCAAACATTCTTTTGAGAGTAAGCCATTTCCATTTAAGTTACCACAGCATAAAATCTTAAATGCCATTGCCAAAAGTGCAAAGTGCATTATAGCTGCCAATGTTTCCAATTTGTCAAGTCTCTAATATCTTGAATAAAGTGCTTAGTGCACAATAGCATCGATTAAAATGCTTTTTTGCAACACAATTATCTTTCAGTATTACATAGTACAATAGCCAGCATAATAATCAGTATTTCATCCCCTCTACTGTTGCTTCAATGCAGGATAAAGTGCAATATGTACGATAGCAGCAAATATTCTATATCCTATAAATGACTAATGATACAAATAAAGTGCTAGGTGCCACATAGCAATCTTGCCAAGGTTTACACTGGTTATAAAAATGGTGTTCCTATTTGGATAAAGTGCTTAGTGCATTTTGTGTATAACTTAACTAGGATGTTTATGGATACATTCTGCTTATTCACAGCACATATTCTGTGTTATATGCATGGCAAGGGTTATAGATAAAGTACTTAGTGCAACCTTACAATTTTGACAAGGTTTATAAAAATGGTGTTACTATTTAGGTAAGGTGCTTAGTGCATTTTTTAGGGGACAGGGGAGAGAGGAAACAATAAAAATGATGCATTCACCAAGTGTCTAAAAAAGAGAGCCTATAACGGATTGAAAATATAACCGTATTTCAACAAATATATATGTGATGATTTTAAAAAGCCTCCTACATGTTAAAAAATGTAAGGACTGTTGTATATAGCAGTGTGTTAAAAGAAAGCATATGTCACAGTCTATGTACCTTTTTATATCCAAAGGTTTGGTGTTCACAGTCCCCACTGCAGATATCAGATAAACAACAAGACAACACTAACCTGGTCCAGTAACAATTCGTAGAGATGAATGGAAAGCTCACCTAACCTCCTCTCCCCGCGCCGGAGAAACCCAGGTCGAGGAGGGGAAGTCAGGGAAACCCTCGTGGGGGAGAAAACCCTGTTGTACCAGGAACTCAAAAGAAGCGATGGGCGAGTCTTGATTCCCAGGAGAGACTTCGGGAGTTGGACTTGCGATCGCGAACTATCCTGAAGAGAGAAACCAGGTGGTGTTTAGAAAAGGGAGAGGTTGCTGCAGTAGGACTCTGGTGAGCGATATACCTTTAAATCTGAATGTCTGTTGAGGGGGTGTAAGACGGCTTGCACGAAGGTTGTATTCTGTTCAGCGCGTGGTAGAAAGTAACTCCCTGTCCTTGCTGAAGAGACTGAAGAATGGAGAAAGGTTAGTGATGGAATGAATGAAAGTATGTTGTATGCTGGGGGGGGTACGGAACTATACGTACTGCAGAGTGTAGAACCAATGCCTTCGGTGTAAGTGTATGGAGAGCTGGTCGGGAAGAGGACCACGGTTAGAGGAGTCTGATACTGAGAAAAGGGAGGGACGGTTGAAAGATTACAGACAAGCGGAGTATTCGAAGGGTAAAGAGAGCTATCCTAGAATTACGAACTCACGGAGCGTGGCCTCTGAAAACAGTAGCAACGCGCTGGACCGAAGACGCCGCCGAAGGAAATCCATTCTGCCTGGTTGGGGGCGGAGTCATCCGACACTCTCGGATTCGGAAGGCTGGAGCGCTGCTTTTCCTTGCTACCACCATGTTGGAGGAGGTAGAGGCGATGCATGAAATCCGTCTCCACCTGTGCCAGAAAGTCCACGTGAGCCGCCCCCTAGAGGGAGCGGACGTGACAGTATGCCCCCTCCGAAGGGCGACGAAACCCGGTTTACCAGGATGTAGCTGGTAAAACCTGCTAACCAAACGGGGAGCATGAACCGCTGAGGCGGGTTCCCAAGAACGTTCCGCCTGAGAATATCCCTTCCAGTCTATAAGAAACTGTAACACCCCTCTTCTATAGCGTGAATCACAGATCGAGGAGACTTCGTATTCTGGTCCTTCACTTGTCAGGACCGGAGGGGAGTTCCCTTCTTGGACACATGGAATCGGGATTGTACGTCAGGCTTCAACTGAGAAACATGGAATGTAGGGTGTATGCGTTTCCAAGAAAAAGGGAGACGTAACTTGAAAGCAGCCAGGCCTTTATTTTCAAGAACCAAAAAGGGTCCAAAGTATCTCGGCGATAATTTTGAAGGTTTCAAACTCTTGGGGAGATATTTACTCGACAACCAGACCTTGTCACCAACTTGAATGGAAGGTGTGGGACTCCGATGTTTGTCGGCTTGTATTTTATAGCGTTCATGAGCATCCTTTAGAGCTACCTGTGCATTTCGATGTCCTTGTTGAATGGAGGTTATTAACCCGTCTAAATCCGGATAGGAAGTATCCGTGGAAACAGTCGATGGGTACACCTCCGGATGAAATCCAAATGTACTAAAGAAAGGACTAACACGTATGGTGGAATGAACCGCATTATTATAAGCAAATTCTGCTATAGGCAGTAAAGCCTTCCAATTATCTTGTAAAGCTGATATATAACATCTTAGATATGCTTCCAGGGTTTGATTTAAACGTTCAGTCTGGCTGTTGGTCTGAGGGTGGTATCCTGAACTGAGCGCCCTTGAGATCCCTAGTAAACAACAAACATGTTTCCAGTACTGTGACGTGTATTGTGGTCCTCGATCCGAGATAATGACCTCCGGTAGTCCGTGGAGTGAAAAAATGCGTTCCACGAATACCCTGGCCATAACAGGTGCAGATGGAACAGATGGGAGAGGGACGAAATGCGCCAATTTGGTCAAAGAGTCTATCGTCACCATGATGGTATTACAACCCTCTGACCTTGGTAAATCCACGATAAAGTCCGTTGATATTATTTGCCAAGGTTTCGTAGGAATTTGGGTCAGGATAAGTTTGCCAATAGGAGAAATCCTTGGGGTCTTGGTTTGTAGACACACCGGACAAGACGCGACATAGTCCATTACATCCTTGCGAAGTGTCGGCCACCAGAAGTGCCGTTGAATTTGTTCTGTAGTATTGAGAGTACCTCTATACCCGGCTGCCTTGGAGTCATGACACATTTTAAGTACCTCTAATTGTAGTTCTTGATCGGGAAGGTACATCTTGTCTTCCCTGAAAAGAAGACCCCGATCAGCAGTAAGTCCTAGTTCTCGCAGGGTATCGTCCTGATCCAAGTCTAGATTTCTTGTCCTTAGTGCTACCTTTTGAAGAAAAGAATGGACAAGAGGCACTGTGACCAGGTTGGGAAACATAGGTTCAGGCTGAAAGGGAGCTCCTTTTAGTGGATTACTGCGGGATAAAGCATCCGCTTTGAGATTAGTCTTGCCCGGTATGAAAGTGAATGTAACCCGAAAGGGTGAAAAAAAATGCGCCCATCTAGCTTGTCTACTATTGTTAGTTTGGGCATATTGCAGTGCTCGGAGGTTGTGATGGTCGGTTCTTATTTCAATAGGAAATAATGCTCCCAAAAGTAAATGACGCCATTCTTCAAAAGCCCTCTTGATCGCGAGCAACTCTTTCTCGAGAACCGTGTAATTTACTTCTGCCGGGGACAGAGTCTTCGATAGGTAAGCAATGGGTCTTTCGAACCCCCTGTCGTCCGGTTGTAACAGAACCGCTCCAATACACTGGTCTGAGGCATCTGATTCCACTATGAATCTGTGAAGCTGATCCGGCATTGCCAAGATAGGAGCTCTAGTAAATAGGGCTTTTAGCTCCTGAAAGGATTCCTGAGTTTCATTTGTCCACCGAAATACAACCCCTTTCTTTAGCAGATGAGTGATGGGATGGGTTAGGGTAGAAAAATGAGGAATGAAGCGCCTGTAGAAATTCGCGAAGCCAAGAAATCGCTGTATTTCTTTAACTGACTTGGGGGCTGGCCAATCAAGGATAGCTGACACCTTTGAGGGGTCAATGGAGACTCCTTGATCGGACAGGATATACCCTAGATATGCCACTTTGTCTTTATGGAATTCGCATTTCTCTAATTTACAAAAGAGATGGTTCTTCTGTAGTCTGTGTAAGACTTCTTTAACATGAATGACATGGTCTGCAAGGGTGGATGAAAATACCAAAATGTCATCTAAATAGACAATGACAAAATGTAGGGCTATATCTGCAAAAATGTGGTCCATAAACCGTTGGAATATTGCCGGGGCATTGGCTAATCCAAATGGCATTACACTATATTGGAAATGACCAAATGGTGTCCGAAAGGCGGTCTTCTATTCGTCCCCTTTTCTTATGCGGATGAGGTGATAAGCACCGCGTAGATCCAGTTTAGTGTAGAGTCTAGCTCCTCTAAGCGCTTCCAAGATATCCGGGATAAGCGGCATGGGATACTTGTCCGGCACTGTGATCTTATTTAACCCTCTGAAGTCAATGCAGGGACGTAACTCGGTCGTGTTTTTCTATGGAACAAAGAAGAGTGACGCCGCTGCAGGAGAGGTGGATTCCGTGATTAAGCCATTTTCTAGATTTGTCTTCAGATATTCTTTCAGTGCCTCTTTTTCCTTGGCGGACAATATGTACATGCGGCCAAAGGGGAGAGGACTATTCGGAATCAGATCTATACTACAGTCATCTCTGCGGTGAGGTGGTAATTCGGTGAATTCTGTTTTTGCAAAGACCTGGTGGAATTCCTGATATTCCTGAGGAAGAGTGTTTACTTCGTTAAGAATCTTATTTGTGACAGAAAAAGACTCTAGAGAGTGCTTGTTCTTGGAGGTGGAGGCAACTAAATTATGGCAGTTGTGAACACAATGTTCTGACCCCAAAAAAAGAGTACCAGCTCTCCAGTTAATAAAGGGGTTGTGAAATCTCAGCCATGGCAATCCTAAAATTACAGGATAATGTGCAGTCTTGATTAAATCTAATTTCAGGATCTCTTGATGTGCCGCTATAGTCATCGGGAGAGGAGACGTGTGGTCTTTTATGGGACCGGAAGTAAGAGGGCTACCGTCCACACTCTCAACCGGGATCATTAATGCCTTGGGTACTTTTGGAATCCCTTGTTTAGTAGAAAATGTGTCATCTAAAAAATTTCCTGCGGCTCCGCTATCGATAAGTGCGGGCACGTTTTCCAATCTTGTGCTACCCCAGGCTAGCGTAACTTCAAGTACTATCATCTGATTTTCTGTGGATAAATCTTGTTGAACCCTGGGAATGCTTTAAAGGGAACTAGTAACTCTGGAACCCTGCACCGTCGTTCCCCTTACGGTCGGGCGCTGGAGTTTTCCGCCTTCCTAGGGGGAGTATGGGGACATTCCTTAACGAAGTGAGAGCTCTCTCCACAATACATACAAAGACCCTGAGTACGCCTTCTGATACGTTCACCCACAGATAAAGGACCTCTAGTATTCCCTACTTGCATCGGCTCCTCGGAAGGAACTGGTCTAATAGGAGACAGGGTACCTTCGGTGGTTTGTCTGCTCTTTCCTTTTCTTCTTTCCTTCTGTCTTTCTTGCAGTCTATAGTCTAACTGCATCAGATAAGGGAGGAAATATTGTGATTTTGAAAACAGAAAATTACAAGCGAGAAGCACTACGTCAATTGAGACAACTGGACAATTATGAAAAGTTACCAGCAAATCCTTACAAGGCCTACAAAATGGAATATGATCAAAAGCTCAAAATATGGCATGAGATGGGCCTCTTGAATACACGAGAAAAGGCTTTTCTAACAAAGGAGTTTCCGATATTACCAATAATACACTTTTTACCAAAAATCCACAAATGTAAAAGAACACCACCAGGAAGGCCTATTGTGGCATCTATTGATTCTCTATTGGAGAATACGTCAAAATACCTGGATCAATTCTTGTTTCCATTTGTCCAGACACTGCCATCATATGTCAAGGATACATCTGATTTTCTTCAACAAGTCGATCTAATACCATGGAGACCGGGGTATTTACTGGTAACGTTAGATGTGATATCTCTATATACATGTATCAAACATCAAGAAGGAATGGAAGCCATCAAAAGTTTTCTATCTAGCAAATCACTAAGTTTTAGAGATCATTCACAAATGTTATTGGACATGCTTTACTTTTGTCTCACACATAATGCCTTTATGTTTGACGGCCAATATTACAAACAATTGTGTGGCACAGCAATGGGCACGACGGTAGCACCAACATATGCGAACCTATTTATGGGAGCCTGGGAAGCAAAATTATTCTCAGAGGAAACATTATCAATACACACCAACAAAGTGATCCTTTGGCGCCGTTATATAGATGACTTATTTATACTATGGGATGGTAGTGAACAAGAATGGATGGTTTTCTTTAACATCCTGAATACACATGATACCAATTTGAAATTTACCGAACAGCATGATCTTTCAGAGGTAATATTTTTGGATATCAAGATCTCAGTAAAGAATGAAATACTGATGACTGAAACTTATAGGAAACCAACAAGCACCAATTCACTGCTTCATGCCAAGAGTGCACATCCAAAATGCCTAAAAAATAGTATACCCTATGGCGAATTCTTAAGAATGAAAAGGAACTGTAGTGAAAACGAAACCTTTGAAAAAAATGCCAAAATTACAGCAAAGAATTTTATGGCAAGAGGTTATAAGAAATCGACTATCAATAGTGCATTTAACCAATGCACGAAACAGACACGAGCTGAGATTTTCAGAAGAAATAAGGAGAAAAATGAATTGAAGCTACTGGAAACAAAACCTGATAATATACGCTTCATCACAACTTACAATAATGGGGCCAAAGACATTAAAAAAATCCTGGCCAAACGATGGGCGTTATTACAGAGAGATCCAGACATCGCAGGCCATATTCAGAAGAATGTTAGTGTGACCTTTAGGAAAGCAAAATCGCTCCAATCAGAACTATCACCAAGCCTTTTCTCGACCCCGATACAGATATCAAATCAATGGCTACTAAGCAATCAGGGGGGTTTTTACAAATGTACCAAATGCAAGGCCTGTAGATATGGGGTGTCCTTGAAGAACTACATACATCCTCGAACTAAGAAGGAAGTGACTATCAAAAAACATATTACCTGTGTAACAACTTATGTGGTTTATGTCATAACATGTGGATGTAATTTATGGTACATAGGCAGTACGAAATTAGAAGTAAAATTACGGATCCTGCAACATCTTCATGCGATAAAAAACAAAGATCCAACCTACCCCCTAGCCAAACATTTTGAGGAAAAACACAATGGTGAGGTCTCCTCGTTTAAATATTATGGCATAGATAAAATCTTACCAAATCCGAGAGGGGGTAATCGAGAACTGAGATTGAGACAAACTGAATGTAAATATATTGTTGATTATCAAACAAAATACCCAGATGGTCACAACAAGGACGAGGAACTCTACACATTTGTGGGAAATTAGAAGTGGTTCCTTGAATTTTGTGATGTTTTTCGAATTATCTATCTTATGCCTGCACATAAGTATATGAATGCTTTTTCCCAGACTATGAGACCATTGCAGGTCTGGTGTTCCTTGACATATGCTTTCTTTTAAAACACTGCTATATACAACAGTCCTTACATTTTTTAACATGTAGGAGGCTTTTTAAAATCATCACATATATATTTGTTGAAATACGGTTATATTTTCAATCCGTTATAGGCTCTCTTTTTTAGACACTTGGTGAATGCATCATTTTTATTGTTTCCTCTCTCCCCTCTCCCCTAAAAAATGCACTAAGCACCTTACCTAAATAGGAACACCATTTTTATAAACCTTGTCAAAATTGTAAGGTTGCACTAAGTACTTTATCTATAACCCTTGCCATGCATATAACACAGAATATTTGCTGTGAATAAGCAGAATGTATCCATAAACATCCTAGTTAAGTTATATACAAAATGCACTAAGCACTTTATCCAAATAGGAACACCATTTTTATAACCAGTGTAAACCTTGGCAAGATTGCTATGTGGCACCTAGAACTTTATTTGTATCATTAGTCATTTATAGGATATAGAATATTTGCTGCTATCGTACATATTGCACTTTATCCTGCATTGAAGCAACAGTAGAGGGGATGAAATATTGATTATTATGCTGGCTATTGTACTATGTAATACTGAGAGATAATTGTGTTGCAAAAAAGCATTTTAATCGATGCTATCGTGCACTAAGCACTTTATTCAAGATATTAGAGACTTGACAAATTGGAAACATTGGCAGCTATAATGCACTTTGCACTTTTGGCAATGGCATTTAAGATTTTATGCTGTGGTAACTTAAATGGAAATGGCTTACTCTCAAAAGAATGTTTGGTCATATTTTGAAGAATCTGGTAATACATGACCTACAACAGTACAAACGTTTTGAAATGTGTGGAAACACACATTGTCATACTGCACAATGCACTTTATAGATATGGGGATAATATATTAGCCCATGAATATCTGATGGGCTACTTTTGTAACCTTTTTAGAAGTGACACATTGGATGTAGGACATATATGTATATACTTTTTACCATTCCAAGATGTCACTCAGAGAAACATACAGTGGGTCTTAGAAGGAAACATAAGGGAAAGTAAAGAAGGACTTCTTTCTTGCATGCACGAGTGTTTAAATGGGAAGCCTGTCATTTATGTTTACAACCAGACGAAGCCCTTTCGGGTGAAACGCGTAGTTGTTTTTTGTTCTCTCCTTTGCAACTTGTCCACCATGCTTTACAAATAAAGGACGTTTGATGGAGATCCTTTTTTGACGTGTTTGGATGATTTTTAATGATTCAGGAAGAGTGCCGTCCAGGAAGCGATATTTCGCTTTCTTTTTCCCTTCTCTTTTTGTATTAACGCGACCGACCGCGTATGGGACGGGCACCCATGCACTGCTTAATGTTTTTTGAGCAAACAAACTAAGGATTGAGCGCGTCGCAAACAAGTCGGAAGAAAGCGCTGTTTTTTGGTATATATATATATATATATGTATATATATATATATATATATATATATATATATATATATGTGCAATCTCATGTGAGCAAGTTGAGTATATACACAGTTGATTAGATGATAGATGTGGGGGGTCAGGGCAACAAGTACACTGTATCAATAGCACAGAAGAGAGTGGGAGAAGAAAGTGGAGAAGAGAAAGGACTTGAGGATTATTGGGAATTTAAGGAGGTCGTGCTCAAGACGCAGAGGGAGAGTGAGGTTATTACACAGAAGGCAGCATGCAGAGGAATTGGATCCACCGACAGCCCTTTCAATACCAAAGTGCTTCACATGCAGGGAGCAGTTGCCAGAGGAAAGTATGAGTATAGAAGTGGAGTATTTGTTCAGTAAGCATTGAAGATAGAGTGGTACCTGGCACCAGATAGCCCTGTGGATGATACACAGGGATTACAAGGTAATCCTTGCGGAGCCTGTGAGCCCTTGAAGGCTTTCTAGTGCAGGGGAGAGGTCCGTGGGCCTGAGGCAAATAATGAGTCTTGCCGACCTAATCTGTGTAAGCTGTAGGGGTTGCATGGTGGACTAAGGAACACTAAGGAGGAGGCTGTTGCAGTAGTGTAACCTGGAGAGAACCACCGCACGTGTAACACTGCAGCTCTGTGAGAAGGTGTGGAAGGGTACAGTTACTTTGAGCAGCAAGAGCTGAAAGTCGGATTTCTTGACAATGTCCTGAAGATGAGGCATGAAGGAAAGGGGGTAGTCTAAAATGGCTCCAAGATTCCTGGCTTCAGATGAGGGAGCATGGGGTGATCCCATGGAGGAAGGACAGAGTGAACGGCAGAGTTAGGCTGCAGGGGATCCAATAGGGACACTCTCGGTTGATATTGCACACAAGCTGAGGTCATTTGCAGTGCACCAGGCCAGGAAGGCTGAGAGGCAGTCAGGAGGAATGAGGGTGCAAGTGTGTCAATCGGAAAACTTTGCTGAAGAGTAGTGTGTTGTCAGCAGGGGTGTTGCTAGGTCTGGAAAAGATCCAGGGCTATGCTAATGTCGGGACTGTCAGGACTCGGGATAGCTAGCTTTTTGGTTGTAACCCCTGAGCTTGCATCCGGGGCTACAACCAAAAGACTCAGGGCTATAGCCCGCTTAGCCCCCACCCCCTAGCAACACCTCTGGTTGTCAGCATAGCACTGGAATTTGTGGGAGAACGAGGCAAAGAAGTGCTGCATCAGGGAAATGTATATGTCAAAGATGCATGGCAAAAGAATGGAGAGCTGCATGACGCCACAGGTGGAGGATGAAGTAGGGGAGAAGAAAGGGCACAGAATGGTTTAGTCGGAATGGTAGATTAGGAATGAGCTAAGCAAGTCCACTGGCCGCTCATGGAGCATTTCAATCAGGATGGAATGGTTCACTGTGTGAAAAGCAGATGAAATATCAAGGAGGATGAGTACAGCTGGGGATTATTAATTGGGGGTTTATACCATTTGTTCATGGGTGTTCTTGAGAGCAGTGTCTGTGACTCAGGAAGTTTTGAATACACACTGGTGTACATGGACACCGCCAACAACTATGTCATGGGCGTCCATTTGTGGGAGTGCAAACTTCTCAAGCAGTTTTCCCAGGAAGGCGGTGATTGAAATGTCGCTGTAGATTGCTGGGCAGGAAGGCTCTGCATATGGTATAGTAAGGATGGGGCGCACAAGGGGGTGCTTGATGGAGGATGTGAAGTATACAGCAGGAAAGTAGTGGTTACAGAGATCGGCAAGAGCAGTTGCCAGAGCGGAGATGTTGCCCTTGATGGTTCTGGATGAGGACCGGCACACCAGTTTGCATAAGACCTTCATGGAGTAGACAACTCTGGCGACTTTTTCAGGAGAGACATGAGCGAAGGTGAAGAATGAGGAATGAGGCAGGAAAGTGGTACCGGGGCAGGGGTTCGGAGGGTTGTGTTTGAAGAGCCTGGCACAAGTAGGTTTGGTATGTCCTGGCTATTTAAAAAGATAAATGAGATGCAAGCGCATTACAAAGGAACTGTGTAGGAGTAGGTGCAGTAACACGCTTTGTGTTACTTTGCAGCCTGCAACGTGACGCTCACCGTGTCCAGCTATTCCCTCGAACCTCGGAGAAGCAGAACCTGCAAGGAGACAAAAGGAACATCATTAGCAGCAGCATCTTACCTGCAGTCTTCATCTTTAAACACTCGCAGCTACTGAAAACAGCTTCCTCGAATCTGCACGCCTCCTGGACAAAACGACCTGAAAGAGGAAGATAGAGGCAACATTAAAGAAAGAAGTAGAGACATTTACAAATTACGAACTGCTCAAAAGGCTTACCTGGCTGGTCGCCTCTCGGCTGGCCCCACAACGGACATTCCACTTGCGCTGATGAACACCGCGACCTAGAAGGAAGGAAAACACAGGTTAGCAAAGGCAAGAATTCGCAGCGCTGCGCATAGTGCTTACTTACCGCATCATAGCGCTCTTAAGGCGCCATCAGTTACCAGCGGGGCTCAACCAAGCCAGTTCGCCGCACTGAAGTTCCTCATACCTAAGGGAGAAAAAAGAGACATTTTTAAACAAAGAAAGGCATGCAGGATAGCAACAAAACTAAAGAACAGCAATGAGACCTACCTGAACAATATCAAACGGGCCGGCGTCAGTGAAGTAACTGGACCGCACTCACCCAAGAAAGACAACGCGCCCCTGCAAAGAAGACAGGACGGAGAGCATGCCTAATTCTACCACAAGGCAGAACCTTCCCCGCAGACCACATCAGGGCAAAACTGAGAAGCATCCCAGGGACTAAGCCGGCTGGGTGGCGTCCCTGTGGATACCAGGTGAGCGTAACATCTACACCATGCAGTGCATGAAGTCTAACTCGTGCTTCAAATACAAGCACATGTCTAGCAGAGCAGAGTCACTGACATCACTGATGCAACTAACGAGATGGCACGTTGTGGTAGCATATTGCAGATGTTGGCTGGGTATGCTAGTGGGGGATGAGTACTGTCAAACAGACATGTGAAAGGGATGGACAACACATGGGTTGTATCCACTCTTGAGTACACTGGACAGGAGTCAGTACACCATGACATGGTTCACCCAGGGCAGTCATTAAAATGCAGGCAGAAGCGCAGAACAATCATACATCTTTGTTATGTTTCCCTACACATCCTCAGGATTCACAATCTTGATCACTCACGTGCCCTCGTAATCTGGCAGGCTTCCCACACCATGCACCTATTCCATATGAATGAATTAGCTCATAGCCTGTTCATCCGCAGTGAGCTCCTCCTCCTCTGGTGAACCCACTCTAGTTGCCATAGCAGAGGCAAGGTTGCCACCCATCTTGGACTTGGTGCGATGGTGGAGGTCATTACAATGCTTCATGACCTGGGCAGCAGTGCACTTATCATACTCTAAGGTGTTTATATCATCCGTGACATGCTGCCAATGCACCATATGCTGAGCGGTGTATGTGTGCTCCCCGGTTTCAGGCACATGTCATGGTGGTGCTTGGTCACGTAGTCCATGAAGTTCTGGAGTTCTTCATCATTGAAGTTCCTCTTCCTCAACCTGCCGGTGTCCTGTGCCATGCCATGGGTTTGAGCCTGTTCCTGCTGTGCAGGCTTTGCCTTCTTGGCAGGTGGTGATGGTGTTGACCCTGTGTGGCTGGGGCCACTCCGGGCCCCAGATGCTGGACCACTAGTGGCCTAGGACAGAATCTTCTACTGCACGTCGCTTACCCTTCGGGCATGTGACAGCAGATTCCACTGCACGTCCCAGGACATTTGGGGCTGGTACAGCAGCTTCCACTACAGGTCCCGGAACCCTTGGAGGTGGGACAGCAGCTTCCACTGCAGGTCCCAGAATCCTTGGGGGTGGGACAGCAGTTTCCACTGCACATCCCTGATACCCACCCTGGCCACCTCTGCCACCTTTCCCTCTTGGGGCTTTTTCACTCATGTTACAGGTGTAATTGAACAATGGAAGGCACATCAAGAAATTGTCCTGGGCAATTACAGTGAGGCGACAGTGTACGTGATGGCAAATATACTTCTGTGGTCCAGCAAAGCTCAAAAGTACCCCAGGTGACAAAAATACTGAATGCGTAATGCACAGGCATCCCAAAAAACAATAAAATGCGTATGTGAGATGTTGAGAGCTTCCGTGAGATGAAAAAGCATTACGCAATACGCAGTGGCACCCAGCAACACAAAAAATGTATACTCAAACCCCGGAAAGCTCCAGTTAAGGCAGTGGTATTCAAACTGTGGGTCGCGACCCCCTAGGGGTCCGCGGGTGCATCCCAGGGGGGCCCTGAGAGCTCAGCATGAAAAAAGATTTTTTTTTTTTTTATTTTTTTTTTTTTTTAGATTGGAAGAAATGGGCAGGGGTGGCCCACATGGGCGGGCTGAAGCATGAAACTGTCTCAGGCAACAATGAAAAAGTGGCCCACAGTTGTAAATGGATATTCATTCCTTTAGTCACAGACTGGGCCTCATTACTACTATGGCGGACCAGTAACAACGGTGCTGGTAAGCTACCGGCACCGTTGCTACCGTTCCGCCATAGTAAGAGTTGTGCTCGTGGGTGCTTGACAGCCCCCGCCAGGTCTGACCTCAGCTCGTCGGATGCACCGGCACCGTTATTAACGGTGCCGGTGCATCCGAGCTCCCCCTTCCCATTTGAGCCATATGGGGCTCAAATGGGAATGGGGATCTACCGGCACCTTCGAAAGGGCAATTATCATGTCCGCCTAACTCGGCATGACCTAGTAATTGCCCATTCGCGGGTGCCAGACCCGGATGCAACTCCAGTGGCAGCCGTGCCGGTTTTACCGGCACAGCTACCGCCAGAGTAGTTATGAAGCCCACTGTTTCAATAGTACCGAAAGGGGTGCTTTGTGTTAAAATGTAAGTAAATTGTGATATATTCAGCAACAATGGTCAACATTACTAACTGCATAGTGGCCCCTCACCCATTATGGAGGAGCTAAGGAGCCAGCCCAGTGAAACAGTGAGCACTCCCTCAGCTGCTTTATCCAGCTAATGGAGTGCTCCTGGGCTGGCTGAACTGTCAAAGGGAAACACTGTTTCCCTTTGACAGTTCAGTTTAGTTCCCCAGCCGCACATGCTCACTGAGCCATGCAAGTGCTGGGGCGTTTTGCTTCGCCAGCATTGCATAGCTCATTGGAAATGCTGGCTGGGGCACTGCATGTCTGTATGTCCGAGGGGGAGCTCCTGCGCCTCCTCGCACATACGGACAGAGCAGCTGGAGCAGCACCCACACACAGGCCAATGCAGAAGGTACGTTTATGTTCATTGTTTTTATTTAAACATGTGTATGGATGCGTTATGAGTGAGTGTATGGTGATGGATGCTCATGTGAATGATAGAGTGATTGCTGTATGAATGTGCAGCGCCTTGCATATACACATAATCATGTTCATTGTGTTAGGACCAGTGGGGCCCAGGGGACAGGGATGGTATCTTTTTACCGGACATCTATCATTCAAAACCCTCTGCCTTGTCCACAAGGCTTTCTGGGGCCTCGGTCCAAAATACCTTCAGCTATTCCTCCGCAAATACCTCCCCTCTCGAGCTCTTCACTCCTCTACCTCCAACTCCCTCAGGGTCAGTCGCTCTACAATGCAACATTTTAACCTATTATTTAAAAAAAAATTCACAGGGGGAAACCCCCCCGAACCTCCCCTTAATGCCCTTCCACTTAAAAAAGATTCACCAGCCGCCACTGGCCCTCAGACTGTGTTGGGAACGGGATGGGGGAACCGAGGGACTATGGTGGGAGCACAATGGGCGGGAACCATGGGATAGTGATGGGAGCAGAGTGGGGAGAGCCCTGGGTGTGTGATGGGGTGGGGAGAGACCAGCGACTGGGTAGGAGTGGGATGAGGGAGCCCAGCGACTTTGATGGGAGCAGGTGACGGCGCGCAATATATACTGTCCATTTGGCATTTCTGGGGGGTCCCGACCTGCCCAAATTTTGCTCAGGGGGGCCCTGGCCAAAAAAGTTTGAAGACCACTGAGTTAAGGTAAGAATAGAGTTATGCGATACACAGGGGCAACCAGAGTATGAAAAATGCATATGCAACTCACCGTTCACATCTGAAAATACAAAAGTAGACCCACGTATGCGCGGAGGCAAATCCCCCACCAAAATAAGGAGTTTGTGGGTCCCTGAAGTGAAAGAATCGCGTAGCACCCCAAACATCGCAGTATTCCACTCGTCCGTCTACTCACATTCGCACATACGGTCTATGCTTCGACACGTACTTATGTGTCCCTGTTAGGCAGAAACCTGTGCAGTTCCCTCTGGGACCACTGCAAAAAGTTTAAGTCTACAGGAGTTAGCAGTAAACCCAATTGGTAGCAGTCTGTACCACCCAGACTTACCTGGTAGCTGTGGCTGAGCAGTCAGACTTCTCTCAAGATGAGTTAGGCAGTATTTGGAGTATAAAAGATAGGGCAATTTACACAGTAGAACAAGCAAACACTGATCAGAGCTTGGGTGTAAAGATATATAATTATTTATTTAAGGACACATCTATGAAAAACACACTGGCACTAATACGGAAAACAACTTCAATCACAATTACTATAAGTATATCAATCCCCTAACAATATTTCGACAAGTCTAGGTTCACCGGCACCACTTATTTGCAGACAGAGGTGAATGCTTTAACCTAGATGGCACTCTAATATTCGTTAGAACGGGAGAGAGAAAGGCAGGGTATAAAACCAACTCGGTACCAACACTTTTACGAAGCAAATGCAAGACAAGCAAGGCAGGGTCTACTGTAGATCACAAAGTTCAGAGGCCAGGCCCACTCGGAGAGAGGCAAGGCGGTATGTCCCAAAAGTATCACAGTGGAAATGCACTTCAGGTCTTTGTAGCAAAATGTCACAGAAAGGTTGGACCAGTTTAGAACAAAAGTTAAGAAGGTCTGGAGGTGACCCAGTGGAAAGGTAAGGATTTAAGACACCTCACGCTAACCGTCACAAGGGAAGCCAGGTGGACACGGTACCTTGACAGTGAAGAGACAGCTCCGGCGGGGGCAGTTGTTCCTGGTGGTGGATGCAAGTCGGGACTTTGCCAGAAGAAGAGATGCTCTCGTCGTCGAGGAAAGCGAAGATCATTGCACCACCAGGGAAGAGACCAGCCGCGGAGTGCTCCGTCACAAGGCACCACCTTTTGGTCGTGGTACAGTGGTTAGTGGCTATCCGGTTGCCGGGATGCTGAGCACGGGCAATTCGACCACTACGTCCTGGAAGCAAAGAAAAAGCAAGGGACCGGTTGTTTCCACCAGCCAAGGGAAGAAGACTCTCCAGCAGGGAGATCTCCTCTGTCGTTGGGAAGTGGTGAGTCGGTTCAGCAGGGCTCCACCAGAGGTGTCGTCGTTGCAGGTCGGCTCAGCTTTACCCTCGTCGGATTCTTAGGTCCTGTGGCGACGTCTGAAGATCCAGTCCCAAAAGCCCTGCTTTTATGCAGAAAACCCCCATTCATTCAGCCTAGCTGTCACTCAAACATGCTAAGTGGTGAGCGGGGCGGCTCAATCACACCAGAGTGGGACTTGAGTTGGCAAGGCAACTCAGTCCAGGGTGCCTAAACCCCCTCCCACACCCCCTGTGGTACCCAGACAGAATGGGACCACTCTGGAGGGCTTCTGTGTAGAAGCCCGCCAAAAGTGGAACAAAGGGCTCAACCTTTGGTTCGGAGTTACAGAGGCGAACACATACGCCATTTTAAAAACCGGGTTCTGGCAGAAAATACCAACCGGTGGATTTATTTAAGATAAATAAACCAGTGGTATGTTAGAGACCAATGTGAAAAAGTATTAGCCTCCAACAATGGGAAGAATCCCATAGGAATATATTCGGGGTCGAATATAAAAAGTAGTTTCCACTGACACCAGCCAAAACTCGATGAGGGGGGATGGGACAGTGCCCCCTCGAATAACAGACCCAAGGGTAATCGAATTACCCCTACCAGTACGTCCACAATAGGATGGTTTGTACTAGTTCTGTTAGTAAATTTAGGTCTAGTAAAGCCAATGGTGACTTTACATGGCCTGGGAGACAGTAGTCAGTCCCAGGGTATGGAGTCTATGGTGGGGATCCTCTAGGACACCCCAGTGTTACGGCACGGAGGGTGCGGTGTAACACACATAGCAAAACACATGAGGCCCTATGGAGTAAAAGACCCCATAGCCCATAGAACACATTGACATTCACAGGAATCAACCACATTCATGTCCAAGAGTGGGAGAAAAAGAGTCTCACTCTTGGCAGGATGAAAAAACAAAACTCCAGAAATCCAGCAAAGCTGCTGGGGGACTCACTAGGTTAGAAAATTCAGCCTAAACAGAGAATTCTCCCTAACAGTCCCTGATAATGGCGTGCTCAATGCCATCACGCAGCGCATGTCACATAAATTACACGCTGAGGCCCTTTCCTCTGATTTCACGTGTCCGCACTATTTTACTATGCACAAAGTCCTGTCACTCTGTTTCCAGCTGCCCATGCATTAATACACGGAAGGCCCACACTCCTACCTCCAAGCCATTTAACCTGCCTCCTTCTGCCCTGAGCTGCCTCCTACCAAGCCATCTGCTGCTGCCTGCCCAGTGTGTGTGCCTGCTGCCCACCTGTCCTATGTTTTGAGTGCCTGCTGTCCAGCCATTGTCAGTGTTCATGTCCTTGGCCCTGTGACCACCTCAGCTGCTTCACCGGACTCCCACGGTGCCATACCACCACCGCACCTCCACAGCCCATCTTCAGGACCACCTTGCTCACCCACACCTGCCTCGGGGGTTGCCATGTCTACACCGACATCTTCAGAGAAGAGTGGCAACCCCATGGCAGCGAGGCAGAGGGCTGTCAATTTCACTGCCAGAGAAGTTGACATCCTGGTGGAGAAGGTCCTGGAGAATTTTGATGCCCTCTTCAACCCACCAATGCAACGTGGCAAGGAAAGACATCAAGGGATCTGGGACGGAATAATAGATGGAACGTGAAGAGACTGCGCCTCAGATATGGTTTCCATAAGTACAGCTGGAGGGCTCAGTCACAAGCGATTCCGCAGAAGTCATCCAGTCCAGGCTGAACGAGCAAGAAGGCCGGGAAGAGTTCTACGTACACTATGTAGGGTGATCCACTTTGCAGCCTGTCATCGCTGCCCTACTAAGAGGACAGACACTATTCAATAGCACATGAAGATTGATCTTGTCCTGAAGAAGATGGTCGGTAATCAGTCATGAACCATCGAAACCGGTCGACCATACCTGTTGTGGCTCCACCACAACATTTTATGATACCCCCAAGACCAATAGGGGTTACTGCATGAAATTGAGAGAAAACCCAAAAAGTATTGGTTTTCCCATCCCACACCAAGTGGGACAGTGCATTTTTTTAGCGATTATTCGGTACTTTGGTAATCACCCTCTTGGACAACCACCCTTTTTGCAAGGAACTCTCTAGTCATTAGTGTTAAAATAAAGTTACATGACTATTCCAATGCCTCAATCTTCGCAGTTTTGATTGCCAGCTGCCTAGATTTAAAAATGCGAGATTGAATTCCCCTCTCGCACTTTTGCATATTTGTGCTGGTTGTCCTCACTTTCATCCCCGCACCAGACCAGCTTCACACCCTGTGTCCAAGAGGACAGGACCACGGTCCACAGAAATATCACTAATTGTTTGGTCTTGCCCTTACCGGCAAGTTGATGAATTTTTTCCCCAGCATACCGTTCCCTGTGTACCAGTTATTCCCTACGGTTTGGGAAGGCAGTTGCCATCCTGGCTCTTTGAGCCATAATTTACCCTGTTGTCTTTGACGCAATAATAGATGCCATCAATGTGGAGAGGGTGGCATCCCGGACCTTCAAGACTGTGCACAAGCGCTACAAGGACCTGAAATCCACGACCCACAGCAAGGCCCTGCGCTTCGTCGAGGGTGGTGCCAACTTGGAGGTGCAACGTGCATGCAGCGGCTGCCCATTACCAACATGCGGGTCCTGGAGAAGTTTTACCCGGCGCTGCACACTCAGGTCTGCGAGTTGCAGCAATGTCTGGAGTCGACCGGTGAGTATCCATGTGTTGATATGATGTACGGGGCTTGTGTATGTTGCTGCATGTTAGCAGTGAGACCCTTAGGCTTGCAGCAAGTATGCCTCTGAGACGGGTGTCTGTGTGCATGACCCAGACCTAGATATCCATGTGTGCATTGGACCATATGTATTTAGAATGAGATATCACTTGCATTGTGTGTTGTACTGCTGCCTTTCAGACTGTGCACATGTTTTGTTACTTGTGTCGGAGACGTGCCCATGTGACGTGTGACAGTTGAGGTAGGGTTGGCTGCGTCATGTGCATGCATGATGTTCATGTGTATGTGCCAAAAATGGGAATGTGTGACTGGCCATCACTCACGCCTGGATGCAACACATGCATTTGGATCTCTGACCTAGTCATGTACAGGGATAACAGTTGAAGGGACTCTGAGGTGATTGCTCATCACACTGCTTGTGGACTCTCTGTTGATGTGTGTGCATGAAATGTGTATGTGCACATGATGCATGTGTGTGTAGCATAAGCAATTGATTGGTCATGAGAGTGGCACGTAGGCTGATGTGAATGTCTGGAGTGATGGGAACGCGTGTATGTGCATGGATGTGGATTTCATGTCCTTGTGTGGGGGTGGAGGATGATGGTTTTTCCCTTCACTAGTCAAGTTCATGTGCATTTTTGGTATTGCCACAAACACATTGGTGCAGTACACAAATGTTTCTGTTCTGTGTCTCCTTTTCCACGGTTGCATCTGATGAAGAGGGCAGAAGCAGTGCTGTGGAGCATGGCAGCAGAGGGGCCTCTACCAGGCAGAGGCGCAAAGCCCAGCCACGCTCCCATGAGAGCACATCTTTGGGGAGTGAGGTGGCTGGGGCCACGCCAGTACCATCGGGCAATGCTGCTGGGGGTAGGTTCAAGAAGGCGAAGGTGGAAGTGGCCTCCTCAGCAGCGGGGGGGACAGGTGATGCCACACAGGGGCCATCCATTGTGGAAGACTCCCCAGAGTCATCCAGGTTGGCGGGGTAGAGAGGGATGAGGTGGCTGTTGAAGCACAGCCCATGGGGTCAGGTGGGGTGTTGAGATGGGCGTGCCTATTGCAGGCCTGTCCCTGGGGCATGAGGCTGTGCAGGCCACCCTGGAGGTGCCTGTGCAAATTCTTGTGCCCGGACCAGCGGATGCAGCTGTTTGCACCTGCCGGGATGCCTCCACCCAGCCCCAGCCTCTAGTGTTGGTTGTGTCCACACAGACTGACACACCCTTACCAGCTGCTGTCGCCATCCAGGACTATGTTCTACCCCTGCAGGCTGGGGTGGCGAGGCATACAGCCGTCATCCGGGATGATGTGCAGGCTACACATAGACTGCTTGCACATAATCACAATGAGGTATGCCACCTCGTCAGCTGGCTTGAAATATGCCTGTTGCGGTTTGAGCTGCATGGGCTGTTCACTAATGCCATCTGGAGGGAGTTGCTTGTGGGGGGTGTCCCATCTGGAGGGGGCTGCCTGTGCAGGGTGTCCCGTCTCGAGGGGGCTGCCTGTGGGGGTGTCACAGGTGAGGGGGCCTGGAGGGTTGTGTACCGTCTGGAGGGGGCTGCCTGTGGGGGGGTCCAGTCTGGATGGGGCTGCCTGTGGGTGGTGTCACAGGTGCAGGGGTCTGGGGGTGGTGTCCTGTCTGTGGGGGGCTGCCTCTGGGGGGTGTTCCATCTGGAGGGGTCTGCCTGTGGGGGGTGTCCCATCTGGAGAGGGCTGCCTGTGGGTGGTGTCACAGGTGAGGGGGGCTGGCGGGTGGTGTCCCATCTGGAAGGCGCTGCCTGTGGGGGGTGTCCCATCTGGAGGGGGCTGCCTCTAGGGGGTGTCACAGGTGAGGGGGCAGGGGTGGTGTCCCTTCTGGAGCGGGCTGCCTGTGGGGGGTGGTCCATCTGGAGGGGGTTGTCTGTGGGGGATGCCCCATCTGGAGAGGGCTGCCTGTGTGGGTGTCCTGTCTGGAGGGGGCTGACTGTGGGGGGTGTCACAGGTGTGGGGGTCTGGGTGGTGGTGGCCTGTCTAGAGAGGGCTGCCTGTTTTCGGTGTCCCATCTGGAGCGGCCTGCCTGTGGGTGGTGTCACAGGTGAGGGGGGCAGGGAGGGTCTCTCATCTGAAGGGGTCTGCCTGTGGGGGTGTCCCATCTGGAGGGGGCTACCTGTGTGGGGGTGTCCCTTCTGGAGGGGGCTGCCTGTGGGGGTGGGTGACAGGTGTGGGGGCTGGGGTGTGGTGTCCCGCCTGGAGAGGGCTGCCTGTGGGGGGTGTCCTATCTGGAGGGGGCTGCCTGTGGGGGGTGTCACAGGTGAGGGGGTGGTGGGGGTGTGTGTGTACTACAGTGGTTCATGTGCAGTGGGGTATGGGGGTGGCCCTGTGTCTTTTGTGGTGTGCATGGGCATCCTCCCTATTTTGCTTTGGTACGACTCAAAGGTAACTACTGGGACGAGGAAGAGGGACGTGGAGGTAATGCCCGGATTACTTACTGGTATGCTTAATTACTCCTAGTCCTCTCTTCCTTGTCCCAGTATTGACTACCCTTCCCTCCCACCCATCGTCAGAAGTTGCCCATTTCTTGGCTTTGTATTTACTGTCGTGGATTGGGTAAGTGGGAGGTTACACCTCCTGGGGTGGGAGAGGCCAGAAGATGCCAGCTTGTAGAAACCATGACCATGAATATACGCAAAGGTAAGTACTGGGACGAGGAACAGTAGGACTAAGAGTGATGAAGATTACCAATAAGTAATCTGGGCACTTGGAGGAGGGTCAGGACAGGGAATAGGATGTTAAGGCTTGACCTTTGGTTTACAATGTTCAATGTATCTTTTTGCATTGTTGTCAGACTACACATTGGCTGCAATAATAAACTAATGGCACTATATTCGTCCCTGACAGAAATATATAAACATTGATTTCATAGAAATCTTTGGTACAACTGTGCATGCAAATTAAACAAGAGACTGTTCAACACAAAGCTTTTTAGAACATTTGTATTGGTGTTATGTGTGAATCATCATTTACACTAAAACACACAAGTACACCTATAGTTTAAACATATTTTTTTGGCAATAAAATTGGAACTGTATAGGGCTCTGCACATTGGCAGTAGGTAGAATATAATTTTCCTACATGAATAGTACCGAAGTTAATCCATCTATGACAGTTGACGGTTTAATGTTCATTAATGTATCTCTTCTATTAATGAATGCTTATATTTGTAAGTACCATTAATTAAGCAAAGCAGAAATTCATTACATTGAGCAAGTCCATGCCCGTTCCTCTCCCCTGCTGATGTACCTGACTGCTCCGTGCACTGGTCACCTGGATACCCTCTGAACTTGGGCGGAGGCTCCTGCATGTCCAGTTGCCATCGCACTGCCACCGGGTTCCCCCAGCACTTAGGGTCTGTAACTGTAACCCTACAGTCCCGTCGTGCTGCACTTACGAGCCACCTGCTGGCTGCACTTATTGAGTTACCTGCACTTCTCCCTTCCTCTCCTCCCCTGACACTTCTCACCTTCCCTCTTCCCAGCACTTGCATGATCTGAATGACACAAGGCCTAGTAAGATCCTTTCTTTGTCCTCCCTTTGTTTCCCCTTCCTTGTCTTATCACGCCTAGAAACACTTGTGTACACGCGCGTTATAAATGCCATGTCATATCATAATGCACTTTGCAGCTGCCAGTAATCATCTGGCAAAAGTTACTTCAATTGAATCCAAACACTGGCAATCACAGCAGATGTGGCTTTTGTGTGGACATGGGACAGGCATTTCCAATAATGGGATTACCTAACTATAAGAGACAACAGCTAGAACATGATCTAGGCATATTAGTGTCTGGCATATGCCTATATAATGCATATACACAAGCCAAAACCGTTGACCTTGTCTATGTTTGTTTAGACAGGACCTCAGTGCAAAGAACATATATAAATCAAATGGTTGAAGGTGCACTTGTTTAAGACATGTTTATTAAACCTCTAGGCACACTGAACTGTTAATTCCCAGCAGACTACTTGTAAATAAGACTGATAAGCCTAAGTTTTATGGTACTGCTTGATATAGATAGCTCGAAGACATCCCAATCGAATGTGTTTTGGGCAGGGAGGGGGCAGCCAGTAGTGGGTGGGAATGCCTCTGGGGACCATAATTGCCTTGGGCAGTCAATGGGTTGCAAATAAACCACACCCTCACATTCTATATCTCTCCTCACATGATCTCTTCTTCCTAGCTTTATTTGAATGCTCAAATGCTTCCGGCTTATAAACACTACTCAGTAGCCACATTCAAATCTAAACATGGACTGAAGTAAAACTACGATACATGCAAAGATCTGTGGTTTGGTGTCCCTCTGGTCCTCACCCGTCAACAGATACACCAACACAAGTCCCCAGACTCCGTAAGCACCGCTCTGACAGGCCCCCAGACAACCACACAAACAAGTACCGTAGTTACCTGGAGTGCACACTAAATATTGCTCCAGACAGCTCCCAAAATATATAAGACGTATGCCGCAAAGAGCTGCATCTTCAGATCTGGACAAGTCAACATTGTAACTGAGAAATCTTGCCCTGGTCCCCCGCTGCTACATCAGTCTCCAACGCCACTGCTTGCATATCCTGAGGCCAATAGAAAGGGAGAAATGGCAGCAGTTGTGATATAATATGCAATAAAATAGCATAACAGGACATAGAAAAGATATTCACTCATTCACCTTTGGGTAGTGCTCTGCATGCCCCAAGCAACTTCTGTGAGCGGCAGCAATAGGTGACCACATTAATGTAGGCTCTGCCACAGTTAGAGTTCCACTGACTGGCTGCTAAGACTATATATTTACCTGTCAAATCGAGTGATATAGGACTGAGGGAGGGCTGGTGCACCAATAGTGACATTCTGGGTTACGGCTTTGGGGTCCACTGACGGAGGAACACGAGTTTACACTGTTTTCTTTCTACTCATTAAATCTGTCGCATTGCAAGGCAGGGACATCATTTCACCAAAATGCCAGGGTTAGCGGAAGTGACATCACACGACCCTTGACCCACTGGTGACATCACAGGAAGTGATGTCATTTGACTCCACCCTGAAGTGATATTGCGGGATGCGATGGAACGCAACCTTTCACCCGTTGACAAAACAGGACGTGCTATCACATAGCATTGTACACTACAAAAAATATGGTTACGATATCGCTATAATGTGATGTACACTTCATACAAGAATTGATCGCCATATGTATCGTTAAGATCAGTGTATATAGGCCCATATTACCAAATTACTGTGAATGCAAGCAGACGTCCATGACCAAATGATTATGATTTGTTATTATATAGCACTTACGCTTAAGCGCTTTATTTAGAAAAAATATACACCCAATATCACCCAACCTGTGTTGGTACTCAATTATCGACCTCTGAATTTGAGGTGTTTAAGAACAGACCAAATCAATGACTCATCCCCTGAAATGTGTCTGATATAAACCTTTAATGAGTGTAGCAATTATTGTATAGAATTCCAGAAAGACACATTATTTGGTATTCCTAATCTTTCTTATTTAGGGTCAGTGCTGAAAGTGTTAGACTTGTATCACTCCTTTTCTTCTTTTTCTTCTTTTTTTTAAGGGGCTTTAACAAGAAAACCAACCACTCCAGAACTAAAGAGCCACATGGTGTTGGCCACAGCCCATGAGCTTACATTACAAAAAAAAAAAAAAGTTTTTTTTTCTTTTTTTTTCTAGAGGTCGCAAGGGTGACCACAGAGGTCGCAGGGGAGACCTCAGAGGTCGCAGTTGCAACCTTTGGCAACCCCTAAATGACGTCCCTGCTGCAAGGGTGTCATTTTTTCAACTAGTGTGATTAAGTTCACATTATTTGAAATAAGGACTCCAATGTTTGCAGTTAAGTCAGAGTGTGATTAAATAATTGACCAGGATCACACACTTTGGCTAAACAGTGAAGCAGAGATTTTAATCCGCTCTGCAAATTTGACCACATATCTTCCGAGCTTTACTTGGTACAAACATTTAAGTTTTGGATTTCAAGGCCTCCAACAATACTGTCTCATAGAGTTTACTTACAAAATACACAAATTGCATAGCATAGCCACATGACATGTACATCCTTGTAGCAACATGTTAAGCCAAAAGAATATAATTGAGGCTTTCATTTTGACACCATGAATGGTAAACTATAAGTCCCAGAATGCAAGATAATGCACACTTGAAAAATCTTTTTAACCCCACTGTACTTTCAGTGATTTAAGGTGTACAATTAAAGAAATTGGCTAATAAACGCAGTTCGGTGAGGAGAGTCTTCATTATAAACCTCTAGCTCGTTGTTATTCATGATGTTGGCAACATTTGATTAGTGATATAAAGCAACTTTTTTTGTTTGCATGACACGCTAGCAGTCATCATAGACATAAACAAATCTTTAAAAGGGTCCTTTGTTTTGCTCAATTTAACTACCACAGATTTGCAAGGTAAGAAGTGCTTTGCAAGGTCTTTTGCAAGAAATGCTCCATCATGCATCTCAAAGGTGCTGCTGCTGAAAAAAGAAATGTGTTTATCGGCCATTGAGGTGCGTAGTCTGCGCAGGCACAGACGGACGCTGTGTGTGTATCTGTGCCTGGCCGTCACTTGGGAAATGGCGAGCTGATTCTAAATTTGGCTCGGGAGAAGGAAAAAGTGTCCAGGACACTTTTCTTGGGTCTTTGAACTAAAGGTAAGCTCTGTAAAAAGCAGACAAACTAGTGGTGCGGTTTACCAATGATTTATATCACACATCCACGACTTATTGGCAGGCAGTACTGACAAGAAATTCTCCCACCCTTTTTTGTTGTTGTTTGGGCTATTAGGTGTCACGGAAACTAATGGATTAGAGTACATGGACAAAGAAATGGCACATGAGGAGGGACACACAGCTTGTAGGCTTGTTTGGTTATTTCCCCATCCATTGACTACCCATGGCCATGCTAATCCCTATGGCCATTCCTACCCAGTTCCTACTTGCCCCCTCTGCCCCCCGCCCAAAACACCTCCTCGTGGGAACTGTTTGAGAGTCGCTTTAATCAAGCCTTACAATCAAACTTTGCACTCCAGTGTTTTCCCAAAGCTGTATGCTGAGAGTGAATGACTTAATTGGAGATGTAAACCCGCTACTGGTTTATTAAAAATGTCAACCAGATCTGCCTTCCTCCACATATGAGGAAGATTATGTCAGGCCTGAATTCAGGTAAGCTCTGACTCAATACCCATGGCTATGCAGCATTCGAGATTTCTCGGATCCCAGTCATAGGAAAACCCAGAAATAAGTACGCTGACCATAGGTAGCCCTCTGAGATAGTCACTGCTGAAAACATGTATGTTGAAATTAATTAGCACTGCAGCACGGAACGGATCGATTACAGAAACACTGTACTACTTTTACAGGTCAGAACGGAACGGTTTAAGCTACATCGCCCGACTTGAGCAACTCGCAAAAGCATTTAAAGGAATATGATAGAAGCATTGCTCTTCATTCTCCATTGGGCTGTGCATCAGAGAAGGGTAAGGAAGAAAAGCAGGGTCGAAATTCAGGAAAGGGGCTATGTGCACACTTATGAACAGTCACAGAGGAGACAACAGATTAAACTATGTCTGTATGCTCTCATTTCCATTCCCCTTACCCCCTACCCTTTCCCTACCCCGCTCTCTCCATGTGCAGATGCGGCAAGCTGCACAGCTAACACTCTCGATTGTTGTTACCAGCACGATGTGAGTGCTGTGGCCCTGAAGAAAGTGCTGTTTCCTTGATAACACTGAAACCGGTAGGCCTTTACTGATCTCCCACAAAACAAAGGATGCCTTGTGCTGTCCAGAGGTCGCTACTCGCAAACAGCATTGTTGACTGTTTGAGAGAGTTTAACTGCTTGGATAGTGTTCCACCATCCAAGAGTTGGGATACTACGAAGCAGTCTTTAGTCTTGTTCTGTATGGCATCTTCGCCATATTTTATTCCATGTTAGTAGCCAATGCAGGGAAGAAGAATAAACTAGGTCACTTCGCCTGCTAGACTCTAAGCACACACCGAGGCTACACCATTACAGGTTGTGTTTTTTTATATGTGATCGAAAGAGAATAGTAAGACTGTCCAGATAGGAATAGGGCAAGTCTCTTTTCGTATCCCCTAACCCTAGATCAGCGGCCCATCAGCATGGTCTAGTCACCACACTAGGGATAGATAGAATGTTGGAGGGCAAGCAGTTACATGCAGGGTAACTTAAAAAAGGTAAAGCAATGCATTAGTGTCCTAACACTGTCTGTGTGAAAAAAATTTGGTGTGCTGTTAGGGATAATACCCACTACTAGTCCCCCCATACGCGTGTCCTCCACTGAAGTCCTGTTAAAAACAAGCATCGGCAGAGCCAACCATTTTGGCTTGTATTGCATTGCAATTTGATATTTATATAGCGCTCTTTCCCCATTTGTATGGCCTCAGTGCGCTTTTTCCTAGTTGGAACGCCCTGGGTGAGCGTAGTTAATGTGTCAAGGAAAGTTTTAAAAGTTTAGGTTTAGGAGATGCATGTGTGCATTTTTGTCGGTCCAGGACTTGGGTGGCTGGCTAGGCTCGACTAAGCAGCCCGATGGTCCGGGCACATGGGAGGGCGCTGTTGGAGGTTGCGATATAGAGCTATTATTGAGAGATTCGATGTGTGGCTGGCTATATACCAAATTTCTTTTTGTTGGTAGTTGCCGTATGCTAGTGTCAGAGGTGTTGAGGTACATCTGGTGTTTCAGTGTGGACGGTTATGTGTGCTGCTAGACCGGAAAGCATAGCTGTAGCTGCATTCTATGGTTCATGGGTGCTTGGTCGTGCATGCGGCCTGTGTCATTAGGTGTGGTGTAGGTATACGTAACAGAGTTCTTCAGGAATTATGCGTACCATGGTCTTCAGCGTTGTTTGGCTGGTGAAATCCCCCTTTAGAGTGGCCGGTGTGGTCTCGTCATTCATTGTCTCTCTTAGTGAAAAAGGTCCTAGAATGTACCTGGCATCGGTGGGTATATTGCGTTGTGCCTTAGTGATGGAGGTGGGGTACCCTGACCTACTTATCTCATTGTTCGTGGTCTCTTGTGGACAGGGGTGGTGGGCGGCGGGCACAATGAGAATGTTGCAGGTGTGCAATAGCGAAGGCTGCTGGCTTACCCGGAGTGCTTGTCGGGTGGGAGTGTTATTGTGCATGGGGTGATGGTGTGTCAGGTGAAACCGCTGCGAGAGCTGCCGGCCCCTGTGTTGTAGCTGGTGCAGGGTAGTTGTTTCAGTGGTGTAATCTCAGGGTACCATGGATCAGGCGAGTATTGGAAAAAGCCAGGATTTAAGGGCCTTCACAAATTTCAGGTGGTTTTCAGTGTTGCGAATGTGTAGCTGTAGGGAGTTCCAGGTGATAGTTGCTTGGACAGAGAAGGAGCAATCGCCAAGCCTTGTGGAGCTGTTGGGTGGGATCACTAGGCGAAATGCTGTGCGAGATCTGAGGTTCCTGGGGGGTTGGTAGCGGGCAATTCTGTCTCAGAGGAATTCTGGGCCGGGGTTGTGGACTGCGCGGTGGGTGATACACATGACTTCAAAGGTGATGCATCGAGCAATTGGGGGCCAGTGGAGGACTCTCAGGGTAGGGCTGATGTGTTCTCTGGCGGACAGGTTAATTAGCAGGTGTGCTGCTGCGTTTTGGATTCTTGTATGTAAGTATTAGCCATTTGCCAGACTCTGCTATTAGATGCGCAGGTACATGTATCATTTTGCAGATGTTCCCCCTCAATGGCCAGTTAATACCACTATGGCTGTGCCTGGCAAGTGCCTTTCCCAAGCCTACACAAAAGACAAACCTGCTGGCATTGCCAATGCGTGTTTCAATTGAATTTATATTTCGAGTTTCTTTTGGTTTAAACAATGCGCACCTCAAATGTGTGTGCTGCTGTCTCACCCCAGCCCCCTCAACACCAGGAAATGCTGTTTAAAAAAACATTTTCTTTCGTTAACAGCATAATGCATTTTTGTTCAAACCATTTTAGGAATTAATTTAATTGGTGATTTTAATCATTTTGAATGATTGCTGTTGTTAGTCAGATTACAGATATTTTAGACAACGACAGGGAATTATTATGGACAAATCCACCGAGAGGCAATTCCTGCTCCTTACCAACCACACTGAACATTTCCACATACGCAACTGACACCCTACTCCAAGTCTGTACAATTGCGCATACACATTCACCTCACATACACAGCCAACGCTTCTTGAAAACGCACATAGTGAGGAATATTCACACAGCTGGTTAACAACTATCCTTCCTGTGCAAAATCAAGCCCTTATTGCCGCACACAAACTTAAAATTCATAGCAAAGGCCCTATTCAATTTATGTCTTTAATTGTTTATTTAAAACATCACTGTCATCGAAAGTCGCGTTTCAGGTGCGCATTTGCTAGCGACAGCCCAGCCGTTGCTGACAACAGCGCAATAAGAGAAGGAAGGGGGCCAGAGGTGGTGATTATTTACTCTTAAAAGTAGAATGAGAGCAACAATGACAGCTATCCCCAGAGCAGGGGACCTACCTGGTGTTTAGAGGCGTACGTTGTGGTTGCCTATGCCTCACAGGAATCTTGCCATCACACTGAAGGTGCATTGGTCAAATGGGGGGGGGGGGGTGAAGAGAATGCGGGTAGGCCCCTCGGGTGGGGGGATGGGGTTCTAAGAGGCATTGTAGGCAACCTGAGGCCCATACTACAGGGTCTACAACTGTATTTGTTATTTTCTGTGTTTTGTTCATTGTTCGTGTTTGTGCAATCAGTGGCCAGCACACAAAATGAAACATTGCCCTAGCACTCATTGAAGAAACAGAAGTAAGGACATTCTCAGAGACAAAATAGTGTCTATTTTTGGCAAAAGAAGATATTAAACATATTTTATTGAACTAAAATTGTAAAATGGCAGAATAGCAGTCTTTGGCACCCTGTTGCTGTTCTGAAAGTCTTCCCTTGGTGTCTATTGCTGGAGCGGGAGCTCCTGTTCAAAAACCCCCTCCAACCGCGGAGTAGCGGCAGAGTAACAGTCTTTGGCACCCTGTGGCTGTTCTGAAAGTCTTTCCTTGGTGTCTATTGCTGGAGTGGGAGGACCTGTTAAATAAAAAACTCCAGCCGTGGAGCGGCCACAGAGTAGTGGCAGAGTAGCAGTCCTTGGCACCCTGTTGCTGTCCTGAAAGTGTTTCCTTGGTGTCTAATGCTGGAGTGGGAGGACATGTTCAAAAAACCCCAGTTGCGTAGCGGCCGCGGAGTAATGACAGAGTAGCAGTCTTTGGCACCCTGTTGCTGTTCTGAAAGTCTTTCCTTGGTGTCTATTTCTGGAGTGGGAGGACTTGTTCAAAAAACCCCTCCAGCTGCAGAGTGGCCACGGAGTAGCTTTAGAGTAGCAATCTTTGGCACCCTGTTGCTGTTCTGAAAGTATTTGCTTGGTGTCTATTGCTGGAGTGGGAGGACCTGTTCAAAAACCCCCTCCAGCCGTGGAGCAGCCGCGGAGTAGTGGCAGAGTAGCAGTCTTTGGCAGTCTATGCTGCTAGACGCTAGCGCAACAATGAAGAAGAGGGCTGCTGCCTGCAGAGTTTGCGTCTCCGCCGTGAAGAGTTTGGTGACCTGGGACAGCTGAGCCAACTACATCCAACATCAGCTCCTCCTAGAAACCCCTCAGTGAACCTACCATCGACCCCGATGAGGACGAGGACAGAAGAGGGAGCCTCAGCAGGTAGGGGAGCTATGCACTACACATCATACCACCGTAGCGAAAACAGCTGTCACCCCTGTTGCCGATTCCGCTGACTTAAACACTCATAAAACGCCCCTAATGATTTCAATGGCAATTAAAAGTACTCTAGAAAATAAATGTAACAACAAAAACGCTACACTGAGCGAAAAGCCAGCTCCTGAATGGAGCAACGCCACCCCCCCAAAGCAATACCCCCCCGTGGACTCACCTCGGCGTGGTTCGCCTGGTTTACTTGTCGGAGGAGAAGTGGATGCAGGTGCCACCGAGCGATGGGACGGACCTCTGTTGACGATGGAGGTGGGACGTGGGAGAGCGGCCTCAGCAACGAGTGAAAACATGGACTAAACAAGGACAATTTACAACGAAAGTACTGATGAGAGAGAAAACCAACTAATAAATCATAAAGGCTATATCGAGACATCTGAGCCACAAGCAAGCAAACTCCATGTGAAAGGGAATGAAAATGCAGAGGCCAATTCTAAACAAAATCTAAAGATGACTATCGAACAAGAGACACAGGAGAAAGCTCTCATTGAGGTACAAATTGAAATACATGCAGCCATGGAAGGCGAAGACTCAGTGAGCGCCTCCGTTATGCTAGATAACCCCCGAACAAGACAAACAGAGCTATATGGCTCATCAGCTTGGTAGTTGAGTGTGGGGGAACACATTGAGCCGGTGGGTGGGGAGATGGGACTCCCTGTTGATTTGGAAAACTCAGATGGTTCCGGACTGCCCGGATCAGGGAAACAACACAGTTAAGGAGGTGTGACAGATGAAATCCCTGACACAGCGTCCCAGAAAATCATCAGAAGTTGCAAAAGTATCAACAACACTGAAAAAGAGAAAAACTGAGAAAGTCTGCTCCATCAAAAAAAGTCAGACCAAAGTACAGCAAAATGGTTCAAAGAAACCTATTAAGATGCGGAAATACAGGAGGATTACTCCCATAACCCTCCCTCGCACTAACCCATTAAAGGATTTCTTTAGTAAACAAGGCAAAACAATATTCAACAAAACAAATGAACTCTCGGACACAGAAATGTTGGAAGCCGTACAAGAAGATCTGGTCCTCATAAAAAATCGAAAACAGGGGAATACATCAGCTTGTGAGAAAACAAGCATAGCTTGGACGGCATCGCCGGAAAATGTAGAAGCTCCAAATAGATGGCATTTCGGCCAGCCACCAATAATGACTGTTGTCCCATCCAGGGTAATTTCACTGGAAAGTCTGAGCCATATGACAGACTACGTACAATGTTCTACTCCTCAAAATGGACTTACTGGTTTGGACAAAGTACAGAGCTTAGAGATATATAGTCAAACGACAGCAGCTAAACCAAGGACTGAAAGCATATCAAATCATCAAAATGGAAATAAAAACAAAAACATGTCAAGGGGGGACATGGAAAGCAGCACAAGCCCGCTAGCCCAGGAAATTCAATCACTGCATCCAAGAACAGGAATAACTCAAGCAAGCATTCAAGATGAATTTCGAACATAATGCAGAGGATATTGACATAACGAGTGACCACCTACCACTAACACCCGATGAAGTTAGACCAACAGAAAGGCAAGAGAGGGCAAGCAATAAGAAACCTCGGGGAGAGCACACACTACTGCCCGCTCCCGCCAACTCGCCTATCAGAGACAGAAGATTAAGAGAACTTCCATTGACAACTGGCAAAGATACACCGTCAAAACAACCAGACCTCTTCTCAATTATGTCAGCAGTTACTATCGCCTTAATCCCTTTCAGCAAGCTCTATGAGGCGTTAAACGATGCACTGAAAGATCACACCATGAGCACTGCAATGATGCATTCCAAACTAATATATTTTGAGGGATACATCACAGCTGTAGGTTTAAGGCTAAAGGAAAAGGGAAACAACGAGTTGCCAATCACCACCATAGAAACAAGTAAAGAGGGAAACATAGACCCAGTAACTGAAGATGGACATTGTAAGTCAATCTCGACTGGAATGCAAACATCTATGGAACCGGTTCTTACAGGTTAACCTGGTAAAACCGTAAATTCTAACAAATTGGAACAGACGGTGGTTACGGACAGAAACCTGCACTGCAACACAAAAACAGTATCCCAAACAATGGCAAGTAAAGAGGGAGGCAACCGAACAGAGGTTTTCCCCACAGGATCTCAAGACACCAATAAGGTAAATCACAAAGTAAAACGGACCGATTTACCAAATAACTGTGTGGCACAAGAAAGGTGACAGGCAGAGGGGAAACTAAAACCAGGGGGCAAGAGAAGAGTAACAAGAAGGGCCTGAACAAAAGGACTGAATCTGAAGATGGATTGATGTCAGATGCACACGGGTTTGTCAATAGGAGTGCAGGAAACACACTGACCAGTTAGCTCCACTGTGAGAAACCGAGAAGCAGTCCAGGGCATGGAGTTCTGTGTGAAGGTTGGCTCCGATGCAACGGTTTGGTGCTGGGCTCTACACCGCACAAATACTCATGGCCACCAGACAATCACCATTAAAATAGTGCACCAAATCCCAGTGATGCGCGAATGGCTCTAATTACTGGTAGCATTCTCAAAGCAGGGACACCATTTCACCAAAATGCCAGGGGTAGTGATATAAACAATGCCACCTTCTATATAGCTAGGAATCAGAAGGTAAGTAGTTTACATGTAAGTTTATTCTCCAGTTGTAAAGTAGAGAAATAGCACTGGGACATCCATCCAGCCCAGCACATTAGGTCCAACTGACACCCGTAGAACCCAGCAGTCCAAAATCCACCAACACTCCAACACTCCACATTCTATATCAGTGACATCACTACACATCATAACAACACATAGCCCATAATCAGGCCTCAACACAGATTAGGACACATCTCTCTCCTTACCACTGACACAACACTAAACCCATAATAGAGACCCAGCACAGGCACAATATTGCAAGAAAAGTTATGACCCACCACTAGAACACAACACTTTGATTGCAACACTGCTCACCAACCACAAAGATGAAAGAACACCCCATTCGTCACACAGAAATACACAGCTCACATCAGCTCAGAAATAACTCCCACTGAGCCAAACTGCTAAACCACAAAAATCTAGCCAAGGTCTTAAATGGAAAACAAAAAAACTAAACCCAAACCGCAAGCCCTCCCTAAAGCCTGACAACCCCACAGCTAAAAGACCAGCTGAAGAACAACAACAATGGAAGGAACCCAAACAACCAATCCTTCGCCGGTGGAGGCCCCGCACACCACACCAAAACTAACCCACCCGACTTCTAAGCCCCACACAAACATGTGGCCATCATGTCTGTGTCAAAATTCCCAAAACTTCAAACCAAAAACCCACGAACTCCGAACCAAAACTCCAATCCTACCGCCAAACATCAACATCAACACACTATCCCCATATCTTACCTAGACAGCACCTCACTGCCCCTTAACCACAACATAGACAGCACCTCACTGCCCCTTTACTGCACACTAGACAGAACCTCACTGCCCACTTAACCACAACATAGACAGTACCTCACTGCCCCTTAACCGCACCCTAGACAACATAAACAGCACCTCACTGCCCTTGAACCGCACCATAGACAGCACCTAACTGCCCCTTAACCGCCCCTTCGACAGCTCCTAACTGCCTATAAATTAACTAGGAAACACTTAATTAACTATAACAATACCCCAGTGTCAACCAACAAACATTACAAAACTGAAAACCTAAAATAGGCATCACTACCCCCCACCAAATGTGCTGAAAAATCAGAGTTTCCAGGACTGCTCGATCTTGTTGTGGACCACCCAACCTTAACTTGTGATCCTACACTTCAACTGCCTCTCCCGACCACAACAGATTCTGCCTCCAGCGCTGCACGCAAAAAGAACATCACATTCCAAGAGAACATTGCGTTCCAGCTCTTCACGCTGGAACGCCAGCCACCCATCCATCGACGTCATCATTCCCAACGCCGGCACCGAACTATTAACATGGTCTGCCAGCCGACCTCCAACTGCCACAGATGTGACCCCTGAAGAGAGCAGCTGTGCAACCCGGCCAAGTCATCACTGGTCATAATGGTTCCACAGACAGCAGGCCCCTTTTTAAAATGCTGATACATCACTGCATTTCTCAATTCTCCGCTCCGTGTCCCACCAGAGCAGCTGATGCTGTCAGTTGGAGCCGCCAGGCCACCGATGCCCAAACCACCACTCACAGCCCTGACAGGACTAACGCCAGGCTTGGCAATGGGCCACCTCAGCCCTGCCAGATAGACCTCATCTGCCTAGCGCAACGGACCCTTAACGGGCAGGTGGACCCTTAACAGCGCTGTTCGCTGTTCCTCGTCCTCTCCTGGCACAATTCTTGTGGGTCACCCGAATCCTTCAAGGCCCACGTCCTGGACCATGAAACCTGGACCCCTGCTGCCACTGCACCGCCCGGCCTCTCCTGGCACAATTCTTGTGGGCCACTCAAATCAATCATGGCCCACGTCCTGGACCATGAAACCTAGACCCCTGCTGCCACTGCACCACCCGGCCTGCAGTATACCTCTGCTGGATGGGTGTCTCCTTGGAAGGCAGCACTTCTCACACCTGCTGCCCCTTCCCAATAGCAAAGAAAACATCCTCGTCGCCAATGATATAAACAAGGCCACCTTCTACATAGCTAGGAACCAGAAGGTAAGTAGTTTACATGTAAGTTTATTCTCCAGTTGTAAAGTAGAGAAATAGCACTGGGACATCCGGGAAATCCGCTGGCGGTAAGAGCGCGAAATTTCCCCATTGAGCCCAATGGGGAATGGGCCATTCCCGAATGGGCTCAGTGGGGAATGGGGATTTCCCGTTCCGCCAAACCCGTGATCCGGCGCTAATAGCGCCGGTGGGTTTGACGGTAGGGCTAATAACGCCAGCGCTAATAGCGCTGACGTTACCGCCCAACTCGTGATGAGGCCCATAGTCTGAAATGGATGCTTACTCTACTCTAAACGCTCTTTGGAAGTTTTTGTCTGTATTGTGAATTTGAGGTGTTTAAGAACAGACCAAATCAATGACTCACCCCATGAAGTGTGCCTCAAATAAATCTTTAATGAGTCTAGCAATTATTGTATAGAATTCCAGAAAGACACATTATTTGTTCTTCCTATTCTTTCTTGTTAGGGTCACTGCTCAAAGTGTTACACTTGTGCAACCCCCTGTTTTTTTTAAGAGTCCTGAACAAGAAAGCCAGCCACATGGCGCTGGCCACAGCCCAGGAGCTTCCGTTTAAAAAAAAAAGAAAAATGTTATCTCTTTCTTTTTTTGTGTTGCGGCAGCAAGGGAGACCTCAGGGGTAGCAAGGGAGACCGCAGTGGTTGCAGCTGCGACCCCCAAATGACATCCCTCACCCCAAAGGCTAAAAGAGGAGTAAACAGTGCTGAACAATTAAGAACACTGGCATGTTAACGCTGTTGGAAAGTCATCTAAGCACCACTGGTGATCCCGACGCTCAGCCCTGCTTGATCGGAGCAGAGCTGTGTATGATGGCGACAGTAGGATGAGATGGCTCCCATACAAATTACCAACAAGGAGATCAGTGGAATTTGTGAAGAGTGACACTGGAGCAGAGACTTGGATCCGGAGCACGACAGCAAACAGTGGTGTGCCCTGTAAGCTTCTACCACCAAAGAAGAAAGGCACACAACAGCATCTGGAGAATTTGTGCTATCATATGCCGCTACATGCCAGCCAGCAGAACAGGAAAATGAAAAGTGCTGACATACAGAAACGGATTTCGCCAAAACCTAGAGATCCATTGAGGGACCAGGCTTTTTTGAAATCCAAACCTCTCAATGGGGACATAGAAGGGATTCGAGTGGAGGGAGCCTCCAGAGACTCCCTTTCTGGCGATCTCTCTGAATAATTTCAAGCCTCAATCAAGGACATCACAAATCCATCATACAGGATGAAATCCAGGGTTCAAGGAAGACCTCGCCATAATTAGGGGAGACCTCGCCATAGCAAGAGGCGACAACAACAAACATTGCAGAGCTGAAAGCACCAACACGAGTGAAGGTGATCTCACAACCCTCAGACACTCTTCTCCTCCTCTGGGCTCAGAACCTGAATCATTGCGGCGCGGGCCACAGTCCGCCAGCTGGGAGACTATTGTGAAGACTTAGAAGGTCTGTCAGACAGAAAATATCAAGTCCCTCGAGGAGGGAGGGGTAGGAGGATGATCACCTGTACTCTTGATCACTTTGCACAGATAATTGAGAACACATCAGTAGAAAAGCTAAGCTTGAAAGGGCACACAGGGTTGGCAAAACACAAGGGACAGTTGAAGCAGAGCTCATGATGTTCTCGTGAAACAGAATGATATTTCCTCCATAGAAAAAATAATGGCTGCTGCCCGCCAACTTGATTCTCTGGACAGCTTTGTTCAGCCCTACGGGTCCTCTTACAATTGACACTAGAAAAAGGAAGGGCCTGACAAGAGCTGACAAGAGCTCACCAAAAACCTCATCCACCACAACATTAAATACTGGTGGATCTACCCCACTGGCCTGCACTTCCTGCTGAAGGGCAAAGAGGTTGTCACTTTTAAAGTTGAAGGGAGGACTCTGCTGGGTTTTATAAATCCTAATAATGTAAGCAGGCATGATGACAGCAAGCGGGTCTCTGTGGCACACCGTATGGCCTGATGGGCTGACAGAGCTGAGCTCAAAAACTGGCAAACACAGAAAAATAAGAGAAAGCTGAACAGAGGGTTCAGACGCTCACCATGAAAGCACTAGATTCAAGGGGTGGAAGAGTATACTGATGTCTATTGTAATCTGCAGTAGGCGGGCTCTATGAAGGGGTGGGTCAAGGGGAGTCTGGAGTTCCAAACAAATGTTGATTTGTTCCTGATTTAAATTTTCAAATCAGTTGGTTCCTTTTGCAAAGGTACTCCTGTACACTGATGCATATTGGGATCTAACATGAGTTTCAGGGAGTGTACTCATGCCACCACATTCCATGTAATACATTGTTTCACAAAGTCAAACTCACAAGCAACATGTTGCTCACACCACTCAAAAATGGTGTTTGCAAGTCGCTCTGGGCCACAATGTGGGGTACAAGGAGCAGGAGGTGCTGCAGTGCTGAGACAACAATGCCAGGGGAGGCTGAGCCAGGAAAGCGTGGGAAAGCTAGACGATCATGCCTGCCATGGCTTTGGGGTTTCACCCTAAGTTACTAGGGTAATCCAGACGTGTAACCTTGCTCACTGTTCTTAGAGAGACAAAGCTCCACCTCACTGACGGGGCCCAACCAAGCCGAAAGACGTGTCTGGGGTTGCTGTCGGCACTCTTGTTCAGAAGAGAATTGCCTGGCATTTCGGTGCTGGACTGCCCTTGGACAGGACAAAGACTGATAAGTAGTTTACATTTCTCTTCTGTGAAAGGGTGGCGAGCGAAAGACTCTGGTTGGGACTATAATCCGGGATATAGGCCGGTAGAAAGACACTCCCAGGACCCCCCTTGACTGTGCCATGGCAGATGGACATGACTTATTACTTGCTGTGGAGGCATCTTTGCAGTGGGATGAGGCCAGTGCTTTAAATGGGTCAGTCCGACCCAGCTCAGAATACCAGCACTTCTTATTGTTTAGCATTTGACTACCTGCACTAATCAACGTCTGAAAGAGAGCACTGGCACTCAACTATTTTGCAAAAATCTGTGCATTTTTTCATTTCACTTTATCGCAATTTAAAGGACTAAGCCTCTGGATCCTTTTCTGGGGAAAGCAGCGCCCCTCGCTCCTCCTCCTCCTTCTCCCCCACCACCCGCGGTGACCATGATTTCTCCTTTAGGGCCCACTCTACAGAGCAAAAGGAGAGACAAAGATGCAGCTACTGTACCCTCAGCACACCAGGTGCAGATCAAGGCTTCGCTAAGTGGGCTTCACCTCTTACCATTGGTGCCCTTTGAAGGAGCAGGGGCTGATTTGAAAAGCCTGGGAAATTACTTTTTAAGATGCTTCTTTGCTATATGTAAATGTTTAAGTAATTGGAGTTTTGGTGGAACACTTCCGACTGAAAACTCACGCATAGCTTAGGTTACCAGCCAAATTCCTTATTATGCAATGAAAGCGAGCAATAATAACACTCCCTTTCTAAAGCTAAGTTTACAGCTATGATGTCTGCCAGGTCGATATGCAAAAAAGAAAGACTCATTTAATATAGATACTCAAACTTTCTTAACACAATGCAAAACAACAAATTGGAATTTTGTGTGAAAGGATCTCAGATACACTGCTTTTAAAAGATATGTGCACCTTGTCACATTATTTAATCTCACTGGCCATTGCCTGCAAACAACAGGGTGTGCCTAAAAGGGACAGGTGCCCAAGGTGCTGCACCGCAACGGCTGGTGTTGAAAGCGCTGCGCCGGAATGTCCGGCTTCGTAGCTTGGTGAGTGCCTGCACTTCTTTTTTCCATATAAAGCACTTGATGAGGGGCAGGGAATGGGAGATTCTGGCAGGCTAAAACGTACATTAATACTTACTGGTGAAGAGAGCGGCAGAAGAGGGGGCAGGCTGTGTGGGTATGAATTTGGAGATAAAAGGTCGACCACCATCCAAATGAAATGCTAACAGAAATATCTAGCAATGTACTAAATAGTGGTGGGCAGAGACGTGCGTTCAATGGATGGTCATAAAAGATACGCTTGGGAGATTCAGTGCTTAATTTGCAGGAGAGCAAGTTCAGTGTCTTCTCTGTCCCTTAAAGGAATGCTTGCAGCCTTGGAAATACCACTATTAACAAGCACTGGCAATGCCAACAGTGTGGGCTTTTGTGTAGGAATGGAAAAGGCACTTGACAGGCACTGCCGTAGTGGTATTAACTGGCCATTGATCGTAGCAGGTGCAAAATGGTGCAAGTACCTGGGTATCTAAGAGTAGTACCTGGCAAGTGCATAATACTTAGCCACAAGCCAAAACTGTTGGCTTTGCCAATGCTTGTTTTGAACAGGACTTCAATAAAGGACACAGTGTTTATAAATCGAATGGCTGAAGGTAGACACTTAAGGCATATTTATTACACCTGCAGCGTGTTTACAACTCCAATGAAATCATTGACTCTCAGTAGATTGCTTTGAAAAAAAACAATGACAGGCACTTGAGTGCAAAGTTTGATGGTAAGGCTTAATTAAAGCGAGCTGGAAGAGTTCCCATGAGCAGGTGTTTTGGACAGCGAGGGCAGGAACTGGGTTGGAATGGCCACAGGGATTAGTATGTCCATGGCCAGTCAATGAGTGGGCAAAATGCCAATCACCTTCAAGCTTTGTATCCCTCCTGATATGCCATTTCTCCCTATCCTTACTCTAATGCAAGAGTTTTAGCTTATTGATGGCTCTGCCACTTAATAGCCGAAACTAAAAACTGGCACTCATGTTAACGAACAGACCCTGTGTCCACTCTCCCTGGACCGGTTTCTTGGTTAAACAGTGTCTTTATCTTCTACTCTGGACTCCCTGTGCCCATCATAATATATCCAGGAAGGTTAATCCCTGGTCATCACACACATAAATACAAGTTACAGCATCAGTGACAAGTTACAGCATCACCATATCTAAGGCACACTGAACAGTGTGCCTTAGATATGGGCAGAAATGTAAGAGACTGTAGCATGTGTGTGGAATAGTCTATGCGGGTGGAAGATTTGGGCTCTCAAAAAAGGTCCACTCCGCTGTATGGATAGAGAGGGTAATCCAGTGCCTAGAAGCTGATGCTGAGCTGTACCTGATCTCACAGCCTCTCGTTGATATAGTGCCATTCTATGCCTGTCTCTGACGTCAGCATCAGGATTATCTTGCTGATGGTCCGTCTGCTGACACTTTCCATGATTGGCCAAGGTGAGTGGCTTTAAGCCAAGTGAGGCATTTCTAAAATCCATCCCCAACCCCATCTAGGGGTCAAAACAGATTAACAACTGACGACAACACTATTTTCGTAAATGGGATCCAACGGCCTGAATGGAGCAGCAATTAAGGTGTGTGAGGGTACCGGAAACTAGCGCAGCTTCTTCATTTCCTGGTGCTGAGAGAGCATGCACTGTACGGCAACCTTGTGATCCTGGGCAAGCACAGTAGAGCTTGGGCTCTTGTGCTCGATATAATTGTGTTACTTGTTTTTTTTTATATATAAATGGCCCTGGTTCAGCAAATGTCATTAGGCTGGGATGGTACCATTGCTGCGTTGGGCAACAGAAACATGTCAACAGATGAAAGAGACTCTGTTCCGCAGCCCTGCTGTTTCCTGCTAACCCAGGGGACGGTTCATTATTTGCTGGAAGAGTGGAGCACTGGAGGGAGCCGCAGTTAATGCTGCAGTGTGGATGAGTGCCACGCACGTAGAGGCACTAGACGGCTTTGCTGCGCCTTCGCAGCGCAACATCCTGCCTGTGCCACTAGCTTGGTTTGAGGACAGTATTCCATCGCAAGGCTCGTACTCTAGCACAGTCAGCGCCACCCGCTGGTGTTGTCCGGGAGGACCCCAAATCTGCCACCACGTTTAAAAACCTGTGCTTCTGCAAAGTGAATAGTAGGGACAGCACACAGCTGCACCCCACTCACCCCCATAGTTGTAAGCATCCACCATCACACTGAAAATTTCACCATCGGCCGGCTCCCCCACCCCCCTCAAAAAGGACCCCTTGGGAATTTGCTGCAGCAAGGTTTATTGAAGCATCAAGCCAGGAGCTATTTCACAGGTGATCCGTTTATCCACCACACCTCAGGATTATTCTATGCTGGGTGTGGCTTCTTAAGCACCAAACTCCTGCCCCCCAGGTCCCTGCCCCCCCCCCCCCGTCAGTGTCCAGAGGACCCTGCCGGGTAGACCGCTCCCTCCCTAGTCATTCCCTCGCTACCCATGGCCATTTATTTACTTATTTTTTCTTTTTTGTTATTTATTTTTCTTTTTCTTTCTTTCTATTCTTTAATTTTCTCTTCACATGCTACCCTATTCATTCATTCTTTCTTCACATTCTATCCTTCTATTTCTATCCATTGGTTTCTTCCTTCACATTCTACCCTTCTTTCATTGGTTTTCTTACTTCTTTTTCTATTTCCCCATTTCTTTCTTTCCCCCACTCAGTGCCCCTTCCCCGTCTAACCCATCCCCCTTCCGCCATTCTTGAGTCTCTTCTCACTCCTCCAGTGCTTACACCCCCGTACGGTTTCCTTTCTCAGTTCTTTCTATTCCCCAAAATACCTATAATTCCCCCAATGCCTTTCCATCCCCAACTCTTCCCATTCCCCAACTCCTTCCCATTCCCCCAATTCTTTCCTTACCCAACTCCTTCCTTGCCCCTATTCTTATCCATTCCCCAAAACCTTTCGCAATCCTTCCTATAACCAAATTCTTCCCGTTCCCCACTACTTCCCCCTTTCCCAAGTTTTCGTTCCCCCATTATTTTCCCTTCCCCATTTGCCTTCATCACCCTTCTCCTGAGCTTCCCACATGCCCCCCTGCATTGGAGTTGTAAGGTCTTCCAAAACCCCTAGCCCTCCACCTTTTCCCAGGCCTCCCCTGAGTCTAGTACTCCTGGGCGCTGTACATTGTAAGCTATTGACTGCGCAGTCTTCTGGTGGTATCTGACAGAGCTTTTTCTTGGGATCACCATGTAACATCCGCTGGGCAACACTGGAAGAAAAAACAGATCAGCTCAAGGTGGTCGCTGCCAAGAATGAAGATTGGAGGGTCGTGTTCGCAGGAACAGCATCAGGCTGGTTGGAATTCCTGAGCACCAGGGCCAGACCAAGATGGTGGAATTTGTTGAGTCCCTCTGCAGAGCTGGCTTTGTGGATGCAGATCTGTCTTCCTTGTTTGTTTTTGAGAGAGTGCACTGTGTCTCAGCATCCCGATCGGTGCCAGGTGCTCCTCCACGTCCCATCAAAAAGTGACTCTTGTTCTCCTAGCATGACAGAAGGGGGAGTTGTAGTTTATGGAGATAAGTTTCAGATTTTCCTGGACTTCTCGGCCGCTGTGCAGGTGTCCAGGAGGTCTTTTGTGTTGTGGTCCAGCGCAGACTCAGGGACAATAATATACAATACTCGATGCTGTTCCCTGCAAAGTTGCGGATTCAGTATGAAGGGAAGGTGCAATTTTTCATGTTTCCCTTGTCCGCAAGCTCCTTTCTGGATGGAATTGATAAAATGCATTGCCCTAACCATCGGAAGCCCAGGTGCGAGGAACCACATCTGGGAAGGCCAGCGGGGGACACCGAATGTTGAACGCTGTTTGTTGTGGGTAATAGGTGTGCCTGGGCCATGGCTTTGTGGCCAGTTACTATTGGTATGTCATATCCTTATGGCCCAGGCTGCCATGGGCTCTTTCCTTATCCTGTGAGGGTTTGAGCCAGCTTGTTCTAGGGCGGGCACTAGCGCCCCGAGCGCAGCACTAGTTCTATCTTTAATTTTGTTCTCTTTTTTTCGAGTGGGAGGGGGATGCAGTGGGGATGGTATTGGGAACTATCTGTTGGTATCTCACAGTGGCAGGGTTTCTCTTGGTACTAGTCAGATTCTTTGCCTGACTCTCTGTGACCACTCGTCAGTCGTCCTGGAGTGCCTGATTGGCCAAGGGGTGCACGCTTGCTGCTTTAAGCCTGATGCCCTGTCGGATTTGGTTTTCCACCAGGAGCTTCATGATGAGATAGTGGTGTATTTTACGCACAATGGCTCTATCGCGTCGCTGGAGGTACTATGGGACTGTTTTAAATGTTATGTTCGGGGTTTCTGTATAGTCAAAGAACATGGGATTATCTGGTTGATAAGGGGGCAACTGGCAACTTGTGAGGGGCGCTTGAAAGAGCTGGAGGGTGAATATGACTCTGGGGCGGATCCCATGGTCCTTGCTGCGTTGTGGCAGAAATTCGATGGGTTTCAGGCAGCGGCTTCTGGAGAGATCAAGTCCCTTGGCCAAGGTCGCACTATACGGCAATCCAGTGATGGGCAAAAGCCGGGACTCTGTTGTCCCGGCTTCTGGTGGCAGACAGCAGGCCTCTGCAGATTTGTGTATCCGGGACCCCCTTTATGTGGAAAAAGACATTGCTGCAATGTTCGGGACTTCTATAGTGGTTGGTATGCCTCACATTACACACAGGATGTAGCGAGTCTGTAGAGTTATTTGGATGATATAGAATTGTACTGGGTGGACTCCCCACCGCGGGAGGCACATAACCGTGAGGTGTCCTTAGAGGAGATTTTGGCGGCCATTAAGGAGCCGGTTTTAAAGCCCCTGGTCCTGATGGCCTTTCTGGGGAGTTTTACAAGGCATATGCACCCATCCTCCCTCCCATGTTGTTTTGGGTGCATGATGAATCTCTCGCGGAGGGGATTCTTCACCCCAATTACTCTACTTCATATAAAGGGGAAGCTGCCCAAGGAGTGTGCTTCCTACTGGCCGATATCTTTGATTAATGTCGACAATAAGATCTTTGGGAATGTGCTGGTCAACCGACTCCTCCCTATGATGCCTGGGCTGGTGCTGGCAGATCAGTCAGGTTTTATACCCAGGAGGAATATGTCCTTCAGCCTGCATTGTTTTTTTGAGGTTTTGTCTGCATTGGCGCCAGAGTCTCGGGCAGTCATGGTGCTATTGCACACGAAAAAAGCATTTGACTCTGTCGAATGGCCTTACATGTTTGCCTCTGCAGAAACTGTGCCTGGGGGCGTGTTTAGTTTCACTGGTGTCTCTCCTATATGCGGGCCCGACTGTGAGGATAGTGGTGAGGAGCTACCAGTCAGAGACCATTGATATGGGGTGCGGGACAAGGCAAGGCTGTCCATTGTCCCCACTACTTTTTGCTCTCGCAATGGAGCCTTTGGCGGCAACCCTGCGGGAGAGGCACATCCAAATGGGCTTGCAGCTGGGCACACATAGATTGATCATTTTGTTGTATGCAGGCAGATGATGTGGCCTATTCCTTAGCGACTCCAGTCAAAATCTATCCCCTTTGATGCACAAGGTGGTTACATTTGGGGAGTTTTCTGTGTTGCGGTCAATGAGAGCAAATTGACGGTCTTTCTGCTCACTGAGGGGACGGTACTGTTCGACGATGAGTTTGGGCTCAAGTGGCTGTCAAAGGGGGTTCAGTATTTTGGGGTAGAGGTTTTACAGGACCAGTCAGCTTTGTTTCATGATAACTACGGGAGAGCTATCAGATCTCTCCAGGACCTAGTGGTGAGATGGAGCACTCGCCTGTTGACTTTGTCCTGCCCAAATCCCTCTATCATTTTCTTAAGGATGCCTTGTTCCTGTCCTCAGGCTTCTTCCTCCATCTGCAGGGCCTCATCCTTGACCTAATCTTGGCCAGACAAAAGGCTTGTGTAGTTTATAACACATTGACACTGCCTGTGGGACCTGGAGCTCTAATATTGGGCAGCGCAGTTGCATTCCCTGGCACACTGGTATTCCACGCACTTTGTCCGGCTGCATGTTCGGGGGAGAGGGCATTGGCCGCAGCCAACCTCCTGCGCTCTGTGATCCTCGGGGTTTCTGGGGTGGTCAATGGAACCTCTAATATACTGAAGGTCACCTGTGCGGTGTGGCGGAAGGCGGAAGGCAGGATGGTCATCACCGTTTTGTATTCCCCGTGGATACCTGTTAACCAAATGGCTAGTATAGAGATCACGGTGGAAAGAGCATATTTACAGTGGGTGGTGAAACTGGGTATCATTCACTTTTTTGTGGACGGCACATTTCTCTCGCTGCATCAGGCAAAGGACAGTGGGGTCTGCCGCATTGGACATCTTTTTACACTTTCAGGTGCAGAATGTTCTTACGGCCGCTTTCCTCTCATCCCCCTGCAGCCCCCCACGTGGACAACACTGCATGGGCTAATACAGTCGCAGGGGTAGGGCCGCTTGGTATCAGAGCTATATTACAGCTTAATAGCTGACATCATGTGGGAAGGGGACACACCAAAACTGTGCTCGGAGAAAGATCTAGGCAAAGATATCATGGACAACGACTGGCAGTATGTGTTGAGACAGACTCAAATGTGTCCCTGAATTCTAGATTTAAGTTGATCCATTTTAATTTTCTGCACCAGGTGTATCACACCCTGGCAAAACTTCACAGACACTTCCCATGCACTCTCGACTTTGTTTCGGCCGGGTTCCTTCATTTGGCTTGGGAGGGTCTGCAAGTCTTGCAGTACTGGGGGATGTGTTGTCCAGGATCTCAGGAATGACTGGGGAACAGCTGGCTCATGATCCCATGGTGGCACTCCTGAGGTGTACAAAGACCTTATTCTGTGGGGTTGAACTGCTCATGGGCCTACTCTTGGTGGTGACCCGCCAAAGATTCCACATGTCCTGCTGGAAGGGTCATACACCCAGGATGCACCTATGCCTGAAGGATGTAGCATATAGTCATGACTTGGAGACAGTGTTTTTTTTTGGACCATGCCATTGCATGCTCGTCCGCCTGATTTTTGGGTGCCCTAGGTACAATACTTGCTTACTGCTGAAGATTAACTGCATTGTAGTTCAATGGTGGATTGCCTCCGTTATCATGTGAAATTGCCGCTATATGATGCTGTCAATTCATGGTGGGTTATGGTTTGCTCTGGACTACTTGTTTTGGCTGTTTTTGTGTTGTAAACTGCATAAATAACGTTTTATTTTTTTAATGTAGAAGGTAATGAGTAACTAAAATGCTGCATCATCAATTGCCAGTTCATGTCATAGTGGGGCTCTGTGCAATAATGCTCCTAGTGAAGGGGTCTGGCTTCTTGGTCATGTGGCAGATCCCAGCAATTATTTGCAGCCCGCCATTCTTCTTTGGTCGATGAGCTGCTAATTGGACTTCTGCTACTTTCAACTCCTATTGTGCTGCCACTGCCAATCAGGAGGCACCCTGCAGTGACGATCACACCCTAGTGAAGGAAATTAAACCATTCAAAATGACAGTAAGGGGGCTACATCTAAAACTACAGTAGGGGATGGCATGTTACAAGGTATGTTGTGGTGCAAGAATAGATTACATAATTCAAGATGGACGTCATGCATTGTTAGGGAATTTTAGGACAGAAGGGATAGGTTGTTTACACAATATTGCTGCTGCTGGCCAGTCTCAGAGTATACTACAACACGGGCATGGGGGAGATGAGAGTTTGGAAAATGCAAGTGGTTTTATGGTGATGAAAGGGGGGGTCATGGAGCTGAATGTGGGGACGTCACGTGATCGCGGGAGCGTGGTCTCGCAAGATATCGGCACAACGAGATCTCGCTGACCCGCGCCCCACAAGAGAATGTTGCCGGAGAGAACGTTGCCGCCAGAAGTAGGCAGGAGCACCAGATGAGCAGTCTGGTGACAGCGCTGCTCCTGATAAGGAGCCACCATAATTAGGGCCCAGAGGAGCCCATGCAGCCAGCTTCCAGGGCATAAGTCCAATGCCACATGAGGCCTCATGGGGGCACTGGAAGCTTACAGCGTGCCAATCATGTGCACACCCTGCCTCCAGTGAAGTAACTGGGAGGCCATGACTGAACTGTGAGTAGTTGCCCCTGCCCTGCATAGGGACAGTTTATGCCCAACCTGTTACATCCTTTGAATAAAGGCGATTAGAAGTAACCCAAGCGTCCTGTCGTCCTTGGGGGCCACAGCATAATTGGCGGCGAGGATACCAAAAGAGCCACGGGCCCACCATGCAAGGCGCCACGCCACCCCCTGTGTTTCTCCCCTCAACTGGGACCCCGGCAATTCCATGGATGCAGTGGGAACCCCTATTCTCCTCGTATCTGGAGGCTGTAGGCGGCACGGGATATGCCCCCGCCAGGAAGAAAGCGATGCTGCTAAACGAAATGGGGGTTGAAGGACAGTGCATTTTTGCCAGTTTAAAGGCCATACCAGTGGACGATGATGACGATAATGTCTACAAGGAGGCAACCCGTCGCATGGTGAAAAGGTTCACCAATAAGGAGAACGTGGTGCTACACAGGCTGAGGTCCTACACCCGTAAGCAAGATGGGAGCGAACCCGTGGACGACTATATCACCAGGACGAGAGAGCTGGCATCCCTTTGCACTTTCGGCGAAAACGCAGAACAAGTCATCTGCGACATGCTGGTCCTTCACACAAACTCCAGGAGAGTGCAGGACAAGCTCATCCAAGAAAAGGAGGTGACCCTCGATAAGGCCATTTTTCATAACTGCCCATGCAGAATGTGGCGATCCTCAGTCCACTATAAGACCTCTTTGGGGTTCAGCATGCACTCAGTACCCGCCTTAGACCTATGAGGCTTGCCAACATGGTGCTAATTGTCAACGAGGTCCAAGGTGAGGTCTCAATGGAGGCGTGTACTGCTGGGGAGAAGTAATTGTGCTCTCACCAGTATTGCTTTTATTTTGCTTCACCACAATGTAGGCACTAACCACCTGGTGCTTCTGTTTCTTACAAACAAACCTATATCAAATATTCCAATGTTTTCATGTCCATCAGTGAATCCAAGCCACTTCTTGTCCCCCACTTTCCATTTATATTGACCCTTTCTGGTTTTGCGAAAATGCCTAAGGGCTTTACTGTTTTTACTATATTATTTCTTGCAAAAGGAATAGATGGGAGGTGTTACAGTCACAACTTGCCCCCAACAGATGCAGAAAGCACGTGAAATCAGTCTAACGAGACTGAAGTTTAACAAATAAATCCAAAGAACACACGTAATCAGCCAACACATGTTTCGAGCTAAGGTCTTCCTCAGGCCTGTTACTGAAACTGTGCTTCTTAAATGTGGATATTGCGTGGGACGCAATAAGATAAATATTTTAACACAACCGCTGCCGACACGCATTTGAACATTACCAGCTTGTTAACTTGATTGGACACGACTAATTGAGGGCGATAGCTCTGGAGATCTATGTCTAGTGCACATTCTCTATGTCCTTCCTGATAATGTTCTCACTATAGTGTTGAGAAAATGCTGGGTTCTCTGTTATTAAGAATTAATTGTGTGGTGCAAAGATGTTTTCGAACCGCGATATGATAGCGGAATGGCACCCTCTGTGTCAACAGTATCTTCGAACTACGCAATTATTTCAATTGGTCCGGTGCAATACAGTTAACAAGCTGGTAATATTGAAATACGTGTTGGCAGCGGGTGCGTTAAAGTATAGATCTCATTGCTACACACTCAATATCCATAGTTAAGAAGAAGCACAGTTTCAGTAACAACCCGGAGGAAGAGCTTAGCTTGAAACACGTGTTGGCTGATTAACCTTCTGTCTCACTAGACTGCTTTCATGTGCTTTCTAGATCTATTTTGTTGAACTACAGTTTCATTAACACATTATGTATATGTTTGGAGACATGTCAGATGATTTGTTTTGCATTTTGATGGACAAATCATGATCCCAAAGACATCCACAATACTTTGAAAATCATTAGTACATGACTCTTGATTTCTAGAGTGAGGCGCCCAGCGAGACACAGTGCTTTTGTAGCTTTGTTTTTTTTCCAGGGGTGTGCCAGGGAAGCACACACAACTGTCTCAAGCGTGACTTGAATTCATTCTTTAAATAACTATCAGCCGCGCAGCACACTGGGTAATTCCCACCATTTTAGATGAGCTCATTCATAATGCTCTACTTACAAGACACACTGAAATAACATACCAGTATGTATTGACAGCTCACCTATAGCCAGGAAGCCATCATGGGATTAGAAATCATAAGGATTCTCAAAGAGCAGCAGTCCCACAATGCATTTTCCTTTTACAATGGTAATGGCTCAAGTGCCAGATGAAAAAAGAAAAACAACTTCAGATGGCATTGTGAAGTAACTATTATTCACAGTATGCATTTCTCATCATGGTTGTCATGGGTCTGACCAAATATATACCCCCATCCACCCACTCGTGTTCATCCCTGTCTACTCCCATCCGCCCTTTCGCACCCCTGTTCACCCCAATCTATAGTACCTCACCCCTGCTCATCCCCTCCAATTTTAGCTCACCTATAGAATTGCCATTAGTTAAATGAGCCCTACTTACTCAGAAATGACTGTAAAAGTTCCAAACATGATTGCAATGTAGTGCTTGCAGACACATAAGAACAGTAATAGACCTGGTTAAAAGACTTCTGCACAGCAGTTAACTTAAGTCTTTTCACCATATCTATTACTAAAGTTATGTGTCTGAAAACCTAGCTTGCAAACATGTTCAGAATTACTGCTTACCTAGGGCCACTTTTTACAGCATTCTCTTGCCTATAAATATAAAATGCAATAAACCACTACAATCGTCAAAACTATTGGCTAGGTCAATGCACATTTGAAGATGCAATTATAAACAATCCATACTCAATTATGGGTAAAAATAAGTGACCCATATTTTATGGTATGTTGATTTATACCACACACCAATACCACACAAGGGCAGTCTCCAGGCACTCATGTGGCTCTGCAGGAAAGAGGACGGGGTTGGTTAGTGAGGGAAAAATGATAGGATAGTTCCAGAACCAGGAGAAACTGGCGTCTGTGTGTGTTGGCTTGCAGATGGTAAGTTGCGTGCACTGGCTTGTTGTAACCGTACGAGTAAGGTCCAATGCCTTGGATGTTTCGATGTGACTGCATGTTATGTTGGGGTGTGTATGTGTGTTTAATGTGTAGATTGGCAGGTGTTTAAGGTTGTGCACACTGGCTTGTTGTGTTTGTATGGGAACGGTCCAGTGTCCGAGTTTGTTTGTTTTAAGTGTGTGTGTTGCTTGTGTTGAGTGTGTGTTAGACTATATGTTGGCTAGCCCATAATGCTTAGGTGGATGGTTTTAAGGAAGTAGAAGCGGGATGGTTAGTGCTTTCGCTACTCGCTTAGTTCTTCTATGTGACCAATCTACAGTCCTATCTGTTGTGAGAATGACTAATCTCCATAATTCTATCTAAGTGTGACGCATGGCTAATCTTCACAATTCTTTCCAAGTATGACACATGGCTAAACTTCACAATTCTATCTGAATGGGTTGCCTGTGTAAACCTGACAGCTCTATCCAAGTGTGACGCATGGCTAAACTTCACAATTCTTTCCAAGTCTGACACATGGCTAAAGTTCACAATTCTCTCTTAGTGCATTGCATGGTTAGTCCTCACAGTTCTATCTAAAAGTGACACATGGCTAAACTTCACAATTCTATCTGAATGGGATGCCTAGCTATACATGACAGCTCTATCCAAGTGTGATGCATGGCTAAACTTTACAATTCTATCTGAATGGGACACATGGCTAAACTTCACAATGCTATCTAAGTCCGACACATGGCTAAACTTCACAATTGTATCTGAATGGGATGCCTGTGTGAACCTCACAATTCTATCCAAGTGTGAAGGATGGCTAACCTTCACCTGGACAGAGGGTGAACTCCTACATTGGAGGCACAACAGTAAAGGCAAAATACCTAGATTTGAGATATCTGGATAGAGGGAGAATGCCTAAGTATGGGACACAACAGTAAAATAAAACCACCTAAAGGTTGGTACACCAAAATGATGGGAATACTTTTACCAGCTGGCTAATTTTGGTATGCCATGTTATGTAGTTAGGAGGAGTGGCAGAGCCTTTTGGAATGCAGTGATTGCTGTACCCCCCACCCAGACCATACTTACCTAGTCAGTTGCTGCTGTTTGATGGCTGGCTACTGGCTTCACTAGTGCTCAACGGGACAAGACTCTGCAGAACCAGCAGAGCACAAACACGCTTTTAGCCCAACTGGCAACTGATAGGGTGTATGATTGCCTTAAGCCCCAAAACCAACTCACCTCTAGCCATGCACATGGTTAGTGGACCATGGAAGGGTATCAGCGCATGGCAAGGGGAGGGTATACGTGTTATTTCATGGAATGTAGTGGTTGTCACAGCCAAACAGTAGGATGCTTACTGGGTTGAGTATTTAGGACAAATCAATATTGTTTGCATTCAAGAGACCTGTTTAATAAGTGTTTTTTGCATACCTGGATTTCAAGCTTGCCCATTGAAGGCCGAAATAGGCACGAAGGGATGAAACAAGGGAGGTCTAATTACTATGATTCGAATCCAAGGTGGGTGGAGAGTGACTAGATTATGCCCCAAATGTAAGTCATTGTTAATATGGAGTTTAAGTTGGCCTCCTAAAGATTATCAGAATAAGTTATTCTTAAATAATGTATACTTCATGCCAAAAAGGAAAGGGCAACGTTTAAACAGTTAAGGGAACAGTGGCAACTTTCTTGTGTTAGGAGACATAAATGGTAAGCTTGGTCTTTCAATTGTTGAACACAATTGGGGCAGATTTTTGTCAAAGGCATGTGGAATTCCTAAAAGGAACTCCGTATTTAACACGCCTGATCGAGGGGATAGGGAGTTAGCCACCCTCTTATCTGAGTGCTCCCTGTTAGAGTTAATTGGCAGGCCTTTGATTGGCACCCCCCAGCACACTTTTAGAAGAGGTCTTTATTCCTCCAGCATCGATTATATGATCGTGGAATGTTACCTTTTTAGTAGGGTAGCAGTCTTTTGGGTGAAACAACAGAGTGGGGCAGAAGAGTGATCATTTGCCTTTGGTTTCCCAGCTATCCCTCCCCAGTTATGAAGCTCAAGTTGACATTAGGATGAACCTACCACATACAGCGTTCCCAGATAGGGAACACATAATCAGCTGCCTTTTCTCTGATGACATTAGCAGAGAGCTCCAAATACTCCTGGGAAATTAGCTTGCTCTGGAAGAATGAGGGGCTTATTTTGAACTGGTAGCGGATGTAGTTTGCAACAATGTATGTAAAAGCCTGAAAGAGCACACAAAGAAGACATTAGATAAACAACCCAATGCCCCCTGGTACAACGCTTATTGTCAGCAAGAAAGCCTTATACAAGGCACTTAAAGGGGGGATGCAAGGGGGGCTCTAAAGGATGGTGAAATATTGGACTGAAAAAGGAATATAAAGTGTTATTGAAAAGCAAGAAACAGGAGCTAGTAGAAAAACAATGGAACGTATTAGCTCCAGCGGTGAGCCCTAATGACCATAAGCCGTTTTGGAGACTGGTCGCTAAGGACTGGGAAAAGGGGGGCCACATACAAGCTGGGACGATTGATAACAAGAGGTGGAGGGCCCTCTTACGTGGAGCAGGGAGAGGAGGTTTAACCCCACTTTGCTGGTCCTAATAGCAAGATCAGGTTTACTGAGCTGGAGATCTCGCTGGTCCTTCACCAACTGAAGAAGGGGAAAGCCACTGGCCCGGATGGGGTGACATCGAACATTTTTGTTGGGTTTTCCAACTGGTGGGTGCAGATTTGGGTTAAACTATTCAGAGCAATTGATGAGGCCACCATGATCCCACCCTTTGGAGGAGGGGAATAATCGTGCCAATATTTAAAAAAGGCAATCCGAATGATGCTCACTGTTATAGGCCAATTTTCTTATTGGATATTACATCCAAAACATCTTGAAGTCTATCTTGGGTAGGTTGGAAGAATGGGTGATGGAGCACATATCCTGCAGCCATCCCAGGTGGGTTTTAGGGCGGGTTCGCGACCCTAGGTCAAAATCATGGATGGGTGCAGATTATGGGGGCGTTCTATCTATGCTGCGTTCCTGAATTTGGAAAAAGCTTTTGACACTATTCACAGGGGTACTCTGCGCAGCAAACTGAACGCTACTGGGATCCTGGCAGGGGTTCTAAGATTGGTGCAATTATGCTATGGGTACACCATAACAGAAGTCAGGTAAGGAGGCTTGGAAGTAAACCCACCATATTTTGGGACCAACAAGGGGGTAAAACAGGGTTGTCCACTTGCCCCCTGATGGTTATTTCCTTTATGTCAGACTTAGAGCCAAGCAGGCATAACAACAATGTATTCCCTCCTAAACTGAGGAACAAAGAGTACAGCGCTCTACTGTACACCGATGATAAAGTAATTTGGCGTTAACTGATTTGAACCAAGGTCTCTGTTCTGCCAATGACTTCTTGGAACACCACAAGCTAAAATGAAACAAAAGCACAAGCAAAATCGTGATCTTCGGGAAGATGGGGAGACCCTTTAGGTGGGAATTAAAAGGGGACCCAATTTAAGTGGTTAAATCTTATGTTTACCTCAGACTAAAGTTTACAGGGATTGGACGCCGGGGTGGCACAAATTAAATACCACACAGGAAGAGCAACGGCTAGACACAAGGGGCTCCTAAGATTCTAATGCTGATATTGGGCACGCAATGCTCAAGATATGTGACCCACATGCCAGAAGAATTAGTGGACTCTTCTATTCCTTTGCAAGTGGATAATTGACAGACATGTGTCATGCATGTCCAACTTGCCATCATGAAATCATTTTACATTTTAAACAATATTCATAATTTGTACAGGCCAGGTTTGTATTTGATGCCGCCATAAATATTATTTGGCCATGTGGCATTTGGGTAATGGGCAAGTAAGTGACATGCATGCCAAACTGCCCACGAGTTAATACATGACATAACTTTCCTTTACACTCAAATAAACTTACTGATAATAATGAGCAATTAAGCTGCCAATACAATCCTGTAAACATCAACAGTAGAGCTCCCAAACCACTCAGGACAGTGTTCTTTGAATGTTGCATGTTATTGACCTAATGTGCTGACAAATGCACCATTTGCCGTTATGTTTTCCAACTATTTCTTAGGGAATAACCCTGAAACCTCAGGAAATTGATTTTTGAATTCTACCTCTTTTAACAAGTGTTAATGGTCCTGTGTGTTTAAAAACGCCCCATTAGCCATTTACATTTCTAGGTATTCCTTGTAAACACCAATTTAATCCCAAATTAAGTTACAGGCCACTGCAAATTTGACTGTACTAGATTAGAACTCCAAATGAGATCACTGCTAATTGCTGCACAATAATATGTTTTAGTGTAGTATTCAATTTATTGCAGTTATAATTTGGTTTACAATCAATTTTCCACAACCTAAAAGGCGATATGTTCAATTAAAAATACTTATTCATGTTGCGCTCCGTGTCATTTGACAGACAGATTTTACTCATTGCCCACAAAAGGTTGGAAACCCCCGATTTAATGTATGTATATTTCATGTACCTTTGTGGGAATTTAAAGGCGATAAAAGAAAACAATTTCTATAATACTTTAATGGAAAAGTAAAAAAGAAAAAAGAAGTCCCCTTTGCCTCTTCTTGTCTGTTTTCAATTACCGCCAGCTGTTAATCCATTCTCGTAAACTAAGCTTTTCTTTCCGTTCAGTTCAGTTGGTCCATTGAAAAGTAATAACACTTTCCACAGGAATATATCCAGTTTTGGGCGAAAAACTAGAGGACATCCTCGTCAATGGAAAAATAAAGCAAAAGACAATGGGCCTCATTAGGACCCTGGCGGTAAGGGGTTTGCGCCAGCGTTAGCTGCGCCGACCCCTTACCGCCAACTACGAGTTCCCAGAGCGCCATGGTCACTTTTCCGCCCGCTTTTTGCGGGCGTAAAAATCCATGGCGCTATGGGACCTCGGTGTTAATTACGCCACCGTAGTGTACGGTGGCGTAATTAACACCTTCCCCACTCCCATTGAGCCCTATGGGGCCGAAATGGGAATGGGGAAGGGTAAATGGGTCAATGGGGACTTACCGCCCCGCCTACCTCGCAATGGGGCGGTAAGTCCGCCATCCGCCATGGCGTAAAGGGACTTTGCGCCATGGCGGAAAAGTCCGCCGATGGCGGAAAAAATCCGCCAGGGTCGTAATGAGGCCCAATGTGCCCGTTTCCCAAAGTGTTTTATCAATGGGAAATTTCATTGAAAGCGCTTTGTGAGTTAGGCCCAAAATGTCAATGCTCAATTTAGAAAATGCCACTCAACTTTGCCTTTTCAATAGTTTAGTTTATTTTATTTGTAAAGCACTCCCAGCCCTGAGGCATCTGGGCGCTTGGCTTACACGTTCCAAAGTTACATTATGCAATTTACAGGTTACATAGTTGCATTATAGGTAAATGGTACATAACTTGAGAATGGAGCTTTTGCATTGCAAGTTCAATGGGGCTTAGTTTTTTTATATCCATGAATGCGGAAAAATCCCACAATGCTGTGAGTGTAGGTGTGAACTCTGGGGGGGGGGCACTTTATTAATCAGATGATTATCCCCATGCATTTAGACAAATGCTTAGGCTTAGAGCTATTTATGGGGGTGGGTGCATACCTGCTACTCGGTCAAATCTTCTTTCAAAATAACTCTGCTCGCTCAGCACTGCTCCCATTATTTAAAATAGAATGTGTTTTAACGAGCAAGTGAACTTCGGTGAATTTATTTGACCACATCTCTAATCACCTGGCTTTTGGATTGATTTGGCAGATACAACGTTTTACGAAGTTCGGGGGAGAACATTGTTTTTCCCCCTTAAAAGCTCTTTGATGATACCACCTCCTGCTGATGCCCACAGGGCAGTGCAGCATTTGTGTCAAGGAATCCCCCGCACACCACCTCTTGCCAGGCTTACATGTCCTGGGTTGAAATCAGCAGCTTCCAGAGCTTAGTAGCTGGCAGATCACAGGAGTAAACATCGAAGAATGACTACGACTGTGATGTGGACTGAACACCTACTTTACGAGAAAGTTTACTAACCAGTTCGCTTTTCCATTGCTTTTAGTATGCAATGTGCACCTGCCGGAATTACTTCAACCCCCACCCAAAGAAATGTGAACTGGATATTAGGCATTCTTGTAAAGTTGACCTTTAGGCGCATTTTCGGAAGAGATCCATTTTAGCGTTGGAAAACATGATGCGTAAACGGACTCACAGATGTCAATCACATTTATGAAGTCATGAAATTGCAACTGAACAGGAGGGTTGTGTTTGTTGCCCTCAATTGCACCGCCATGGCAGCAGGGCTCACAGCCGTCTCTGTAACGCTCACCTGATTCCCACGGAGGCGCCGACCCGTTCTGGACTGCTACAACTTCTTCCACGGTAACGCGTAGTGCTTGGAAGATGAACTGGACTGGACCCCCAAACCTCGTCTGTCTGGCCCGTAGAATAATCCTTCTGTAGATGGGAAAAGGGAGTTAACTGTCTGCTAGATTGTGTGTGAGATTTCCCCCTTTTTCCCCTTCTCACCCTCCTCGAACCCTAGCTGTGCCTTCCGCAGACTCTCACCTTAATTTCTGTATGGACGAGCTCTCCATCCTGCTTCTGACGCAGGGGAGCGTACATTTCCAGTTAATTCACTGGATCTCGGATTTGGCGAGGGTTCGATGTCTGCTTGCCTTTACCAAAATGCTGCCGTAAGTATATAGTTCAAAAGATCAAGTCTTATTTGTCCCTTGGTCTTTGTTTAATTTTCAGGGACTAGGTGAGGAATCCGTGTGGAGGAATGGATTCGCCGAGGTAAGCTCAGGTGAATACTTTTATTGAAGGTGTGCCGTAGTGGTTTGCTCCGACACCTTAATGAGTGTGTCTTATTTCCCCATAGGGGCCGGGGTACGGAAAAGCCAGAAAAGCCGCTCCGACCCGAAAAGGGAACTGAGGTCCCAACAAAATTCAGGTAAGACTTAAGGTGAGTAATCTGTCCTTTTGCAATTAGTTCGTTGCTCACCTTGTTTTGTCCTTTTTCTCCGTAGGTCTTGAATGCTACCGATGTCGCCTATGGGCACTGAAATGGTTGCCGGCGCCACGTGAAGGTAAGTGGAAGCGGCGCGGCAGCGTGAGAAGCGGAGCACTTCTAACTATTGTCTTTCTTTTCCGTAGGTGCTGGGATGCGGCCGATGTCGCCTATGACCGCTGAAGAGCTAGACAGCGCCACGTGAAGGTAAGTGGAAGCGGCGCTGCAGCGAGCGATGAGATGCGTTTCTAACCCTTGACTTTCTTTTGCAGGATCGACGGAGTGAAGAATCCGGATGCTGGATGAAGGTAGGTAATGTCCTAATGCTTGCCTTTCTCTCCTTGCAGGTGTTCCAGGTGCTGGCAGGCGTGGCAAGAGCCAGGATGCAGGAGCCGACTCAGTGAGCGTCCTGCTGCAGATGCAGAATAACGCGAAGCACGTGTGGCCATCCGGGCGTGGTTTAAATAGCCTTGGAAGAGCTTCAGGTGAGTGTTCTTCCACTGGCCCCACCCGAGTAAGAAAAGAGTTCCTGAAAGAAAATAGTTCCTCCCCAGCCTTAGTTGGCTTGGAGCTTCAGACAGCATGGTCTGCCTCGGTTGAGTATGCAGCATGGTCTGCCTCAGGTGAGTTCACCCAAGCATTACCATATGTTCTGCCATGATGAGCCTGGCGCCTATGGCGCCAGGACAGATGCCTTTTATGAGCCTGGCGCCAAAGGCACCAGGACAAGGTCCAAAGAGCCCCTATAGGGGTTTGCTGGGTCCTGCTTGGTGAGTATGAAGTCTGCTTCCGGGGACGCTGGGCCTGACCTGGCTCCTCGGGAGCAGGCATCATGACAGCACTCCCCCCCAAGGCCCCTCCCAAGGTCTTTTTCCCCGGGGGTTTTGGTTTGTCTGGGAAGGTCCGGTGAAATTTTTTAATTAACCGAGGAGCATGTACATGGTCATGGGGTTCCCATGACCTCTCGTGAGGCCCATAACCCTTCCAATCGATTAGATAGAAAAGCCTTAATGTTATCATTTTAGAATCTAAAATGTTCTTCACCTCGAACTCAGGTTCTCCCTCCACTTGAATGGGTTCTGGAGGCTTGATTAGTCTGGTTCCAGGTTGCACAGGTTTCAAAAGTGACACATGAAAAACAGGATGTATTCGCATATGAGCTGGTAAATCCAGTTTAACAGCCACAGGATTGATTATGGCCGTAATGGAATATGGTCCCAGGTATTTGGGATTAAAAGTTTGAGGTCCTTTGAGTGATAAGTGTCTGGTAGCCACCCAGACTTGGTCCCCAATCTGGTACTGAGATGCCTCACTTCGATGCCGATCAGCACTTTTCTTATATCTTTTCTTGGCTTGTTGTAAATGTTGAGTTGCTTCTTTGAAGGCTTTGGTAATTGCGGTATGCAGCTGGTCCACTGCGGGTGTTCCGAGATCATGAGGTGGATCCAGGTCAGAGGTTCGAGGGTGAAGCCTGTATAAAGTGTAAAAAGGACTTTGCCCAGTTCCAGAGTGCACAGAATTATTATATGCATATTCAGCTATCCAAAGAATGTCTTTCCAGTTACTTTCGGATTGTTGCAGCATACAACGTAAATATTGTTCGAGAGTCTGGTTTGTTCTTTCTGTTTGACCATCGGTCTGGGGGTGATGACTGGTTGATAGTCTTACATCGATTTGTGCCAATTGACAACATCTACGCCAAAAGTGGGAAATAAATTGGCTTCCTCGATCTGAAATCAGCACAGACGGAAATCCGTGTAACCGGACAACATTTTCAAGGAATTCTTTAGCTAGAACCGAAGCTGTAGGTAAGCCTTTTAATGGAATGAAGTGTGCCATCTTGGAGAATAAATCCACAATAACAACAATAGTGTTATATCCTGAACAGGGGGGTAAATCCGTAATAAAATCCAATGACAGGCTGTACAAGGGCGATGGTGGAATGTCTAACGGTTGAAGAAGACCGGCTGGTCTTTTCTTTTGGCCTTTATTTTGGGCGCACACACCACAGGACATCACAAATGATTTTACGTCTTTTCGCCAAGAAGGCCACCAGAATTGTCTTTTCACCTTTTCCTCAGTTTTGGCAATGCCGGGGTGTCCCTCTATTAGTGTATCGTGATAACAAGAAACAACTAGCTTTTGTAAATCCGTGTGTGGAAGAAATAATCGTCCTTGGAAATAAGGTAATTAGTTATCTATAGTAAAATCAGATCCCTTTTGAACCCAGTCCTGCAGGTCTGTTGGTTCCAGGAGTTGTTTAACTCTAGTTTGGATATTTTCTAGCGATTGTGAAGAAGTCATACCTAAGATCCTCTGTTCGGGAATTATCGGCACAGGCTCTGAGTTAGTGACTGTGTACCCCATTCCAATTCGGGATAGAGCATCCGCTTTGCCATTCTTACAGCCAGGACGGTAGGTGATTATGAAATCAAATTCAGCAAAAAACAGAGCCCAGCGGAGCCTGTCGAGATGACTGAGTCTTGGCGGTTTTCAAGTACTGTAAATTCTGATGGTCGGTGATCACCGCGATGGTATGTCTTGCGCCAAGGAGATAATGTCACCAGGCCTTAAAAGCAGATTTAATTGCTAACAGTTCTTTGTCCGTGATGGCGTAGTTAATCTTGGGAGCCGAGAATTTTCTGGACCAGAACGCAACGGGATGCAGTTGGTTAGTCTCTGGGTCCCTTTGAGAAAGGACAGCTCCCATAGCTAGACTGGATGCGTCCGTTTCGACGATATAAGGGAGATCCGGGCGTGGGTGTTTCAATACGGGTGCAGAAGTAAATTTAGCTTTTAGTTCTTGAAAGGCTTGCTCAGCTTCTTTAGAACATTCAAAACGTTTATTTTTTCTTAAGAGTGCAGTGATGGGTTGAACCACCCGTGAAAACTCCGGAATGAACCTGCGATAAAAATTGGCAAAGCCAAGCATGCTTTGAACACCTTTTACAGAGCTGGGTGATAGCCATTTGAGGATAGCATCCACTTTTCGTGAGTCCATGTGGACTCCTTTAGGTGTCAGGATAAAACCTAGAAATTCGACTTCCGTGACATGAAAAACACATTTTTCAAGTTTAACAAATAGTTTGTGTTGGCGCAATTTCTCGAGGACTGCCCTGACAAAGTTTCGATGATCAGATTCTGAAGAGGAGTATACAAGAATGTCATTGATGTATACCATAACACAAACATCGATGAGTTCCCTGAGGACATCGTTCATGAAATATTGGAAGGCAGCCGGTGCATTGCACAGTCCAAAAGGCATAACTTGGTACTCAAACAACCCATATTTAGTGCGGAAGGCAGTTTTCCAATTATCGCCTTCTTTGATTCACACTAGATGGTAAGCCCCCCGGAGATCTAGTTTGGTGTATATGCAGGCATCTTTCACTTGGTCAAGGAGTTCAGGGATCAAAGGCAAAGGGTATCTGTTTTTGACAGTTATCTGGTTCAGTGCGCGGTAGTCTATACAAGTTCTGAGATTGCCTTCTTTTTTGGTACGAAGAATAAAGCCGAGGATGCAGGAGACTTAGACGGGCGAATAAAACCATTGGCTAAGTACTGGTCCAGATATTGTCGTAAATGAAGATTCTCGGGCTCGGTAAGGGCATAGATCCTGCTGCAAGGGGGTGTTGCACCGGGTAGTAGATCTATCTGGCAATCGTATGACCTGTGGGGCGGTAGAGTATTGGCCTGTTCCTTTTGGAAGACGTCTTGAAACTCTTGGTACTCTGGCGGTATTTGCAAACTGACAGGAGTTACAGTAGCTAGGCCAATGCTTGTATTTCGTGGATAGCAGGTTTGTACACACTCTGGAAAGGTTATCCTCTTTGCTCGCCAATCAATTTGAGGATTGTGTGTTTCCAACCAAGGGATTCCTAGAATTACTTGAAATTGTGGAGCCTTGATTATGTCAAACACCATTGCCTCCCAATGCCCGTCTTGACCCAGCAATGTCACTTCCGTGGTGGAGTGAGTTACCGGCCCAGAGGCGATTTTGGTTCCATCCACAGTGGTGACGACATCTTTATTGGTTTTAGGGCAAAGAGGGAGGTTCATCCTAGAAGCCAATTCACGATCCACGTAGTTTCCTAAAGCCCCGCTATCGATGTATGCCTTAATTGCATGCAACCGTTCAGGCTGCTTTGTATTTACGAGGACCATTGGCATGGTGAAGTGCGAGGTCAAAGAGTTGGTTTTTAAGCTCGGCAAGCGGACCTCTACGCTTGTCGGGCATGGTCGTTTCCCGGCTCAGATTCTACAAGATCTTTATCAGTGGCTCCTACCGCCTTTTTGGGCGTTTTTACAGGGCAGTCTAGTAAGAAGTGTCCTGAAGTTCCACAGTAGAGGCACAATTGCATTTGCCGTCTTCTTTCACGCTCCCTTTGGGTCAAAGGTCCCTTGACTACTCCAATCTGCATAGGTTCAGTAGCATCGACACCCTTGGGGTGAACCTGGGCTTTGGCAAAAACCCGGGTTTCAAACCTGCACCGATCTGCTTTTCTGTTTTGAAGCCTATGATCCAGTTGGACCACTAAGTCAATATAGTCCGAGCAGTCCTGGGGTGGATTTACGACCTGGGCCAAGACATCTTTAAGTTCTCCACGTAGACCTCAATGGAATTGCGTAATTCTCTTATCCTCGGGCCATCTTGTTTCCACAACTAACCTATTGAAGGTGGCAATGTAAGCTAAAAGGTCCAGATTACCCTGTCGTAGAAATAGGAGTTTGTTGTCCAAGGCCTGTCCCTGAGAATGCCTCGCAAAAAGTCTTTCCATACTTGTCTGGAAGGCTTGAAAGTTCTGAAGGATCGGGTCGTCTTGAGTAACCAATGGGATTGACCAATCA